>NC_044308.2:69962241-70703491 GCF_007474595.2 Lynx canadensis | reverse complement strand
TCAATCAGGACAATGGATGTGGCCAATAAGTCTGTTTCTGAATTTGTTTTGCTTGGACTCTCTAATTCCTGGAAACTACAGCTGTTTTTCTTCATAGTGTTTTCATTGTTTTATGTGGCAACAATGGTTGGTAACAGTCTCATAGTCATCACAGTTATAGCTGACTCTCACCTACACTCTCCTATGTATTTTCTACTTACCAACCTTTCCATCATTGATATGTCCCTTGCTTCCTTTACCACCCCTAAGATGATTGCAGACTACCTCACTGGACACAAAACCATCTCCTTTGATGGTTGTATCACCCAGATATTTTTCCTACACCTTTTTACTGGTACTGAGATAATTTTACTTATGGCGATGTCCCTTGATAGGTATATTGCAATATGCAAGCCTCTCCGCTACACTTCAGTCATAAGACCCTGGGTGTGCGCTGCCCTTGTGGTGGCTTCCTGGGTTGTGGGAGTCATGCATTCAATGAGCCAGGTCATATTTGCTCTCACATTACCATTCTGTGGTCCCAATGAAGTAGACAGCTTTTTCTGTGACCTTCCTGTGGTGTTCCAGCTAGCTTGTGTAGATACTTATGTTCTGGGCCTGTTTATGATCTCAACAAGTGGCATAATTGCATTGTCCTGCTTTATTCTTTTATTCAATTCTTATGTTATTGTCTTTGTTACTATCAAGCATCATTCTTCAAAAGGATCATCTAAGGCCCTTTCTACCTGCACAGCTCATTTCATTGTTGTATTCATGTTCTTTGGGCCATGCATCTTCATCTATATGTGGCCACTAAGCAGTTTTCTTACAGACAAGATCCTGTCTGTGTTTTATACCATCTTTACTCCAATTCTGAACCCAGTAATTTATACTTTAAGGAATCAAGAAGTGAAGACAGCCATGAGGAAACTGAAAAATAGGCTTCTAAATCCTAACAAGACAACTCCTTGGCATTATTTTTAATTTTCAATTCTAGTTCTAGTTTTAACTTCCCAGGCATTACATGGCACAGTTTTTGTGTACACAGAATTATGACTAGGCTCTTATTTCTCGAGTTCCCATCAAATTGTAATCAAATCACATTGCAATCAAATCATAAATATTAAAACTACTCTTAGTCATATGTTTAAAATACATGTTATATTTCACAAAAGCAAGTTGACAGAAACAATTTCTTCCAGAAGCAAAGACTATCTATAAAAATGCCAAGAGTTCCTGCTCCAGTTAGGAAATTCAACATTAACAATCTATTCAATGGAAACGATGAACAAAAAATGAGAAGAGGAAATATGGGTTAAAAGGGAACTAGAAGATAATGACATTTATATACAACTCGTTACCGAGTTACTCAGAGAATTGTCCCTAAAGTATGTCAAATTAGTAAGATTTCTATAAGCCTTAGAAACTCCATACTGCTATAGGATTATCCTCTGACAAGCGGTGATTTTTCCATATATACCTGGGTCATTCCTACTTAACATTTAAAACAATTTGTAATCTCTTCTAATTGAAGAAAACCCTAGATGTATTTCATTACAAATGCTGATGAGGTCCAAAGCAAATGCTATAAGTAGAAGAGTCTCCACCACTCACTTTTAGCTAATAAGCAAAGATATACAGCCATGATAACTTCTGATAATACATTATGAATAAAGAAGCTGAAGTATTCCACAAATTAGAAAATATTACAAATGAGTTTCAAAGCAGTACATTTTGTTTCATACAGGTACTATGTCAGTTTAATGGCTGAGAAGTTAAAACTGGAAATAAAATGAGAGATACAGTTTATAATAACAGTTTATGGACAACCTATGATTTCATTTTAAAGTACTGGACTGGTTTACAGTTTGGTTAAATTACTTTTTCCTTTTAATATATGGTTGCAAAAATAAGAAATATGTGCTTAGTAATACACTGTCAATGTAATAAGTATGTTTCTTTATACAAATGGTGTTTTTTTTGTGTGTTAAATAGGTTCAATATTAGCTTTAAGGTACACAAGGTATCTCTACCACCTGCTGGTTGTTACTGGAATTGCAATAATTGAAAACCAGAAGAAAGAATTCTGCGTACCTTGCTTTGCAAATCATCTTGTTTAAATTTATGGCATACATGAAAGAACTAATTGCTATTTGAAACTGGGTAAATGATATTTATAGCGTTCAGCATATTATCCAACTTTTATGCACAAGAAAATATCTGTTACAACCACAGTATTTGATAAATATCAAGTTGTTCTTCTCTGGCATTATTGAGTAAATAATAACCAAGAATTACATATGCACTAATTATCACTGATGAAAGAGAAGAAAAGGATATTCCTAACTGTTAATTTTAAGCCAAATGCCAGCAAAAATGTGTTTTTTCTTCATCAGAGTGTGTTTATTTTCTTCATTTTTTTAAAAATTTAAAGTTAGTTAACATATAGTGTAATATTCGTTTCAGGAGTGGAATCCTATGATTCATCACTTACATATAACACCCAGTGATCTTCCCAACAGGGAAACAAATTTACAGTTAAAAATGTATGATATTGTGTTAAAACCCTAGGAATGGTTAAAACTGTTGGGTAAAAATGTCTATAGTATTAACACTAATCTGAAATGTGTTTATATCCACCAAATAATAGCATAATTCTATTTGAAATAGGAATACAAATGGAACTTTCACTTATGTGTGAAAATATGCAAATGTGTTCAGGATCAAGGAATTAATTTATGTAGAAATTTTCTAACTGGTATTTTGTTAATACCCCAAATAATTCTTTCACATAATATATTTATTTGAATAGGGAGTAAATTTTGTAATGAAATGGTTTTTGCAAGATTAAAGTGTTGAGCCTTTTCAAAAGAATGTCATCAATCTTCAGTACTTGTATGGAGAATTATAAAACTCAAGGACATTTGCCAAAACCCTTAAAGGTACAACTGATCAGCAGACAACTCTGCAAAACAAGTCAATAATGAGACTGATTAGTTGGAATTATAGTAAGATTCTGCAGCTGAGAATGAAAAGGACCACAGCCTCTGAAGGACTTCCATAAATAAAGGCAACTACATACTACCTTCCCTTGTGGTTCAGTGTAAAGAATAAATGTACAAGTTAGCTCTATGTATTACATAAATCTTAATTAGGAGCTACAGGTGGATTATTTTATCACCTTGTCTCCTCATCATGCTGCTGACACTCTTTTATACAAGGGTAAGTACAGTGACAGGACACAGGCTCCCTATGCAGTAGTAAAGATGGTGCCATTTGCCACTAGGGCATCCAAATCTAAAAATACTTTCAAAGCATTCTAGATGAACAGAAGCCAGCTAGTATAAACATGTAAACATACCAGGTCGAGGGTGGCTTTAAGTGGTCTTAATTTCCAATAACACAACTGAGAGAGTATTACTATTAAGATATTAATTAAGAAGACTTCCTTGATAAGCACTTACTCTTTCTTTAGGTGTTTGGAAAGCTGGGCAATGACAAACTTATGAGCCTTCAAAAAATTTAAAAAGCTGTCTTATAAAATTAAGCAGAATAATCAATTGCAGATAAAAAAATTAAAAATTAGGTTTGGATGAAATGATGAAATATAAATTGTATTATTGATGGAATTGAATATATGTAATGGCAATAAAAACTATACATAATGTACATTTCCAAAAATATTTGAGGGAAATTTCAGAATACTATGTAGTGTTATATTGAAGCCCATTTTAGACCCTCTTCTTTGTATGGGTTTCCTCCAAGGTCCTGGAACGGACCCTAACAAGTTTTTACTCACAGTTTTGACTCTTTTCTTTCTTAAAGAAGTCC
Organism: Lynx canadensis; assembly: GCF_007474595.2. Taxonomy (NCBI): domain Eukaryota; kingdom Metazoa; phylum Chordata; class Mammalia; order Carnivora; family Felidae; genus Lynx; species Lynx canadensis. The sequence continues at coordinate 70,699,681 of NC_044308.2, read as the reverse complement.
CCTTAGATTATACAGACTTTCGGCCCTATAGAACCTGGATCCACCCCGAGTGTAGGGTTAAAAGTCTTAGACTCAGGTATGTTTTTACCAGTGCTAAAGGCCAGTTCTACTGTTTGTTAGTAGTGTAAACTTGGGTAAGACACTTAACCTGTTTCTACACCTGTTAAAGGATATAATAATATCACTTACACTGCAGAGTTATTTGAAAAATAAAGGAACTCATTTATATAAAGCTCATAACAAATGTTCAACAAATGTTACTGTAATACTCTTCTCATCAACTTTGGGTATTTTGTTTAAGGGACTTGATACTCTCCTGAGCTAAGAATTGACATGTTTAATTTGAAAATTAAAGTTTTATTTTATAAATTTTCTGTATTTGTGTATGAGTGAATAAAAAATGTGTATCAGGATTAATTAGGAAAATTAAAAGTAACTTCCACTTTCTGTTTTTCACTTTATCATTTAATAAATTAAAAAAATATTTTTTAAAACAGTAAATTCCCCTAGAAAACTACATTGGTTCTTATACTTATTCCAGCCTCCAGAGACCATTTTCTGCACTGCTCATAATTTTTAATGAATCAAGGAAAATTCTGAATTGTTGTTTAATTAGTATGTGATGAATTCTTTACAATGAGTAACTATTAAAATGATTTACTAATTTTAGAATGGATTTTCACTACAATTTTGGTCAGAATAAGAATGATGATATTTGAACCTCCACATTATTAAGGTGCAGACATAGATAGGTGCATAGATTAGTAAATAGTTTCTTAGACAAGGAAAATTTTTTATGATATGGACAGTCTTATGAGAAGTATTTTTCTATACTGATAGGGGCCTGGGATAATGTGATCACTGGACTCTACTGCCAAATGGAAGAAGTTCTTGGTGTAGACAGTATCATTTGGATATATCAGACTCTTCATAGAAGTGTTTTCAAATTTAAACAATGACCAATGAAAATTTTTTTTTAATTTTTTTTAACATTTATTTATTTTTGAGACAGAGAGAGACAGAGCATGAACGGGGGAGGGTCAGAGAGAGAGGGAGACACAGAATCCGAAACAGGCTCCAGGCTCTGAGTGGTCAGCACAGAGCCCGACGCGGGGCTTGAACCCATGGACCGTGAGATCATGACCTGAGCCGAAGTCGGATGCTTAATCCACTAAGCCACCCAGGCGCCCCTGTTTTTTGTTTTTAATATGATTTATTGTCAAGTTGGCTAACATACAGTGTATACAGTGTGCTCTTGGTTTTGGGGGTAGATTCCCGTGATTCACTGCTTACATACAACACCTAGTGATCATCCCAACAAGGGCCCTCCTCAATGCTCATCACCTATTTTCCCTTCCCCCCACCTTAAACCCTCAGTTTGTTCTCTGTATTTAAGAGTTTCTTCTGGTTTGCCTCCCTCCCTCTCCGTAACTATTTTTCCCCCTTCTACTCCCCCATGGTCTTTTGTTAAGTTTCTCAAGTTCCACATATGAGTGAAAACACATGATATCTGTCTTTCTCTGACTTATTTCACTTAGCATAATACCCTCCAGTTCCATCCATGTTGCTGCAAATGGAAGGGTTTAATTCTTTCTCATTGCCAAGTATTATATATATATATATATATATATATATACACACACACACACACATACACACAGTAGTATTATATACATATATATTAATATATATACAGTAGTAATATATATTAATATATATATACAGTAGTATTGTATAAATAAACCACATTTTTATCCATTCATCAGCTGGTGGACATTTAGGCTCTTTCCATAATATGGCTATTGTTGGAAATGCTGCTATAAACATTGGGGTATGTGTACCCCTATGCATCAGCACTCCTATATCCTATGGATAAATTCCCAGTAGTGCTGTTGCTGGGTCATAGGGTAGTTCTACTTTTTAATTTTTTGAGGAACCTCTACACTGTTTTCCAGAGTGGCTGCACCATTTTGCCTTCCCACCAACAGTGTAAGAGGGTTCCCATTTCTCCACATCCTCACCAGCAACTGTTATTTTCTGAGTTGTTCATTTTAGCCACTCTGACTGGTGTGAGGTGCTATCTCAGTGTGGTTTTGACTTGTATTTACTTAATGATGAGTGATGTTGAGCATGAATTCAGGCACAGGATACAAAAGTTGCAGGACACAAAATCAATGTACAGAAATCCGTTGCATTTCTATATACCACTAATGAAGCAATAGAAAGAGAAATCAAGACATAAGTCCCTTTTACAATTGCACCAAGAACCATAAAATACCTAGGAATAAACCTAACCAAAGATGTAAAAGATCTGTGTGCTGAAAACTATAGAAAATTTATGAAGGAAATTGAAGAAGACACAAAGAAATGGAAAAGCATTCCATGCTCATGGATTGGAAGAATAAATATTGTTAAAATGTCAATACTACCCAAAGCAATTTACACATTCAATGCAATCCCAATCAAAATTGCACTGCCATTCTTCTCAAAGCTAGAACAAATAATCCTAAGATTTGTATGGAACCACAAAAGACCCCAAATAGCCAAAGTAATGTTGAAAAAGAAAACCAGAATGGGAGCATCACAATCCCAGACTTTAGCCTCTACTACAAAGCTGTAATCATCAAGACAGTACGGTATTGGCACAAAAACAGACACATAGACCCACGGAATAGAATAGAGAACTCAGAATTGGACCCACAAATGTATGGCCAACTAATCTTTGACAAAGCAGGAAAGAATATCCAATGGAAAAAGACAGCCTCTTTAGCAAATGGTGCTGGGAGAACTGGACAGCAACATGCAGAACAATGAAACGACATGACTTTCTTATACCATACACAAAAATAAACTGACAACTAGTTTCAAAGGAGCTTTTACACAAAACAGTTAAAGCAAAGTTGGCAAGAGAACTGAATAAACTCTTCTCTCCCCATTTATTCCCTATTACTATTTTGCATGGAGATTTTTGGATGCATCTAAGCAGATTGAAAACTAGGTGAAAAAAACAACCATGGAAACCTAATTCATGTGAGCTTTTTGCATATACTCTCAGAGTCCACTGAAATACACTGAGCAATTTGACATTCTTTCAGTATATGCTGTTAGGATGATTAATTTTATAAAGGTCAGAATAGTTTTTTGTTGTCAATTATTTCTAGTGCTATTAGTTATACCTAAGAGGTAAATATGCACAACTTAAGCTGGAGTCAGAAGGCCTAACATCCAAATGAGACAGGACTGTGATTGAGATTATGGGTTCATTATTCTGTCTTTGTGGTTGTCAGTATAATTTAATTGACATTTAATCTTTTTCTTTATTATTTTTTGTTAAATACATACATACATCCCAACATCTAGCATGTACTAAAATATCATGTTTGCATATTTATTTTTACTCTGGTAATTTATACTGCCAACATAAGGAGATGTATACCTATTTGCATTTTATTATCCCTTTCAAATTTACTTTTTTATTAAAGAAAATTCTTAAGGCTGGAGGTTTCATGTTTTTTTCTTAGTAGCTGTTCTTTGACTACTAATTGTTAGCCTATTATTAATTTGCCTATCTTTGTTTTTTTTGCCTTGTAACTTTGCTAGGACTCTAAAGCCATCGATAAAAGCTAGATTTTCTCAGTTTCCTCACTCCACACCCACTAGAGGAAATTTAAAGGAGAAAATGTATTTTAGACTGAAATACTAGTGCTAGAAATAGCATTTAAAATAGAAATTTGATTTTACATAATTATGTATTTACTTTTAATTATTTGTCTTATCAGAGTATAATTATATGGGTTGCCTTCAGTAATGAAAACAGAAACCACTGGATATATTAAGCAGATTTAATACAGAGCTTTGGATGCTCATAAAATCATCCAAAGAACTAAAAAAGTAGCACTCTGGGGGCCCCTACTAGAGTTGCTCGGGTCCAGAATAAACCCCAGTAGTAAGCTCTTAAGATCAAAGAATCTTGATTCTTTTTTTTTTTTTTCGACACATCCCCAAAGGCAAGGGAATTAAAAGCAAAAGTGAATTACTGGGACCTTATGAAGATAAAAAGCTTCTGCACAGCAAAGGAAACAACCAACAAAACGAAAAGGCAACCAACGGAATGGGAAAAGATATTTGCAAATGACATATCGGACAAAGGGCTAGTATCTAAAATCTATAAAGAGCTCACCAAACTCCACACCCGAAAAACAAATAACCCAGTGAAGAAATGGGCAGAAAACATGAATAGACACTTCTCTAAAGAAGACAGCCAGATGGCCAACAGGCACATGAAAAGATGTTCAGCGTCGCTCCTTATCAGGGAAATACAAATCAAAACCACACTCAGGTATCACCTCACGCCAGTCAGAGTGGCCAAAATGAACCAATCAGGAGACTATAGATGCTGGAGAGGATGTGGAGAAACGGGAACCCTCTTGCACTGTTGGTGGGAATGCAAATTGGTGCAGCCGCTCTGGAAAGCAGTGTGGAGGTTCCTCAGAAAATTAAAAATAGACCTACCCTATGACCCAGCAATAGCACTGCTAGGAATTTACCCAAGGGATACAGGAGTGCTGATGCATAGGGGCACTTGTACCCCAATGTTCATAGCAGCACTCTCAACAATAGCCAAATTATGGAAAGAGCCTAAATGTCCATCAACTGATGAATGGATAAAGAAATTGTGGTTTATATACACAATGGAATACTATGTGGCAATGAGAAAAAATGAAATATGGCCTTTTGTAGCAACGTGGATGGAACTGGAGAGTGTAATGCTAAGTGAAATAAGCCATACAGAGAAAGACAGATACCATATGGTTTCACTCTTATGTGGATCCTGAGAAACTTAACAGGAACCCATGGGGGAGGGGAAGGAAAAAAAAAAAAAGAGGTTAGAGTGGGAGAGAGCCAAAGCATAAGAGACTGTTAAAAACTGAGAACAAACTGAGGGTTGATGGGGGGTGGGAGGGAGGGGAGGGTGGGTGATGGGTATTGAGGAGGGCACCTTTTGGGATGAGCACTGGGTGTTGTATGGAAACCAATTTGTCAATAAATTTCATATATATATAAAAAAAAAGAATCTTGATTCTATTACTACTGCCTCACTATCCTTAGTCCCCTTGTGGCTGTGCACAGTCACTGGAATATAGGTCTGGCTCATGCAGTTGCTTCTCCCTCACATCTCATCATCTTGCTCACCAGCAGCAATTACATCAGTACATACCATCTGCCTCAATCCAACTTCTGAAGCTCTTGTTGGTGCATCTAATTGGTGGAACATAATTTGCAAAGAAAACCTTGGCCAAAAAAGAGCAGTTCTCAGATATCAAGTTTTTTATGCAGTGGAAAAAATCCTAAAGGAGTACAGATTAGAGGCTGAGTCATCACTAATATCTATTATATTAACATTTATTTTTCATTATTATACCTTTCTATTGTAAAGCCAAGGTAAATAAAAACGCACAGAACTTACAATGTAATGAAATAGAAGGCAAACACCATTATAAACACATCTCGAGTCACAGAATAGAACTTTACCAGTCACTCCTGGCACTGGCACTCCTGAAGCTCTTGCATTTGTTCATCTCAAATACACATCTTTCTCTCTTTCTCTCTCTCCCTCCCAAAATTAACCACTGTCCTTTTATAGTAATAAATTCTTTGCATTTCTTTACAGTTTTATATATTCACGTATACCCAAGTATGCATCCTGAGACACTCAAATTTCATCTTGCCCACATTTTCTTTCTTTACTTTTTTTTTTAAATGTTTAAATGTTTATTTATATGAGAGAGAGAGAGAGAGGTAGAGAGTGAGCAGGAGAGGGTGAGAGAGAGAGGGAGAAACAGAATGCGAAGCTGTAAGCACAGAGCCGGACATAGAACTCAAACTCATGGACCATGAGATCACAACCTGACCTGAAGTCAGACACTTAACTGGCTGAGCCACCAAGGTGCCCCTCTTCCTTTACTTTTAATGTACAAGTATCCTTCTCATCATCTCTTACATTTCTGTATAATTTATCTTCTGAATAATCACAGCTATTTACTGGGCAGGGTGCTCCCTGATCTGGAATGCATGATTGCATGCATATAGTACATTTCAACACGTACCTCTGTCCTTCATATTTTCTGCAAATTACAAATCCAGAGATTTAATCATATCTAGTTTGGCACCTTTTATAAGACAGACTAGGGATGGTATTATGTTCTTTCATGTGGAGGACACTGATATCTTCCTCTCTTTTTGGAATAATAGCAGCTATTGTTATTCAATGCCACAGCCTGTACTCACTGTCTGTAGTCATTTTTCTTGTCAAAAGCATGTTTCCTATTGGATTCCTCAGGATGATTTCTTGACAACCAAACTCTATAAATTCTGGCATGTTGACCATAGTTTCTCTGGTTCTTTAAACTCTGAAGGAGGGGTGCCTGGGTGGCGCAGTCGGTTAAGCGTCCGACTTCAGCCAGGTCACGATCTCGCGGTCCGGGAGTTCGAGCCCCGCGTCAGGCTCTGGGCTGATGGCTCAGAGCCTGGAGCCTGTTTCCGATTCTGTGTCTCCCTTTCTCTCTGCCCCTCCCCCGTTCATGCTCTGTCTCGCTCTGTCCCAAAAATAAATAAAAAACGTTGAAAAAAAAAATTAAAAAAAAAAAACTCTGAAGGAAGTTTTGCTGTAAATTCCTTAGCTATCCCTTTATTTATTTGAGTATGTTAAATTTAAATTATGACTCTTTTTGTAAGCATGCTTAAGCCTGAAAAACCTATATTCTTCTGTATTACCTGAGAACACTACAAGTTAGGAGTTTGGGACTAATCTTTTAATTTTTGAAGGGAGGCATTAACACCCCATCCGGGTAGTTATTAGTGGCCTCTCTAAACCAAACAGGATTCCATTACATTTGTGAGATTGTAGGGACACTTAAAAATCTTAAATCTACCTAAATGAAGATGTTCTTCAAGAGAAGCATGCAAATGAGGTATCATCAGTATACCTATTTAAGGTTTCTAATTGTTTTCAAGAAAGGTATAGATTTATAGGTGTCCTGATTGTTATAAAATAAGAGTTCCTATTTGAATCCTATAGTCCTTTTGGATCTGCTATCCCCATCTCTCATATCACACAGCCTTTAACACATGAAGAAAGAGAATTCTGCAGTGCAACAACTAAAATAATTATGATGCAAAGAGATTACATGGCTATTTCTTACTTTAATATATTGCGAAGTAGCTCAAGGGGAATAGAGGCTACCCTTTCTGAGGGTCTATTTTACCTAAATCTCATTTGTAAAGCACACGCCAAAAAGGAAAAGAAAACATTAAGATAGGTTAAGAGATTTCTTGGACAACATCAAGAAAACAAATATTCACAATATAGGGGTCTCAGAAGAAGAGAGAGAATATGACAGAAAACTTATTTGAAGAAATAATAGCTGAAAACTTTGCCAACCTCGGGAAGGAAATAAATATTCAGGTTCAAGAAGTACAGAGAGTTCCAAACAAAATGAACCCAAGGCGGTATAGAGATTAACACATAATAATTAAAAGGTCAAAGGCTAAAGATAAAGAGAATTTTAAAAGCAACAAGAGGGAAGCAAAAAGTTCTGTATACAGGAAACCATATATGGCTCTCAGCTGATTTTTCAGCAGCAATCTGTAGGCTAGAAGGGAATCGCATTATATATTCAAAGGGCTGAAAGGAAAAAAGAAACACCTACACCAAGAATATTCTACTAAGCAAGGTTATCATTCAGAATTGAAGAAGAGATAAAGAGTTTCCCAGACAAAAGTTAAAGGAGTTTATCACCACTAAACTGACCTTACAAGAAACATTAAAGAGGTTTCTTTAAGTGGAAAGTGAATGGCCATAATTAGATGTCAGAAAACTATAAATAAAAAGATGTAAAATATGACAGCATTTATATAAAATGTAGAGGATGGAGTAAAAAAAAAAGGTTTTTTTTAAAGAATATGTTTAAACTTAAATGATTATCAACACATATATTTGGCTATATACTTAGGATGTTATGAACCTCATGGTAACCACAAACTCAAAATCTGTAATAGATATGCAAAAATAAAGAAAGCAAAACATAACACTATAGCAACTCATCAGTAACAATGAAAGAGAACGAGAGAAGAAGGAACAGTAAAGAATTACAAAAACAACTGGAAAACAGGTAACAAAATGGTACTAAGTACATATCTATCAATAATTACTTTGAACATAAACGAACTAAATGCTCCAATCAAAAGACAAACAGTGACAGAATGAATTAAAAAAAAACAAGACCCATCTATATTCTACCATCAAGAGACTCATCTTAGACCTAAAGACACAGAGAGACTGAAAGTAAAGGGTTGGAAAAACATGTATCATGCAAATGCAAGTGAAAAAAAAAAAGCCAGGGTAGCAATACTTATATCAGACAAAATAGACTAAAATAAGGACTGTAACCAGAGACAAAGAAGGATACAATATAAAGATGAAAAGGTCAATCCAACAAGAGGACATAACCATTGTAAATATCTATGCACCCAACATTAGAGCATCTAAATACATAAAACAAATATAAATGGCCATAAAAAGAGAATTGTTGGTAATACAATAATAGTGGAGGGCCCTAACACCCCATTTATACCAATGGATAGATGATCCAGGAGATAATCAATAAGGACACAGTGTATTTGAACGATACATTAAGCCAGATCAAAACAGCAGATATATACAGAACATTCCATTCTAAAACAACAGAATACACATTCTTTTCAAGTGCGCATGGAATATTCTACAGAATGTTTCACACATTAGGCCACAAAGAAAGTTTCAGTAAATTTAAAATCATACCATGCATCTTTTCCAAACACAACATATGAAAATAGAAATCAAACACAGCAACTGGAAAAAAAAAAACACAAATATGTGGATACTAAACAATGTGCTACTAAACAACCAATGGATTAATGAAAAAAATACAAGGAGGAAAAATAAAAATGAAAACACAATGGTCCAAAATTTTTGAGACACAGCAAAAGCTGTTCTAAGAGGGGACAATATAGCGATACAGGTCTCCTTCATGAAACAAGGAAAATCTTAAACAACCTAACATTACATCTAATGGACTAGAAAAAGAAAACAAAGCCCAAGATGAATATAAAGCAGGAATAATAAAGATCAGAGTGGATATAAATGAGAGACAAAAAAAAAATAAACCAGTGAAACCAAGAACAGATTCTTTTAAAAGATAAATAAAACTGATATAAAGTCTTAGCTAGACTAATTAAGAAAAAAAGAGAAGGTCTCCCCCACCCCCCCCCAAAAAAAAAACCCTCAGAAGTGAAAGAGCAGAAGTAATGACTGACACCACATCAATACATAATATTGTAAGACAATATCACAAAAACCCTATGCTAACAAATTGGACAACCTATAAGAAATGGATAAATTCCTAGAAACATGCAATCTTCCTGAATCAGGTAGAAATAGAAAACATGAATATACCAATTACTACTAACAAATTAAATCATTGAAAAACTACCAAAAGCAAAATTCTGGGACCAGATGAATTCACAGGTAAATTTTACCATTTACTCATTTATTAATTATTTAAAAAAATTTTTAATATTTAGTTTTGAGAAAGAGAGACAGAGCATGAGTGAGGGAGAGACAGAGAGGGAGACTCCAAAGCAGACTCTGGGCTCTAAGCTGTCAGCACAGAGTTTGATGTGGGGCTGGAAATCACGAACTGCAAGATCATGACCTGAGCTGAAGGTGGACACTTAACTGACTGAGCCACGTAGGTGTCCCCAATTCTACCAAACACTTAAAGAAGAGTTAATACCCATTCTCCTGAAAATATTACAAAAAAAACAAAACAGAAAGGAAAGCTTCCAAATATATTTTATGGGGCCAGCATTACTCTGATACCAAACCAGACACAGAAACAAAAAAACAAAACAAAAAACAAACAAATGAAAACTACAGGCCAATATTCCTGATGAACAGAGGTGCAAAAGTCCTCAATAAAACATTATAAATCACATTCATCAATACATTAAAAGGATCATTCACCACAATCACATGGGATTTATTCTGGGTACACAAGGATGGTTCAATATTTTCAAATCATTCAATGAGATAAACTATATCAACAAAATAAAAGGTAAAAATCATGTTCATCTTAGCAGATTAAAAAAAAGCATTTACCAAGTTTCAATATCTGTTCATAAAAACTCTCAGCAAAGTGGGTTTAGAGGGAATATGCTTCAACATAATAAGAGCCATAATGTAAAGCCCACAGTTAACATCATACTCAATGTGGAAAAACTGAGAACTTGTTCTTAAGATCAGGAACAAGACAAGGATGTCTACTCTTACCACTTGTACTCAACATAGTACTGGAAGTCCTAGCCACAGCAAACTGACAATAAAAAGAAATGAGGCAACCATATTGGTAAGGAAGAAGTTAAATTGTTACTATTTGCAGATCTATATACAAAAAAACCTAAAAACTCCACCAAAAAACTACTAGAACTGATAAATGAATTCAGGAAAGTAATGCAAAATTAATACCCAGAAATCAAGTGGTGGTTCTATACATTAATAATGCACTACCAGAAAAAGAGATTAGGAAAACAACCTCATTTATAATCGTACAAAAATAATAACATACCTAGAAATAACTTGACCAAATGGTTGAGAGATCTGTACTCTGAAAACTGTAAAACACTGATGAAAGAAATGGAAAATGACACAAAGGAAAGATATTCCATGCTCATGGATTGGGAGAACACCTATTTTTTAAAATGTCCATAGTACCCAAAGTAATCTACAGAGTCAATGCGATACCTATATAAATACCAACAGTATTTTTTCACAAAACTAGAACTGATAATCATAAAACTTGTATGGAACTACAAAAGACCCCAAATAGCCAAGTCAATCTTGAAAAAGAACAAAACTGGAGCTAACACACTCCAGATTTCAAAATATACTACAAAGCTGTAGTAATCAAAACAGTATGGTACTGGCACAAAAATAGACATGAGGATCAACAGAATAGAATAGAGAGCCCAGAAATAAACCATTACTTATATGGTTAATCTATGACAAAGGAGACAAGAATATACAATGAGGAAAAGACAGACTCTTCAATAAATGGTTCTGAGAAAACTGGACAGCTACATTCAAAACAATGAATGGACCACTTTTTAAGACCACAAACAAAAACAAACTTGAAATGGATTAAAGACCTAAATATGAGACCTGAAAGCATAAAAATCCCAGAAGAAAACATAGGTAGCAATTTCTCTGACATCTGTCACAGCAACATTTTTCTAGATATGTCATCCCAGGCAAGAGAAACAAAAGCAAAAATAAACTGTTGGGACTACATCAGAATAAAAAGCATTTTCATGGTGAAGGAAACTATAAACAAAACAAAAAAACAACCTATTGAATGGGAGAAGGTATTTGCAAATGATATGTCTGATAAGGGTTAATATCCAAAATAGGTAAAGAACTCATACAACTCAACACCAAAAAAATCTGATTAAAAAAATGGGCAAAAGACCTAAAGACTCACTTTCCCAAAGAAGAAATACAGATGGCCAACAAACACATGATAAAATGCTCAATATCACTCATCATCAGGGAAACAAAACCACAATGAGATATTAATTTACACCTCTCAGAATGGCTAGAATAAAAAGGAAAAGAAATAACAAGTGTTGGCAAGGATATGGAGAGAAAGGAACCCTTTCACACTGTCAGTGGAAAATAAAACTGGTTCAACTACTGTGGAAAACAGTTTTGAGTTTCCTCAAAATACTAAAAATAGAAATACCATATGATCCAATAATTCTACCACTGGGTATTTACCCAATGAAAATAAAAGCACTAATTTGAAAGGATACACCCACCCCTATGTTTTTTGCAACATTATTTATAATAGCCAAGATATGGGATCCACCTAAGGGTCCACTGATACATGGATGGATAAGGAATATGTGGTTTGTACACACCCACACCTAAACCAGCAGGAATATTATGCAGCCACGAAAAAGGATGAGATCTTGCCATTTGTGGCAACATGGATGGACCTAGAAGGTTTATGCTAAGTGAAATTAGACTGAGAAGCACAAATACCATATGATCTCATTCATATGTGGAATATAAAAACAAAACAAATGAATAAACAAAAAGCAGAATTAAACCAATAAATATGGAAAAAAGATGAGTGGTTGTCAGAGGGAAGGGAGTGTAGGGATGAGAAAAATGGGTGAAGGAGAGTGGGAGATACAAGCTTCCAGTTATGGAATGAAATAGGTCATAGGAATAAAAGGCACAGCATAGGGCATATAGTCAATAATATTACAATAACATTGAATAGCCACAAAGAGTGACAAATAGGTGAACATAGTATCAGGTAGGTGTTACATAAACTGAATCTCTGTGTTGTACATCTGAAACCAATGTAACATCGTGTGTTAACCATGAGAATGACCAATCAGGTACATTCTCCATGACATATCAATATTCTCATTTTTTTTAATTTCAATATAGGAGGGTCCCAGAAAGCTCCTTTTGCTGCTGGCTTGTGTAGTACAAAGATGTTTACTTGAGCTCACCATCCCACCAAGACAGTATCCAGTGAGGAAGAAATAAACTTTTAAATGAAATCTGCGTGCTGCTATGAAGATGGAAGGAACCCAGGATGGCCAAAATGCCCACTAGTCATCCCCCGTTCCTGTCATCATAATGATAATCTTTCTTGTAACAGCACTATGGAGTATGAAAGTGTTTTCATCTACCTATCAGTATCATTAAATCCTTGCAAGGACCATGGAGTGTAGGTGAGCAAGAGGGGGATGATTCCCTCTTTTACAGGCATAAAAGCTTGGAGGCTTGTCATTTGGGCAGCATTAATTTATTAAATCTTACACAGTGATGCTGGGGGTACAAACTTTGGTTGGGTAGGTTGTATGGTTAGTAGGTAGTGGAGCAGGATAAATAAATAAGTAAATAATAAATAAATCAGTAAGTATTTTAAAATGTAAGAAAAAATAATGTTTGGCATTCTATATAAGAAATTAAGGGGAAAAACCCTAAAGATAAAACAGTATGAGGATAAAAATTATAAAGAGCAGAAAATAATGAAAATTTCTTTCACTTTTTCTATAAATTTAGCTTACACTTAATATCAAAACCCAATGAGGATACTAGAAGAAGGGGAGGTTTGGGACAATTTTGGTTTTGAACATGGTATATATATCAGTTAGGATTTAACAAGGGACTTTGAACCACAGGAGTGAGATGGAGTAAGGGATGTATTATAAAGATTAGATTTTACACAATAATGAGAACTAGAGGAGAATACTGGGAAAGGTTGTTGCTTCAAAATCTGGTGGTGAATCTGAAATTGATATATGTCAGCAGGACTGGGAACTGAGAAGAAAAGCTGGATGTGGAATCTGAAGTGTGTCTTCTGTTGCCAGCATAAAACTGGATTTTTTTTTTCTCATCTGATAATCGCTTCATTTTGTTTGTGCTATTCAGTTTCATTGCATTTAATGTAATTATTGAAATGATGGGATTTACATCTACAAGTTTGATTTCTATTTGTCCTAAGTGTTGTTGTTGTTACTTTTTCTACTACTTTCTTTCTTGTGAAATAGATATTTTCTAGCATGCTATCCTTTTTTTTTTTTAATTTCTTTAAAGTTTATTCATTTTTTGAGAGAGACAGAGCGCAAGTGGGAGAGGGGCAGAGAGAGAGGGTGGGGTGGGGGAGACACGGAATCTGAAGCAGGATCCAGGCTGAGAGCTGTCAGCACAGAGCCTGATGCGGGGCTGGAACTCGTGATCTGTGAGATCACGACCTGAGCCGAAGTCAGACGTTCAACCAACTGAGCCACCCAGGTGCCCCTCTAGCATGCTATTCTAATTTCTTTGTTGGTTTTCAATTTTAATTTTTTGAGTTATCCCTACTCTCCTCTGCGTAAGTAGGTATTGCTTTCTATAACTGATTTTGTATACTCCAGACAGAGAAGCTTCTAAACTACAAATCTTGACATAATACTCCTTTTACTTTTTTTTATTATAAAATTTTTTTTTTTAATTTTTATTCGTTTTTGAGAGACAGAGAGAGACAGAATGCAGGCAGGTGAGGGGCAGAGAGAAAGGGAGACACAGAATCCAAAGCAGGATCCAGGCTCTGAGCTGTCAGCACAGAGCCCAATGTGGGCTCAAACCCACAAACCATGGGATCATGACCTGAGCTGAGGTCAGATGCTTCACTGATTGAGCCACCCAGGTGCCCCATAATACTGCTTTTAATAATTAACTGCTTTCCCCCACCAAATGGCTTTTTATTGTTCTTAAAGGAAGTTTGACACTATGTAATATTTCCTATCTAGATAAATCCCATATACTTTAGATTTCAGTCATATTGTATTCTTTTGTTTCTTCAGTTTTACATTTTCACCAAATGTTTACCTCTTGACACAGATACTGGTGCTTTTTCTTTTTTCCTGATTTAAAAATATCCCCATCTAGAAACATGAACATCCACTAACCTGGATAACTCTGATTCATCTATTATGTGCTAGCCAATGCCTTCCATAAATTTTTTATATAAGCTTAAAGCCTTCCATAATTTACTCATACCACTCCCTAACTCTCTATGGTAATTTTACTTGCCAATTTTACTTTATTTGTCAAGGTATCTGCTTTCTATCTTAGAATATATATTTTGAAGTTGGGAACTATTTGATCATGTACTCCAAATGCATTCTTACCTCCTAGTTTAGTAACTGGGAAATAATTAGTGTTCAACAACTATTGAGTGAATGAATGCAGTAATATATTGTTAAGAAATGACTTCATATTAACCAGGCATTTGATTTGATAGCTTATAATAAAACTACAAAATAAGCTATATAATATGAAGACATTATAACTACTGTTGAAATCAGAAGTGATTTTTAAACTTATTTAGATTTAAAAAATTTATACAAAAGATGAGGAAATGCTCACATGTTCCCCCTATGCATTTATTACCCAGCTTCAACAGTTATCAACACATGTATAATTATCTTTTTCCCTATTCATATAAGTAAAATTGCTAAGTACAAGAGTCAATTGTATATATAATTCTCTAGCCATTGATAAATGTATTGCTATAACAATTGCTACATTTTGCATTACCATTTGCAATACATAAGTCCCTCATAGCCTATAAGACAGTACATGATGAAATTTTGAATTTTTACTAATATGATATATTGGAGAATGTATTTCAGTATAGTTCTGTTTTCAAAAGAGGAGCTCTCGAAATAAAAACAAATAATGTATTTACCAGTGAGACCAGAAATAGAGCTCTTGGAAGGTAATACTACTAATAGGACAAGTATTTGTCAAAGTAAAAAGGGAACCATAGAAGTTATCATTGAAGATTAGAAAAATGGCCATAAGTTCATATGTTGAGGAGATCAATTAAAGAATGCTATGTAAAAGCAGAAGACACGTTCATCCAGATGAATTTGTTTATTTCCTAAGAAAGAATAAATTGCCAAACTTGCTTAATAAGAGAAAGAAAACTGAAATCAACAATAACTATAATAACATACATTGAAAAAGAGACTTCTGGGGAAGATGGTGGAGTAGGAGGAGCTTAGGTTCACCTCATCCCACTGATATCAGAGTCAATAAGCCAGAAAACAATCCAAAGACTAGTAGAACCAACTCTCCACAACTAAATGTAGAGAAGAGGCCACAACAAAGAGGATAAGAATGGCAGAGAGTCAAATTGACCCCTGGAGCTGTCTGTGGGAAGGAGGGACACCATGGGCACAGGAGGGGAGGGGAGCAGACCCCACACCAGGCACCCCAAGCACAGGAAATCTGCACTGGGAAGATGAATCCTCATAACATATGGCTATGAAAACCAGAGGGGCCTAACCTTGCAAGTTCTTTTTTTTTTAATTTTTTTTTTTAATGTTTATTTTTGAGACAGAGAGAGACAGAGCATGAACAGGGGAGGGTCAGAAAGAGGGAGACACAGAATCTGAAACAGGCTCCAGGCTCTGAGCTGTCAGCACAGAGCCTGACGTGGGGCTTGAACTCACTGACCACAAGATCATGACCTGAGCCGAAGTCGGCCGCTCAACTGACTGAGCCACCCAGGCGCCCCAAACCTTGCAAGTTCTTACACTCAGTGTGGCTTAACACTTAAGACTTTAAAAATCAGCGGGTTCAGCTCTGACAGGAAATCGAGTCCCCATCCTTAAAGAAACAGCACAACATTCAGCCCCAATGAGATACAGCAAAGCAGCAGCCGTTTGAAAAACTGGGGTATAGGGGCACCTGGGTGGTTCAGTGGGTTAAGCTTCTGACTCTTGGTTTTAGCTCAGGTCATGATCTCATGGTTTCATAAGTTTGAGCCCCACATCAGGCTCTGTGCTGACAGTGCAGAGTCTGGGATTCTATCTCTCCCCTCTCCCTCTGCCCCTCCCCACACTGCTGTCTCTTTCGGAAGGAAGGAAGGAAGGAAGGAAGGAAGGAAGGAAGGAAGGAAGGAAGGAAGGAAGGAAGGAAGGGAAGGGAAGGGAAGGGAAGGGAAGGGAAGGGAAGGGAAGGGAAGGGAAGGGAAGGGAAGGGAAGGGAAGGGAAGGGAGAATGGGGTATATGGGGGGACTTGTTTACTAATCTGAGAGTGTGTGCTGGAGGCACAGGAATCTTTGGAGATGTTGCCAAGAACAAAAGAAGTGGCAAGTATCATTTCCTTCCAGCCTAGATACACAACACCTTTGGAGAGCAGTGCAGTGCAAATACTCTCCACCTAGCTTGCTAACAGCACTCTCCACCCCTATGCTCTTTTGCAGACCCACGCCCTCGTGCCCAGTCACAGCTGAAGTTCGCCAGAGTGGCAGAAGGTCCCTTCCAGAGCACCAATACAGATCTTGTTGTCACTGAGTGTCCCGCCACACGGTGGTTTCATGCAGACTTGCCCACTGCAACAGACCCTTGACAAAAATCCATCCAAAACAGTGCCACAAGCCTGGCAATATGCAAACAGCATTCACAGGGGCCAGCAACACCCCAAGGTGATACTTGCCCTAAGAGAGAGTTAAAAACCACACCTACCAGCTCAGTAGTGGCCTGGGGGCTGATATCTGGTCTGACTATAGGCCCCACCCACCAACAAAAGCTTCTCAATGAAAGCTTCTCAACAGACAACACAGGTAAAGTATCCCAAAGTTCAGTGCTATTGCATTTCTGGCAAACACCTGGTCAGACTCAACTCAAGCCCAAGGTGGCCCCAGACTGGCCCACTAACAACAAAGGGACCAAACCTTTCCCACAACAAGCAAAGGGAACAACTGCAGATGACTGGACTGAAGGCAAGCATGGCTCAGCTACAACAGTAAGGCACATGAAACACACACAGGAGATACCCATGAAGTGCCAGGTTCTGGTGAACAGAGAACATTGTACTGCAGGGCACCAGAGGATCTCTTTTTCATAAAGCCACTGTCTTCAAGAGCTAGAGATGTAGCTAACTTTCTTAACACATAGAAGCAGATACAGAGAGTTGGACAAAATGAGGAGACAGAGGAATATGTTTCAAATGAAAGAGCAGGACAAAAATCACAGCAAGGGAGTTAAATGAAATGGAGAGAAGTAATATGCCTGATAGAGAATTTAAAGTAATGGCCATAAAGATATTCACTGGACTTGAGAAAAGAGTGGTCTCAGTGAGACCCTCAACAAAGAGATAAAAAAACATAAATAAGAAATCAGAGATGAAGAACTCAATAACTGAAGTTAAAAATACACTAGAAAGGATCAATAAGCAGAAGAATGGATCAGCAAGCTGGAGGAAAGAGTTATAGACAGTGATCAAGTTAACCAGGAGAGAGAAAAAAAATTAAAAAAGGAAAATAGATTAAGGGAACTCAGCAACACCATCGAGCATAAAAACATTCAAGTTATAGGGGAAGGAAAGGAGAAAATGGGGCAGAAAATTTATTTGAAGAAATAATTCCTTATAACTTCCCTAATTTGGGGAAGAAAATAGATATCAGATCCAGGAGGCCCAGAGAGCCCCCAACAATATCAACCCAAGGAGGTCCACATCAAGATATACAGTAATTAAAATGGCAATAAGTAGTGATAAAGAGAGAATGTGAAAGCGGCAAGAGAAAAGAAAATGGTTACATACAAGGAAAAACCTATAAGGCTATAAACTGATTTTTCAGCAGAAATTTTTCAGGCCAGAAGGTAGTGACATGATATATTCAAAGTGTTGAAAGAAAAAAAAATCTATGATCAAGAATATTCTATCCAGCAAGACTGTCTTTCAGAATGGAAGGAGAGATAAAGGGAAAAGATAAAAATGCTAAAGGAATTCATCACCACTAAATTAGTCTCACAAGAAACGTTTAAGAGGACTCTTTGAGTGGAAAGAAAAGATTATAAGCAGGAATAAAAATAAGAAGCACAAAAGCAGTAAAATTAAGTATACCTATAAAAACTATTCAAGGGATTCACAATATAAAAGGATGTAAAGTATGACACCATATGCCTAAAACCTGCAGGGAGAGGAGTGAAAATTTAGTGCTTTTAGAATGGGCTCAAACTTAAGTGACCATCAACTTAATACAGATGGCTAAATGCCTAAGATGTTATATATAAACCTAATGGCAACCACAAAGCAAAAACCAGTAATATATATGCAAAAATAAAGAGAAAGGAATCCAAGTATATCATTAAAGAGACCAAACAAATTATGAAAGAGAGCAAGAGAAGAAAGGAACAGAGAACTCTTAAATTACTTTGTATATAAATAGATTTTGTATGTAAATGGACTAAATACTCCAACTGAAAGACACAGGGTGACAGAATGGATAAAGAACCAAGACCCATATATATTCTTCCTACAAGAGACTAATTTCAGACCTAAAGACATACAGATTGAATGTGAAGAGATGGAAAAGCGTTTATCATGCATATGGAAGTGAAAAGGACGCTGGGGTAGCAATATTTATATCAGAAAAAATAGACTTTAAAACAAAGACTGTAACAAAACACAAAGGAGGACAGTGAGTAATCATAAAAAGAACAATTTAACAAGAAGATATAACAATTGTAAACAGTTATGTGCCCAAAATAGGAGTAACCAAATACATACAGCAGCTAATAACAAACATAGAGAAAGTAATCAATAGTAATACAATTATAAAGGGGACTTTCTAAACAGATAATCAACAAGGAAACAGTGGCTTTGAATGACACACTGGATCAGAATGATTTTACATTCAGAACATTCCATCCTTAAAGAGCAGAATACACATTCTTTTCATTTGCACATGGAACATTCTCCAGAATAGATCAAGTTAGACCACAAAACAAAGCTTAATGAATTTAAGAAGACTGAAGTCATACCATGCATCCTTTTGAATCACAATGCTTGGAAACTAGAAATCAACACAAGAAAAAATCTGGAAAGGACACAAATACATGGACGTTAAATAACATACTACCAAACAATGAACAAGTCAACCAAGAAATCAAAAAAGAAATTAAAAAAAAATTCAAGGAAACAAATGAAAATCAAAACACAATGGTAAAAGTCTTTGGGATATAGCAAAAGCTGTTCTAAGAGGAAAGTTTATAGCAAACAGTTGGAAAAAGAACAACAAAACCCCAAAACACTGGAAGCGAGGAAATAATAAAGATTAGAGAAGAAATACATTTAAAAAAATTTTTTTAAAACAATAGAACAGATCAATGAAACCAGGAGTAGGTTATTTGATAGCATCAACAAAATTGATAAACCTTTATCCAGACTCATTGAGGGGTGGGGAGGACTCAATCAAAATCAGAAATAAGAGATGAGCAGCAACTCACCAAACAGAAATACAAAGGATTACAGGGATTGTTATGAAAAATTTTATGCCAACAAATGGGACAACCTAGAAGAAATGAAAAAATTCCTAGAAACATATAACCGAATGAATCAGGAAGAAACAGAAAATTTGAACTGACTGGTTATCTAATGAAACTGAATCAGTAATCAAAAAACTGCCAACATACAAACGACCAGGACCAGATGGATTCACAGGTGATTTCTACCAAACATTTGGAGAAGAGTTAATATCTATTCTTCTCAAACTATTCCAAAAAACAGAAGAAAAGCTTCCAAATTCATTGTAGGGCACCAGCATTACCCTGATACCAATCTAGATAAAGACACTACAAGAAAAGAAAACTACCGGCCAATATCTTTGATGAACATAGATGCAAAAATCCTCAACAAAATATTAGCAAACAACCAACAATATATCAAAAAAAAATCATTCACTGCAATCAATGGGGATTTATTCCTGTGATGTAAGGGTGGTTTGCAAATCAAGCAATGTGATACATTACATCAATAAGAGAAAGAATAAAAACCAAATGATCATTTCAATAGATTCAGAAAAAGCATTGGACAAATTACAACATCCATTCATGATAAAAGCCCTCAACAAAGTAGGTTTAGAGGGAACATACCTCAACATAATAAAGGCCACAATGAAAACCCACAGCTAATATCATACTCAATAATTAAACGCTATGCACTTTTCCTCTAAGGTCAGGAACAAGACAAGGATGTACACTCTCACCACTTTTATTCAACATAATACTAGAAGCTCTAGCTACAACAATCAGACAAGAAAAAGAAATAAGAGACATCATTATAGGTAATAAAGAAGTAAACTTTCACTATTTGCACATGACATGATATTATACATATAAAACCCAGAAAGCTACTACAACTGTTAAATAAATTCAGTAAAGTCACAGGATACAAAATCAATATACAGAAGTCTGTTGCATTTCTATACACTTAAAATGAAGTGGCAGAAAGAGAAATTAAAATCACAATTCCATTTACAATGGCATCAAAAAGAATGAAATGCATATGAATAAATTTAACCAAGGAGATGAAAGACCTGTTCTCTGACAACTACAAAATACTGATAAAAGAAATTGAAGATGAAACCAATGGAAAGCTATTCCATACTCATGGAGTGGGAGAACAAATATTGTTTATACACCAATACTACCCAAAGCAATCTACAGATTTAATTCAATCCCTATCAAAGTACCGACAGCATTTTTCAAAAAATTAGAACAATCCAAAAATGTGTATGAAACCACCGAAGATCCTGAATAGCAAGAGCAATCTTGAAAAAGAACAAAACTGGAGGTATCATAATCCCGTATTTCAAGATATACTACAAAGCTGCAATAATCAAAATGCTATGGTATTGGCACAAAAATAGACACATAGAAATGGAACGTAATAGAGAACCCATAAATAAACTCACAATTATATGGTCAATTAATCTATGACAAAGGAGGCAAGAATATGCAATGGGAAAACGATTGTCTCTTTGGCAAATGGTGGTGGGAAACTGGACACCTAGGTGCAAAAAAATAAAACTGGACCACTTTCTCACACCATACACAAAAACAAACTCTAAATAGATTAAAGACCTAAATATGAGACCTGAAATCATAACGGTCCCAGAAGAGAGCACAGAGAGTAATTTCTCTTACTGGGTGTAACAGCAGTATCCTAGATATGAGTTCGGAGGCAAAGGAAATTAAAATGAAAATAAACTATTGGGTCTATATCAAAATAAAAAGTTTCTGCAGAGCAAAGGAAGCAACCAACAAAACTGAAAGACAAGCTGCTGAGTTGGAGAAGTTAGTTGCAAATGACATATCTGAAAAAGGGTTAGTTTCCAAAATATATAAAGAACTTCTTAAACTCAATACCCAGGAAATCAAATAATACAATTAAAAATGGGCAGAAGACATGAATAGACATTTCTTCAAGGAAAATGATCAGATGGCCAACAGACATAAGAAAACATGCTCAACATCACTAATTATCAGGAGAATGCAAATCAAAACCACAATGAGATACCACCTCACACCTGTCAGAATACCTACAATAAAAAACACAAGAAACAACAGTGTTGGCAAGGATGTAGAGAAAAAGAAACATCTCATGCCACTGTTGGTAGGAATACATATCGGTGCAGCCACTGTGGAAAATAGTATGAAAGTTTCTCAAAAATTAAAAATAGAATTACCACACAATCCAGTAATTTCACTACTGGGTATTACCCAAGGATTTTGAAAACACCAATTCAAACAAGTAAAAGTTTCCCTCTGTAAATAGCTTTTGTTGTTTATATAATACAAAAAGCACTAATGCTAAGTAGCATGATTACATGCAACACATAAATATGAACTATCTGTACACATCTGAAGATCTAACTGAGAACTAAGGCACATAGAATTGAAAACTAAACAGAATGCTTTAATGTAAGTAAAAACTAGGACTGCACACTGTAATAAATCAGAAGTCCCTCATGTACATAACTTAATTATTTATAGCTAAAGTTAAGCATTACAACACTAATGTAACCATATTCACTTATATATAAAAACACAAGTTTCATACATCACAAAACCTTCCATTAACACAGATGTGATATTATCAAACAAGCATCAGTATAATGCCTCTTCTACTTGTTTTTGCATATTGCTATGCAGTACACCCAAGTACACTAGAGTCCTATACCCAAGTACAATAAAATGTTAAAGAATCTCTCTGCAAGTGGTGCTGGATACTACTAAGAAGTGTACTGCAGCCATATTGGTTATGATTTTCAATGCAGATGGGTACAGTTACATTAAGAGCTGAAGTACTTTAAAAGCTTAAAATATTCTTTCTTGAACCAAAATATTCAAAAAAAGGTACACGTGAAAAATTAACTTTTCAGACACCTTTGCAACTTAAAATTCAGATGCGTGTTATTCAGTAGAGCCCCTACATGTAAAAATAAAATGTAGTTTTAATTTTTTCTTGTAAATAGATTAATCCTAGTGCAGTCCTGTGCTACACAACAATTTGAGCAAAAAGAGTAATGCAGACATCTTCTGGGGCAGGCCAGCACAATAAGCTTCAAAGAGAGCTCAAGACCCTGCTGGCTTGATGGCTATACTCATGATAATCAGTTGCCATGCTTACCTTTCACAGAATGTCCTATTTTACAGCTTCTAGAAGACCAATTAGTCAGGCTTACATATGGCACCAAATACCAGTTTCATAGAAAGATCTGATCCTCTTTCTCGTTTTCCTCCTACTTCCAGAGAACATGTTGTGGAAATTAATAGGGTGAACTTTAACTATGGTAGAAGTAGAATGCCAGTCCTTTTCTGGTGTACCATTGAAAAAAAAATACAGGCATATAACACCAGCCAAAGATTATACCTTGATTACATTAGCAGATACTGCAAACATGAAGAGATTTCATGTATTATGTTTAGCATGTGGAAACTAAATTTTGTCCCTGTTATCTGTCTATTTCAATTTGTTGTGAAGATTTGCATCCAACTTTTTTCAGGGGAGGACATATCCGTTTTGTAGTGCTGTACCTGTCCAATTCTGCTTCTAACAAATACTCAAATATCCTAAAACACCAATTATAAGATAGACAAGGAAAGATCTGGAGAACATCAAATGAAAATAGCCATGCATCTGCTGTTTAATGTTTTCCTATGATATATTAAAATAAAAACATTTCAGTCTCAGAGGAAATAAATAAAAATGTTAATCTACAATGTCACAAGACAAACTCAAGTTTATGTACAATGTCTTCCAATCCTTCAAAGAACAGATAAGACTAGGGTATAAAAAGACTTTTCTGAGTACTCCAACTTATTTTATGAACCTATCGTTGTCTCAGTACCAAACTGGATGTGGTAGCACAAATAACTCCAAAATACTACAGGCCAATGTCACTTGTAAAACTATATGCAATAATCCTACATAAAAATTAGCATATCAAACACAGGCTATGATATTCTCATATAACACATCATAATTAAGTAGAATTTATGCTAAGAATACAAATATATCCACACTGGATACTCTATTAATGGTGTTTAACAGAAAGATTAAAAGAGGAATTCATTATACATCCCCATTGTGGGGGATTAGATATTCTCTGAGTTTTTCTATTTTTCCCACTAAGGTGGGGAGTATCACTAAAAATTCAATTCTTGATGAAGTATTTCAGAAATCCCTACATGTCAAATTTTCCCTAAAACCATCAGAACATAGTGCACGTAATTGGTAATAAGAAAGACACAGGGGAAATGCCTGTGTTGTTGTTGAGAGAAAGGTAAAAGTGGTTTGGTTCTCGGACTTATGCCATTTTCCCTGTTCAACAAGCTAGTGAATATCTAATGACAAAAACATTCATCATGGGACACATCTATCCTCCCATAGTCCCAGTTCAATCCCCAGTCTAGAATGAAATAGAGAAATGATAAAAGGGAAAAGGGTGAAACAGAGAGCTGAGAGGAAGTCTGCCTAATTCAATATTTATTATAGTTATGATAGCTCAGCTCAAAAATATGTACACATTTCATACAGCTCTCTTATAAGAGAATTTGATTTGAAACTAGCCAACACTTATTTCAACATCCTTAAAAATCTTCAGATATTAAATCAGGTATGTTTTCTTTATTTTATATCAACAATTTTCTTGATCCATTTGCTTGGGATTTTCTATTTGGAAAATATTAATATGACCTTTAACTACAGAGAGAAACTTAGAGCAACGGCTTATAATATTTGGACTTACAGTTTTGTGAAAATTTCTTCGCCCTGACTGCAAAATATTTACATCCATGTTAATGTGGTACAGAAAATTTCACTTGGGTATAATGGAAAATGGTTTAAGGATCAAGTTCTGTAACATTTGAGCTGATAGTTTTGGTTCTAAGTTTTTTTTTTCTTCCAAAAAATGGAGTAAAGAAGACTCTACAAAAACATACTAACATCACTTTATATTTATCCTAGTTCATCCCAGCCCAGTCCAGCACCTAGACAAAATTGGCATTCAGTAGAAGGATGCAGTGTCACTCTCTGTGAAGATTTCTGACATTTTTCTTCTCCTGTCTCCCGTATCTATTTTTCATTCACTTTCACTAAAATAAAGTTGTCATTTCATAGGTGACTGACTAAAAAATTAAAAAAAAATATGGTCAAGAAGAGTTTTACTCCCAATCTTTTCTTAAACCCATACTTTATCCTTTTGAATATGAATTCCCTTCCCCACAAGAGAATGGTCCAGGGAAGATGCCCCTTCTCACTCCAAGTGATAATTATTGATCTAACTATTCTTTGGAATGGTTCCATTTTAGTTATGTTGTCACAGCATTCATTGTTCATTCACTTGACTGTTTTTTTTCATGCTCTTTGGGGGAGAATCTCTGTAAAGTTCAATATAGCAATAACCCAGTTAGAAAATATTACCAGGGAATAAGGTTTTCCAGGTTAATAAATTTTAAGCTAGAATTTATCCCTTTAAGCAAAAAGCATTAACCATTTTGGAAAACAAAATACATATCCCCATCCTACCTTTGTAACTAGAAAGTGCTGTTATCACAAAGTGCATTTATGGTACATTTAGAAATATTTAATAGGGTTTTGCATCAACTTCTTAAACTAATTTCTCATTTTCCAATCTTGATAATTCCACTTGTCTATTCTTAAACCATACTCTTTAGGTTTCATTAGAGATTCTACTATCAGGGACTGTGAAAAGAACTTTGAAGAACTGGAATGAGTTTCTGGATTTGTTACTTGCTAGTTGTATAATATTGATCATTAACCTTTCTGAGTCTCAATTTCCTTATATGAAAACTAAGGACAAAAACTTCCTCCTCACCAGATTGTTGTGAAAAGTTTGATGCTCACATACTGCATGTAAAAACACTTTTTTTTATATATATATGAAATTTATTGACAAATTGGTTTCCATACAACACCCAGTGCTCATCCCAAAAGGTGCCCTCCTCAATACCCATCACCCACCCTCCCCTCCCTCCCACCCCCCATCAACCCTCAGTTTGTTCTCAGTTTTTTTTTTGCTGTTTTATTTAGAATATTTTCTTTTTTTTAAATATATATATGAAATTTATTGACAAATTGGTTTCCATACAACACCCAGTGCTTATCCCAAAAGGTGCCCTCCTCAATACCCATCACCCACCCTCCCCTCCCTCCCACCCCCCATCAACCCTCAGTTTGTTCTCAGTTTTTAACAGTCTCTTATGCTTTGGCTCTCTCCCACTCTAACCTCTTTTTTTTTTTTTCCTTCCCCTCCCCCATGGGTTCCTGTTAAGTTTCTCAGGATCCACATAAGAGTGAAACCATATGGTATCTGTCTTTCTCTGTATGGCTTATTTCACTTAGCATGACACTCTCCAGTTCCATCCACGTTGCTACAAAAGGCCATATTTCATTTTTTCTCATTGCCACATAGTATTCCATTGTGTATATATACCACAATTTCTTTATCCATTCATCAGTTGATGGACATTTAGGCTCTTTCCATACTTTGGCTATTGTTGAGAGTGCTGCTATGAACATTGGGGTACAAGTGCCCCTATGCATCAGTACTCCTGTATCCCTTGGATAAATTCCTAGCAGTGCTATTGCTGGGTCATAGGGTAGGTCTATTTTTAATTTTCTGAGGAACCTCCACACTGCTTTCCAGAGCGGCTGCACCAATTTGCATTCCCACCAACAGTGCAAGAGGGTTCCCGTTTCTCCACATCCTCGCCAGCATCTATAGTCTCCTGATTTGTTCATTTTGGCCACTCTGACTGGCGTGAGGTGATACCTGAGTGTGGTTTTGATTTGTATTTCCCTGATAAGGAGCGACGCTGAACATCTTTTCATGTGCCTGTTGGCCATCTGGATGTCTTCTTTAGAGAAGTGTCTATTCATGTTTTCTGCCCATTTCTTCACTGGGTTATTTGTTTTTCGGGTGTGGAGTTTGGTGAGCTCTTTATAGATTTTAGATACTAGCCCTTTGTCCGATATGTCATTTGCAAATATCTTTTCCCATTCCGTTGGTTGCCTTTGAGTTTTGTTGGTTGTTTCCTTTGCTGTGCAGAAGCTTTTTATCTTCATAAGGTCCCAGTAATTCACTTTTGCTTTTAATTCCCTTGCCTTTGGGGATGTGTCGAGTAAGAGATTGCTACGGCTGAGGTCAGAGAGGTCTTTTCCTGCTTTCTCCTCTAAGGTTCTGATGGTTTCCTGTCTCACATTTAGGTCCTTTATCCATTTTGAGTTTATTTTTGTAAATGGTGTGAGAAAGTGGTCTAGTTTCAACCTTCTGCATGTTGCTGTCCAGTTCTCCCAGCACCATTTGTTAAAGAGGCTGTCTTTTTTCCATTGGATGTTCTTTCCTGCTTTGTCAAAGATGAGTTGGCCATACGTTTGTGGGTCTAGTTCTGGGGTTTCTATTCTATTCCATTGGTCTGTGTGTCTGTTTTTGAAAAACAGTTTCAAGTTAAATAGTTTTTCTCACTGACATCACTTTTCTTTACCACAGTTTTTTTTTTTTTTTCAACGTTTTTTATTTATTTTTGGGACAGAGAGAGACAGAGCATGAATGGGGGAGGGGCAGAGAGAGAGGGAGACATAGAATCGGAAACAGGCTCCAGGCTCCGAGCCATCAGCCCAGAGCCCGACGCGGGGCTCGAACTCCCGGACCGCGAGATCGTGACCTGGCTGAAGTCGGACGCTTTACCGACTGCGCCACCCAGGCGCCCCAAACCACAGTTTTTTTTTTACAGAGATTGACACTTATCATTTCTAATTATAACACAAAAATTGAAAAGTGAGAGTCTTCTTTCTTAAAAATATATAAAAAAATTGTCTTCCTTTCAGTTAAAATATTCTTGTGTTTCTAAACACAAATTAAAAAAAATCAATCTCAAATCCTTTCCTGTCTCTTTGGAAGTGTTTTCTCCATTCTTCCAAAGAAGATGCAGACAGAACAGAAGCAGAATTGATTATTTTATAATCTATCAGCAAGTTATTATCTCAATTGTGTATTATCTTATTTATTATTTCTTATTGTTAATTATCTCAATTTTTGCCTAATGAGAAAGTATGGTGTTGTTGAATATTTTTCAAATAATATACCTTATTTTAGTAAGTTAGAGAAATCCTAATCAAAGCCTACAAATTCTATATCTTGGATATAATTACTTCCTTTGGAAGTTTTCTGCAGTGAAAAATAACATGTTATAGTTGGCCTTCAAGTGGTCTACTTTTCAACTACCTTAACTAAATCAGATCTTTGCATTTCATTGCTATAATTACCTTATATATCAATATTCTGTTCTGATGTATTTGCCATCTCTGTTTACTTATTTTCATATAATACAATGTTAGCTTCAAGGAAGTTGACTTCAAAACAGCTATCACAACTTCAGAGAAAATATGTATTAAACACTTTTAATGGTGTAGTTGTTGAGATTAAATAGTAGACAAAGGACAGAGGCAAAGGAGAACCATATTAAAAGCCACAGTGAAAAAGATAAGTAAATGCAAACTTGGTCTCTTGAGAATTCTCTAAGACTCGAAGCTGCTTGTTGGTAATCCCAAGTGGATAATGAACAGAAGCAGGGCAAGGAAGGTAGTACTAGGAAGGCAGGTGGTTTTGTAATACTGATCTGTTATTTGCTTAGCATCAGATTTAACCCACAAATATATGAAATGGAGTTGTTGATTTACTACCTTTGCACCTCATAGCTTTCCTTCATTAGTAAGGACAACTGACAGAAGAAATATCTGTCAAAATTACAGATAAACTATTTCCTAATAGGACTAGCTCTAAATCATTTTAATGTTGAGACAAACCCTTCAGTATTGTGGTCTACTGTTCTTGCTGTTGATTATAATAATCTATTAATGTTTCTCTCTGTAGGTACTTCTCTTGTAGCCTGAGACCATGGATCAAGGAAATTATTCTAGGGTGGCTGAGTTTGTGTTGCTGGGACTCTGTAGTTCATGGAAGCTCCAGTATTTCTTCTTCGTGTTGTTTAACTTCTTGTACATTGCCATTGTACTCGGCAACCTCCTCATTGTCCTCACTGTGATTTCTGAACCTGCCCTGCACACACCCATGTACATCATGCTTGGTAACCTTTCTGTTCTTGATATATTTCTAGCCACTTATGCAACCCCCAAGATGATTCATGACTTCCTTTATGAATCTAAGACTATCTCCTTTGAGGGCTGCATGGCCCAGATATTCTTGCTCCATGTCTTTGCTGGTGGTGAGATGGTGCTTCTTGTAGCCATGGCTTATGACAGGTATGTAGCCATATGCAAACCTCTCCATTATACAACCATCATGAACTTGTACAAGTGTACAGGCCTGGTGATAGGCTCTTGGGTCATTGGGATCATGCACTCCCTAAGCCAGTTAGCTTTCACTATAAACTTGCCTTTCTGTGGCCCAAACATAGTGGACAGTTATTACTGTGACCTTACCGTGGTCATTAAACTTGCTTGCACAGACACTTATGTTCCTGAACTGTTGATGCTTTTGGACAGTGGTCTCATGGGGGTGACTTCATTCTTACTCTTGCTGATCTCTTACACAGTCATCCTAATCACTGTACAACATCATTCCTCAGTGGGCAGGGCCAAGGCCCGCAGTATTCTGACTGCCCACGTCACTGTAGTGACCCTCTTTTTCGGGCCCTGTATCTTCATCTATGCCTGGCCTTTCAGCAACTTCCCAGTGGATAAAGTCCTTTCTGTGTTCTCTACGGTCTTCACACCTATATTGAACCCCATTATCTACACATTGAGAAACAAAGAGGTGAAATCAGCAATGCACAAGCTGAAGACCAGGTATGTGAGTTACAGGCTGCTTTCCCACCTGTCTCTCACAAGACTAGATTTGCTGAATTGAGCAGACAAGAAGAAACTTGAGAAAACATTGACTTATTTTTCTCTTGTTGTTACCATTGTTTTAAAAGTTACCTTATTTGTTTGAAATGATAAATATAATGTATGTTCTTTGTTATATAGTTATAGTAAAGAAATCTCACATGATTATGCAGTTTCTAATCTAATAAATTGCCTATATATGCTACCTAAAATCAGTGACAGGATGTTTCACAAATTATTATGTAATTTAAATTTTATGAAAATAATTTCATAAAAATTTCAGTGGATATCCATATTGGATAAACAAAACAATGTTGTTTCTTTTTAAAAATGTTGATTTATTACTGAGAGAGAGGGAGAGAGAGAGAAAAAGGGAAAGAGAGAGAGGGAGGCAGAATATCCCAGGCAGGCTCCACACTGTCAGCATGGGGCCTGAAGTGGAGCGTGAACTTACGAACAGTGAGATCATAACCTGAGCTGAAATCAAGAGTTGGATGCTTAACTGACTGAGCCACCCAGGTGCCCAAAAAATGCTGTTTCTTTTATGGTCTAAAATATTCCAAGTAATCTCTAATTTAGTTCCAGTAGTAAAAACAATCCTATGAGTATTCCTGTTTTCACACATTTAACATAAAAAAGTTCGTGCAATCCATCAAAAAAAATCCATTTAGCATTAAAAAATAATTTCACAAAAATTCAAGGTGATACTCTTTTTAAATTTTTAGTTATTTTGAGAGAGAGAGAGAGAGAGAGCAGGGGAGGGGCAGAGAGAGAGAGAGAGACAGACAGAGAGTCTCAAGCAGCTCTACACTGCCAGTGCCAAGCCTGACACAGGGCTCAAACTCATGAATCATGAGATCATGACCTGAGCCAAGATTAAGGGCAGGATACTCTTAGCAATCTACACATTCAATGCAATTCTAATCAAAATTGCACCAGCATTCTTCTCAAAGCTAGAACAAGCAATCCTAAAATTTGTATGGAACCACAAAAGGCCCCGAATAGCCAAAGTAATATTGAAGAAGACCACCAAAGTGGGAGGCATCACAATCCCAGACTTTAGCCTCTACTACAAAGCTGTAATCATCAAGACAGCATGGTATTGGCACAAAAACAGACACATAGACCAATGGAATAGAATAGAGAACCCAGAAATGGACCCACAAACGTATGGCCAACTAATCTTTGACAAAGCAGGAAACAATATCCAATGGAAAAAAGATAGTCTCTTTAACAAATGGTGCTTTGACAGCAACATGCAGAAGAATGAAACTAGACCACTTATACCAGTCACAAAAATAAACTCAAAATGGATAAAGGACCTGAATGTGAGACAGGAAACCATCAAAACCCTAGAGGAGAAAGCAGGAAAAAACCTCTCTGACCTCAGCTGCAGCAATTTCTTACTTGACACAGCTCTAAAGTCAAGGGAATTAAAAGCAAAAAATGAACTATTGGGACATCATGAAGATAAAAAGCTTCTGTACTGCAAAGGAAACAATCAACAAAACTAAAAGGCAACTGACTGAATGGGAAAAGATATTTGCAAATGACATTTCGAACAAAGGGCTAGTATCCAAAATGTATAAAGAACTCACCAAACTCCACACCTGAAAAACAAATAATCCAGTGAAGAAATGGGCAGAAGACATGAATAGACCCTTTTCTAAAGAAGAAATCCAGATGGCCAACAGGCACATGAAAAGATACTCAACGTCATTCCTTATCAGGGAAATACAAATCAAAACCACACTGAGATACCACCTCATGCCAGTCAGAGTGACTAAAATGAACAAATCAGGAGACTATAGATGCTTGAGAGGATGTGGAGAAATGGGAGCCCTCTTGCACTGTTGGTGGGAATGCAAACTGGTGCAGCCGCTTTGGAAAACAGTGTGGAGATTCCTCAAAAAATTAAAAATAGATCTACCCTATGACCCAGCAATAACACTGCTAGGAATTTACCCAAGGGATACAAGAGTGCTGATGCATAGGGGCACTTGTACCCCAATGTTTATAGCAGGACTCTCAACAATAGCCAAATTATGGAAAGAGCCTAAATGTCCATCAACTGACGAATGGATAAAGCAATTGTGGTTTATAGACACAATGGAGTACTACGTGGCAATGAGAAAGAATGAAATATGGCCCTTTGTAGCAACATGGATGGAACTGGAGAGTATTATGCTAAACGAAATAAGTCAGGCAGAGAAAGACAGATACCACATGGTTTCACTTATATGTGGATCCTGAGAAACTTAACAGAAGACCAGTGGGGAGGGGAAGAGGGAAAAAGTTACAGGGAGGGAAGGAGGCAAAACATAAGAGACTCTTAAATACTGAGAACAAACTGAGGGTTGATGGGGTGTGGGGGAGAGGGGAAAGTTGGCGATGGGCATTGAGGAGGGCACCTTTTGGGATGAGCACTGGTTGTTGTATGAAACCAATTTGACAATAAATTTTATATATAATTTATATATATATAAGTATATATATATCAATATATTTTATATATAAATTTTTTATATACGCTTTTATAAAAGAGTAGGATACTTAACTGACTGAGACTCCCAGGTGCCCCTCAAGGTAATACTTTTAAAATTCACTTTCATCTTTTCTGCCCCTCATACAGAACTTAAGAGTCTTCACACACATTTTTGTACAGCTTTATAAAATCACTTGATGTTGGTCTGGTACCATTTATTCTTCTTACCATTTTATTTGTAAAATTGTGTTGACGTCAAAATATGGGAGCACATGAAGCTTTAGACATCTGACAATAAGACCATGTGAAAACAGAACGAGACTCCCATCATACATGCTCTGTATCAGGTATTTTTGGGGCACACCAGTCTAAAGGGAAGGCAGGAAATGCAAATGTAGTTACTTTGGAGATCACTAAACATTATGAACTGGAAACATATTTTGTTGCCCCAGTGTCATGTACCACCCCAACTTCCTCCAAGATGGTCTCATTCTAGAATGGTAGCCTCAACTGATAAAAAAAAAAAATACAGTCTAACATTTACTCTGGGGAGGTATACTACTCATGCTATGCAATCACTGGGACTGTGAGTGTAACTTGTCCCAAGAACTTCATCATGGGACACTGTCACTGTCATCTTAGATTTTTAGGTTGTACCGTACTGTTGCTTCTTTCTTGGTATTACCATTATAATCAAAGATTACCCAGACAGCAATGACTGCTACAGATATGCCACATGCAGTATCTTTTCTGTCATACTGTGAAAACTGTATTAACTCTATAACTCCATAGTAAGGAAAAGTTATTGGAGTTGCCTTGTGTTCTTCCTCTTTAAAATTTTGTATTTAAAACATTTTTTTATTATTTATTTTTTGAGAGATAGAGCATGAGCAGGGGAGGGGCAAAGAGAGAGGGGAACACAGAATCCAAAGCAGGCTCCAGGCTCTGAGCTGTCAGCACAGAGTCCAACATGGGGCTTGAACTCACAAGCTGTGAGATAATGAGCTGAGCCAGAGTCAGATCCTTAACTGACTGAGCCACCCAGGCAACCCCTGTGTTCTTCCTTAAAATCACATATTATCCTTGGTTCTACTTGAGGCTTTATGCCAATTATTCTGCTCATTTCACAATACAAGGGTTTCTTTTGTAAACACCCAAATCAGGATCATCCATACCACTGCATGCTTCAAGTAAAGTAGCAGGAAACAACATGCATTATAAACTGAGCCCTTCTGTTCAAAAAGTACAGGGCAGACTATGAGATTATTCCATGAATCTTTGGAAAATTATTAAAGTTTGCCGTGAACCCATCACAGGAACTTAAATCAGATGCCTGAACATATATTCCAATGAATGTGTATTCCTCTGGTTTTGGAAAAACCTTAAATCCTGGACTAGGATGCTGGGCATGACATTTTGGAACTCTGTCATTTAGAGTATGAAGTATAGCTCACATTGTGAATAAGAAAAGTACAGTTGAGCTGATCAGGAGCAGATGGGAGTTTACCAGCACAGATGGAGGTGGCCAAGGGGATAAAGGCAGCAGGAACACTGAGCCAGGTCCCCACCTAGGCTACACAGCCAGGTAACAGCAACAGAGACAGGTGACAACTGGCCTAAAACACCTCATTTCTGCAGCAACACTGGAGTCAACTGTGGTCACTCAGGTTTAATATTGTAAGTATACTGGTGTATTCCATACCTTATATCATAAACATTTTCTCAGATATTTAAAAGTCCTAATGTAACTGAAAAGGGATTAATATCCAAAATATATAAAGAACTTATACAACTCAGCACCAAAGATCCCCCAAACAATCTGAAAAATGGGAAGAGGTCCTGAATAGGCATTTTTCCAAAGAAGATATACAGATGACCAATAGATACATGAAAAGATGCTTGATATCACTAATCTTCAGGCAAATGCAAATCAAAACCACAATGAGAAATCATCTTACATCTGTAAGAATGGCTAGCATCAAAAGGAAAGAAATAAAAAGTGTTGGTGAGGATGTGGAAAAAAAGGAACCCTGGTGCACTGTTGGTGGGAATGTAAGTTAATATACTGTGAAAAACAGTATTAAGGTTCCTCAAAAACATAAAAAATAGAAATACTATATGATCCAATAATTCTGCTACTAGCTATTCACCTAAAGAAAACAAAACCACTAATTTGAAAAAATATGTGCACCCCTATGTTAAATGCAGCATTATTTAAAATAGTCAAGATAAGGAAGCAACCAAAGTGCTCATTGATAGATGAATAGATAAAGAAGATACGGTATATACACAATGGAATATTATTCAGCCATAAAAAGATGAGATTTTTGCCATTTGTGACAACACGGATAGACCTAGAGAGTATAATATTAAGTAAATAAGTGAGAGAAAGATGAACAACATACAATTTCACTTCTGTGTGGAATATAAAAAACAAATGAATAAGGAAACAAAGTGTATGATCAGACCTATAAATACAAAAACAATCTGATGGTTGCCATAGGGAAAAGATGGAGGCATGAGCAAAATGGGTAAGGGGAAGTGAGAGATAAAGGCTTACACTTATAGAACAGATAAGTCACAGGAATAAAAGGTACAGCATAGAGAATACAGTCAATGATATTGAAATAGTGTTGCATGGTAAAAATGGTAGTTACGCTTGTGGCGAGCATAGCATAACCTCAGAGTTGTTACAAAATTGTAATGGGATTCCTAATTTAAATAACTTTCTGCTGTTGTATTTTGAGGTCCCCCTATTGTTTTGTTACACACCAACACTTCAATAAACATATTTTACATAAATAAATAAGTAAATTAATTTTGGAAACAAATTGTCAATATACCTCATATACTTCGCACAGTATCATAGTGTGGCTCAGTTTGGATTGCATAATTATTCGAAACTATTCGTGAATTTTGTTTATATTACATTCAGTTTCTCCACTCTGGAATATGACAATCTATTTATTGAGGTCTGATTTTCTCTTACAGGAAAGTATTTAATTTTCTATACATGTACTTCTACAATATAATGTCCTCTTTTACTAAATTATTTACTCATTCAATTATGATAAGTAAACTAAAGGAGATGAGAAAATAAGAATTTAACCATAATGGAAAAAAACATTAATTGTTCATTATTGTATTTTACATCTATTAATTTGAAAGTATATTCAATGGATTCTGTGTATCAAACACAAGTTAGGATCATGACTTATATTGCAAATGCCCAAAGGAGCACTCAGAATTATATTTTCCTCATCAACTTTTTCCGAGAGATGTAAGATTTTAATTCAAATTATACATGTTAAATACCTACTTATTACTTTAGGTCACTGACAATGATAAATTTTAAATTAATTAAAATTCCCATATAGAAGAACCAGTCTTAGAGTAGCTTCCCAGAATAAATTTTAAAATTTATAATCATTGATTAGGTCATTACATATTTGGGCAGGTGTTTAAGATTTTCTTTTGTCTTTCTTTAGGCTAACGTAATTTGATAGTTCCTTCATATACATGACTTTTTTTCAGCATCTCCATAACTTTCATTGTCTTCTGCATTTGTTACAAAACAAAAACAACCCAGATGATTTTTTAATTCATCGTTTTCTTTCATGGGCTTCAAGGTTTCAACTATTTTTTCCCTCACTTTTATGTAATCAATTTTGCTTTCCTTCTTGAACTTTTTCACCATTTACAGTTAATTTTTTAAATAAAAAGAAACAGCAAAAAAGAAAAACCTTTTGTTATCAATTCTTCTCTAGCTCTTGATCCACTTCTCAACTTTGTCCTTGTCCATAAACAAAATATTTATGGGGAAACCTCTGAAGACTTGTTCATGCTACCTCCAATAGTTCTCTTCTTTTTCTCTCTTGCGCCCACTTCAGTAAGGCTTTTATCTCCATATTCCACTAAAACTGCTTCTTTCAAGGTTACTAGTGACTTCTCTATTGCTATATCCAGAGATCAATTCCCAATCCTCATCCTAATTGATCTATCACAGTTGTACAATATTTGATACAGCTGCTCACACTCTCCCTGTTGAAACACTCTTCATTTGGCCTTTAGAACACTGGCTTCCTTTATATATTTTTGGAGGTGCTTTCTGAATCTCTTTTGGATCCCTCCTCCTTTCTCTGACCTCTTAGATTACCCCAGAGCTCATTCCTTGAGAGTCTTTACCATGAGTCTTTCTCCACCATTGATCTCATTTAACTGCAAGGCTTTAAAAATTATATGGTGATGAGACATAGCTTTATATTTTTAACTGGACCTCTCCTTCAATTTCCAGACTTCATTATCCATCCTCACTTGGATATCCTCTGTCCCAGATTTAACCAGTCTAAAACTGGACTCCCCCAAAACCCTCAAATACCTGTTCCTTCAGGTAAATGGAGAAATCAATTTCAGTTAATGTAATCTTCATCTTTCCAACTGATCAGTCCAAGGGCTTTGGAATTATCCTCCATACTGTCTCTTACATCTCTTGTTATAGATCAGCAAATTCTACTGAGTCTATTTTCAAAGTATTCTCAGAATCTGACCACTTCTCACAACCTCTAACCTTTACTGCTACCACCGGATCCAAATCATCATCATTTGCTTAGATTATTACAAGTACTTACTCCTAGTAAATTTCTATGTTTCCACACTTTTCAGTCTACTCTAATATGGCAGTTAAAGTAATCCTAATAAGATCTGTCATATTGTTTCACTTTTCTGCTCAGAACCTTCCAAAGGTTTCATCTGTTTCATGCATATTGAAACTATAGTTGTTACAGTGACCCATAAGCCCCAATATGTCTGGTTCTTCTAATTTGACTCAAACATTTCTCATCTTTGTTCACCCTGCTTTACTCAACCTGTTCTTGTTAATGTTTCTAGAAAATTCCAGGCACCTACCTCAGGCTCTTTGCATTTGATATCTCTCCTGGAAGAAATGCTCTTCCTTTTGATATCTGCATGTCTTACTTCTTCACTTCCTTCAGGTCTTTTCTTAAACGAATCCTTTCAGTGAAGTCTTCTCTAACAACTACATCTACAACTGCAACACCTTCAACAGTATCTATCACGCTTCCTTGCTTTATATTTTGCTCCATAGCATTTACTACCATCTGACAAGGTATATTGTATACTTATTTATTTTGTTCACTGTCTGCTTCTCCCAACTACCTGATAAAAGCTTCGTTGAGGGCAGGCGTTTTGTTTTATTCACTGCTATATCAATCAAGCTTGGAAAATTTCCTGGAACATGGTAGGCATTCAATAAATATTGTTTAATCAATAGGCTTTACTGCTATTAAGGCCAAAAAACACTCTCTGCATAAACATAGTGAAAGTAAAAGCTATGTTTTTACTCACATTCCACAGAAAGATTCTAAATAAAAACGCTAATTTATTTCCCAAACGTATAGAAAAGTTCTAAGCAAAAATGTCCCCTCCTCAAAGTGATTTATAAGCAGCTACTGAGTATCTAAAAGTCTACAAAATATTCCTACCGCAAGGGGCACCCTTTTTCCAATACTGTTACTGGTTGAACTAATTTGCCCACTGTGGTGGAAAGGGTTGGACTTTCAGTTAGGAGACATAGTTTTTACCCTCAGATCTGTTCTACAGTTCAACTTCCTTGAATTTCATTTCCTCATGTGCAGAAGGTACCTACTTAATTTTTTTCTCAGCCAAAATAAAAATATGCACTGACAAACTTTTTGTTAAAATGTGAAACTATAGGAGTTTACTATGTCAACAGATAATTGTAAACCTGGTCTTACAAAGGTAGATTAGAGGGACATCTGGAACCTTCACTTCCCTTTAGGAATACGTAGGGCCACTTGCACAATACCTCCAGGGTTCCATGAATCAAAGTTTGAAATGCCCTGGACTAGAGATCTCTCTGGTACTTCCTGTTTTTTTTTTTTTTTTTATATTCTGATTTCTTTCCCTCTTGATACTTGCTTGCAGACAATTAAGTCTGAATATCCAATCCCCAAAATTTTTATTTCCTTTGTCCTTCTTTGTCTATACCCATTCTCAACTTCAGTAGGCATACAAGAGAGTTTTGAAGTACTCACCTCTAGCGTTTTATACACTTTAGTTAATTCCCCAACCCCTGCCAGATACATATTCCTAAAGCATATTCCCCTGCACTGAAAAGGTGAGTAGCATTCCATTTTCCAACAGTTACAAAATCCTAAGAACCGTATTTAAGATACTCTAAAATACGGTCCAGTAAAACTCTGACATATGCTATACTCTAGCCAATCTAGAGCATCTGTTTAGATTACTTATAATTTTCTTTACTCATGCCTTTATGTTTGTCTGTATGTGTCATGAAATCTTCCATCACCATCTCTGCCTTTCACAACATTTATGTCTCATTTAAGGTCCTTTGCAAATATACATTTTTGTCTTCTTCTGTCTCTTTTGTATTTACCTCATCCTTTTCCTCCAGCCTCTTTTCCTTATTTTCACTTTTATCTTTTCTGAACTTTCCAACAAAATATAATCTCTCCTGATGTTCCACATATTATAAAGTGTATATATGCATTATACATATATATTTATAAACATACTATATATTATAAATATGTGTGTACACATATACATATATTTAAAACATATTATAAATGTATATTGTACATATATTTATAAATATATTTTAAATGTGGGGTGCCTGGGTGGCTCAGTCGGTTGACCGCCTGACTTCGGCTCAGGTCATGATCTCACAGCTCTGTGAGTTCGAGCCCCACATCGGGCTCTGTGCTGACGGCTCGGAGCCTTGAGCCTGCTTTGGATTCTGTGTCTCCCTCTCTCTCTGGCCCTAACCCACTCGCATTCTGTCTCTGTCTCTCTAAAAAATAAACAAACATTTAAAAAAATTAAAAAAATATTTTAAATGTATGCATGTACATATATACATATATTTATAATACATATGGTATTCTATTTGAATTTTATGTTACATTGTTTATTTTAATTGCCCTTCACATTTGCAAGCTACTTACAGATAAGCGCTTTGTCTTACGTTTTGAAATCTTATTTGCAGTTTTGCATGTAGTATTCAATTTTTATATATTTCTGAATTAAACTTAATTGGGGAATACAGACAAAAATGACATATTCTATTTGGCCTAAGTGATTTATAGTTTTGCAATATTGTAATATTTTGCTATACCTATCTTTACAGTATTAGAATGAGGCCTAAAACAATAAGTATTCCACAAAAGTGCTAATATTAGTGATTGGGACAGAATTGAACCTGCAGAGAGAATGAGTTACTTTATAAGAACAGTCTAATTAAAACACTCAGAACCTTGCCTTTGGATATATTTTCACAGAAAATGAATGCTATATCAGTTATAGTAAGGCATTAAAGTAACTAATGTGTAGATAGATTGGGAACATGATTTTTCAGTAATGTGAATCCCTAGATAGAAATAATATTTACTGGTCTCTAATATAAAAGTGCTTGTTAACAATGGTCCCAGTGGGACAAAATTATGCATCGAGAAATACATGGTCACCCTTACTTCCTTTTAAATAAAATGTGTAAAGCACAAGGATTATTGCAAGCCATATGAAAATAACATTTCTCATATCGTCATGACACCTCAATTATACATGTGACACTTCTGAAATAAAAACAGTAAACAAATTCCAACCTCTCTTAGTGAGTCTGTATGGCAACTGCATGTTGATTCATGTAAGTTTTAATACTTCTGCCACTTCAAATAGGTCTCTGTAAATGAACTATTTTAATATAATACTCTATAGGAATGAGATTGACTTTGTATATGCATGTTTGACCTCCCTCTTAATGCTCTGATTGAGTTCATTTTTCCGCATGGAACTAAACTTCAGACCCTCTTCTGCACACTCAGCGACTGTTATCTTTAAGCTTACTTCTGATTATATGGCACCTAGTGTAGTGACACAGTTAATGGTCAATATATTTGCTTAAATTCACTTGCTTCTTTATACATATAGACACACATATAGTTTTTTAGTTGTTGCATTGATTTCCATGCAGATAGTTATGCCAGCATACCATTATTAGAATGCTTAGCATACAATTTTTACAATGAAAATTTTGGCCTTGTTACTTGCTTGCATTATTATTTAACTTGAGATTTGGTAATATAATGATAGAATATACTTGAAGGGTTATTGTGTGCATTCTAGGTTTTATATGTACATATAATATGTATATATATGCATTTTTTGCTGAAGATTGTATATGTGTGCATAATCTAGTAGGATATATATATGTATATATATATATATATATATATATACTTTATACTTCTGTATATGTCTATATTTCTGTCTACATTCTTATAGAATTCTTAGCACATAATAAGCACACAAGAAATGGAAGCTAATTATCTCATCCAAAAATTATAGGGTACATATAATAATCCAATTTTATTCTGTATTTAATAACTTCTAGATTTTTTTAGACCTTGTGCTTTGGAAATGACTGAATCAAGTATTATACATACATACATATATGTGTACATACATACACACATACACACACATCATTTCTAACTGGATGAAACCAAAAAAGGTTTTCGAAGTGGAAAAATCAGTGAAATAAAAAAAATGATTATATTTAGTTATTTCAGTTATTTTAATGGCATCATTGGTTCTTCTAATTAAAAACTATTGATGGGCAATTTATAAACACTGTGTGCACTGAACCATTCTTAGTTTAATGTGAACTACAATGATTACTTCAGTCTCTATTATTTTACGGATCTTATAGTATTTGTGTACTGGCTTTGGTGACTCAGCTAGTGAGTAAAGTATCCATAATATAGTGCTCAGAAAGAGTAACATACATAAAAATCTCTAGCTCACTTTCATTAGGAAAAGTTGGAGAGCCCATTTTCTTTATTGTATGTGACTTGTAGTTTGTCTCTTATGGAGTTTTTTTCACTTCAAAGATTTTTTTTTTTAATGTTTATTTTTGAGAGAGAGAGAGCACAAGCAGGGGAGGGCAGGGTAGGGGGGGGGAGAGGGACACACAGATTTCTAAGCAGGCTCCAGGCTCTGAACTGTCAGCACAGAGCCTGACACAGGGCTCGAACTCAGGAACCATGAGATCCTGACCTGAGTCTAAGTCAGACGCTTAACTGACTGAGCCACCCAGGCACCCGTGTTTGTTCTTTTACCTTTAATCTACCCTATAATAATTTTGGGGTGGAAGGGCACATGCTTTTTTAAGTTTATAGGGTACAGAATTAATGGAATTACTCAAAAGTAAATAGTTAAAGGCAGAGATTTGGATTAAGATTTGGTCTGGTTGCTAGTTATATAGTCTGAGCACTGTGTGTCTTGCAAATTACAGGACTGAGTGATCCAAGAATTCTATTTATACAAAAATATGCCTGTATTCCTTATCATTTATAAAATTTCACCTGAATTAATAACATATAATAATTTTTCTGGTGTTTAAAGCTCTCTATATAAGATGGATTCTTATGTAATCATTTCTAGGCCTACAGGGTCTTAGAGTATCCTCAGATCAACAAAATCTCTGGGATTTTCATATTTCTGTGGAAAATGTTTATAGTAAGCCTTGGCTTATTTTAAGAGATTAAGGTTAGGAGTAGTATATTTCCAATTGCAAGGAATATGCAAAAGAGATTAGCTTATTTATAAGGCTCCTTACCCTGGTATTAGGAAAACTGACGAGCTAGATGAGAGAAATTTCAAGTTGAGAAGCATGCTGAGAAAACCCATTCCTTACCTTCCTTCAACTCTTTATTGATAGCCGTAATTTATAGGACAGAATTTAATTTTCTTTAATATAAGGCTTTGATTTCCATAAAAATGCCATCCTTTACAACCACCCCACCCAACATTGGCACTCCCCTTTCCAATAATAGGCAGCATTGGAAGATGAAACCTTTCAAACTTTAACTCCTAACTACTTAAATATGCTTTTGCTTAATGTTTAAATGTTTTGTTTAAATACTGAATTAAGTAATATGCCTTTTAATAAATTTTAAAAATAATGAATCTAATTGATTATATAAAAACTTTTTTTTAAGTTTTGTTTTTGAAGAGAGAGAGCACACGTGTGTGTGCAAAGGGGGAGGGAGGGAGGGAGGGAGGGAGGGAGAGAGAGAGAGAGAGAGAGAGAGGGAGGGAAAACCCCAAGTAGGTCCCCCTTAGTGCAGAGCCCTGATGGGATGATCCATCTATGAACTCTGAGATCATGACCTGAGCCAAAATCATGATACACACACACACACACACACACACACACACACACATGACCAATTCAATAAAGAATGAGGTGAAAAATAAATATTCTTACAGATCATTTTAGTGGTATAAATTTTGGTACAATAAGTCAAAAATTTATGAGCTCCTAAACAAATAGTTATGTATAATTGTAAGTTTAGCTAAATAAAAGCAAGGTTATTACACGTTAATAACAGGGAAAATTGAAAAATTCCATAAAATAAAAATACCACAAGTACATTAAAAAACTGGTATAAAAGTACTGTATTGACATGGGGAAATATTTATGATATATTGTTAGTGGTAGGTTATAAAAGAATATGTACTGTATATATAGGGATAATAAATATTAATATTTATTTTTTGAGAGAGACAGAGCACAAGCAGGAGAGGGGCAGAAAGAGAGAGGGAGACACAGAATCCGAAGCAGGCTCCAGGCTCTGAGCTGTCAGCACGAAGCCCACTGGGTGGGGCTCAAAGGCACAAACCATGAGATCAGGACCTGAGCCAGTTAGACCCTTAACTGACTGAGCCACCCAGGTGCCCCTAGGGATATATGTTTAAATTAATGGTTATTATCTCTATGT
Organism: Lynx canadensis; assembly: GCF_007474595.2. Taxonomy (NCBI): domain Eukaryota; kingdom Metazoa; phylum Chordata; class Mammalia; order Carnivora; family Felidae; genus Lynx; species Lynx canadensis. Next base: position 70,656,524 of record NC_044308.2, on the reverse strand, counting down.
GTTCTCATTAAAGATAATTTTATTTCATCTTATTACTTGATTTTCCTAAATTAAAAAACTGAAACTTGTAAATTAAAAAGAGCTTTGCTGTTTTTTCAGATTAAAAAGATTATATGCTTATTGCAGGAAAGAAAAACTCAGCAAATAAATAAATGGATAAAGAATAAAAACTATTATACTCTCTTACCCAGAGATAACCACTTTTAATACTTTACAGTAGGTCTTTAAAAGTTTTTATATATATATGACAGTAACAAGAGATGTCCATACAGGTGATTTTTGCAAATGAGTTTCAGACCCCTATAGTACTTTTCCTTAATTCCAGAAAAAGAAACAGAAGTTTAGACATTTATCTCATCTACTGCAGGTTTCACTAGGTGTGTGGACAAAGGAACATGATGACCTTGTATTTTTAAGATAAAGTTTAAAAAATTTTTTTTTCTATTATTTATTTATTTTTGAGACAGAGAGAGACAGAGCATGAACAGGGAGGGTCAGAGAGAGAGGGAGACACAGAATCCGAAGCAGGCTCCAGGCTCCAAGCTGTCAGCACAAAGCCCGAAGCGGGGCTGGAACTTCTGGATCGTCAGATTACGACCTGAGCCGAAGTCGGTCACTTAACTGACTGAGCCACCCAGGCACCCCCCTTAAGATAAAGTTTAAATCAAAAAAAAAAAAAAAAAGATGGAGTAGTAAGAAGGAGAGAGACCACTGGGTTGACAAAGGTTAAGTAGAGACAGACAAACTAAAGACAGACTCTATCATCTTGATTATTTTGCCTAAGGTGAGAAAGCTTCTTTGTGCCCTGCAAAGGCTTCCTGGCTTCTCTTCCAGAAATGGAGTGCCACGTGTAATGAGTTAATGGTCTACATTTCACAAGATAGGCTTTTGAGAAATTTCACTCCAGAAAAAGAGCCACCTACTTTTCTTAATTAGTAGAATCTAAACTAGGGTGTACATTCCCAAGCAAGTAAGCTGCTTGAGTAGAAGAAAACAACATTTAGAGTTCTCTACATTTATGAAATATTCTTTAATTTAAATTATAGTTTATAATGTATATATTATTTTGGTGATATGTACACATAATTTGCAGGTAATATACATGGTCATAACTATTGCTGTTAGAGGAGTTCAGCGAAAAACTCAGGGCCGCTACCTATCTAAAGGTAAGTTTTCTTATGTTGTGGCATTCAGTTATTCTTCAATATGCATCCTGTTTAGTTTCTTCAGAGTCATCTTTAGTAAATTAATTTTAATACTTAAATAAAACTTCATAAGTTATCAACATAGAGCTTTTTTTCAAAGAAAAGAATCAGAGCCTCTAAAAGAGTTTTTTTTTTTTTTTTTTTTTTTTTTTTTTTTTTTTTTTTTAGTTTCCTACAAACTATACAGGGATAATTAGCATGTAGAAGAAAATAAAAGCAATTCTCTTTTGGCTGATATGAAACCAAAAATTTTAGTTTTTGTATATTTGGGTCAACAAATATTATTGAACATTACCTATGAGTGAGGGATTGTAGAAAAAGATCAAAGAATGAGTAAAATAGAATTTCTTTGAGAATCATAATACCTGTTTACATAAATTGTTAGAGAAGATATAGATTGATAATATCAGTAAACATGAGAATTTTTTTGTACTTAATGCTGACTGAAGATCACATGTTAAAGTCACCGAAATTCAGGGTCACTGGGTAGAAAAGAGCCATTATGCATTTACACAGAATCTAAATTAGAAACTAATTAAAAAAATAAAAATATATTATTAAGTCAAATAGTAACATGCTTACATGTAAATAGACACCATTAAAATGCATGAAGGAGCTATTGTCTTAAGTAGGATGAATACATACTTAATAATTTAGGTACTATGTTAATTTAATCCTGCAAATATTTTCATCATTGATGGAACAAAGGCATAGTACCTAACATCTATTGATGTTATGGGCCATGTGCTGTCCTGAATATTTCATCTATTCTAACGCTCTTAATAATGACAATAGTCCTTTGAGGCATATACTATTATTTCTCCCAACTTACAGAAGGAAAAACTGAAGCACACAAAGTTTAATTTACTTCCCCAAGGTCACACTGCTAGGAATTATAGGAAATACCATTCGAAACCTGTCAGTGTGACTCAGACCTTAAGTTTCCTATTTATAAAGAATTTTATTTATTTATTTTTTATTTAGCACATATTAATTTTTTCAAAAATACAAATAGGAGGAAGAAACCAGAAATAAGTAAAGTTGATTACTTATATGGAGTGATTTAAAATGAGATGGAAGTTATGGAAGGGATGACACTATTATCAGTATGCCGTTAGTTGTGGAAGTGATATGTAAACTTATGTTTTAATTTTTTTAATGTTTATTTTGAGAGAGAGAGAGAGGGGAAGGGGCAGATAAAGGGAGAGACAGCATCCCAAGCAAGCTCCATGCTGTCAGTACAGAGCCAGACACGGTGTTCAATATCACAAACTGTGAGTTCATGACCTGAGCTGAAATCAAGAGCCAGATGCTCAACTGACTGAGCCCCCCAGGCACCTAAAGTTGTGTTTTTAAAACATGACTATCATGCTGGGATTCAGAGATGAAAGCCACGGTTACAGAGTCATTACAAAATGACTGCATGTAACATTTATTTGTGTGTTTATAAGGATCTAAATACATAACTATGCTGAGGGAATGGGATACCAGGCTTGACTTTGCTCATTCACTGCCACAATACTATGATTTTTTTTTCCGTTTCACTTTACAGGAATGTTTCTGATCCCATCTCAAAAGTTTGAAATCATGGACCAAGAAAATAAATCAGGAGTGACTGAATTTATATTGCATAGTCTTTCAGGTTCTCGAGAGCTACAACTTTTCTATTTTGCATTTTTTACACTTTTCTATTTATCCATTGTGCTGGGGAACCTCCTCATTGTGCTCACAGTCATCTCTGAACCTGCACTACACACACCCATGTACTTTCTGCTCAGTAACCTCTCCTTCATTGATGTGTGTCTATCCACATTTGCCACCCCCAAAATGATTATTGACTTCCTTATGGAGCACAAGACCATCTCTTTTGAGGGATGCATGACCCAAATATTTTTTCTGCATGTTTTTGCTGGTGGTGAAATGATGCTCCTTGTTGCCATGGCCTATGATAGATATGTAGCCATATGTCGACCCCTGTACTATGCGTCCATCATGAGTGCACGCAAGTGCACATTCCTTGTGGTGGGCTCCTGGCTTACTGGGGTTCTGCACTCAGTAAGTCAGTTGGCCTTCACAGTAAACCTTCCATTCTGTGGCCCCAATAAAGTGGACAGTTTTTTCTGTGACCTTCCCCTGGTTATCAAACTTGCCTGCACCAATACCTTTACTTTTGAGGTACTGATGCTTTCAGACAGTGGTCTAATGGCCATGACCTCCTTTGTGCTCTTGCTGATCTCCTACACAGTCATCCTGGCTAGTGTGAGACGGCACTCCTCAGCACGCATGGCCAAGGCGAGGGCCACCCTGACTGCCCACATCACTGTGGTGACCCTCTTCTTTGGTCCCTGCATCTTCATTTATGCCTGGCCTTTTAGCAGTCTCCCAGTGGATAAGGTTCTCTCCATATTTTATACTGTTTTCACCCCTCTTTTAAACCCCATGATTTACACCTTAAGAAATAAGGAGGTAATATCAGCAATGCAAAAACTAAGGACTCGACATGTGCATTTCTGAAAGTCTCCCAGATAATCCTTATGATAAATAAATAGCCTATAATAAAAGCCAGGTTAGTGTATCTTACTCTGTAAACTACTGTTATGTCTGAAATATCAGAGTACTCATTTTCTTCTTTCTGGTATTTTCTAACTAAACAAACCATGTTAGATAAGAGAATTGGACTTATTTTTTGTTTATGAAATAATTCTTATCTAATTTGGGCTAAATTTATTTATGTCTTTTCCTATAAGATGTGTCTGTCAAAATTCATGCTTCATCCAATAAACTTAATATGAAAATTTACAAAATATTAAAATATTTACCTCATATTTTAAAGTTTCAGAAGAATGATTGATTTGCAGTTTTTCTCCAGTCATTATCTTATCTGGTATTACAAATTAGAAAGAGGAATTGCCATAAATTTTATCTTGTTCTTACCATCTTTAGGTGACAGAATAAGTTTTCTGATTATATACCTCAACTCTGTCTCTCTCCCTCTGTAAATTTATACAAATACCCACACTTACATTCTTTGCTATTCAAATGATTTCTCTCCGAATTAAGAAACTAAATAGATTGAGATTTTTCTTCTTGTATATTTTGCAATGAACTCTCACAACAAACTACCCAAACACAGGGACCAAAGAGCGAATAGATTATGTTTCAGGATTCATGATCTGAACTGAGAAACCTAGGAAGATCCATACATTTACATTAACCATGTTACAAATACTAAAACTTGAGCCCACAATGCTTCTTTATATCAGCATATTAATGTGGGAAATCAAATAGCTATGGCGTGGGCTAGGAGGTTATACAGAATGCATTGCAAAGCAGAAAACTGCTTTCTTGACTTGCTGAAAACAGCATGCCATGCTTCACTTATCTAGTTAATGTATATCTACGGGGCACTCACTTCGCTTATCTAGTTAATGTATACTTAGGGGCTAGGTCCTGCCTATGCTCATAAATTCCTTAGACCACGTTATTGCATGGAATATTTCACCTTGTCTTGTTTTTCTGCACCTTTCTATACATTCTTACTGGCATGTAGCCCACTGAGTATTGCACAATGTTATCCTAAATGCTCAATAAATATGGGAGCTTGAGAGCAGCTCAGAGAGACTTCCCTTAGCCTCCCTCTCACCTCTCCTGACTTGCATGCAGTCTTGAGTAATCCTTTGCTGGGCAAAGCTGAGAGCTGAACCCACATATTAAAGTTTAGAACTGACATTCAAAGTTCAATGACTACCTACAAAAATGTATATCACTCCATATATAAGTAGACACTTTTCACCAACAGTACTAAATATATATTTTTGCTCTATATATTTATTCTCTTACCTATCTATCATTTATGCTCTCTAATCCACAACAACCAATAAAACGTAATTCAGAATATATTTTTTCAAAGCTCTAAGAACACAAAATGATTTTAACTTTTTAAAGGAACACTACATATTCACACTTCAATTTAATATTTAATTCTTACAGTCTATCCCCTCTTTCATCAATTAGAAGACTAAGAGTCACATGTTGTACAAGTTAAGTGACTTGAGCACATTCAAAATCAGCAAGTAGAAGAAATGATACAAATAACAGCCATTTCTGATTTGTAGTATTTGAAAGGAAAGCCATACCCCAAAGGCAAGCTGTTTCTGAAACAGAGTGTGTAGAAGAAATGGTAGTTTGGAATAGGATTTAATACCAATTATGTTTTAAACAGTTTTTGATTCACTTTTCACTTTCATAATTTTACCACTCCACAAGGCTCTGGTGATTCCTTTGGGAAACATAGAATTAAAAAAATAAACCAATATAGTACAGAGTCATATGATAGGGGTGATGATGATAATGATAAAGCCAAACATACTTAATGATAACAATGTAATTTATAAATTATGTTAATATGTAATCTCTTTTGATTCTCACAAAATTTCTGTAGATAAGAAAAATAATATTATACCTCTGCTTCTGACAATATTGAAATTTAGGTCATTCTGAAACTCTTGCAAAAATACTTATGAATTCTAGATGCATTCTTTAAAATAAATGACCTCATGGCATCTGAAATAGTGGGAGCTCTGAGAGAAGAAAATTGATGGGAAGTGACTGCAGGTCATAAAAATGATGGACAGTGCTTGGTCATTAGGGGGGAAATTTTGTCTGTCCAAGAGTGTGAGGTAGGATTGGATCTTTTCAATCTGGGACTCTTAGCAAAGGTATACAGAAGAGGGTGCTATGGAGCACAAGGAAAAGCTAGTGGCCTAGCCTACAGATAGAAAAACTGCTTTGTCTTAGAAATTATAATCATGGGATTGCCCACATATAAGTTTTTTTTTTTCACATTATTTTCCTACTTTTATTTTTTTATATATATATGAAATTTATTGACAAATTGGTTTCCATACAACACCCAGTGCTCATCCCAAAAGGTGCCCTCCTCAGTACCCATCACCCACCCTCCCCTCCCTCCCACCCCCCATCAACCCTCAGTTTGTTCTCAGTTTTTAACAGTCTCTTATGCTTTGGCTCTCTCCCACTCTAACCTCTTTTTTTTTTTTTCTTCCCCTCCCCCATGGGTTCCTGTTAAGTTTCTCAGGATCCACATAAGAGTGAAACCATATGGTATCTGTCTTTCTCTGTATGGCTTATTTCACTTAGCATTACACTCTCCGGTTCCATCCACGTTGCTACAAAAGGCCATATTTCATTTTTTCTCATTGCCACGTAGTATTCCATTATGTTTTGAGTTTGAATTTATAGTCTGCACAGTCAGAAGAGCTTTAACCTGAAAAATCAACATTAGCTATTGGGAACCCAATGGGTCATTGAATTCTGGGGGTCATTTGAAAACACAAAGACCAAAACTTTTCTGAGTGGTTGCATCCTAAAAACTGGCCCAAAGATTGAAATACATGAATTTTGGCTGAACCTGAGTTTAGAGTCAAATTCAAAAACACACGAGGAGTCTATCCACAATGAACAGCAAGTCAGGGGAACAAACAGCAGACTAACTTCCTGCTCTCTTCTCAAATCAGTAATAAATCGATAGGATATATGTTATGAAACAAATATGTTCAAAATGTCTAAACATACAAAGCCAATATAAAAGAAAAAATTGTTACTATCATAAAAGAAAAGCAGGTGACTTCTGTTCTGGGGAAGAGGAGTAGACATAATTTCCATATTCTTCCTCCTAAATACAATCATAATCACTTGTTGATATAAATTGATTTATATATAAAACAAACATTATAACACTCTGAAATTTGGAGAGAAGAAGGTAGACTGGATATGGACCCAAGAAATTACATGACATGACAGAAGACTCCAACAACTCAGGAACGCTAATGAAAACAGCCCAAAAAAAGCCCCAACGAAAGCCTGTTCATTCTAGCCAAACAACCAGGAAAGGGTCAGCCTAGCAAGACAGAAAACTTTATACAACTTCTCTACTTCAGCAAAACACTCTAAAAAAATCTTTGGTCCCACCTCACCTATACCAGCAAAAGCCAAATGAGTAGCCTAGGTTCCTACTGCTGGCCAAGATGTAACAAGCTACCCCAGCACTCCCACACACAGAGGTGGTGTCAGAAAAGACCAAAGATGGAGCCTGAACTTTCTTTCATCTTTGTCAGACTGGACTCAGCACCTCCTCCTATGGTATAAGTAAGTAGCAGTGACAAAGTAATCCTATCCCTCCCAGCCAGGGAAATCAATGGAGGCCTAGTGAGGCGTCAGAACTCTTCTTACCTCCCAGTAGTAACAAAAAGTGTCCTCACCTCCCCTTTGGTGCCTACTGAAGCAGAGTTGGGAAACTGAATTTCTATTCCCACCTGGCAGTAACAAAGTGGTGTTCCTTCCGTCTTTGCCTGTCAGAAAAGTGTAAAAATAAGCCAACTAAAACATAAAGTCTAAACAAGGTTCAGAGTCTTAAATATACTGCACATAATGTTGAGATTTCAATTCAAAATCAATCATACAAAGTAGAAAAATCTCAACTGGGACAAAAAAAGAAAATCAGTATATGTCAACATCAAGGTGATAGAGGTGTTTGAATTATCTGACAGATTTTATAGAAGCCATCCTAAAAATGCTTCAATGACCAATTATGAATACATTTAAAATAAATGATAAAAAATTGGACCTTTCAGCAAAGAACAGAATAGAAAGTCTTCGCAATTAGAAGATACAAAAAAGAATCAAATGTAAATAAAAATGTGAATGTAAATCAAATGTAATCGATTATTAATGATTACCAAATATAAATTAAAAAAAAAATAAAAACAAACACCCGAAACTCAATGGATGGTCTTAGAGCAGAATGGGAGACACAAAGGATTAAATCAGTGAAGTGAAATGTGCAATAGAAATTTTTCATTTTGAACAAGAGAGAGAAAATAGACTAAACATATCATTCTGCTCTCAATGAGACAGAAAATAATTCTTCCTACCTCAAGGGAAAAGGATAATGATATCGATTAATTTTGACTTATTATATTATGTGTGCATGTTAAAATTGTGAGGGCAGCCACTAAAGTAAAAATAAAATATATGATTTTCAAACTAGTAAAGGAAACAAATGTGAAACAAACTCAATCTGTTTGATAGAAGGCATGAATGAAAAAGGAAAGGAACATAGCAAAAACAAAGTATAAGATAGTGAACATAAATACAAGTAGCGGAGAGAGAGAGAGAGAGAGAGAGAGAGAGAGAGAAGTGAGTCTTAATTTACCAGCTTTTTATAAACCTAATGACATAGCTTCTAAATGCATAAAGGGAAGAATTATAAGAAAAAGTGGAAAATATCACAATCACCATAAAAATAACAGGCAGCAAAATTTGCTAACTCTACAGAACTGAAACATGATCAGCTAGATCTAAGGAACATGTGGGAGAAAGACATAGCACAATTACCTTAGACATGTTATCTAGTTCATTTCCTGTGAATGGGCATACTTCTGATTGAACCAAGTCCACCTGGGTTCTGTGAATGAGAAAGACCATTAATAGTTTTTACAACTGTTAAAAACAGGCATTTCACAGAAGAAAACTAAATGCATAATAAATTTGTGAAACAAGTTAGAAGTAAGAATCAAGGAAAAGCCAATAATAACCACAATAATATACCTGTGAACATATGCTTAGTTGGTAAATGTCAATATATACTTATTTTACTTTTTAAATGTTTATTATTTTTGAGAGAGAGAGAACAGGGGAGGGACAGAGAGGGAGACGGAGGATCTGAAGTGGGTTCTGAGCTGAAAGAAAAGAGCCCAATGTGGGGCTCTGATGAACCCCAAGGATCATGACCTGAGCTGATGACCTGAGCTGAAGTTGGACACTCAACCAATCGAGTCACCCATGTGCTCAAAAATCAATATATGTGTCAATATATTTTATGTGTGCCCAAAGAAGGACAATCTTGAAAGGGCACAAACTCATTGGGGAAAGTGTGGTTCCTCTCACAGCTTAGTACAGAAGTTCACTGGTTTGGCCAGGTAAGAGCTAGTCTTCATGGCTGGGCAAGTGTTAGGCTACTCATTGTGCTGTAACACAGCACAATGAAACAGGTAGTCAGCAACTGGTGGGGTGTGTGTGCACAAGAACTCTAGGTTCTGGCATGGGTAAAAACCTTTCAGAGTGGGAGACTTGGTTTTTGTGTGGAGAATGCTGTGAAAAGGTTATCACCAGAACGGGGCCACAAGGTCACAAAAGTATTGCATTCTGGGTCCCTGGCTGGGACAGCCTCCAGTGTGTTTCCACAGATCCACACCACTGACCCTAGACCATGCCTGAACTGGTAGCAGAGTCTCTTCATCTTGCAATGTGCCTCTGGGTTCCTACTCCGAGAAAGGTTAACATCATGCTCACTGTAAAGGAGAAGTATTTAAAGGCAGTCTGTTTATTACAGAGCATATAATGAAGGGTGAATTCAGAGCTGAGAAGCAATAAATTGATAAATAAAACTAAGTTCAAATGCGTTAAGCCATTTTGTAGGTTAACTGGAAACATCTAGTACTGTTGAAGATACGTGCCCTTTATGATTTAGCAATTATTCTACTAAGAATACATTCTGGAGAACCTCTAGCACATATTTACTCACAAAAATGTTCATTTTAATATTGTTTATAATAGTAAGCACTGAAACAAGCTGGGTGTCTATTCACAAAAACTTGACAGATTAGTAGTGTATTCATACAATGAGAAAACTACAGCATTAAAATGAACTAAAACAGGGGCGCCTGGGTGGCTCAATCTGTTAAGCATCCGACTTTGGCTCAGGTCATAATCTCATGGCTCATGGGTTCAAGCTCCACATCGGAGCTCACAGATGAAAGCCTAGGGCCTGCTTCGGATTCTGTGTCTCCCTCTCTGTTTACCCCTCCCCTGCTCTTGCTTTCTCTCTCTCTCAAAAATAAACGTTAAAAAAATAAATTAAATGACCTAAAACTATGTGTATGACTATTGATAACTGTCTCAAATAAATTATTTAGTGGAAAATAGCTAGTTGCAAAAGATTTAAATACACATGCAAATCCAGGCTATCTATTTCTTTGTGGATATGTTCCTGTGAGTAAAACTATAAAAATTAGTCATGGGGATGTTAAATACCAAACTCAGGTTAACTGTGGAAAATTAATTTGTGCTGCTATATAAGATGCTCCAACTAACAAGTGTAGGAGGGGAAAAAAACCATTTTTCCCTCTACCCATCCTAGGCTTATTGGCTAAGGCCCTGTACATTAAACAAAAGACAGATAAACAAGAGAAAAACACACAGAAGTTTATTAACATGTGCAATGCATCTACATGAGAGCACTCAGAAATGAGTAACACAAAGAGTTGGTTAGAACTTGGTCTTATATAGCATTTTAAAAGAACTATGAATTTTAGAGAAATGACAAGACAAAAGAAAAGGTGCCTGAATTTCCATGCAGCCAACTGTGGGAAGGCAAATATATGGAGAAACAAATAAAACATAAAAGTCATCAGCCTTTTAGTGAGTTTGTTATATAGATTCCTTTGGTGCCCTCTCTGGGCTGAAAAGGATCTAGAGTTGTCTGTGGTAATTAACTTCTATCCTTCCTGGTAGAGAGCAGATGGGGGGACACCTTTACAAATTTATGTCCTACTTTTAGGCAAACAGCCAGGGGAGTAGTGAGCTTTTCTTGTATCTGCTTCTCAGTTACCTTCAGCTCAAAATGATTTAGATGCCAAAGTGGTATATTTTGGGGTGGTGTGTGTGTGTGTATGTATGTGTATGTATATATGTATCTATATAGTTATATATAGTTATATATATATAGTTATGTTGTTATATTTATAATATATATATTGAGGATTGGGGTGGCATATTCTAATACCTTTCACAATGTTTTAGTCCTAATAAAAATAAAGGAAATATGGTAAACATTAAAATGTCACAAAGATGAACATTTTAAACAAAGATATTAATAGTTGTCTTTATTTTCAGTGTACTTGAAATATTTAAAATCATCTTATACAAGTAAGGATAAACAGAGACTCACAAAGTTAAATCATTTGTCCACATACTTATTCTTAGTTTTTGACAGAACTGAGAACAAGAATCCATGTCTTGTAAGTTCTAATTACTTATCCTTTCCTCCATATCCACCACGTGCTCTAGAAGCAAGGACACAGCATACCCTTCCATTAAAGCCAAAGCATTTCCATTTAGGCAAGAAATGTACTTTTCCACACATCTTCCCTAGAGTATCTGGTTGAATTGTGTAGAATTCACAGAAGATATTTACTCTACATACTGTCCAAGAGTTGAATGACCCTGTCTTTTGCTCCTATGGTCATCATTGTCATTGTCAATAATATGGGATGTTACTCACTTTTTTCCATTGGGCATATGTAGTGAAAGGTATTAATAATAATTCCCATTGGAAGATGGAACTTGGCTATCTAATACTAATTCTCCAAAGCTTCAATTAGTCAATTAGATAAAACCATGGGACTACTCCAATTTGACAAAAAAGACATCTATAAATATTGCTACTAGAAAGAGATTAATCCCACAACAGAAAAATTGAAAAATTCAAGTTACATCTCTGATATGCATTATATCAGGTAGGTTATACCTGAAAAAGATATATATTAGAAATAGATTATGTCTAGTTACAAATTCAATTATTACACTGTGCTTTAGAGAAGATCTATAAATGGGAGAAAAGTGTATTAGAAGTCAAAGAAAGTGAATCAAGAGGAGGATGTTCATGTTGTCTTAGCATGATTAGGAAAATTTGTTAGCAATTATGTAGAAGGGTAAAGTACCTTGGGAGATTATGACAAACTCTGTACTTAAAAAAATCCATTATTACACTCTTACCTATCACCTAAAGAAACTAAATAAAATGCAAATCAAGGCTATATATTTCTTGGTGGACATGTGCTTATGGAATAAAGCTATTTTTAAAAATAGTGGGTGTTAAATACCAAACTCAGGTATTTATATATATCAGGCTTTTATATAGCATTAATGATTTATTTTACTTACTGTGTGCTTAGAGTAAATCAGACAGCATTTATTTAACTTTATAGAATTACAGTGGAAATTTCTTCTAAGTATCTTATTTCTGTCACTTTTTAAACAGTTGGTAAACAAAATATGGTTTACTTTTAATACAACAAATAATATTCTATGCTATGACTCAAAAGACTTATTTTATCCCCTTTGTAATTGCTGGTTTGATTATTGGCACTGTTTTTTTAAGTGTATTCATTTTGAGAGAGAGTGAGTGGGGGAGGGGCAGAGAGAGAGGGAGCGAGAGAGAATCCCAGGCAGGCTCTGCACTGTCAGTGCAGAACCCCGTGTAGGGCTCAAACTCACAAACCATGAGATAATGACCTAAACTGAAGTTGAATGCTTAACTAACTGAGCCATCCAGTTGCCCCAGTCATTAAGGTGTTAATGATTTAAGTGTGAGTTTGTATTGCTAATGAGATGGAATATTCTTGTTCCATGTAGAAATGAAGTTTATATAGGTGGTTTATGGTTTGCAGAGTTGAAAGTCATTCACTGGGAAGGTCTTTTTGGCACAGATTATAAGGCAGAAAAGTTGAATAAATGACCGATGTGAAGTGAAATATAGTTCAGTTAACACTAAGACACATACATGGAAAACATTCCATGCACATTTATATAACAAGTCCTGTGAATGGTACATAAAAAGCATAAGAATACAAGAATCACCGAACATGGCAGAGAAAGAATATCTACACAAAAGCTCTTTGAGAGAGTACATAATCTACACATAAGCAAAGTGCTATAGCAACATTAAGAGAGAAATTTCAACTTTTAAGCCTCTAGGAAGGCTTTTAGAGGAGGTGGCATTTGCACTAGAATAGATTATCTGTGAAGGACATCAGAAAATGAATATAGGGGCACCTGGGTGGCTTAGTCGGTTGAGTGTTTGGCTTCGGCTCAGGTCGTGATCTTGTGGTCCAGGAGCCCTATGTTGGGCTCTATGCTGACAGCTCAGAGCCTGGAGCCTACTTCGGATTCTGTGTCTCCCTCTCTCTCTTTGCACCTCCCCTGCTCGCTCTCTCTCTCTCTCTCTCTCTCTCTCAGAAATAAACATTTTTAAAAAAGAAAATGAATATCAAGGTTTATCAGCTTGACAAATGTTGAATAGTCTGGTTTTGGCTAGAGACTAGCAAGTGATATATATATATATATATATATATATATATATATATATATATACATACACACCATAATATATGGTTGTCTGTCATGCTAAGGACTTTAAATTTTACTATCTTTTTTCACTTCAAGGAGTGATGAGATGTTACAAGTGGGAGAGGGAGGTCCAGGAAAAAGTAAGTTTATAACTTGGAAGAACAGTGGCAGTTTCATAGTGAAGAAAGGTTTAAAGGGAAAAAGAGCTGAACTGAGGAGAAAAATTTTGAGCTGTGGTCTGAGATGGCTGTGTAATGTCCACAACCAACAAACTGTCAGGAATATGTGTGGATTACTGGTGTGTAGTGAGAAATGGTGCTGCAAAATTAAAGGTCATCACACAGAGGCGGATGGAATGCTCAAGGAGGAGAGGGAACAAAATGAAGAGAGATAGATATGAACATAAGGTAAGAGAAAAAGCGAATAAGATGTATAGAAGGGGAAGGAACAAATCTGGAAATCTAGGCCAGGTCCTCAGTGGAAATCTATTTGTAAGGGGCAGTGCGTGGATGAAGGAATAAAAATATAAATTAAATAGTTAAATAATAAATTAAGACTATTTATTAAAATAGTAAAAAATTCCAAGAGGAATTCCAGGGGTTGTCTCACTTAAGAGTATAACAAAATTAGTTATCATAACCAGGTCTTTAAAAATATTTGATAAAATTTTCCTTATTGTGGTAGCAAAAGGCATAATTGAGTGTAGTAAGGTCTGAATAGGTAGAAAAGCAACAAAAGAAGGTAGAAGAATTAGGAAATTTTTTTCCTTGTTTTTGGGGAGGGGGCTTATTTCTCTGATGGTTCACACTGAACCCTTTGTCAGTAGATGTAAAGATAAAATGACAGTGGGAGAGACCACAAGGGCAAGCTAAAAATGGCTTAACTCAGTGATTCTGAACTCAAGGTGACTCTTGCCCTCCCTGATATTTGGCAATGTCTAGATACATTTTGATCATCACAACAGTGAAGTACGTGCTACTGGCATCTAGTGGGTAAGACCAAGGATGCTACTAAACATCTTACAGTGTACAGGACATCTTCATAACAATTATTCAAACCCAAATGTCAACAGTGCCCAGGTGGAGAAATTTGGCTTAAGTGAAGAACTAATATTTCATAGTAGGTGGAAAGATAAGAATCAAGAGCATTTATTGAGGAGCTCTTCAATTGTAACAGAGTTACACAGTTATGGGTTACACAGTATGGGTTTCATATCATTCAGATTTAAAACTGTATAATGCAGAGTCAGAGAGAGTTAGCCCTGAAGTCAAAGATCTGGGTTCAAGTGCTAGTTCTTGACTTTCCAGGTATAACTCTAGACAAGTTACTTATCATCTCTATTACTCTGATTTCTTACTGCAAAATGGGATTAAGTGTGTTTATCATGTAATATGGGAAAATACAATTAGTCTGCATAAATTGTGTGGAGATTACTAAATCCTTGTTTTTCTCCTCTATAGCTCCATAATAATAAAACCTTTCCCTCAGGTCTGGTGTACAGATCACTTGATATAAACACAAACCTCTAACTCAACAGATGCTACCAACAGGTTTTCAACAAATCCAAGCTTTCTTTTCCATTCCTTTTCAGATTAAAAATTTTTATTCATCACTAAAAAAATCTACCTCATTTGTTAATTTATAAATAATACATCCATAAACATTTTCATTAGGTAGAGTTCATTTTACATAACAAACCCATATGGATTGTTTATGGATTGTTTATGGATTGTTCTTGCTCAAGAACACTTTATTTTAGAAATGGGGAAACAAAGAGTCACATACAGGATAAGGAAATAACATAATTTACAGTATATTTCAGAATCTTCTCAACTATTGCTCTCATATATAAATACTAATTATTACTGATTCATTCATTAAATTTTTATGAATCATCTTACATTTTTGCTCTAAATCCATACCCCACAAAAATGTCTATCTGAAATGTGGACCAAATGTGTTGCTCTGAATATTCTAGTGAGTACAGGAAATGATTCTGTACTTGTGGGTTTTCCCATATGGAATGTAATTACATTGTAGGAGTGGAAAGTTTTTAGTTTTCCCTTCTAGGTTCTTTGGCTGATAATTAAATTGATGTACGACAGCTTAACAGGAGAAAAGCAAATTTAACTTTTATGTATGAGAGACCCATAAAAAGTATAAGACTCAAAGAAGTGACCAAAGCAGGAAGCTTTTATACGTTTCAGACAAAGAAACAATAAATATATGAGGAATTGACATGACAAAGGGCTTTGGGCTTGAGGTATTAAATTAGTGAAGAAGTAATAATGTTAGTTGATAGGAGCCTTCTTAGCCCTAAACTCCCTATGTCTGGTGATAAGGATAACTTCTACCCTCTTGGTGTATCGGAGATTTCACATGGGAAATTTATCTCCTTTCAGGGGAAGAAAGGAAGGTCAGAGTGTTCTTCTTGCACTGGCTATTTCTCAAATAACAATAATCAAAATAATCAATATGCCAAAGTGGTATACTTTAGGCTGATATAGTCATCCATCTAAGGGAGCAGCTATATTGATGAAAGGATACAAAGTTTCAGATATTCAGAATGAATAAGAATGAATATTCAGAATGAATCTAATGTACAGCATGGTGACTTTAGCTAATAATACCACATCATATAATTTGAATTTGCTGAGAGTAGATCTTAATTGTCCTCACAAACAAAACAAAACAAAAAAACAAAAACAAAAACAGTAACTATGTGAGGTAAACAGACATGTTAGTTTGTGTTAATCATCGCACAATGTATACGTATATCAAAACATCACATTGTATACCTTAAATATATGTAACTTTTGTCAATTATAACTCAATAAAGCTGGTGGGAAAAAATGAAAGACTTGGGATATATATCCTAGGGACTTAGACTGGTTTCATGTATGAAATAAACAGGAAGTGAAAGCTATTTTTTGCTTTCATGTGGGGCTAAGATTACATCATGCTCAAGTTCCTTACTAAAACTGGTCAAATTAATTGTCAGAACTAATACGATTTCATAAAATAGAACTTCTTGAAATTTTTTCCAGTTCAATGAAATTAGATTTATATAGCAGGGCTGTGTCTTTACAAAAAAAAAAAAAAAAAAGAGAGAGAGAGATTGAGAAAGAGACGTGGATTTAAGCTAATTATTAGGATTAGTCTGATTCCAAACAAAATATATTTTTAGGGGCATGGGACATTTATAACTCAATAATTTTTCTCTCTGTGCAAAACATCCTAAAACAACTATTCTTTCATTAATTATAAAAAAGTATTAATAAGGTCACGGATAATAATAAGCAGGGAAACATAAATTGGTCTAAATCCAATTTTTTTCTCGTTGTATTGAGAAATAAGTGACATATATCACTGCATAAATTTAAGGTATACAGCATGATGGTTTGATTTACATATTTTGAAATGATTATCAAAATAGGTTTAGTTAATACCCATTATCTTACTCACATACAATAGAAAGAAAAGAAAAAAGATTCTTCTTGTGATGAGAACTTTTAGGATCTCTTAACAATTTCCTGGCCTAAACCTAATTTTGACCAGCAAAGGCAATGTATAAAGAAAATTCAGGCACTGCTTCTAAATAAGCAAGTAGAAATGAGTTTTAATTAAGGTAAAGTTATAATATGCATTTTAAGAAATTACACAGATGAACAACTGATAGACTGGATTAACTAGAGACCCAGATAATATATAACAGTATCTCCTTAGTAGGAATTATCTAAATTGTGTATGATTCCCACGATAGCAGTAACATAAAATTTTGTTAATTTGGGGGTATTTAACATATTAATAACATTTACCATATTATAATTACTTTGATAGCAAAATGTCAGAAGCTATTATCTTTACATTTCAAAGCCTTCTGTAAGGTAGGCATTTTTACCACCTCCTGTCTTTTTTGAAATGTAGAATTACAGCTCAGAAAAAATAGTCTAAAGTCAATCAGTGTGACCTTACATTACACAATAAACACGAAGCCATGAATATCTCTTGGAGAGTTAAAGAGATTACAACTTAAAAAGATTACAACTAATGATGGAAAATGACCACAAGAACCACAGATGTAAATTATTTTTGCCAATCAACAAAGCCTATGCAATTGGTTTTAAGTCACTCCTCTTGTCTTGTGATCACGAGTAAGCTCATGGATAAGCTTTTTTACTACTGTTTAGCATTATTAAGACTATCCAAAACTAAAGGGGTTCTAATGAAATAAAATTATTTAGCATTATTTAGACATTGCCCTAAGCTCCTTGCTACTTTCCAGATATATTTTTGTGATCCCTTTAAAATTTTTTATTTAGCAAATGCACACTATATCTGGGATCTCAGAATCCTTTGCATTAAAAGTCTATGGCTCATAATTCTGATCCTTTCCTATTTCCCCTTCCTTAGGGCTGTTCCAAAGCCTGTGTGCAGCCTGGATCCATGGATAAGGTCAATTCTTCAGTGGTGTCTGAATTTGTATTGCTGGGACTCTGTAGTTCTCAGGATCTCCAACTTTTCTTTTTTGTTTTCTTCTCTGTGTTATATGTGGTCATTGTGCTGGGAAACCTTCTCATCATCATGACAGTAACCTCTGATAACAGCCTGCACTCCCCCATGTACTTCCTCCTGGGAAACCTGTCCTTTGTGGACATCTGTCAGGCTTCTTTTGCTACCCCTAAGATGATTGCAGATTTTCTGAGTGAACACAAGACCATCTCCTTCAGTGGCTGCATAGCCCAGATTTTCTTCATTCATCTTTTTACTGGAGGAGAGATGGTACTACTTGTCTCCATGGCCTATGACAGATATGTAGCTATATGCAAACCCCTACACTATGTAGTCATCATGAGCAGAAGGACGTGCAGTTTCCTGGTAATGGTCTCCTGGGCTGTGGGCTTGGTGCACACATTAAGCCAGTTATCATTTACTGTAAACCTGCCTTTTTGTGGACCCAATGTTGTAGACAGCTTTTTTTGTGACCTTCCTCGAGTGACCAAACTTGCCTGCCTGGACTCTTATACTGTTGAAATACTAATTGTAGTCAATAGTGGAATTCTTTCACTAAGTACTTTCTCTCTCTTGGTTGTCTCTTACATCATTATTCTTGTCACCGTCTGGTTTAAGTCTTCTGCTGCAATGGCCAAGGCATTTTCAACACTGGCTGCCCATATAACCGTGGTAATATTGTTCTTTGGACCTTGCATCTTTATCTATGTGTGGCCCTTTACCACTTACCCTGTGGATAAACTTCTAGCCATATTTTACACCATTTTCACTCCCATTCTAAACCCCATTATTTACACACTAAGGAACAGGGATATGAAGGCTGCCATGAGGAAGATTATAACCTATTACCTGAGGCCCAAGAAAATTTCTGAAATGCCACTAGTAGTGAGGAATTCTCTTTATTAAGACAAAAGTCCTTCAAATTCCTCCAATCAGTACTCTATCTATAAATATTTTCAATATGTTCTTGTGGTGTATTTCAACTATGGTGGAAGTGATAAAGAAGATGATATAGAGAGAATATGATTGATATTAACAAGTCTTTTCCCGGCTATTACCTAAGCAAAAGCTAAATATAAAAAAATAAGGAAAAATATATCATGATTACTGGTTCTGAAAATAAAATATAGAATGATGAAAGGTGAACAGTATCAGGGCTTTCACTGCTTTAGTTGCAGGTAAATATGATGGAAAAAAGGGGAGTACCTGCTTATTTGGTGAGTATAATTCTTGGGGGGCATAAACTTAGATGCTTCCTGATTTTATCAATTTCCTAAATTATATACCTATATACAATCTATATCGATGAATAGTGTTCAGGAATCTGAAACTGAATTTTCCCAACCAGAAGATAGCCATTTCATAGATTTAAGTGTGAAGACTCAAGAGGAGATTCTTAGATTATGAAATCCTTCTGCTAATGTCAATTATGCCCATCCCATATTGTTTTCCAATAACCAATGATACTTTAAAATGAATTATACAGGAGCTCCTGGGTGGCTCAGTTGAACATCCGACTTCTGCTCAGGTCATTATCTCATGGTGTGTGGGTTTCAGCCCTGAGTTGGGCTCTGTGCTGACAGCTTGGAGCCTGAGGCTGCTTCCGATTCTGTGTCTCCCTCACTCTCTGCCTCTTCCTCACTTATGCTCTCAAAAATAAACATTAAAATTTTTTTTTAATGAATTGTACATAATCAGGGGCTTGCATCTCAAATATTTCATTTTATGGTCTACGATCAGTTAAGGTAATTTCAGTTTCCTCTGCAATTACAAGTTGCAGAAAAGACAGAATTTTTAAAGCTGAACTACTTCAACACTGACTTTTTACTTTGTGCTGTAAGTAGTTGTATAACAGTTCTTGCATTTGGAGCAGGCATGGAGTTCTTAGTGACAATGAATCAATCTTAAACATACAACCCAACTGCAATCTGGACCGCCCCTCACCACCCCCCCCCACCAAAAGACCTCTGGATCTCTACCCTGAACTCTAAAGACCATTAGATTTATTTATTAATGGTGAAGTTTTTACTTTCCCTAACTCCTCAATTCATAAAAAGTAATCAGACAAACACAAACATCACTCTCTCCTTTATGCCAAGAATGAAAATGCTACTTTTGCTTTTTGCTGTTTGCTTTATCTTCCCAATTCCATTTCATCTTCTTCGAACTCAACTGTAATAGAGCATCGTTTAGTAAAATACTGAAAAAATCTTGAGAATTTTCTCTTCTCCCATCCCACTCAATTTTTAGTCTCTCCATAGCATTCTAGTTCTTCTGAGACCTGATATTCTTTGCTATTTTCTACTCTCAAAGTTTACCTTCCAATAAGGGTAGCTTACCAGTAATTTACATTTCAGTGCTAATATAAATCTACCAGTTATGTCTTAAAGGAAAACATACACATTCATTTTTTTCTAATTTTAGGATATAATTCCATCAACAGGAAGAGAGGAGAGTTAGCAGATTAGATCTGAAAAAAGAGCAGAAAGAAGAGATCTTATCAAGGTTTCCTGACTCTGTACCATACAGGCTGCCTTTTACTCTATTCAGGGAACAAGGTCCAGCCTTATGATTCATCTTCTTATTGAATAAAGGATTATGTAATATATTATTTTTTTTCCTAATCAGCCTGTAGTACCAAAGTATGGGGGAGGCAGAATTCATTACAAAGCTTATTAATTTCATTCTTTTTGCAATGCTAGGTGGTTTGATTACTCTAATATGAAATTAAGCTGTCTTGCTTGGTATTTTATAAACATGTTATGCTACATATAGTAAACAATGAGAATCAATATGCTAAGAAATTTAAAAGTATGTAATCTGCCTAACTACCCCAGTTATTAGCTATTCAGTACTCATTCTTTGACTATGAGATTCTTTTCAAAATATGATGAATATTGTAGTTCTCCTTTGCAAACAAAGCATAAACACTTAAACATAAGATTCCATGTAATGTTTTACTTCAGAAATTAATTTCATTTTTCTGAATCAAATATAAACAGAATTTTAAAAAATTATTTCCTTTTTTACTTCTAGGATATTTTTGTAAAATTAATAAATTTTTACTAAAATAATATAAAACTTGTGTAAGTAATTTTAATTTTGTTCAGTTGTTCATTTTGATGGGAAGACGGTTGTCAGTTTAAATAAAAATACTTTGTAAAGTGATATTTAACAGGGAAAATTATATGTTGTCTATGATATTGAATTAATCCTGAATTTTTATCTTAATGGAATGCTTCAAATATAATAAGTATTAAGAAATGGAGTCTGCACTCTCATAGCTAACATTTACAGACAAGGAAATGTTTGAGTCAAAGAACTCCAAATTCTTCCAAAGTTTTTGAGTTTTTTTCACATGGCATCACTTACATTGCTTATGAATGAACAAATTATTTTTGTAAGGTCTCATTCAAGAAAAGTTGATGTGCCATGCATATTTCAGTGAAGTTCTTCAAAAGAATGCCTGGAAAGCCAACAAATTTTCTTGTAATAGAGAAAAACATATTTATTCTTAATTCTTGATATAATCTCATGGCAAGCTGGATATTCAAAGTCCTACATTTTGAATGTTGATGAAATTGACTATTTAGACACAATTTCAGAGCTGTTAGAAGGATTTCTAGCCAATGCATGCCAGGAAAAACAACAATGATCACAACAACGTGTGGTGTTTCCTCTCACCGAAAAAGTAGCAAGAGCGGATACATTGCTGAAAATAAAATACTCTATTTAATAAGGAGAAATGTATTTTTTCCTTTGTGTATTTCTTGACAAAGAATCTCTATCAATGACCAACTTGTTGCCTCTTGACATGAAGTCCACCATTCATTGGCCTGCTTTGTGATACCAGACCTGGACTCAAACCTTTCTCCTTTGTCATGAGAGGATGCTGGATGAACATGACGGAAGGAAGAGGCTTCTCTTCCCACTTCCAGTATGCTTAATTTCTTTCTTCTACAGTGCAGCTGCCATGGGCCACTCAGTGGCACTCAGCCTCCAGCAAGTTTTGTTGCCAGTCTCAGTCTTAAATTTCCTGCACCTCATTCATTCCATCTGTGGACCAGTTCTGGCACACAGCAATCTGGGGAACTTCTCATCCAGGAGGCCTATTCATATGCTCTCCAGAGTTCTGAAACCACCCTTGGGGAAGGGATCCCCCTTCCAAATTTATTCCTTTTTTGAGGTCTCTCCTTCAGCCTTAGTGCAATTTGGAGTTCTGTCTTACCCTCTTTTGGTAATCTCTATTACCAGTTACTAAGTCTTCATATTCAGTATTCCCTGTTCAAATTACCAGTGTGGTTTCTGTTTCCTAACTGAACTCTGATATAGAAACACGTAAGTATTTTGAAGATACTGAAAACTCAGAAGCGTCTAAAAGTGGTTCATAAAATATGACATATAATGAGGAAAGTCAGGAGCTGGCTGAACCAAAAAAGTGTTGGCAGTTTTATCTGTTTATATACTGAAGTGAAATTCATCTATAACATATTGCAAAATATGAAAAATCCTAGCACCTATGAAGTGGATAATATCATTTGCAAACTCACTGTTTAAATTTATTTTCTCTCATTTAAGACAACAAACACTAACCTCATAAAAATTAAAACAAAATAAAAATGCATTCTCTGCCCAAAGCCAATGAGACTATTTCCATTGATTAAATAAAGGTTTGTTTTTGTTTGTTTTTCCTCAATCATTCGTGGATTTTTTTTATGTGATAAGAAATTTTGTGGAGTGCTAATGAGGGAAAATAGATAACTCAAGTGTATAGAACACTTATTCCTTAAAGTCTGTATTAAAGTTTTAATCATCAGTCTGCTTTTCACAAAAAGATCCTACTGAAGAAAAGATAAAGCTGCTTGTTATCTTTACCCTGAAGCACTTAAGACCACTGCCAAGGCAGAAGCAGCACCACTTTGTGTTATCACATTTGTGTGTCATACATTCAATGACAAAAACAAAAAAATAAAGCCAAAGAGTTCAATGACTTTAATAAACTTTTTTCCATAAAATATTTCAAATTATTCTAGTTCCAATAAAACAAAGAGAGAAATTCATAATACTAAAACCAATGTATTTTCAATTTACTTTCTAACAGCTATTCAAGGTAAATAGCATAATATTTCAGCTGGAAATGAGACATTTAGTACAATAGAATCCCATGAATCCCCTGTTATATTTTGTTTAAAGCAAATCTTAATATAATTTAGTAATAAACTTTTTTTCATACACATATTTCAAAATGGTAAGACAATTCAAAGTATTTTTTTTTTCTGTCTGGTTCACAGATATCTGTAGACTTTTCCTCTACTACCGAGAAACTGAGAAATAAGTTCAACTATAAAAAAGTGGCGAAATACATGTATATCTTAGAAATGTGAAAATAACATTTGTACTGCTTGTCAAAAGACTTGGATTTGAGCACTGACTACATTACTATTACATGACCTTGAGCAGGTGATGTGCTTTTGCTCAGGTCACCAGCTTAAAATCTTTCTATTCTTATCCATTACTCTCAGGACAAAGGGAAAAAAAATCCTCATTAACCTGGTTAATAAGGCTTTTGGCTCTCTACTCATATCACTGTGCTAACCCCACACCCTCATTTGATTAATATATTTCTCCCTGACAGAACTAAACTCCACAAGAATAGGGACTGTGTCTATGGTAATGAATATATTCCTAAAGGGTTTTTTGTAACATGAACATTTTAAATAGTAGGGAGATGATACCAAAAGCTAGGGAAGACCTGTTTGTTCCCTCCACTTTCAGAATGTAAATTACTTCTGCTATGTGTATGAGCAAAACTTCAGACAAGGAATAGAAATTTAATGCATAGCTCAGAGGGTATTTAAAGGAGTTGATGTGATGTAACAGACTCTGGAGAGAAAACAATATGGCCAGTGGGAAGTGGACCTCAAGATGCTAGCTTAGGATAAGAGGTGAAGAAATTTTAGTTCCATTAAAATCTAAATACATTAAAATCTTGGTTTGCAAGGATAATTCATTCCGGAAACAAGCTTGTAATCCAAAGCACTTGTATATCAAAGCGAATTTCCCTACAAGAAATAATGGAAAATCAGATGATTCATTCCACAACCCAAAAAGATTCATATAAAAATGATTACAATACTGTAATACAAAATAATAAAGAAACAACAGATGTTGGCTAGTATATGGAGACATGGGAACCCTCTTACACTGTTGGTGAGAATGCAAACTGGTACAGCCAGTCTGGAAAACAGTGTGGAAGTTCCAAAAATTAAAAACAGAACTACTTTACAACCCAGCAATAGCACTACTAGCAATTTATCCAAAGGATACAGGAGTGCTGATTCATAGGGGCACATATACCCCAATGTTTACAGCAGCGCTATCAACAATAGCCAAATTATGGAAAGAGCCTAAATGTCCATCAACTGATGAACGGATAAAGAAGATGTGGTTTCTATATATTATGGAATAACATATAGAATAATATATTCTATTGCTATTCCAATAATATATTCCATATATTCATTGCTTGGCAATGAGAAATCTTGCCATTTGCAACAATGTGGATGGAAATGGAGGGTATTATGCTAAATGAAGTCAGTCAGTCAGAGAAAGACAAGTATCATATGTTTTTACTCTTATGTGGAATTTGAGAAACGTAATAGAAGACCATGGGGGAAGGGAAGGGGAAAAATAGTTTCAAACAGAGGGAGACAAACCATAAGAGACTCTTATATACAGAGAACAAACTGAGGATTTATGATGGGGGCTCGGGAGAGGGTAGAATGGATGATGGGCATTGAGGAGGGCACTTGTTGGGATGAGCACTGGGTGTTGTAAGAAAGGATGAATCATGGGAATCTACTCCCGAAGCCAAGAGCACACTGTATACATTGTATGTAAGCTAACTTGACAATAAATTATATTATAAAAAAAAGAAAAAGAAACAATTAACCTGCACTTACCTTTGAAAACCTTCATGGCTGGTGTCAGGAAGACAAAAGAGAAGAAGGTTATTGTGTAGGATGACTTTCACTATCGCTAGCAGAATCACTGCTATCTTTTGGCTCAATGGAATCTTTTTCTGCATGGGGGCCATTGTGTACACTTGCATGGATGTTGACTACAGTAAACTAGTAATAAATTATTGTCATATACTGTATTTAATGTAACTGGCAATAAGGCAGCAGAGGAAAGGGTCTATATCTGCAGGCAGCCTGACCTAGAATGAAGCACAGTATTCCTAAGGTTACTCTTGTATGGAAAAGCAAAGGACTGTCCATAGGTGCTTTGAAGTGACAAAAAATACACTAGTGCCAGTTGTGGGCACCTTCCAATGTTCTGAAAAATCACTGATTTCTGCCAAGCACTGTGGCCAGAGACTGAGCATGTGAGAATGGGAGACAATCATCCACAATCCTGCAGTGAATGAGCGAGTGAGAGGAGAGGAGAGGAGAGGAGAGGAGAGGAGAGGAGAGGAGAGGAGAGGAGAGGAGAGGAGAGGAGAGGAGAGAAAAACCACTGGATCAGTTGTGATCATGTGACATTCAGCATCACATATTACTCATATTGCAAAACATTGTTTATCGAGTTAAAATTTATTACAAATGTTTGCTCATCTTGTGGGACACTCATAGAAGAAGTTATTCACAGTTCAAGGCTTTACTGTAATTAGAAATAATTTGATTCAAGTTAGCCATAGGGTAAAAGGAAAGCATTAGCAGTACAATCTCTAAAAATGCAGAGTAACAGAAACCTTCAGGAGAAACATGAAGTGCAAGGCACTTCAAGATGGTCCTTAGAAGATCGAAAAGGGAGAGAACAATCTGAAAGCAGAGTCAAGATACAGTATTTTGCCATAAGTATTTTACTTTTTTGTCAAGAGCTACATTTCATCATAAATATTTTTCTTTGGAGAAGATCCTTGCTATATAATATGCTGTATTTTCAATATCCTGAAATTCCAATATAAATTTTTCTCAGGACCTAATACACGAAGGATACCATGAAGTACTGAAATGCCAATAAAAAGCTGAAGAAATCTTAACTCTGTTTTGTGATAGCATTCTCACAATTAAAGAAAAAAAATAGCAGTCACTCCCTAACCCTCTGAAACATTTACAGTTGACTCATTTCTATATTGGCTCTCCTACTTTGTCACAATATAGTCCTTAGGGAACTTAATGGTCCTGGTAATCTATACATAATAGTTCACTATATTGAAAGCATGTAGTGATAAGACCTGTGAGCAGAAAGTGACATAAAACAAGGGTAAGAGATAATCCCTAACATTTCAGGGATCAGGCAAATCATTCAGGTTTCAAGGGTTCGAATACTCTGGGACATGCTATATAATCCCCTCATGGACATACAAGACATGTAATTTTGCTTTGTACTTCTTACAACTGATAAAGACACACACTGCTTGCAGGCTCAATGTATATTGGAGGCAGCATAAAGTTGCTTTGTAGACACTACTTTGGTACAATTTTAGCTTGACTCACACAGGATTTCCAGTTTTCAATAAATTCTTGTACTAAGTCCAGTTTTGAGTGCAAGCTTCCCTGCTACTCAGACTATATAAACCAGGAAAAGCAGAAAGAGAGGTATGGATGATACATAAGAACATTTTGGGGATGCCTGGGTAGCTCAGTTAAGCATCTGACTTCAGCTCAGGTCATGATCTTGTAACTTGTGGGTTTGAGCCCTGCATCAGGCTCTGTGCTGACAGCTCAGAACCTGGAGCCTGCTTCACACTCTGTGTCTCCCTCTCTCTTTGTCTCTCTCTTTGCTCATACTCTGTCTCTCTCTCTCAAAAATAAATATTAAAAAAATAAAAAAAAGAACATTCGGTAAATCTTTTGGTAAAGTCACTTAGAAGAATGACAATACTAACCCCTAGGATCCTAGAAAAGAAGCCCTGCATCCTGCAGCAGAGAACTACACACTGACTGAAAAGCAAATCCTAGCATGCTACAGGACCTTATCAGAGACTGAGTTCCTAACCACGGGTTCTCAAGTGACTATGACACTAACACTGCTCATCACGAACAAGTATTAACAAGTCACTATTTCTAGCTGTCAAGGCAGCAAGCCATCATGTATTGTAACCAGTACATCTGGGAACGGGCTGAAATAGGTATAAAAGCATAAATAATCAGCACCATGAAATAGTCCAGAATTCTATATTACCTATTTCTGTTTCATCAATGCCTTTACTTCAGATCAATGTTATGGCTTTATAGAAGGGTTTCTATAAGTAGTTTGACTCTATCTTGATGCAAGCCAAAAAAATGGACTACTGTGGCATTCTAGCCCACTCAGATGACTCTAACGGAAACTGCTGAGGGAAAATTCTGTTCCTGGGAAGAGCCAGAAACATTTCATTCAATTATCAAATTTGGGATGGAGAATTGGTCCTAAGTAAAAATAAATATGAATTCCTGGACAGTGAAAAATAGTTTTGCTTGTTTGTTTAGGGGTTTTGAAAGATCAAAATTGGAAAATGTGGGAGAGAAAAATGAGGACAGATCTATGGGAGTAAGCACAAAGTGTGTGGATTTCTGCATTTCATATCAATGCCCATCTGCGACCAAAACCATGGAATCCCTTTTATCAAGGTTAGTTCCCAATACCTGATCAGCAGAAAGGACTGATCCAGAAAACCTGTTAAGGTGTCATTCCTCAGTAAGACCACATCCATTTAGTGGCAAGTCAACTACATTACACCCCTTCCTCCAAGCAGGGCATAGTGATTTGTCCTTATTGGGACTGACTCTTACTCCAGATATAGGTTTTCCTTCTCTGCCTGGGATCCCTCATCTAGGACATTATCCTAGGAGTATGCTTTCATTAGCTTCTTAAACAGATAAAATAAAAAATGATAAATATTTTCTTAAAAATAAATATTTTTTGAAAGAAGTTACTTTATATTATATTTAGATTTGATTTAGAGACACTAATTCTTTGTCAACACTGATTCTCTCTAATCAATAAAAGACCCATGCCTCCCTATATCTTTTATTCCTTTCATATTTTCACTGTTTTAAAATTTTCATCATGTGAGACCTGTGAATTTATGATTAAATTTTTCCAGATACTTTATATTTTATCTTTTGTTTCTGCTCTGAGTGGAAACTGTCCTTCATTGTATTTTATTTGCAATTTTATAAAGTTCTTCTCATTAGGGGCATTTGGTTGGCTAAGTCAGGAGAGCATGCAACTCTCAATCTCGAGGTCATGAGTTCAAGCCCTACATTGGGCATGGAGCCTACTTAAAGTTTTGCTCATTAAAATGCATTTTTAAAATTATTTTGAAAATCATACTTTTACCAAATATTCAAGATATAAATGTATAGAAAGTAAAACTTTAAAATATTTCCTAAACTTACTATTATGTGTATAGTAAATATATTTTGCCAGAGCTTATACTTTTAAAAATATTTACATTAGTAATTCACGTTAACTCCCTTTTATACATTTCTTTACCCATATCATTTTCTTTCCAGTCTAGAATTTGTATTACTAAGACATTTTAAAACTTTTTTTATAAGTTTGTCCATATTTTTGTTTTGGTTTATAAAAATGTACACAAAATTATTTTATCAATATCTGTTTTCTTTTGACATGTTTTATAATCTCACACATATTCAGATACAAAAAGTTAATATACAAAAATAATTGTAATAATTGAATATATTCCATTACATCAAAAAATTATATTGCTTCACTCTCAAATTCATAGATATGTAAGTTTTTTCCAGTATCACCTCTTTCAATCAATGCTGCAATACCACTGTTCATGCATCACTAGGTATGTGAACATTTTACTAGGGTTTACACACACACACACACACACACACACACACACACACAGTGCCTATGTGCTAAGTGATAGGGAAACTTATTTTCAATTTCCTTCTTTAAAGAGGACCACTTGAAACACATCTACATTGCAACTTTTGGAAATCTAGAAAACTTAATATGTAAAATATAGTTGGAAGGACTGGTGACATAGTTTTAGGGAGAAAGAAAAGATTTGTCATGGAAAAGAAATGACATCACCTTCAAATATCTGAAAAACCATCATGTTGAAGTGAGAATATTTTGTTCTATTAAACTACTAATGGTAGAACCACTTGTGCACTTTAACAATAGATGGAACTGTCTTGGGAAGTAGGGAGCTCCTTATGATTAGAGGAAATAACCCTGATTTATTTTATTCTGAGAGAGGGAGAGTGAGCGAGCATTGGGAAGAGAGGCAGAGAGAGAGAATCTTAAGCAGGTTCCATGCTCAGTGTGGAGTCTGACGTGGGGCTTGATCCCACAACCTGGAATCATGACCTGACTGAAATCAAGAGTTGGATTCTCCACTGGCTGAGACACCCAGGCACCCCAAAACTGATTATTTTAACAGAAAGTTCATGGTTGAAAAACCAGTTGCTGGCTGGTTGTCGGTGAAAATCTAATAATATTTTGCTTTCCTAGGTACCAAATAGTTGGTTAAAACAAAACACACCTTTTTTTCTTTTCCCTTTCAGGAAAGGTAATTTTGTAAAACATAATTACTCCCACTGCAGGGTGACAACAGATTTCTAACGAGTAATTTCTCACTTCCCCAGTGAAATGAGTTTCCTAGAATGAGGAAGAAGGCTTTATATCACCTTAACTTAGGAGACTGTAATTGTATGGTCCAGGAGCAGAGGAGGAGCCTCACTACCTCAGGGCACAGCCTGAAGGACTTGCTTCTGCTCAGCTTAGTGCAGAGACCAAGTTAAAATGCCTCAAGAATATATTGCACATATTTTCTGTATGAAGACTCAGAAGAAAGTGGGAAGCTAAGAAACTAACTGTGGGACACAAAATTTGGAGAAAATAAGGAAGAACTAAAGGACTGGGAGAAATCATTAAAGTGTAAATACTTCACATGCATTTGATCATTGTGTTTAGACTAACTGATTTGTAAATTGTCTTCTAGATGCAAAATCAACAACTGGAAGATAGCAAAGGAAAGGTTATTGTGGTCTCAAACTGGAAACTCTACCTAGAAGAGGGAAATGTCTGCTCTCCACTTCTTTGTTAATTTCCCTCTGCATTGGCTTAAAGTAGCTCTGATTAACAGGGTCAGCATCTGATAAACAAAGGGAAGTATGCCATAACCATTATCTGTCCTTTCTCTGATCCTCTCATGCTTTCTATTCAGAGAATATTTAGCCATTTGTTAAGCAATTATTTATTGACCAAAGGAATAGATATACAAAGTAGGTAAGTAAGGGTTAACCCTTATTGCTTTTTGCTGCTAGGCTTACAGGTAATCAACTATTATAAGACAAAATAATGAAAAGAAAAATTTTGCATGTTTAACAGTTTTATAGTTCTACTGAGATACTTTTAGATGAGTACTGATGCAACATCATTTTCTAATTTTTTTTAATGTTTGTTAATTTTTTAGGGAGATAGGGTGCTAATGAGGTAAGGGCAAAGAGAGAGGGAGACACAGAATCTGAAGCAGCCTCCAGACTCTGAGCTGTCAGCACAGACCCCAATGCAGGGCTTGAACTCAGGAACTGCAGGGTCATGACCTAAGCTCAAGTGGCACACTCAATCGACTGAGCTACCCAGGTGCCCCTGATATAATATCATTTTCTATATATCAAACTTTGTATTACATCAGGAATGGGGAATTCTCTGTTTATTTTGTGATCTGAAAACATTTTATCTCTGAAGTATACTAGCAACGAAAAAGTGAATGACTCATTAATGGAGAAGATTCTGGGTGTTCTGTGCATAGTACAAGGAATTCTGGGTGACTTGTATAAACTTCACATTTCCATATTATAACTCTGCACTTAAGAATTTTATAGATGGGAGCGCCTGGGTGGCTGAGTCGGTTGGGCGTCTGACTTCGGTCAGGTCATGATCTCACCGTCTGTAAGTTTGGGCCCCACATCGGGCTCTGTGCTGACAGCTCAGAGCCTGGAGCCTGCTTGAGATTCTGTGGGTCCCTCTCTCTCTCTGCCCCTCCCCCACTCACGCTCTGTCTCTGTCTCTGAAAAGTAAATAAAAAACCTTAAAAAATTTTTAAAAAAGACTTTTATAGATGAAAAAAGCCTTGGAAATAGTCTAGTTCTATCTTCTAAGGTCAGTCACACAACTAGTAAGTGGTGTATATTATTTACCTTTTCTTTTTTAAAATATTTTTTTATGTTTTATTTTGAGAGAGAGAGAGAGAGAAAGAGAGAGCACAAGCAGGGGGAGGCAGACAGAGAGGGAGAGAGAGAATTACAAACAGGCTCCACACTGTCAGCATAGAGCCTGATGTGGGGCTCGAACCCACAAACTGTAAGATCATGAACTGAGCCACTCAGGTGCCCTATTATTTATCTTTTCTAATGAGGATCTACCTTAAGTATCAAGAAGAAAATGAGGTATAACACTGAACCTGGTTTACTCCACTTGGATTAAGAAAATCAGTAAATTAGAGTAGAAAGGATTTTCTAGTTGGTTCCTGTATTTTGGAATTTTGGTATTCGTCTGTTCTTGAGTAATTTAAGTTTTGGCATTCTTCTTAAAACTAGATATCGTAATTCAACTGCAAAGATGGAAACCTGCGAAAGGGTAGGATTTAGTGCTTTAGCAACCGTAATGAAAACTTGTAACAGTTTAAACATTTTTAAATTGATATGTTTACCTGTATAATTATGCTTTTAAAGTTTTAAATATTTATTATATTAGATATATATATCATGGGAAAATGCAGAGTACCAAGCTTCAATCAATATAATGACAAATAAATGTCCACTGTGTGCTGTTGGGTACATAGGACTAAAGCCAAAAATGATTCCTGAACCACTGGAGGTTATGCAAGATTTTCTTCTGGCTACATGGTGTCCAAAAAAACCCCAAGAAACCAAAAAAAAAAAAAAAACCCACAAAAACAAAAACAAAACAAAAACCAAAAAACAAAAAAACCAAAACCCATCCAAGAGGCATTTACATACTAAACTTTACTCTTTTGAAAATCCATCATGCACTCAAAATGCACCATGTATAGTTATATGGAATATTTGAAAAAGGATGGTTTCTGAAAGTTGTCACAAATTTTGCTGAATCCAGGTATGTAAGATGTGTTTAGGAAAAGACAAAAAGCAGGGTCAGAATAAATTGAAAACATACTAGTGGTTCATGCAAAATCGATCTGTGACAGAAGGTAGACTTTGATAAACTATTGTTAAAAGGATGAAAGAAACATTTTAAATCTTTACAGAAACTTTCAGAGTATAAACAGTGCCTCTTCTTTCCATAAATAATATGGCAAACTGCTTTCATTAAGCTTCTGAAAACACTGTCAAGCAATGTTTTGATGTTTATGACTCTCAATTTCAAGCACACTAATCTAGTCCACTTAGCCTTTCTTTCAGGGCTAATTGCATCCACGCTTTGCTCCTGAGGTACCATTCCCACCTTCATTTTTGTTGTTCCTTAGCATACCCTCCTCCAGCCAGGCCATTCAACAGATGGCTTCATGAATATGTCTTTCATACTTTTACCTTTAAATCTTTCTTCCTGTTATTCCTTTTGTATGAAACAGACTTCTTCAGTTTTCGCTGCCAAATTCCAAATTTTTAAGAGGTTTTAGCTTAAATTTTATCTATTTCATGACAGCTTATCTCACCATTCTGGCATAATTTCTTTCATCTTACACTAATATTTGTTATATTATTGTACCATTTGCATTTGTTTGTTTTAGACTTAATATTTTTATTTTTTAATATGTGTATCTTATCTACCAAATCATGATAGGATCCACAACGTACCTTTTTTTTTTTCATACTTTACTTTCCAGAGCCATCACAGATGTTAAATATTAGTCAACTGATTATTAATAGTTTCATTAAACTAAATTGACTTTTAATTGAAATCTTATATTTTTTTGTGTATATACTAGATATAATGCAACAACTGTTATATTTTTCTGATTTTCTTTTACTTAGGTAACAGGAGAGTGGCTATATGGCTCACACAAATGAATCAGTGGTATCTGAGTTTGTGCTTCTGGGACTGTCTAACTCTTGGGAACTTCAGCTTTTCTTTTTTGCCATCTTCTCTTTAGTGTATGTGACATCAGTGCTGGGCAACATCATGATTATTGTCATAATTTCCTCTGACTCACATTTGAACTCTCCTATGTACTTCCTACTCAGCAACCTTTCTTTTATTGATATCTGCCAATCTAATTTTGCCACCCCCAAGATGCTTGTGGACTTCCTTGTTGAGCATAAGACTATCTCCTTTGAGGGCTGCATGGCCCAGATATTCCTTCTTCACAGTTTTGTTGGGAGTGAGATGATGTTGCTTGTAGCTATGGCATATGACAGATTTATAGCCATCTGTAAGCCCCTATATTATAGCACAATTATGAATCGGAGACTATGTATAATTTTCGTATTTATTTCCTGGGCTGTGGGTATTCTTCATTCTGTGAGTCACTTGGCTTTTACAGTGGATTTGCCATTCTGTGGCCCCAATGAGGTAGATAGCTTCTTTTGTGACCTTCCCCTAGTGATAGAGCTGGCTTGTATGGATACTTATGAAATGGAAATTATGACCCTAACTAACAGTGGCCTGATATCATTGGGCTGTTTTCTGGCTTTAATTATTTCCTACACCATCATTTTGATCACTGTTCGTCGCCGGTCCTCCAGTGGGTCATCCAAGGCACTTTCTACATTAACTGCTCACATCACAGTGGTGATTCTTTTCTTTGGGCCTTGCATTTACTTCTATATATGGCCTTTTAGCAGACTTTCTGTGGATAAGTTCCTTTCTGTGTTCTACACTGTTTGCACGCCCCTGTTGAATCCCATCATCTACTCTCTAAGGAATGAAGATGTTAAATCAGCCATGCGAAAGCTGAGAAACCGTCATGTGAACTCCTGGAAAAACTAGGGATGACCATGAAGGAATATAATCCTGAGTGGGAATGAAGAGACTCTACTGGATCACAGCATCATGCCAATTATCTTTGCTAATGATATGGGTTACTGAATTATGGAATTGGAGTTCTGTACTAAATGCAAGGGTATTGCATAAAATCAGTTCCTGGTTTAATATTGAATATAATTTTAACCCATTTGCCATTGCTTATGATTCTAAAGTATAAATTATCTTGAAAATATTTGGTAATCCTTTTAAATATTTATAAACTTAGAGACTCTAATCTACATAAAATGCTACTCATGTTACTAAACTTATGATTCTCTTCAACCCTAACACATGACATTTTTATAGCTTGCAAACTCAAAGTACAGTTTCTGTTGAATGCTTATTGCTTTCACATCATTGTAAAGTAAAAAAAAAAATTGATAGGTCAAATCATCATAAGTTAGGGACTGTCTGTATATTCATTTTCCAAGTTTACTTATTTTTAAGTAGAATAAATTGATTATAATGAATTCTTCATTATTCACAGAAAAGGTTTAAGAATTCCATATGTACTTAAAATATGCCAATGCACAAAGTGACAAAATTATTTGATGACCAACTCTGAAATCTATCCTTTCCTATTTCTTAGAAAGCAGAAATGAAAATGTGAGATTCATGCTCATCACATAGTAAAGTTAAAAAAAATCTATTATTATTGTTTCATTTGCTAGCCAAAGATTTTCTTATATACCTCCCCCTGTGATTTGCATTATGAAAAAGGCCTTGTAACAGAAAGATTAAATGTATTCTAACAATGAAAAAAAAAACAGCCATTTAACAGAAAACAGAAGGCTTGCAACTGTCATCATTCTGGATTCAGTATTTTAATTATAAGACATTAAAGTTAGTGGCTATATGCATAGAAATTAACTCTGCATGCTACATCCTAGTACAAGCTGTTTTTTAGATATAGACACATAACCTTTTAGAACCATATTAATACTTATTAGCTAAGGTTTCTTAGAACTTCAGACTTACTGGTTCATTTGTCCAATGTCAAACATGATAATGATCTTTTAAACTTCACTACTTTTTATATATTTTTATACATTGCCAAAAACTTTTAAAATATGCAATAAATATTAATGCAGTAATTACATTGTTGATAGCATTTTTTTTCCTTTTAACTCTGCCTTGCTGATGAAAATGGAAGTATACTAATTAAGATCTCAGAAGGAAACAGAAAACACATTTGGCAGATATTTTGAATATAAGGAACAACTATTCCTACAAGTCCTGGCAGAATTAAATGGCATATAGGGGGACCATCAGCAGGAACTTTTGCCACCCTTATCCTGAAGGACAAGACAAGGGAATGGAAACCAGTAAGAGTTGAAGGCATAAAGGGTACCACAGGATCAGAGCAGTAAAAGATGTAACTCCTGCCAGAATTTTAGTGATGTGGCAGAGAAGTAGAAGTGGTATCAAACCACCCCCAAATTTATTAACTTAAAGCAACAAGAATTTGGTTGTAAGTCCATTCTGTTCCATTGATCTACCTGTCTGTTTTTGAGCCAGTACCACATTGTCTTGATCACTTTAGCTTTGAAATATAACTTGAAGTCTGGAATTGTGAGGCCTCCAGCTTTGCTTTTCTTTCTCAAGATTGCTTTGGCTATTTGGGGTCTTTTGTGGTTCCAGACAAATTTTAGGATTGTTTAAACTCTGTGAAAAATTCTGTTGGTATTTTGAGAGAGATTGCATTAAATGTGTAGAATGTTTTGGTCAACTTATCTCTGACAAAGCAGGAAAGAATATTCAATGGAAAAAAAGACAGTCCCTTCAACAAATGATGCTGGAAAAACTGGACAGTACCATAGGATTTCACTCATGTGGAATGTAAGAAACAAAATAAATGAATATAGAGGGGGGAAAAAAGGAGAGAGGCAAACCATAAAAGGGACTCTTAACTGTGGAGAACAAACTGAGGGTTACAGGAGGGGAGCTGCATGGTGGGATAATTTAAATGGGTCATGAGTATTAAGAAGAACATTTGACATTTTAGCAATATTTATTCTTCCAATCCATGAGCACAGAATGTTTTCCAATTTCTTTGTATCTTCAATTTCTTTCATAAGCTTTCTATAGTTTTTAGCATACAGATCTTTTAGATCTTTGGTTAGGTTTATTCCTAGGTATTTTATGCTTCTTGGTGCAATTGTGAATGGGATCAGTTTGTCTTTCTGTTGCTTCATTATTAGTGTGTAAGAATGCAACTGATTTCTGTACATTGATTTTGTATCCTGCGACTTTGCTGAGTTCATATATCAGTTCTAGCAGACTTTTGGTGGAGTCTATCGGGTTTTCCATGTATAATATCATGTCTGCAAAAAGTGAAAGCTTGACTTAATCTTTGCCAATTTTGATGCCTTTGATTTCCTTTTGTTGTTTGATTGCTAATGCTAGGATCCAACACTATGCTAAACAACAGCGGTGAGAGTGGACATCCCTGTCGTGTTCCTAATCTCAGGGGGAAAGCTCTCAGTTTTTCCCCATTGAGGATGATATGAGCTGTGGGCTTTTCATAAATGGCTTTTATGATGTTAAGTATGTTCCTTCTATCCTGACTTTCTCGAGGGTTTTTATTAAGAAAGGGTGCTGAATTTTGTCAAAGGCTTTTTCTGCAACGATTGACAGGATCATATGGTTCTTATCTTTTATTAATGTGATGTATCACATTGATTGATTTGTGAATACTGACCAGCTCTGCAGGTCAGGAATGAATCCCACTTGATCATGGTGAATAATTCTCTTTATATGCTGTTGAATTCGATTTGCTAGTATCTTATTGAGAATTTTTGCATCCATATTCATCAGGGATATTGGCCTGTAGTTCTCTTTTTTTACTGGGTCTCTGTCTGGTTTAGGAATCAAAGTAATGCTGGCTTCATAGAATGAGTCTGGAAGTTTCCTTCCCTTTCTATTTTTTGGAACAGCTTGAGAAGGATTGGTATTATCTCTGCTTTAAATGTCTGGTAGAATTCCCCAGGGAAGCCATCTGGTCCTGGACTCTTCTTTGTTGGGAGATTTTTGATAACCGATTCAATTTCTTCGCTGGTTATGGGTCTGTTCAGGTTTTCTATTTCTTTCTGTTTGAGTTTTGGAAGTGTGTGGGTGCTTAGGAATTTGTCCATTTCTTCTAGGTTGTCCAGTGTGTTGGCATATAATTTTTCATAGTATTCCCATAATTGCTTGTATTTCTGACTGGTTGGTTGTAATAATTCCATTTTCATTCATGATTTTATCTATTTGGGTCATCTCCCTTTTCTTTTTGAGAAGCCTGGCTAGAGGTTTATCAATTTTGTTTGTTTTTTCAAAAAACCAACTCTTGGTTTCATTGATATGCTCTACTGTTTTTTTAGATTCTATATTGTTTATTTCTGCTCTGATCTTTATTATTTCTCTTCTTCTGCTGGGTTTGGGGTGTCTTTGTTGTTCTGCTTCTATTTCCTTTAGGTGTGCTGTTAGATTTTGTATTTGGGATTTTTCTTGTTTCTTGAGATAGGCCTGGATTGCAATGTATTTTCCTCTCAGGACTGCCTTCGCTGCATCCCAAAGTGTTTGGATTGTTGTATTTTCATTTTCATTTGTTTCCCTGTATTTTTAAATTTATTCTCTAATTGCTTGGTTGACCAATTGATTCTTTAGTAGCATATTCCTTAACCTCCATGTTTTTGGAGGTCTTCCAGACTTTTTTCCTGTGGTTCATTTCAAGTTTCATAGCATTGGTCTGAAAGTGTGCATGGTATGATCTCAATTCTTGCATACTTATGAAGGGCTGTTTTGTGACCCAGTATGTGATCTATCTTGGACAATATTCAATGTGCACTCGAGAAGAAAGTATATTCTGTTGCTTTGGGATGCAGAATTCTAAATATCTCTCTCAAGTCCACCTGATCCAATGTATCATTCAGGGCCCTTGTGTCCTTATTGATTCTGTGTCTAGATGATCTATCCATTGTTGTAAGTGGAATATTAAAGTCCCCTGCAATTACCACATTCTTAGCAATGATGTTGCTTATATTTGTAATTAACTGCAATCTCCACATTCAATGCAATCCCAATCAAAATTCCACCAGCATTCTTCTCGAAGCTAGAACAAGCAATCCTAAAATTTGTATGGAACCACAAAAGACCCCAAATAGCCAAAGTAATATTGAAGAAGAAGACCAAAGCAGGAGGCATCACAATCCCAGACTTTAGCCTCTACTACAAAGCTGTAATCATCAAGACAGCATGGTAATAGCACAAACACAGACACATAGACCAATGGAATAGAATAGAAACCCCAGAACTAGACCCACAAATGTATGGCCAACTAATCTGTGACAAAGCAGGAAAGAACATCCAATGGAAAAAAGACAGTCTCTTTAACAAATGGTGCTGGGAGAACTGGACAGCAACATGCAGAAGAATGAAACTAGACCACTTTCTGACACCAAACACAAAAATAAACTCAAAATGGATAAAGGACCTGAATGTGAGACAGGAAACCATCAAAACCCTAGAGGAGAAAGCAGGAAAAAACATCTCTGACCTCAGCCGTGGCAATTTCTTACTTGACACGGCTCCAAAGGCAAGGGAATTAAAAGCAAAAATGAACTATTGGGACCTCATAAAGATAAAAAGTTTCTGCACTGCAAAGGAAACAATCAACAAAACTAAAAGGCAACTCACTGAATGTGAAAAGATATTTGCAAATGACATATTGAACAAAGTGCTTGTATCCAAAATCTATAAAGAACTCACCAAACTCCACACCCAAAAAAAAACCAAATAATCCAGTGAAGAAAGGGGCAGAAGACATGAATAGATACTTCTCTGAAGAAGACATCCAGATGGCCAACAGGCACATGAAAAGATGCTCAACGTCACTCCTCATCAAGGAAATACAAATCAAAACCACACTGAGATACCACCTCATGCCAGTCAGAGTGGCTAAAATGAACAAATCAGGAGACTATAGATGCTGGAGAGGATGTGGAGAAAAGGGAACTCTCTCTTGTTTGGTGGGAATGCAAACTAGTGTAGCTTCTCTGGAAAACAGTGTGGAGGTTCCTCAGAAATTAAAAATAGATCTACCCTATGACCCAGCAGTAGGACTGCTAGGAATTTACCCAAGAGATACAGGAGTGCTGATGCATAGGGGCACTTGTACTCCAATGTTTATAGCAGCACTTTCAAAAATAGCCAAATTATGGAAAGAGCCTAAATGTCCATCAACTGATGAATGGATAAAGAAATTGTGGTTTATAGACACAATGGAATACTACTTGGCAGTGAGAAAGAATGAAATCTGTCCTTTTGTAGCAATGTCGATGGAACTGGAGAGTGTTATGCTAAGTGAAATAAATCATACAGAGAAAGACAGATACCATATGTTTTCACTCTTATGTGGATCCTGAGAAACTTAACAGAAGACCATGGGGGAGGGGAAGGGGAAAAATTACAGAGTGGGAAGGAGGCAAACCATAAGAGACTCTTGGACACTGAGAATAAACTGAGGGTTGATGGGGGTGGGAGAGAGGGGAAAGTGGGTGATGGGCATTGAGGAGGGCACAAATTGGAATGAACACTGGGTGTTGTATGGAAACCAATTTGGCAATAAATTTCATATTTAAAAAAATGAGAGCATTTGTTTTGATGAGCACTAGGTGTTGTATATAGGGATTAATCACTAAATCCTACAACAGAAACTATATTATACTGTATGTTAAGTGACTGGAATTTAAATAAAAACTTGAAAGAAAAAAATTCTTTTTTAGTATAAGTATTATTGTGTCTCTGCTGAACCTTATGTATACCTGATTGTAGTATATTATAATTATTGGCTCATAAAACAAACAAACACAAGTACTTAATAAATAAATAAAACAACATGCATTTTATATTTAATCACAAACCCATTGGGTTCTTTTTCTGGTCTGGGCCAACAAGTCTGATCTCTGCTATACTGCCTGGTTAGTCTGGAAACTGGAAGATTAACAATGACCTCACTCACATAGTTGGTGGCTGGCAAGTTGGCCATTGGAGCTTGCTATTAGCCAAGGCACCTCAATTTTCTCCATGTGGCCTCTCATTTGTGGTTAGCTGAAGCTGCTTAAATCAGTCCTTGAGAGCTGATTATTAAGGTGGGGGATAACCTGTTGGTGGCTTGAAATCGACCATGGTATGAGTATTTAGATCACAGACACAAGGAAACACTACAAGTCAGGGCCCTCCTGTGCCCTAACCCAGCTGCACCTAGAACCAATTCTTAAATATTTACCAGCACACTATTGCTTCTTATGCCTTAGAAGACCAGCTTGCACTCATTCACATCGTGGCCTCAAGATTTTAATGGAGACAAGAAAGGGCAGCTGCAATGCAAAATACTTTTGTGCTTTCTATTATCCTTTTGGACAGAACTAGACATACGACCGAGTCCAGAGTTGGAATATAATAGTACTCAGCAAAAAAAGGAAGCAACTATTGATTTATAAATGAATCTCAAAAGCATTATGTCGGGTAAAAAAAAAAATCCAGTATAAAGAGGAAACATATGATCCCATTCATGTGACAGTCTCAAAACAACAAAGCTTTGTAGCATTTCATAAAAATAAGTAACCATTTCAAGGCCAACTACATATTCAATTATTCACTGAAACAATACTATCATTTCAGCATATACCACTGCTCAGTTCTGTGCCAGGTATAATACTTATCTGAGAGACTCAGAAGTAAGCCAACAGTCTTGGGGTATAGAGGTGAGAAGGAAAAACAAACACCAACATGTAAACAAATGTAAATAAAATAAATTGTAATGAGTGTTATGAAGGGAGCAAATAATGTGAGATACAAAAATTAAAAATTGGGAGTATGACAGAGGGAAGGGTGTGCAGATAAAGCTGTTCAGTGAAATGATCTTCCTCTCCTCCCTTCTCCTCTCCTCTCCCTTTCAATTTTTATTTAAATATTAATTAATCGACATAGAGTACAATACTGGTTTCAGGAGAATTCAGTGATTCATCACATATAACTTGCAGTGCTCATCACAACAAGTACTCTCTTTAATACCCATCACCAGTTTAGCCCATCCCCCACCTCCCTCCATCAACCCTCAGTTTGTTCTCTAACATTAAGAGTCTCTTGTGGTTTATTTCCCTCTCTTTTTTTCCATCCTTCCCATCTGTTTGGTTTCTTAAATTCCAAATGAGTGAAATCATGGTGTCTTTCTCTGATTGACTTATTCTTTTAGCATAATGCATTCTAGCTCCATCCACATCCTTGCAAATGGCAAGATTTCATTCTTTTTGATGGGTGATTAATATTCCATCATATATATGCCTCACTCCTTCTTTTTATTTTATTTTATTTTATTTTATTTTTTTATTTTATTTTTTATTTTTTTTTTATGAAATTTATTGACAAATTGGTTTCCATACAACACCCAGTGCTCATCCCAAAAGGTGCCCTCCTCAATACCCATCACCCACCCTCCCCTCCCTCCCACCCCCCATCAACCCTCAGTTTGTTCTCAGTTTTTAACAGTCTCTTATGCTTTGGCTCTCTCCCACTCTAACCTCTTTTTTTTTTTTTCCTTCCCCTCCCCCATGGGTTCCTGTTAAGTTTCTCAGGATCCACATAAGAGTGAAACCATATGGTATCTGTCTTTCTCTGTATGGCTTATTTCACTTAGCATTACACTCTCCAGTTCCATCCACGTTGCTACAAAGGGCCATATTTCATTTTTTCTCATTGCCACATAGTATTCCATTGTGTATATAAACCACAATTTCTTTATCCATTCATCAGTTGATGGACATTTAGGCTCTTTCCATAATTTGGCTATTGTTGAGAGTGCTGCTATGAACATTGGGGTACAAGTGCCCCTATGCATCAGTACTCCTGTATCCCTTGGATAAATTCCTAGCAGTGCTATTGCTGGGTCATAGGGTAGGTCTATTTTTAATTTTCTGAGGAACCTCCACACTGCTTTCCAGAGCGGCTGCACCAATTTGCATTCCCACCAACAGTGCAAGAGGGTTCCCGTTTCTCCACATCCTCTCCAGCATCTATAGTCTCCTGATTTGTTCATTTTGGCCACTCTGACTGGCTGCCTCACTCCTTCTTTATCCATTCATTAATCCATGCATATTTGGGATCTTTCCATAGATTGGCTATTTTTGATAATGCTGCTATAAACATTGGGGTGCATGTATCCTTTTGGATCTGTATTTTTGTATCCTTTGGGTAAATACCTACTAGTGCAATTGCTGAATCACAGGGTAGTTCTATTTGTAGTTTATTTGAGGAACCTCCATACTGTTCTCCAGAGTGGCTGTACCAGTTTGCATTCCCACCAACAATGCAAAAGTGTTCCCCCTTTCTCCACATTCTCACCAATACCTGTTGCTTCTTATGTTGTTAATTTTTGCCATTCTGCAGGTGTGAGGTGGTTTCTCATAGGGGTTTTGATTTGTATTTCCTTGACGATGAGTGATGCTGAACATTTTTCATGTATCTGTTAGCCATCTGGATGTCTTCTTTGGAAAAGCGTCTATTCATGTCTTCTGCCCATTTCTTCTTCTTCTTCTTCTTTTTTTTTTTTTTTGCAGGGGTGGGTGTTGAGATTGATAAGTTCTATATAGATTTTGGATACTAACCCTTTATAGGATATGTCATTTCCAAACATTGTCTCCCATTCCATTGACTGCTTTTAGTTTTGTTGCTTGCTTCTTTTGCAGTGCAGAAGTTTTTATCTTGATGAAGTCCCATTAGTTCATTTTTGCTTTTGTTTCCCTTGCCTCCAGTGATTTGTCTAGTAAGAAGTTGCTATGGCTGAGGTCAAAGAAGTTGCTGCCTGTGTTCTTCTCTAGGACTTTGATGGTTTCTTATTTCACATTTAGGTCTTTCATCCATTTTGGATTTATTTTTATGAGTGGTATAAGAAAATGGTTCAATATTATTCTCCTGCATGTTGCTGTCCAGCTTTCCCAACACCATTTGTTGAAGAGACTGACAAAAGAACTAAAATCTAGTGAAGCTGAAATCAAAATTGCTATAACCAAGATGCAAACCCAGTGGATGCCATAAAAATGAGGATTGACAAAGCAAAGGAAAGAATTAATGATACAGAAAATAACATTTTGGCTGAGTACCTGGGTGGCTCAGTAGACTGATCATCTGACTCTTGATTTCATCTCATGGGTAGTGAGATCAAGCCCCATGTCAGGGTCCATGTTGGCAGCATGAAGCCTGCTTGGGATCTCTTTCTCCCTCTTTCTCTGCCTCTCCCCACTTGTTCTCTCTCTTAAAAATAAATAAACTTAAAAAAAGAAAACTATGGAAAATAAGGAATCTGAAAAGAAAAAGGAAAGAAAGGTAAAGGATTACAAAGGTAGACTTAGGGATCTCAGTGACTTATTAAGACATAATAAAATTTGTATCATAGGAATCCCAGAAGATGAAGAGAGAGAAAAAGGGGCAGAAACTTTACTTAAACAAATTACAGCTGAAAACTTCCCTAATCTGGGGAAGAACCCAGACATTAAAATCCAAGGAGCACAGAGGACTCCCATTATAGTCAACAAAGTTGACCATCGCTAAGGCATATCATAGTCAAATTTATAAAATACACAGACAAGGAAAGAATCCTGAAAGCAGCAAGGGAAAGAAGTCCTTAACCTAAAAGGGAAGACAGGTCAGGTTTGCAGCAGATCTGTGCACAGAAACGTGGCAGGTCAGAAATGGGTGGCAGGATATATTCAATGTGCTGAATCGGAAAAATATGCAGCTAAGAATTCGTTATGCAGCAAGGCTGTCATTCAGAATAGAAGGAGAGAGGAAGATTTTCCCAAACAAAAACTAAAGGATTTTGTGACCACTAAACCATCCCTGCAAGAAATTTTAAGGCAACTCTTTGAGTGGAGAAATAAAAGACTAAAAGCAACAAAGACAGAATGGAGGAGAGAACATCACCAGACACACCAACTCTACAGGTGACACAGCGGCAGTAAACTCATAACTTTCAATAATTGCTGTGAATGTAAATAGACTAAATTCTCCAATCAAAAGACATAGGTTATCAGAATGGATAAAAAACAAAATCCACCTATATGCTGCCTATAAGAGACTAATTTTAGACCTAAAGACACCTGCAGATTGAAAGTAAAGGGACATAAAAATACCTATTATGCTCATGGATGCCAAAAGAAAGCTGGAGTAGCTATACTCACAACAGACAAACTAGATTTTAAACCAAAGACTATAATAAGAGATTACGAATGTCATCATACTATAATTAAGGGGTCTATCCATCAAGAAAAGCTAACAATTATAAATACCTATGCCCCCAAATTGGAGGAACCCAAATATATAAATCAGTTAATAATAAACATAAAGAAACCTAGGCAATAATAGTAGGGGACTTTAACATCCCTCTTACAGCAATGGACAGATCAACTAAACAGAAAATCAATAAGGAAACAATGGCTTTGAATGACACACTTAACAG
Organism: Lynx canadensis; assembly: GCF_007474595.2. Taxonomy (NCBI): domain Eukaryota; kingdom Metazoa; phylum Chordata; class Mammalia; order Carnivora; family Felidae; genus Lynx; species Lynx canadensis. The sequence goes on along the minus strand of NC_044308.2, from coordinate 70,612,121 downwards.
ATAAATTGAGAACATCTCATCCTAAATCAGCAGCATACACATTCTTTGCAAGTGCACATGGAACCTTCTTCTGAATAGATAACATACTGTGTCACAAATCAGCCCTCAACAAGAACAAAAAGATCAGGATCATACCATGCATATTTTCAGACCACAACGTTATGAAACCTGAAGTCAACCACAAGGAAAAATTTGGAAAGCCCTCAAATATACAAAGCTTAACATCCTACTAAACATCCTACTAAAGAATGAATGGGTTAACCAGGAAATTAAAGAATAAACAAAAAAAAAATACATGGAAGCAAATGAAAATGAAAACACGACAGTCCAAAACTTTTGGAATGCAGCAAAGGAAGTCCGCAGAGGGAAGTATATTGCATTACAAGCCTGATTGGAAAACATCAATGGTACAAGGTAGAAACCATTAGAAGGCCTTTGAGACACTTAACGGGAAAGGTAACAAAGGTTTAGCCATGGAGTTAAGAGGGAAGTAAGATAAATCAGGAATATTTGGGGGGAAGGCAAAGCAGGGTTGAAAAGGAATTGAAGAAAAGGAAGGAGCTAAGTTTCTGACCATAATCACAGGAAAGAGAAATGCCATTAGCTGGGATGAGGCAGAGTAAAGGACAAACAGTTTTGGAAACAGAAGAACTGAAGTATCTGTGAAATATTAAAGGGAATATGCCAAGAACGTATGTGGTCTATTAGCTAAGAACTAAGAGAAGTTGGGGCTCCTCCATTAGACTTGCCAAATTTTTGGAGAAGTTCCTCTGTGTCTCAACATTAAGTAGGTTCTCTCTGTAACCTGCTCTTCTCTGTAGACCTTTTTAGCCCCTCTATTGCTCTGAAATATCTTTCCACAATGTTAAAAAGCAAGCTATGTGTACATAAGCAGTTCAGTCCATGTATGCCCAAATAAGCTTTCTTTCTGATTCTAATGTATTGCCAGGTGTTGAGCAATGACAAGTGAAAAAGTTGGAGGGTTTTTTTGGTAGCATATTGTGTAGTATGGAGTTTAAAAACTTAATCATAAATATTTCCATGAAAAGAAAGAAGTGAAGAATTAGAAAAAACAAAATTCCAATTCTCTTAGCCCCATTGTCAGATTTCATTTTTTCTGATTAGATTTCCTTCAGGTTCTGAGCATAAGACCTAGTGCTTATGGGCACAGTCACTCTAAACAATGGAAAAGAAATCACATGAAGGGAAACTGATTATTAAATGAGAGTAAATGTAGCTGTTGTAAGCTTCTGGGTCACTAAATTTCCCCCTTGTGATATATGCCACATTTGTAATTATAGACAATTTAAAAATTCTTACCATCTAGTTTTTGGGTAAACCAACTGAAATTGTGTTAATAACTCCCACAGCAAGATGACTTCACTTCATACAGGAAGTTCGTTAATTGGCTACTGCAATCCATGGTACTGGTTATCTAAGATATATAGCATGTACTATGGTATTTAAATACTTGTTTTATGGGCTTTTGTGACTCAGTCTTTAAAAAGAAAAGTTTGATGATTTATCTTCTTCAACCTGTTATTACTCTCCTGGTATTTTTCTCAAAATTGGTATGTGGAAATTAATCACATCAGGCAAAAAATTAAATATAAAGGTTATCACTTGGAGGGTTAAAGGGATTCTAGGTTAAAGTTATTACTAGAATTAAGATGACTTGGATTTCTTGAGCATGAGAATTTGGAGCTTGTTGATGAGATTCTAAAATCTGAAACAAAGTATCAGACTATGTCTGGTTATTGTCACTGCTAACACAGGTGACAGATTGAGACACCCAGGAAGAAGTAAGCATACTGGTATATAATTTTCAAAGTACAGAGATAATGATAGAGAATAGAATGGGGCACAAAACTGTCATTTTAATAACCAGGTAGACTTCCCCTGATAGATTCTTAGTTATCAGGTAATATATATAATTAAGTAAGTAATATATTAGTAATATAGTAATATATGTAGTGGTTAAATATGTGTTTTTTGGGTACAGAATTCCTACTGACTAGCACTATGCCCTGATGACACTAATTGTACTGCTAAGATTTAGCTGTATAGTTAGGATTATAATAGTACTTCTTTTGTGCCATTGTTGTAAGAATAAATGAGATAATGGATGAAGTGTTTAGCACAGTGCTTTGTCTGAAGTTGACTAAGAAAATGCTGGCTGTTATGATTAGCAGAAGTTCTTTCTTTCCAGTGTTTTACCAATATAGAATACTATAATTTGATCTTTCTTTCTTATTAAGGACCTTTTCCAAATTCTATTCTTTTGCAGTCTCTTGTATCATACATATTTATGTAATTATTAGTCATGTATCAGTGTAAGGCAACTAAATTGAGTCCTTAATATCCAAAAGCCTTTCTCCAATTTATATACACAGGGACAAGAAGCAAATTTCCTTATATAAATATGGTTCTTTACTGTGAGGCTATCTTCTTTCTCTTCCATGTCTTCCATTGACTCTTTTCATTGATTCTTTTCTCTCTAGAACCATCACAAAAAAAAATTATTGTGTTTATGAATCTGAGCCAAAAAACCTAGAGCTTCACCCAAAGAAACTTCAACAATTTGACCTCCTGTTTGTAAACTTCCGTTTTTCTGTTTAACTGGAATACTTTTAAACTTCTGGCTCAGAAAAATAAATTTCTGAGTCCAAAAATTACCACATATAAATTTCACATTTCTTTTTAAATGGAAGTCTGGTTTTGCTTTCAGTGTATTTTCATCTTAGGTAGAAATTTCCAATTGGTTAGTTTCCAAAGTCAGGAACCAAGAAAGATTATTTCTAGGATAGCCTGATGTCCAAGACAGGGCACTATTTAACTCTGTATTCTAAATATGAAATAAATATCATAATGAAACATTAAAAAGTTCCTTTCTCTTTTTCACAAGGATAGCTAGCTTGGTTTACCCTATTTTCACTTATAGGTTAGAGCTTAATAACTCTAAAGGCTAGCGGTGTCTGGGTGGCTCAGTTGGCTAAGCGTCTGACATCGGCTCAGGTCATGATCTCGCAGTTCCTGAGTTTGAGCCCTGCATCAGGTTCTGGGCTGACAGCCAGGAGCCTGGAGCCTGCTTCAGATTCTGTGTCTCCCTCTCTCTCTGCCCTTCCCCCACTCGCACTCTGTCTCTCTCTCTGTCTCTCTCTCTGTCTCAAAAATAAACATAAAAAAAATTAAGAAAAAAAAAGAACTCTAAAGAGTAGAAGTAACTGCAAATGAATACAGACATCTGTAAAGAACACTACCTGGCTCTTTTTAAGTATCTCCTTTTTGTCAAACTTTCATTTCATTGTTATAATAAATTATATAAATTTATTAATGAAAAATTATTTCATTCTAATATTTTATTTTAATCTTATTTTTCATTTTTTAAAATCTCGTAGATTGTTAATCTGCTCAGAAGCAGATATTTTCACATTCAGATTGACTTTACCTGAGTAGAGGTAAAATTTTATTATCTGATTTTTAAACACAATAGTATGCTCACTCAACTAATATTTATCACTTCATAGTTTGCACACCTCTTTCAAATGTATGCTGTAACAAACACAAAGTTCAGAGAATTGCAGTGATTACATGAAGATAAGTATCCTCTCTGTTTTGATTATCATTATATCTGCAGGCCTACAGAGTGCTTGGCATATAATCATAGTAGGTGCTCAATAAGCTGGAACAAATGGATAAACACTAATAAAAAGAGTTAGTAGTGAAGCCAGGAATTGAACTCAGATTTTCTGATCTCAAACTTGTGCTATGTATATTATGGCATACTGTGGAAATTTTCACTATCTGCCCTTCTATGAAGACTGACTGACTACACAAGTGTGAATAAGAATATGATTATCTCAATATGGAAAAAAAATCATTTTAGAATGGTTTTAGAGAAATTCTGCCTGTAATTCTAGAACTAAATGAAGTCACTTCAATAAAACTAACTGTAGACAAAGAGGAATGGTTTAAGATCAGAAAACTTTGGTTAATAGATTTATCACTTGGCAAACTGTCTTCAGGCCTTGTACACACAGAGCTATAATACAAAAAGAGGTTTCAAAAGGCATAAGATTCTATGAGGTATTATTAAAAAAGTAATTAGTAATTTTTATATTTTTAAATGGCCTCAATACGTGAAAGTCATGTCATGAATAAATAAATCATCTCAACTAGTTGTCACCGAGTGTTAATATAGATACACAGGGAACTCTTCCCAGATTCTGAGATCTGACCATAAGCTTCATTTCAAAGGATTCCTTCTGGAAATCACAAATTATTTCATTTTAATTTTGAATGAAAAAATTGGCACATTCGAATGAAAATAAATTGCCATTCAAATCTGTTTATAGGTGTGTATGTATGGAAATGAAAACTTGGAAATAAATTTTTATTATGTCCATATTTCATTCTAGAAAATAAAAAGGAGAGTTTTAAATACAGGTCCTTATTGTAAAGACTGAATTTATAGTTCCTGAAAACTGTGGACATATTTAAGCCTATGAGGTAGAATACTATTCAGAAAAGATAATTATACATTTGTTAATTCCATAATAAGGTAAAAGTCAAATTCTCATTCATTTAATTTCTAACAGATCTGCTAAAATTATAGTATGTTTCCCAAGAGAAAGCTTTTTTCACATGAATAAGTTATTGCCCAAGCTTGCTATTATGCCCTTTGTGTCAAGGCTTGCTCTTAATTTCCCGGTATGGGAGAAAATGTAACCCTTCTAGTGATGGCTTTGTCTGATCACCTGGTCAGTCCATATGCCTTTGCTCTGATTTTTTCCCATAAACCTAGTCACAAACTGACATAAATATATATTTTATTTATTTTTAATCACCTCTGCCAGCCCAGCCACCACCTTTAGAATGTAGGCTACATGCAGGTCAAACACTTCTGTTTTCTTTTTCTTTCATTGCTTTGTCTCCAGAATCTATAAAGTGTATGTTATAGAGCAGTAATCTAGAATATTTGTTGGATGAATTAATTACACCAATTATGATATTCAGTAGGCTTTGGAAAATACTTTTGTTATTGTGATAAGTTCATGAGAGAAACATGCTAATTAAAATTACATTCAGTCTCATCTTTGATGAGCAGACTAAATAGTATTACATTCAATTGTTATAAAAGGGAAATCACTGAAAAAAGTAAATAGTGTAATTGTGATATTAAAAGACTATTTTTTTTGCTTGTTTATTCATTTGTTTTGTTTTTCTCAGTTGGACTTATTTCACGTAGCATAATACCCTCTGGGTCCATGCACGTTGCCACAAATGGCAAGACGTCATCCTATTTTATGGCTGAGTGATATTCCATTAGGTGTGTGTGTGTTTAATATATATATGTATACCTTCCTTATACATTCGTTTATGTTTCTTTTTTCAGTTCTACATATAAGTGAAATCATATGGCATTCACCTTTCAAATCTTATTGACTTATTTTACTTAGAATTATACCTTTTAGATACATCCATGTTGTTGCAAATGTCCACATCTTGTACTTCTTATGGCTAAATAATATTCACTGTGTGTATATGTGTATGTATGCATATCATCTTTGTCAATTCTTCTACTGATGGATATATTTTTTAATTGAAATCTTATTTCTTTAGTTCCCAGTGAGATTGCACATCTCTTAAAATGGCCATCGGCTATTTGTTGTACTCCTTCTGTGATGCTTGCTTGTATCCATTTCCCATCTTTCTAAAAGAATAATTTTTCATTTAAAAAATGTGTGCTTCTCAGGTTCTGGGAAGATACGTTTTCACTGCTTAATAGTATAATTAACTGCTATAAAACTTAATTGTTTTAATATAGAAAAGTGAATGCAATCTGTTGCTCACACTAATTTAGTTTGTCACAATTTCTCTAACTCTCGTTTTAACCGCAGATATTTCAAATACATGGCCACATCTCACTCCATTTCTCTGATATCATTTACCAAATTAACTGGGCTGATTTCCATCTCTTTACATTTGGCCTAAATTTTCTCTCCCTTCAAGATTCTGTATAAAAGGCATCAGGCTCACTTTCTGCTATTCAAAATCTGAATGTGTAAGTATAGCATATGTATCTTTAAAAGTATTATAGGGACCTTGAACTCTTCCTCAAAAACACGTCAGAATCCAGAGGCAAATACTCAACACCTTCCGTCCTCCATACTGACTTCATGTTACATAAATATTTTCTTTTTCTCCTTCTCTCCCTCTCTCTTTCCCTCTCGTGACAACCCATAAATGCAAAAAGTAAAGTACAATTCTTATAATTATGTAAATAATCACAGGGAAAATATCAATTCCTAACAGTAATGTGAATAATTATTTTCCTATAGCCTCACCGTATTATTTTTATAATTATTAGAATTGAAACATCTACTTGCAATATGGTAAAGGGCTTATTATTATCCATTTTTAATTATTTTTCTTTCCTATAGATAACTTCAGCAGCCCAGAGTCAGTTAATGGATGGAGCAATAAATCAGTGGTTACTGAATTCATTTTGTTGGGCCTGTCTAGCTCTCAAGATATTCAACTCTTCCTCTTCTTTTTCTTCTCTGTGTTTTATGGAGCTGCGGTTTTGGGAAACATCCTTATCATCCTCACAGTAATTACAGACTCTCGCTTACATTCCCCAATGTATTTTCTTCTTAGCAATCTCTCCTTTATTGATGTGTGTCAGGCTACATTTGCCACTCCCAAGATGATTGCAGATTTCCTCAATGAACACAAGACCATCACCTTCCAGGGATGCATGTCACAAATCTTTTTCTTGCATGTTTTTGGGGGTAGTGAGATGGTGCTTCTTGTTGCCATGGCCTATGATAGATATATTGCTATTTGCAAACCTCTGCACTACATTACCGTCATGAGCCGAAGGGTGTGCACTATTCTGGTGGGAGTCTCCTGGACCATTGGTATTGTGCATTCAGCCAGCCACCTGGCATTCACAGTCAATCTTCCTTTCTGTGGACCCAATAAGGTAGACAATTTCTTTTGTGATCTTCCCCTTGTGATCAAGCTTGCCTGCTTAGAAACATATGTTTTAGAGATCCTCGTGCTAACCAACAGTGGCCTGCTCTCTCTTATCTGCTTCCTCCTTTTGCTCATTTCTTATACTATCATCCTTGCTACTGTCCATCAGCAAGCCTCTGGTGGGACATCCAAGGCACTTTCCACCCTGTCTGCCCACATCACTGTTGTGGTTTTGTTCTTTGGCCCATTAATCTTCATTTATATTTGGCCTTTTGAAAGCTTCCCAATTGATAAATTTATTTCTGTGTTTTTTACTGTCTTCACTCCTGTCCTTAACCCCATGGTTTACACATTGAGGAATAAAGATGTAAAGGAAGCCATGAAAAAGCTACGGAACCGACATGTGGGTTCTAAGCAAGTCTTTTAGACAATTGTGAGGTAGTAACACAAATCCTTAATTATTGTCCTTTGTAATGCACATAGGTGATTTTATTGTTGTGTTTCTATCACAATTAGTCTTTCACTATTATAGAACCTATCTCTAGTTATCTGAAGTTGTAAATGAAGTGCAGAATCTCATATTATACCAGTTTCAATATTCTGTGGCTCATCTCATCTTCCCTGAAACAATCAATAACATATATTGAAATTCCTAAGTAGTTTTTTCCTCCTTATATAGGCATTGTTTAAAAAAGCATCCTGTAGCATTTTGAAATCACCTCCGTTTTAAAGCAGATTTGTTAACACATCTGACTTGATTGGGGTAGCATTCTTTGAGTTAAAAACAGAATATGCTTTGACATGACAGGCTATATTAAGACTCCGAGGGCACCTTTTGGGATGAACACTGGGTGTTGTATGGAAACCAATTTGACAATAAATTTCAAAAACAAAAAGTCTCCTCTACTTTTATCAGTATATTTTATCAATATTTCACCTATTAACTTGGCCCCTATAAATAGCTGCAAATATCCCACAATCACAAAGAAGCCACTGACAATTATAAATCATGTTTTTATAATAATTAACATTTTGCTAAATTTTAAATACCTAAAATACTACAGTGTCAATTATAGTACTGAGTTTTGCTACTTTGGCTTTGAAACAAACAGCACATCAATAAATATCACCAAGTTCATAGTTCAAATTATAGGAGTACTCTTATACCTTCTGGGAGAAATGTTCTAGCACCTAAATATACAGACTATCATACCACTGGTAATAAACCTACCATCAGCTGAAAAAGACTGCAGGGTATTTGAATAGTGAGTTTGTTCATTAATACTAATTCAGAGTGAATATTTCAAAGTAGTAACAGTAAGAATATATATTAGTGATTACAAAATATATCCCATACTTATTTTTCTCAAATTTTAAGTGAAACTTAAGAAGAATACTACTAAATCATGGAAAGAATAGGAGAAGGAATGTGAACATGATGGATTCAGTCCCTTATTAGTCACAGAATCATCATTCCATCACCAAATCCATGCCAAGAGGAGTTTATTCCATTTATGCCAGCTTTAAGTTCAGATTTGTGGTTTCTGAACCGAAGATATGGCTGTGTTTTTGTTTTTACTACTTAGGATAGTTTGTGAGTCCCTAAGACAATCATTTTCTGTTTCTTACCAAATGTGTCAGTCTGCTAGAAGTTTAACATGCAAGCACATACAGCAAGTGTCATAAGGAGAATGCAAGTACCCAGAGCATTGATTTCTAGGTAACTTCTACTGTTTCATATAAACAAGGTATTTCAGAGTGATGTAATAAGAAGCCAGTGGAAAACTAAATTGTCCACACTTAAGTGTCAGATTTTTATGAGTCCTTGTATTCTGTAGCACTCTGATCTTGTTTTCATATTTGGTTTTTCATGTTTGAGATTACTTCATTGGATGTTACATGAATAAACTAACACTGATTAAAAACAGGCTGTATGAATAATATTAAAATGAGCGATCACAGGTATTACAAAAGAGGCAAAAGTCATAATCCCATGTTCAACGAAGGCTTTCAAACCAATCAAGATAGCTATAAAAATGTTCATTATTGGTTAGGTAATAATGACAAGTAGGATATAATAGATAATAGAAAACAGATACAGAATTAATAATCTCAATGTGGTAATGCTCAGTTTTGTTTAACTTGAAGCAACCTCATGCAATTTTTTACATTAATTTATGCCAGGTATTGTGGATGAATAAAGAAGATTAATGAATATGTCAAGTATCATGGAAATGACTGAATACAAATGAAGCAGATAATCATTAAAGTTTTAAATGAAAAAGGCTTATTCTGTACAAGGATGGCAGAATGGTACAGCTAGAAAGGGCATTTAGCTGGGCCAGCCACCAAAACACCTTATAGTTGGCATTAACTTAATGAATCATCCCAGTTCAATTTTTGGCCTACACACTTACAGACCCACAAATTATAACTTTTTAATAATTGTAAGAAAATTGGATAAATTTGTCAAATAGTATTTTTTAAATTTTTTAATGTTTATTTTGAGAGAGAGAGAGAGACAGCGAGCACATGGGGGAAGGGCAGAGAGCGAGGGAGACAGAATCTGAAGCAGGCTCCAAGTTCTGAGCTGTCATGACAGCATGGAGCCCAATGCGGGGCTCAAACTCATGGACTGCGATATCATGACCTGAGTTGAAGTCAGATGTTAACCACGTGATCCACCCAGGTGTCCCTCAAATGGTATTGAAAATTAATTGTCAAATCAAATAGAGCATTATGATTGAAATAGAAACCAAATTATTAGTAAGTGGTATTGGTGAATCTATGCTAAAATTTAGCTTTGGTTACTTGACTGACATGTGGAAGATGATCAGGCTCTGGTAGCCTGGCAGGGAAACACCCACTTGAACAATGCTGGGGTGGGTACTGTTTGCTTTGTCTCAGTGACTCCTCTTCCTATCTATCCATACATTCAGGGCTATATACTATCCTTCTGGAGGTGTGTTAATGCTTCTCACCAGTTTAAAATTAAGACACACTGGTCGAGGAATTATTCTAACCAAGAGTTGGCATATGCTCTCCTATCCATAATGTGTGCTTATAGAAATCAGCTTTCAGATGACAACCTTATTTAATTATTTACAAAAGTTATGAGTCAAATATAATAAGCAGCAAATCTAAAGAAAAATATACAAATAGTAAAAATAGAAAAATATTCAATTTAACAGGTAATGAAATGTTAATTAAAATAAGAGAGATGTGTCATGCCCCCTATTAGATTGATACAGGATAAAAAAAAGAATAATACTGAATAGGACTGAAAATTTGGAACTGTGGAAGTTCTATTTGGTCAAAATTTACTGAACAGTTTTTAGAAAGCAATTTAGTGTATTTATCAAAATGTGTTTGCATTCATGACCCAGTAATTTTATTTCTGGGGATCTTCTCTCTTGTTCTGAAGCACAAAATTAGATATGCATAATGTTGGGCAGCATGGACTCTAGGAAGTATAGTCCCCATTAAGAACTGGTTAAAGCAAGTCATAAATAAGATAATCTGTAACTTTTTTTATGCAAAAGAGTGCTCTCTGAAAATAGAGACTGCTACTTGTACTATTTATTGGGAGAACATTCCTCCACTCATTTAATGAAGCCACAATAACCTGGATTCCAATTTTACAAGTATCATATCATATAATAAGGATAGTTTTTAGTCCAATATCACTCAAAAAACAAAGTTATAAGGAGGAATGTGGGGAGATGGTGGAGTAAGAAGATCCTACGCTCACTTCCTCCAGGCCACAGATACATTTAGGTAACAGCCACATCTATGTAACTAACCCAGTAAATGAACTGAAGACTGCTAGAACAGACACTCCACAGTTAATCACAGAGAGGAAGTCACATCTAAAAATGGAAGGAAGGGAAGAGCCCTGGTTAGGAACCAAATTAACCAGTGACACTAACCACAAGAGGGAGGGACACCATAAGCATGGAGAAGGGAGAGGAACAGACCCAACACCAAACACTCCAGACATTGGGGACCTGCACTGGGAAGACTAGTCCCCCTACATTTGGCTTTGAAAACCAGAGGCCGAATTCTGCAAGTTATTACAATTAGTAGGCACTTAACACCAGAAACTTTAAAGTGGGCCCTGTTCTGAGAGAGACAGAGGGTGATAGGAAACTGAGTGCTTGTCCTTAAAGACCCAGTATAACAAACAACCCCTCCAAGATACAGCATAGAAGCAGCAGTTTGAAAAGCACCTGGGATATAGGGGAAGGTGATTTATTTACTAATCTCAGAAAATGTGCTGGAGGGGTAGGGATCATTAGAAGACTTCTCCAAGAACAGAAGAACTAAAGGGTGCCATTTATCTCCCCCTTCCCCCAAGCCTAGATACCCAGACACCCTCTGAGACCAGAAAAAACACTCCCCATGAAGCTTGCCACCATGTTCCTTGCCCTTGTTTTTTTTTGCTGATTCACGTCATCCAACCCACCCAAAGGAGCCTCTGCAAAGTGACTCAGGCCAGTCCTCATACTTCAAGCATTGGCACATACACTGCTAATGATGAGCACTAAACCCTCATTTTCTCCTATAAGTGACCCTTCAAATCTACCCACTAAGCAGGAATCCATCCAAAGTGGAAACTTATGGCTCTTTGACTGGCCAATACCACTCCAAAGTGACTCATGCTCTGGGAAGAGGCAAAGATAACCACATACATCAGTTTGACTATAGCCCCAACAGTGGGCTGGGAGCAGATATCTAATATGACTGCCGGTGTCATCCACCAACAAAAACCTCTCAGGTAGCAGCATAAGGAGATAGCTCTATAGTTAGGGTCACTGCAACCTCAACAGACAGAATGGGGGTAGACATCTGTCCTGACTGCAGGCCCTATCTACCAATGAAAGCCTCTCAGGGGTAACATAGGTAGAGTGCCCTGAAGTTCAGTGCTGCCACAGTTCCAGCAAATGGGCTGAGATAAGTCACTTGGTGTGACTCAACTACAAGCCCAACACAGCCTCAGACTGGCCCCTTGATAGTACAGGAATGAAACCTAGGCCACAACAGGCAAACTGGGCCACTGCAGCCAATAGGACTGAGGCTCAACCACAACAGTAAGGCACACACAACATACACAGGAGACAAATATGAAACACCAGGTTCTGATACACAGGGCACTGTACTAGAGGGAACCATTGGACTTCTACACAAGGCCACTATGTTAAAAATTAGGAGATGTAGCTGATTTCCCTAATACATTGAAACAGACACAGAGAGTGAGACAAAATGAGAAGTGAGAAGACAGAGGAAGATGTCCAAAATGAAAGACAAAGACAAAATTACAGCAATAGAGCTAAATGAAACAGAGATAAACAATATGCCTGATAGTAAATTCAAACTAATGATCATAAAGATACTTATTAGACTTGGGAAAAAAAGTAGAGGATCTCAGTGAGACCTTCAACACATATACAAATGTGTGTATATGTATGTTTATGTATATATACACATACATATAAAAGAACCAGCCAGAGATAAAGAACTTAATAACTGAAATTAAAAAGGCACTAGAGGGAATAAACAGTAAACTAGAGGAAGTAGAAGAATGGATCAGTGAGCTAGAGGACAGAGTAATGGCAAGCAACCAAGCTGAACAGAAAAAGGAAACAAGAATAGTAAAAAAAAAAAAAAAAAAAAAAAAAAAAAATGATGTTAGGAAAACTCAGTGATGTCATCAAGCATAATAATCTTCACATTATAGAGATCCCAGAAGGAGATGAGAGACACAGGGGGCATAAAATTTATTTGAATAGCTGAAAACTTCCTTAATCTAGAGAAGGAAAATAGACATCCACCAAAGAGGTACAGAGAGCCCCCCCAACAAAATCAACCTAAAGAGGTCCACATCAAGACACATAATACTTAAAACAGCAAGAAGTACTGATAAAAAGAGAAGTTTAAAAGCAGCAAAATAAAAGAAAACAGTTATATATAAGGGAAATCCCATAAAGCTATCAGCTTATTTTTCAGCAGAAACCTTGAAGATTCAAAGAGCTGTAAAGAAAAAACCTGCAACCAAGAATATTCTATCCAGCAAGGCTATCACTCAGAATAGGAGAGATGGAGTTTCCCAGACAAACATAAGTTAAAGGAGTTCAGCAGCCTTATGAGAAACATTAAATGGAATTCTATGAGAGGAAAGGAAAGGCCATTAATTTGAGTAAGAATATGAGGAAAAGAAAATAATTTCACAGGTATAAACAAAATAAAAGTGGTACATTAATTACTAAAAACTAGTACAGGGGTTGCAGCAGAAGAGGTATAAAAGGTACATACCTATCAACAGTAACTTGGAATGTAATGGAATAAATGCTCCAATGAAAAGGCAACTGAAGAGCTAAAAAAGCAAAATCTATATATATATGCGGCCTACAAAAGATTCATATCCAACTTAAAGACATATACACACAGAAAGTGAAGGGATGGAAAAACACTTATGCAAATGGAGCCAAAAAAATGGGATAGCAAAATTTATACTGAACAAAGTATACTAAAACAAACACTGTAAAAAGAGACAAAGAAGAACACTACATAATCATAAAGGGAACAATCCAACAAGAAGACATAATTGTAAATATTTATGCACTAAACATGGAGACACCCAAATACAAAAAGCAACAAGTAACAAATTTTAAGGAGGAAATCAATAGTAATACAATAATAGCAGGGCACTTTAACACCCCACTTACATCTATGGATAGATCATCCAGGCAGAAAATCAATAAGGAAGCAGTGGGCTTTGAATGACACATTGGACCAAATGGATCTAATAGATATATTCAGAACATTCCATCCAAAAAGAGTGAAACACATATTCTTTTCAGATGCACATAATACATTCTCCAGAACAGATCACATAGCAGGCCACAAAACAAGTCTCAAAAAATGCAAAACAACTGAAATCATATGCATGTTTTCTGACAACAACCTTTGAAACTAGAAATCAACCACAAGAAAAAATCTGGAAAGAATACAAATACACAAAGGTTAAATAACATGATACTAAACAATGAAGAGTCAACCAAAAAATCAAAGAGGATATCAAAAAATACATAGAGACAAATCAAAATTAAAGCACAATGGTCCAAAATCTTTGGAATGCAGTAAAAGCTGTTCTAAAAGGGAAGATTAGAGCAATAAAAGCCTACATCAAGAAGAAAAATCTCAAATAAACAACTTAACCATACATCTAGAGGAGTTAGAAAAAGAAGAAAAAAGCCCAAAGACAGTAGAAGGAAGCAAGTAATAAAGATTAAAGCAGAAATAAATGAAATAGATATTAAAAACAATAGCAACATCAGAACTGCTCAGTGAAACCAAGAGTTGGTTCTCTAAAGAGATAAACAAAATTGGCAAATTGTTAGCCAGACTTATTCTGAAGAAAGACAGAGGCAGAGAGAGAGGGAGGGAGAGAGAGGGAGAACCTACATAAATAAAATCAGAAGTGACAGAGGAGAAATAATATTCAACACCACACACATATAAAGGATTATAAAAGAATATTATGAAAAAAATTATATGACAACAAACTGGTACAATCCAGAAAAAGCAAGTAAATTCCTAGAAACATATAACCTCTCAAAACTGAGTCAGGAAGAAATACAAATTTTGAACAGACCAATTACTAACAATGAAATTGAATCAGTAAATAAAAAACTACCAACAATCAAAAGTCCAGAACCAGAGGAATACAGAGGTGAATTCTACCACATATTTAAAGAGAAGTTAATAACTACTCTCAAGATATTCCAAAAAATAGAAGAGAAAGGAAACCTTCCAAATTCATTCTATGAGGTCAGAATTACCCTGGTACCCAAATCAGATAAAGTCCTCCCACCAGAAAAACAACTAAAGACCTGTATCTTTTATGAACTTATATGCAGAAATTCTCCATAAAATATTAACAAACCAAATGCAATGATATATTAAAAAAATCATTCAACACAATCAAGTGGGGTTTATTAAAATATTAACAACCAAAAATAAAATATTAACAAACCAAATGCAATGATATATTAAAAAAATCATTCAACACAATCAAGTGGGGTTTATTCCTGGGACACAAGGGTGGTTCAATATTCATAAATCAATCAACAAAAGGATAAAAACTGTATGATCCTTTCAACAGATGCAGAAAAAAAAGCATTTGACAAAGTGCAACATCCATTCATTATAAAAACACTCAACAAAGTAGTGTTAGAGGAAACATACCTCGACATCATAAAGGCCATATACAAAAAACTAAAAACAAAAAACAAAAAACAAAACAAAGCTAATATCATCCTTAATGGGGAAAAACTGAGAGCTTTTCTTCTATAGTCAGGAACAAGACAGGGATGTCCGCTATCACTGCTTTTATTCAACATGTTACAGAAAGTCCTAGCCACAGTAAGCAGACAAGAAAAAGAAATATAAGGCACCCAAATTGGCAAGGATGGAGTAAAACTTTCACTATTTGCAGACGAACTGATAATTATATAAGGAAAACATGAATGACTCTACCAAGAAACTACTAAAACTGAGAAATAAATTCAGTAATGTTCAAGGATACAAAATCAACGTATGGAAATTTGTTGCATTCCTATATATTAATAATGAAACAACAGAAAGTGAAATTAAGAAAACAACCCCATTTACAAGTACACCAAAACCAATAAAATATCTAGGAATAAACTTAACCAAAGAGGTGAAAGACATGTACTCTGAAAGCTATAAAACAGTGATGAAAAAAATTGAAGACAACACAAAGAAATGGAAAGACATTCTGTGCTCATGGATTAGAAGAACAAATATTGTTAAAATGTCTATAATACCCAAAGCAATTTACACACTTAATGCAATTCCTATCAAAATATCACCAGCATTTTTCAGAGCTAGAACAAACAATCCTAAAATTTCTATGGAGCCACAAACAACCCCAAATAGCCAAAGCAATCTTGAAAAAGAAGAATGAAACTGGCAGTCTCATGAGCCCAGATTTCAAGATATATTACAAAGCTGTAGTAATCAAAACAATACGGAACTGGCAGAGAGGGAGGGAGGGAGGGAGGGAGGGAGGGAGGGAGAGAGAGAGAGAGAGAGACACCAATATAACAAAATATAGGGCCTGGAAATAAACTCACACTTATAAGGTCAATTAATCTTTGACAAAGGAGAAGAAGGTGCAATGGGAAAAAGACAGGCTCTTCAATAAATAGTATTGGGGAAAACTGAACAGCTACAAGCAAAAGAATGAAGCTGGACCACTTTCTTAAACCGTATACAAAAATACTGAACAGGAGAAGATATTTGCAAATGATATATCTGATAAGGGGTTGATATTGAAGATATAAAGAACTTGGAGGCAGAGAAAATGGTGAAGACCCTAGGCTCAGCTTGGCCTATGAACACAATCAGATGACTATCAAATCATTCTAAATACACCACAAATCAACCCGAAGACTGACAGAACAAACTCCACAACTGAAAGGAGAAAAGAAGCCACATGAAAGAAAAGATAGGGAGTGTAGACGCTTGGTTTGGGGAAGAAATGGGTCACAGTTGCTGTGGAGGGGAGCCCTGGTTGCTGAGAAAGGTGAGAAAGGAGTACAGAGAGGAAAGTACAAGGAGAACATTTTTCCAAAGCCTTTGGCTGTAAAATGAGAGGGGCTGAAATTTAGTGAGTTCTTGCAACCAGCAGGGCTTGAGGACTGGAGATTTAAAGGTCTGTGGGCTTGGTTGGGAAGAGCCCTGAAGGTACTTCCCTAATCCTGGACAGAAGGCAGGGAAATGACCCAGGGGCAAATGGTGTGAAAAAGGGGATCTGAAGAACACCTGGGGCACACAGGGAGAGATTATTTGCTCTTATTGGAGTGCATCCCTGAGAGGCAGCATGCATGGAGACAGCTCTCTGGGGCCAAAGGAGCTTGCAGGCACCATTTTCCTCCCCTGCCCCTCAGCTGAAACAGCAGAGCCACCTGCAAAGGGCAGCTCAGACCCATAACTGACTGCCTAGCCTGCTTGTACCAAGTCTTATGCCCCTGCACTCTGTCAAAAATTCTCTTTTCAGTGAAGTTTATTTAACTCCCAGTGTGGCAGGGCCCTCTGCCAGAACAGCACAGGCCCCTTCCCAATCACGTGTCTCTAAAGACTGGAATTTTAAGTCAGCAGGCTGGGCTGTGATAGAGTCCAGAAGGCATGTGTTGCTCCTGGAGAGAAAACAGGAAAACAATCTAGGGGCCAACAGTGTGGAAACCACAAAATGAAGAGCACCTCAGGCACATAGAAAGGAGATTATTTGCTCTTGTCAGAGAGTGTCCCTGAAAGGCAGCATTTACAGGAGACACCTCTCTGGGAACAAAGGAACTGTCCAGTGTCATTTCGCCTCCTCTGCCTCTCGGCGTAAACAGAGCCAGCTGCAGTAAGCAGCACAAAGCCCATACTGGTCTCCTAACCTGTGTACTTCAGGTCCCACACCCTCGCACTCTAGCAGTACTGCCCTTCTTGGTCAAGCTTGCCTCAGTGTCAGTGCAGCAGGTCCCTTCCCCATAGGACGAGCAGAAACCTCTGCCCATACCATGTCTTCTGACTAGAGAGTTCTGCAGGGCTTCAGTTCTAGTGGAAGTAGCATCAGGCCAGAGCAGACCAGAGCACACCTACCTAAAACTCGACACATTCTGAAAAAAAACAAACATTGCTCACAGCAGGCAAGGAATGCCTCTGCAGACTACTGTCCTGAAGGACAGAGAAGCCAAGATAGAGACACTCACTAAAGCACCAGGACCTGGACACTATATGACCTCTTCTTGATAAGCCCATTACTCTCAGGAGCAGGAAATATAATGGGCTTGTCTAACACAGAGAAGAAGTCAGAGACTTGGACAAAATGCCAAGTGGGAGGAATTCATCCCAGATGTAAAAACAAGATAAGGTGACAGCCAGAAACCTAGGCGAAACAGATACAAGTAACATGCCTGATGGAGAATTTAAAGCAATAATCCTAAGGATACTCACTGGGATTGAGAAAAGGATGGAAGACTTCAGGGAAGGTCTTACTGCAGAAGTAAAAGAGTTAAAAACCAATCAGTCAGAAATGAAAAATGCAATAAATGAGACTGGAAACAGACAATGCAATGAACACAAGCCTGGAAGAAGCAGAGGAACAAATAAATGGTATTTCTATAGAAGATAAAACAACGCAAAGCAATGAAGCTAAACAAAATAAAGAAGAATTATGGAACTTGAAAATAGGGAATTCAGTGACTCCATGAAACAAAATAGCATTCATATTATAGGAGTCCCAGAGTAAAAAAAAAGAGAGAAAAGGGGAAGAAAATTTACTGAGGAAATAATACCTGAAAGCTTCCCTAATCTGGGGAAGGAAACAGACATCCAATTCCAGAAGGCACAGAGAACTTCTATTAAAAATCAACCAAAGCAGGTCAACACCAAGACATACTGTAATTAAATTTGCAAAATATAGTGATAGCAAAAAAATTTGAAAAGCAGCAAGAAAAAAGAAGTCCCTAAGTCACAAGGGAAGACCCATAAGGCTAGAGATTTTTCAACAGAAACTTGGCAAGCCAGAGGGAGTGGCATGACATATTCAAAGTAGTGAATGGGAAAAATCTGCAGCCAAGAATAATCTATCTAACAAGGTTATCATTCAGATAAAACGAGAGATAGTTTCCCAAACAAAAACTAAAGGAGTTCATGACCACTAAACCAGCCCTACAAGAAATATTAAAGGCAACTCTCTGAGTGGAAGGAAGAGACCAAAAGTGGTAAAGACCAGAAAACAAACAAACAAACCCAACAAAACAAAAAACAGAGAACATCTTCAGAAACAATGGCAGAACAGGTAATAAAATGGCACTAAATACATATCTTTCAATAATTTCTCTGAATGTAAATGGACTAAATTATTTCAAGAAAATACACAAGGCGTCAGAGTGGATATAAAAACAACACCCATCTATATGCTGCCTATAAAAGCCTCATTTTATTTATTTTTATTTTTATTTTTTTTTAATTTTTTTTTCAACGTTTATTTATTTTTTGAGACAGAGAGAGACAGAGCATGAACGGGGGAGGGGCAGAGAGAGAGGGAGACACAGAATCCGAAACAGGCTCCAGGCTCGGAGCCATCAGCCCAGAGCCCGACGCGGGGCTCGAACTCACGGACCGCGAGATCGTGACCTGGCTGAAGTCGGACACTTATCCGACTGCGCCACCCAGGCGCCCCTAAAAGCCTCATTTTAGACCTAAAGATACCTGAAGATTGAAAGTGAGGGGACGGAGAAACATTTATCATGCAAAATAAAGCCAGAGAAACAATACTTATATCAGAGAAACTAGACTTCTTTAAAAAGTTTTTTGAATGTTTATTTATTTTTGAAGGAGAGAGAGAAAGAACATGAGCAGGGGAGGAGCAGAGAGAAAGGGAGACACAGAATCCAAAGTGGGCTCAGGTTCAGAGCTCTCAGCACAGAGCCTGAAGCAGGGCTTGAACTCACAAACCATGAAATTATGACCTGAGCCAAAGTTGGACACTTAACCAACTGAACCACCCAGGCACCCCCAGATTTTTTTTAAGTTTATTTATTTATTTTGAGAGAGAGAGAGAGAGAGAGAGAGCGAGCGCACAAGTGTGGGAGGGGCAGAGATGGAGAGAGAGAATGCCAAGCAGGATCTGTGCTGTTAGCACAGTACCCGATGTGGGGTTTGATCCCACAAACCATAATAACATGACTTGAGCTAAGTTCAAGAGTCATACTTTTAACTGACTGAAACACCCAAATATATAAAACAATTAATAACAAACATAAAGGAACTCAGTGATAATAATACAATAATAGTAGGGAATTTTAACATCACACTTCCATCAACTGAAAGATCATGTAAGCAGATAATCAACAAGGAAACAATGGATATGAATGACTCACTGGACCAGATGGACTTAATGGACATATTCAGAAGATTCTATCCTAAAGCAACAGAATACACATTCTTTTAAGTGCATATGGGACACTCTCCACCATAGTACAAATACTAGTTCACAAATCAAATCTGAATTAGTACAAAAAGCCTGAGATCATACCATGCATATTTTCAGTCCATAATGCTATGAAACTTGAATTCAACCATAAGAAAAAAATTGGAAAGACCACAAATACATGGGGGTTAAAAAACATGTTACTAAACAGTGAATGGTTCAACAAGGAAATCAAAGAAATTAAAAAAACAAACAAACACGAACACAACTGGAAATGAAAACACAATGGTCCAGAGAAAACCGCCAGAGGATTAGCAGAACGGAGTCGCCGGAGCCAAGCGCAGACGAGAGGCCCACGGAAGAGGGGCCCCTCCTGAAGTGGATCACCTAAGGAGAAGCGAGCTAAGCCTGCCCCTCCTGCCCCTGTGCACCTTGCCGACCCACCCCAGCTAATACGCCAGATCCCCAGCATCACAAGCCTGGCAGTGTGCAAGTAGCCCAGACAGGCCACGCCACCCCACAGTGAATCCCGCCCCTAGGAGAGGGGAAGAGAAGGCACACACCAGTCTGACTGTGGCCCCAGCGGTAGGCTGGGAGCAGACATCAGGTCTGACTGCGGCCCCACCCACCAACTCCAATTATACACCACAGCACAGGGGAAGTGCCCTGCAGGTCCTCACCACACCAGGGACTATCCAAAATGACCAAGCGGAAGAATTCCCCTCAGAAGAATCTCCAGGAAATAACAACAGCTAATGAGCTGATCAAAAAGGATTTAAATAATATAACAGAAAGTGAATTTAGAATAATAGTCATAAAATTAATCGCTGGGCTGGAAAACAGTATACAGGACAGCAGAGAATCTCTTGCTACAGAGATCAAGGGACTAAGGAACAGTCACGAGGAGCTGGAAAACGCTTTAAACGAAATGCATAACAAAATGGAAACCACCAAGGCTCGGATGGAAGAGGCAGAGGAGAGAATAGGTGAACTAGAAGATAAAGTTATGGAAAAAGAGGAAGCTGAGAAAAAGAGAGATTAAAAAATCCAGGAGTATGAGGGGAAAATTAGAGAACTAAGTGATACACTAAAAAGAAATAATATATGCATAATTGGTATCCCAGAGGAGGAAGAGAGAGGGAAAGGTGCTGAAGGGGTACTTGAAGAAATAATAGCTGAGAACTTCCCTGAACTGGGGAAGGAAAAAGGCATTGAAATCCAAGAGGCACAGAGAACTCCCTTCAGACGTAACTTGAATCGCTCTTCTGCACGACATATCATAGTGAAACTGGCAAAATACAAGGATAAAGAGAAAATTCTGAAAGCAGCAAGGGGTAAACGTGCCCTCACATATAAAGGGAGACCTATAAGACTCGGGACTGATCTCTCTTTTGAAACTTGGCAGGCCAGAAAGAATTGGCACGAGATTTTCAGTGTGCTAGACAGAAAAAATATGCAGCCGAGAATCCTTTATCCAGCAAGTCTGTCATTTAGAATAGAAGGAGAGATAAAGGTCTTCCCAAACAAACAAAAACTGAAGGAATTTGTCACCACTAAACCAGCCCTACAAGAGATCCTAAGGGGGACCCTGTGAGACAAAGTACCAGAGACATCACTACAAGCATAAAACATACAGACATCACAATGACTCTAAACCCGTATCTTTCTATAATAGCACTGAATGTAAATGGATTAAATGCGCCCACCAAAAGACATAGGGTATCAGAATGGATAAAAAAACAAGACCCATCTATTTGCTGTCTACAAGAGACTCATTTTAGACCTGAGGACACCTTTAGATTGAGAGTGAGGGGATGGAGAACTATTTATCACGCTACTGGAAGCCAAAAGAAAGCTGGAGTAGCCATACTTATATCAGACAAACTAGACTTTAAATTAAAGGCTGTAACAAGAGATGAAGAAGGACATTATATAATAGTTACAGGGTCTATCCATCAGGAAGAGCTAACAATTATAAATGTCTATGCGCCGAATACCGGAGCCCCCAAATATATAAAACAATTACTCATAAACAGAAGCAACCTTACTGAGAAGAATGTGGTAATTGCAGGGGACTTTAACACCCCACTTACAGAAATGGATAGATCATCTAGACACACGGTCAATAAAGAAACAAGGGCCCTGAATGATATATTGGATCAGATGGACTTGACAGATCTATTTAGAACTCTGCATCCCAAAGCAACAGAATATACTTTCTTCTCGAGTGCACATGGAACATTCTCCAAGATAGATCATATACTGGGTCACAAAACAGCCCTTCATAAGTTTACAGAATTGAAATTATACCATGCATACTTTCAGACCACAATGCTATGAAGCTTGAAATCAACCACAGGAAAAAGTCTGGAAAACCTCCAAAAGCATGGAGGTTAAAGAACACCCTACGAACGAATGAGTGGGTCAACCAGGCAATAAGAGAAGAAATTAAACAATATATGGAAACAAATGAAAATGAAAATACAACAATCCAAACGCTTTGGGATGCAGCGAAGGCAGTCCTGAGAAGAAAATACATTGCAATCCAGGCCTATCTCAAGAAACAAGAAAAATCCCAAATACAAAATCTAACAGCACACCTAAAGGAAATAGAAGCAGAACAGCAAAGGCAGCCTAAACCCAGCAGAAGAAGAGAAATAATAAAGATCAGAGCAGAAATAAACAATATAGAATCTAAAAAAACTGTAGAGCAGATCAACGAAACCAAGAGTTGGTTTTTTGAAAAAATAAACAAAATTGACAAACCTCTAGCCAGGCTTCTCAAAAAGAAAAGGGAGATGACCCAAATAGATAAAATCATGAATGAAAATGGAATTATTACAACCAATCCCTCAGAGATACAAACAATTATCAGGGAATACTATGAAAAATTATATGCCAACAAATTGGACAACCTGGAAGAAATGGACAAATTCCTGAACACCCACACTCTTCCAAAACTCAATCAGGAGGAAATAGAAAGCTTGAACAGACCCATAACCAGCAAAGAAATTGAATCGGTTATCAAAAATCTCCCAACAAATAAGAGTCCAGGACCAGATGGCTTCCCAGGGGAGTTCTACCAGACGTTTAAAGCAGAGATAATACCTATCCTTCTCAAGCTATTCCAAGAAATAGAAAGGGAAGGAAAACTTCCAGACTCATTCTATGAAGCCAGTATTACTTTGATTCCTAAACCAGACAGAGACCCAGTAAAAAAAGAGAACTACAGGCCAATATCCCTGATGAATATGGATGCAAAAATTCTCAATAAGATACTAGCAAATCAAATTCAACGGCATATAAAAAGAATTATTCACCATGATCAAGTGGGATTCATTCCTGGGATGCAGGGCTGGTTCAACATTCGCAAACCAATCAACGTGATACATCACATTAACAAAAAAAAAGAGAAGAACCATATGATCCTGTCAATCGATGCAGAAAAGGCCTTTGACAAAATCCAGCACCCTTTCTTAATAAAAACCCTTGAGAAAGTCGGGATAGAAGGACATACTTAAAGATCATAAAAGCCATTTATGAAAAGCCCACAGCTAACATCATCCTCAATGGGGAAAAACTGAGAGCTTTCTCCCTGAGATCAGGAACACGACAGGGATGCCCACTCTCACCGCTGTTGTTTAACATAGTGCTGGAAGTTCTAGCATCAGCAATCAGACAACAAAAGGAAATCAAAGGCATCAAAATTGGCAAAGATGAAGCCAAGCTTTCACTTTTTGCAGATGACATGATATTATACATGGAAAATCCGATAGACTCCACCAAAAGTCTGCTAGAACTGATACATGAATTCAGCAAAGTTGCAGGATACAAAATCAATGTACAGAAATCAGTTGCATTCTTATACACTAACAATGAAGCAACAGAAAGACAAATAAAGAAACTGATCCCATTCACAACTGCACCAAGAAGCATAAAATACCTAGGAATAAATCTAACCAAAGATGTAAAGGATCTGTATGCTGAAAACTACAGAAAGCTTATGAAGGTAATTGAAGAAGATTTAAAGAAATGGAAAGACATTCCCTGCTCATGGATTGGAAAAATAAATATTGTCAAAATGTCAATTCTACCCAAAGCTATCTACACATTCAATGCAATCCCAATCAAAATTGCACCAGCATTCTTCTCGAAACTAGAACAAGCAATCCTAAAATTCATCTGGAACCACAAAAGGCCCCGAATAGCCAAAGGAATTTTGAAGAAGAAGACCAAAGCAGGAGGCATCACAATCCCAGACTTTAGCCTCTACTACAAAGCTGTAATCATCAAGACAGCATGGTATTGGCACAAAAACAGACACATAGACCAATGGAATAGAATAGAAACCCCAGAACTAGACCCACAAACGTATGGCCAACTCATCTTTGACAAAGCAGGAAAGAGCATCCAATGGAAAAAAGACAGTCTCTCTAACAAATGGTGCTGGGAGAACTGGACAGCAACATGCAGAAGGTTGAAACTAGACCACTTTCTCACACCATTCACAAAAATAAACTCAAAATGGATAAAGGACCTGTATGTGAGACAGGAAACCATCAAAACGCTAGAGGAGAAAGCAGGAAAAGACCTCTCTGACCTCAGCCATAGCAATCTCTTACTCGACACATCCCCAAAGGCAAGGGAATTAAAAGCAAAAGTGAACTACTGGGACCTTATGAAGATAAAAAGCTTCTGCACAGCAAAGGAAACAACCAACAAAACTAAAAGGCAACCAACGGAATGGGAAAAGATATTTGCAAGTGACATATCGGACAAAGGGCTAGTATCCAAAATCTATAAAGAGCTCACCAAACTCCACACCCAAAAAACAAATAACCCAGTGAAGAAATGGGCAGAGGACATGAATAGACACTTCTCTAAAGACATCCGGATGGCCAACAGGCACATGAAAAGATGTTCAGCATCGCTCCTTATCAGGGAAATACAAATCAAAACCACACTCAGGTATCACCTCACGCCAGTCAGAGTGGCCAAAATGAACCAATCAGGAGACTATAGATGCTGGAGAGGATGTGGAGAAACGGGAACCCTCTTGCACTGTTGGTGGGAATGCAAATTGGTGCAGCCGCTCTGGAAAGCAGTGTGGAGGTTCCTCAGAAAATTAAAAATAGACCTACCCTATGACCCAGCAATAGCACTGCTAGGAATTTACCCAAGGGATACAGGAGTACTGATGCATAGGGGCACTTGTACCCCAATGTTCATAGCAGCACTCTCAACAATAGCCAAATTATGGAAAGAGCCTAAATGTCCATCAACTGATGAATGGATAAAGAAATTGTGGTTTATATACACAATGGAATACTACGTGGCAATGAGAAAAAATGAAATATGGCCTTTTGTAGCAACGTGGATGGAACTGGAGAGTGTCATGCTAAGTGAAATAAGCCATACAGAGAAAGACAGATACCATATGGTTTCACTCTTATGTGGATCCTGGGAAACTTAACAGGAACCCATGGGGGAGGGGAAGGAACAAAAAAAAAGAGGTTAGAGTGGGAGAGAGCCAAAGCATAAGAGACTGTTAAAAACTGAGAACAAACTGATGGTTGATGGGGGGTGGGAGGGAGGGGAGGGTGGGTGATGGGTATTGAAGAGGGCACCTTTTGGGATGAGCACTGGGTGTTGTATGGAAACCAATTTGTCAATAAATTTCATATATAAAATTTAAAAAAAAATAAATAAAAAAATAAAAAAATAAAACACAATGGTCCAAAACCTTTAGGATGCAGCAAAAGGGGTCCTAAGAAGGAATTATTTAACAATACAAACCTACCTCAGAAAGCAAGAAAATTCCAAAAAACAGCTTAATCTTACACCTAAAAGAGGTAGAAATAGAACAAATGAAGCCTAAAGCTAGCAGAAGGAGGGAAATAATAAAGATTACAGCAGAAATAAATTACATAGAAACTAAAAAAAAAACAATGAGACCAATGAAATCAGGAGATGGTTCTTTGAAAAGAAATTATTAAAAGTGATAAACACCTAGTCAGATTTGTCAAAAAAAGAAAGGACCCAAATAAATAAAATCACAAATGAAAGATGAGAAATCACAGCCAACACCACAGAAATACAAACAACTATAAGAAAATATGATGGAAAGCTATATGCCAACAAATTGGACAACCTGGAAGAAATGGCATGGCTACTCTGCCTTTCTTTTCTTTTTTAATTTTTTCCAACATTTATTTATTTTTGAGAGAACGAGACAGAGTAGGAGTGGGAAGGGAGCAGAGAGAGGGAGGCACAGAATCCAAAGTAGGTTCCAGGCTCCAAGCTGTCAACACAGAGCCCGACGTGGGGCTCGAACCCACAAACCATGAGATCATGACCTGAGCCAAAGTCAGACATTTAACCGACTGAGCCACCCAGGCGCCCCTACTCTGCCTTTCTTTTGAAGTCCATTACCATGACAGAGTTTCTCTATCCTGTCACTTTCTATATGTGGATGTATTTAGGTTTAAAGTGAGTCTCCTGTAGGCATCATATAGATGGGTCTTGGGTTTTTTTATCCATTCTGATACCCATTGTCTTTTGATTAGATGGTTTAGTCCATTTGCATTCAGGGTGATTACTGGAAAATACATTAGTGCCATTGTGTTACCTGTAGAGTTGGTGTGTCTGGTGATGTTCTCTAGTCCTTTGTAGTCTTTGCTGCTTTGGGTCTTTTTTTTCCCTCACCACTCAAAGGGTCCCCCTTAATATTTCTTGCAGGGCTGGTTTAGTAGTCATGAATTCTTTTAGTTTTTGTTTGTCTGGGAAACTCTTTATCTCTCCTTCTATTCTGAATGACAGCCTTGCTGCATAAAGAATTCTTGGCTGCATATTCTTCCCATTCAGCATGTTGAATATATCTTGCCACTACTGGCCTGCCAAGTTTCTGTGGACAGATCTGCTGTGAACCTGATCTGTCTTCCTGTGTATGTTAAGGACTTTTTTCCTTTGCTGCTTTCAGGATTTGTTCCTTGTCTGTGTATTTTGTGAATTTAACTATGATATGTGTTGATGATGGCCAGCTTTTGTTGAATTTAATGGGAGTTCTATGTGCTTGTTGGATTTTGATGTCTGTGTCCTTCCTCAGATTAGGGGAATTTTTAGCTATAGTTTGTTCACATAAACCTGCCCCTTCTCTCTCTTCATCTTCTGGTATTCCTATAAGGATGTTATTTTTTTTCATATGTTGCTGAGTTCCTTAAATCTACCTTAATTTTCAGTTATCTTTATCTTCTTTTCAGCTTATTTTCAATAATTTTATCTTCTAGGTCACTGATTTTTCTCCTCTGCTTCATCATTCCTTTTTTTTTTTTTTTTTTAATGGCATCCATTTGGGTTTGCATCTTGGTTACAACATTTTTAATTTCAGCCTAACTAGATTTTAGGTCTTTTATCTCTGCAATAAAGGATTCTCTAGTGTCTTCTTTTTTGTTTTTTTAAAACCCAGATAGAATTCTTATAATTGCTATTTTAAAATCTGGTTCAGACATCTTATTTATAAATGTATTGATTAAATCCCTGGCCATTTTTTTTCTCCTTTCTCTTCCCTCCTTTGGGATGAATTCCTCATTTTTGTCATTTTGGAGGAGAAAATAACAAAATAAAAATTAAAAATAAAAAAAATCAAATAAGGAAGCTGGATCCTAGTTGTGTTTTGGTCTGCTTGTTAAGAGAAATAAAAGAGAAAAGAAATTTAATAAAAAAAAAAATAAGGGTGCCTGGGCAGCTTAGCTGATTAAGTGTCTGAGTCTTGATCTTGGCTCAGATCATGATCTCACAGTTCGTGGGATCAAGCTCTGTGTCAGGCTCTGCTACAATAGCATGGAGCCTGCTTGGGATTCTCTCTCACTGTATCGCTGCCCCTCCCCCACTTGCACTCTCTTAGTGTCTCAAAATAAATAAACTTTTAAAAAATTTTAAAAATAGAAAAAATTTTGCTCTGTATCCACAAAACCCCAACAAAAGAGCAAAATAGCAGCAACAAACAAACAAATGAAGAAAGAAAGTAAAAACCCAAATGAAGCTAGATTCTATTTCCCCTAGACCTGGAGTTTTGTAGCACTCTATGATCAGTTGCCTTAGTGCATGGAGGGAATTTTTGATGGTCTTTTGGGGGAGGAGCATGCAGCTCTGATTCTCAGGCTTACTTGCCCTAGTGGAGATGTGCCTGAAGGGCACAGGGGGCTGGGCTTGTTTTAATGGCTCAGTTCTTCACTTGGTGGTACTGTTTATCTCACTGGGGTCATCAGTGTTGATCGCCTAATGGTTAAAATGGCTTCACCTTCCTCTCTAGTCTCTAATGCAGGAAGTTCTTGCCCTCACAGATGCACATACACTTCCTGTATCTCTGGTTTATGTCAGCCACCAACCCCTCACCCACCACCTCCCCCTGCCCTGCCCCATATGTGCCTGAGCTGTCTGCTAGGGTGTTATCTCAGGCATGGCTGTGTTTCAAAACCCAATACTTCAGAGACCTCCCATGGCTCAGATCTATGTTGATCCTCTGGAGGAGGGTCTCCCTGCATTGTGGCCAGTACTGGCTTGTCCCAGTAAATGTTTGCACAATCGCACAGTGGCAGCACCTCAGTTTATGGTAAATTGCAATACATAGCTGGCACCAGCATTTGCTACCCTCAGTCAGCATCTTTGTTCCTAAACCAGTGACTGGAGCAGCTATATGGTGTCTGCCAGTCTTTTGCCTAAGGAGAGGCCAAATCACCTCCACTGAATGTACTCTAAGCAGGGGAACTGCTTCTTCTCAGGAGATCCAGGGGATCCTCAGACCACACTGCCCACTCCTAGGGCTCTGCCCTTTTTCCTTCCCAGAGCACTGCCAGGCACTGAGCTTGGAAACTTTAGACTGTGCTCTGTTTATAAAAAACTGTTGATATTGAAACCCTCTACTTTTTTTGCCATCAATGGTTTTGGAGAATAGTTTTCTTGTGCAGTCCCCTGAGTGTGCTTTCACTCTTCCTCTTTTTTTTTTTTCCTCTCTAGTCATTTTCAGTGGGAATGCTTTTCTTGCATGAACACAAGGCACTGCTCGATGTCCCTGCTCTCTTTCTCCTCTCCATGAAAAGGGCTCCTATCCCTCGCTGGCACCACGGCTCTTCTGTCCCCAATTCACCTCTTTTCACTGTGTATCTGCCACATTCTCTCCCTCAAATTATGTAGATTGTTCTGTTAATCCTCACTCAGATCAATTTCTTAGGTGTTCAAAATGGTTTGATATAGATCTAGTTGTGTTTGAGGGATGAAACAAGCCCAGGGTCCCTTACTACTCTGTCATCTTAACTCCAAAAGTAAATTTGGTTAAGAAAATTTATTTTAGTTATTTTCTAAAAAATGATACATTTAACAAATATTTTGAATAAAAAGTTTAAATATAAAAAGGAATACTATTTATATTGTCAAATGTTACAATATAGATTAATAAAATGGAAAATAAAGGTTATAGAATAATTTTAAAAAATAAAATAGAATGAAGAATGGAAATGAAATGAGATACTGTGGGAAAAAACCCAACAGAGAGCAGGAAAAGTGGGAAAAGGAGCAAAAATAGGTAAAATAGAAAAAACAATAGCAAGATGGTAGATGTAGAACAATTTAAATTATTAAATTACCTGTAAGTGATCTAAGGACTCTACTAAAAGTCCGATATTGACAGAATGAAGGAGGAAGACCCAACTTTTTGCTGTCTATAAGGAATCAACTTTAAAGACATAGACAGCTTCAAAGTAAACAAATGTATGAAAGATAATGCAAACAGTAATTAATAAGTGAACTGAGGCAGTTATTACATCAATATTTGATTCTGAAGACTTTGGGTCAATGAATATTACCAAGACTACAGATATTAGGACAGACAGATATGTCCTAATGTTAAAGAGCTCAATACATCAAGAAGATGTAACAATCCTAATCTATTTGTGCCAATATCCAAGCTTTATAATTTATGGAGGCAAACATTTCTTGTTACCAAGTTAGATTTCCCAACTGATTGAAAAACTATACACACATAAACCTGCACGTGAATGTTTCCAGAAATGTAAATATTATTCATCATCACCAAAACACACAAAAAATAAGATGCCTTCTAATAGATAAATGGAAAAATGAGCTGAGGCACATACATACAATGGAATACTATACCATAATATAAAAGAATGATTTTCTAATGCATTCAACAAAATAGACAAATCTTAAATGCATATCACTAAATGAAAGAAAATAGTTGAAAAGGCTACATACTGTATACACTAAACATATGATGCTCTGGAAAAGGAACATTTATAGACCCAGAGAACATGTTAATGGTTGCTAGGGGTTTTTGGAAGGGGTATGTGATCAAATACCAGGGGACCTTCTTGTGGTGATAAACTGTATAGTTCATCTGGAGTTTTGGGTATTAATTGAGACTCATAAGTGTTCAAAGTCTTGATTCCAGTATTTTTACCTTCAAGAACTTGTCCTGAGATGCAATTAGGATTTTTCAAGATGACTTTTATATAAGTTATATTAAATCACACTTCCATTTGGGTCATCTGGGTGGCTCAGTCGGTTGAGTGTTCAACTCTTGGTTTCAGCTCAAGTCATGATCTTGTAGTTCATGAGTTCAAGTCCTGTGTTGGGCTCAGTCGGATGAGTGTTCAACTCTTGGTTTCAGCTCAAGTCATGATCTTGTAGTTCATGAGTTCAAGTCCTGTGTTGGGCTCTGCACCAGCAGTGTAGAGCCTGCTTGAGATTCTCTCTCATTCCCTCTCTTTCAGCCCCTCTCCTGCCTGCATGTGCTCTTTCTCTCTCTCACAAAATGAATAAACTTTAAATCCATGAATCAATCAATCACACTTATTGTCAACTGGGAAAAAATACTTTATATTTTCTACAATGTAGGAATAATTATTTTATTTATAAATTGGAACATAATGCAACCATTTAAAATCAAGTTTACCAGTTATATATAACAACGAGCTAAAATGTTCATGATTCATGTTCAGAGAAAATAAGTATTAAAAAAAACTATATAAACAGTATGATCCCATATACAATAAACTTTGGAATTAAATATAGGAATATGAAAGAAGTAGACATCATCTATCATATTGATGATTTAAGCCTCATATTTCAGAATATAATGATCACATAAGCAGAGTTGGAATTTATTGTGAAAGAAAACAAGTTAATTTTGCAGATATTAAATTTGTGGTACATACTAAATCTTAGAATTAGAGGTGGTTTACTCTTAGGCTTTTTCTTATAAAGATGTAAAGTTATTTCAATGTATTAAATCTCCCAGCAGGACATCCTAAGGAGAAAAGAAAATCCAAAAAACAGATTTTTAGAGGTTATATACATGAAAAGAGTAGTGGAAAGAACAGGTATCCAGGAAGGGTACTGGAAGTTCTGGTCAAAGAGACATTTAGGAGTACTCTAAATTCATGTATATGGGAAGAGATGAACCTTCAGCTTGGCTCTAATCATAAATTTAAAATGTTCCAACCTGTGGAAAATGAATCAAGGTAGAGCAGGAAAGGTGTTAGACAAATGATTAGAAGATATGTCTCCAAACTGGGCAGTACAATCTCGGTCAAATAACTAACTCCTCAATAATTCATTCAACCCATCTAGCTCATTTCTAGTGTTCATGTTAGCATCAAGATTCTATGTGAGAGTAAGAAGAAAACTCTTTCTTTATTCTTTTATATTGTCCTTGAATATAAACTAACTTCATGGAAAGAGAAAATCAGAGCTTAACTCAACAGCATTTTTTTCTAAAAATTTCAACTAAAAAAATTCAAATTTTTGTGAGATTACTTTAATCTCACAAGGGGATTTAAGTCCCTTCACTTACTTCTTCCTAATCTGTAGGATGTAGTGTTTATACTGTAAAACAGCTCTCGGTGCTCTACCCTAGAATGCTTGCTCTGGAAACCAAGCATGTGGCTCTTCTAGAACTATTAAAATACCAAGACCTTGCACTGCTATGTACCATGCAAAGGCACAAATATCTTTTCATCAATTTTTGAGACTCCTGGAAGCCCTTGTTCTAAAGTTCTCCTGAATCAGAAAGGAATAACCAATAAAATTATTCATTGCTTTTCTTTCCACCATGTTACATTTTCTCCAACAGGACAAAGTATTTCCAGCAGTCCTGCAACTTTCTCCATTTCTCCATTTGCAAAATTCTCAAGGTGATGCAGTGTAACTCTTGTGTGCAAACAAATTCTCTTAAGTAATTAGTCCTAATGAAGGTGATTTCTATTATTACATCTCTCTTCTGGGTCTCTTGATCACTGCAATCCAGTGACATTAAATTGCTAGTTAGCTTCTAACTATTTTGATGGCTTTTCTTATATCTATGTGCTGAGGATACTTCAAAGTATAAATGATAGAGATTAAAGTATGGAAAGACATGGGTTCCTTACATTCACACCCCATCCAGTGGATCCTGAAGAATGTTGTTTTCCCAGTTGGTGCAATATAAGGATAAGAAGAGCACTGTTGTTCGGTAGCCTCCTAATTCCAGTCACAACAGAGAACAGAGAAAACTAGCCCTCACCCTTTCAATTAATCTTTGGATATTCTATGTCCACTTTGCCTATTAACTGTCCACATATCCTAACTCTGAGTAGTGACTGATGGCCATATCACTTTCCTGAAACCAGAATGGGTTTACCCTTTTAATTTAACATACTTTTATTTCAACACAACCGTTTGTAATTTTATCATTGAATTAGCTTTTGGAGGGGTGCCATGCTTTCAAAACCCAGAGAATTAGAGAATATTAGAATTATGAGGGAGATTTTTTCCCTCCTTTTTTGAAGAGAAATGGAGCACCGTGAAGGGTAGGTGATTTGCCTCAAGTCGTGAAGTTACTCACTGAGAGTTAAAATTTGAACACTTTCTATAACTCAGGTTAATATTTCTCTTATAGTCTACAGTATCTTTGGACATAATCTATAAATTTGGACTTTAGGCTATTTGAAATATTATAATTTAGAATGTTCTTTGTTAATTCATGACTAGAACATACAAATATAAGTAACATGAAAATTAAAATATCCTGCTTGATATATATCCTACTTGTGAAAAAAAAAGGAGGAGAGCCCATATGTGATTACTATCTTTTAAAACATTATTAATACTATGGTAAATCCATTATATTGCTATTATACAAAATGTTTGATTCAATTACTTCATGATCATTTATAACACATCCCTGAGAAACAGGGAAAAAACTTATCTACACTTTTTTTTTTTTAATTTTTTTTTTCAATGTTTATTTTTGGGACAGAGAGAGACAGAGCATGAACGGGGGAGGGGCAGAGTGAGAGGGAGACACAGAATCGGAAACAGGCTCCAGGCTCCAGGCTCCGAGCCATCAGCCCAGAGCCTGATGCGGGGCTCGAACTCACGGACCGCGAGATCGTGACCTGGCTGAAGTCGGACGCTTAACCGACTGCGCCACCCAGGCGCCCCAAAACTTATCTACACTTTGAATGAAGGAGAATTAAGACAAAGGGAAGAAAAAGCCTAAATATTCCCTAAACATGGTTTTGATAAAATGATGCAATATTTCCACTACCTCTGTTTACAGACCCCAAATCATATAATAAATACTGTATCGTAAGTGATACTTTGTAAAAATATTCTTGCTGATATTTAAAAGAAAACTTAAATGAAATGTTGTAGATTAAGTTGTTGAAACTTCCATTTATGAACAATGTTTAAATCTCTGAAGAATTTCATCCATACTTATGGACCTGATGTGCTTAAGTTGAAAAAAAAAAGCATTTTCCTAGTATATGTGGGTAAATATTCTATACTTGAAGTGCAATGGAGACTAAGAAATAATACTTTTCATGTGATTTTTAGTTACATATAATTGGTATTGATTTCTACAGGTCTCTATTTGTAATCATCTAGTGTACTGTACTGAAAATGTAAGCAAGATAGCTAAAGTTAGGTTAAATTATTTGCAAAACTGTGAACCAGAAGATTTTGTTTTAGCCTTTCTTCCTTTTTGTCTACTTCTTTGCCTCTTAGATTCCTGACTGCTCCAAGTACTCTTCCAGCTACTCTGGACATAAATTCAAATACTACTGCATCTAGCCCTCTCTCACTTCTTTGAAGACAGTCTATCCTGGCTACGGACATCCTGAGTCTATTTCCTTCTTATTTAAAATGAAACTTTATGATTCATTTCTTCAGAGCCAGGTATACTTTCTTAGGATATATGGAAGTAACAATTAAATTCTTACCAACCATTACTGACTATAAATTACAGGCTATATCCACACTTCCCATTTCATCTTAGGTAAGTGAAAGCACTTTGTCAGTATCTTTACAAACACCACGCACCAGCATTTGTCTCCACAGTGACTGTTATATCTCTGAGCTGGATTTAGAGAGGGAGGGGAAAGGGAGTAATAATGCTGGAGAGCTTGTGAAAGATGTATTTTTATCCGAGAAAACTTGCTGGCCTCTGTAAACAATACTCCTACTTACTTCACTTAATCCACCAGTCATATTATCCAAGATGGAAGTAGTAGGAAAAGATTTATTTGACAGAATTTCAGAAAGGAGGGACTTGAGGGTCACCCAGTACAACCTAGCACACCTAGTACAACTCTGTATGCATGTATTAATTTACTTTCAAATAGTACAAGAAATGAAAGATCGGTCTTTACAGTAACACATCTACTAATTAGAAACTCAATCTTGGATGAATCAATCTTGGATGAATGCTATCTTTGAGTATGTAAAATTATCAGAAAATACTTAGTCTGATCTGAAACAATACATTATTAAGAATATTTACGTATTTTTAGTCATTACAATTGATTGAAGATTTCTCCATACACTTGTTCAGAGTATTTTTAAATTGAGAAATTGATAAAAACTACTCTTGCAAACATTTGATAGCCACATGAAGTTGTAATTTCTCAAGATTGTTGAACATTCTCAGAAGAGCCATCCAATAAAATGGAAAAGCTCAATTAGATGTTGTCAACTATATCTGCAACTGATAAAAAACTTACACACTCATGCTCATATATAATTGGTATTTATGACACAGTCCATTGATTACTTTACTGTGAATATTTATTGAACGCAAAATATATGGCAAGCGTTGTGATAACTTTTGAGGAAGAAATAGGCACCTTTCTCAAAAAATTGAGTTTGATGTTAATTCTTGCTCATAAGTTTCTATTTCAGTAGGAAAAAGTCCTACTTCATATTTTAAGCAACTATTTGAAAGTTAAAAAACTTTTCACATAATGCCCTTGGTTGTCACCTTGTGCACTTAAACCAAGTCGATCCATTTTTAAGAGCATATTTATTGCTTTACAAAATGTCTTTGCTGGTGTAAGGTGTACCTACCTGCTTTTTTCCCAGCTGGATTTTCTGCTCCCTTCCACTACGATATCAATTCTATGAAATCAGAAATGTTTGTTGTGCATGTCAATATATTTTAATGCTTAAACACTGCATGGTGCATACATGATGTGGGGCCATGTAGCAAATGCTCAAGAAAGAATTCTTTAGACTTTTTTGGTGCAAAAGGTGTTTTTATTAAAGGACAGACAGGACCAGTGGGCACAAAGAGCTTCATGGTGATTGTGAGGAGCAATTAATTATATATTTTTAAGTTGGGGGAAAGAGAAAAAAAAGAAAAAAAAAGATTTATCATTTGTGTAATTAAGAAACATTTTCAGTGTCTCTTTAGAATAATAATGTTCCCATATTTAATATTTGAGGATAATGAGCCCTGAAAGGCTAAATAATCTGCTCAGTTATACAGCTTTAAATTTAAGTTTTTTTTAAATAGCTTTACATTTTCACCACATTACAGCCATTTTATTTGGTGTAAAAGACAGTCCATTTCATCTAAAAAGAAATGTGTAGTGAGTGAAGGAAAATGAGGACTCACCAACTTCTCTAAATAAACAAGGGATAAATATTGGTAAATGATCTCAGAAGAGGCACCTTACAAACCTAACTGCTCTATCACTAGTGCAAAGCACAGTGCCCTGAGCAAAGGGGCATTTACATACTTACATAGCAAATGAACTAAAAAAGAATTCATTTTCTTTGTATTTTGTTAAAGTTTATTTTGAGAGAGAGAGAGAGAGACAGCAGGGGAGGGGCAGAGAGGAGGGAGAGAGAGAGAATCCCAAGCAGGCTCTGCACTGTCAGCACAGAGCCCAAAGTAGGGCTGGAACTTACAAAATCATGAGATCAAGACCTGAGCTGAAACCAAGAGTCAGACACTTCACTGAGCACCCAGGTGCCCCTAGAATGCATTTATATCAGAAGAATTTATGTTGAAAGTACATTTATTTAGAGTTTTTGTTGCTCATCATTTTGTTTTTTTTTTTTTATATTAAGAAACCCAGTTCTTGACTGAATCAATTTGCCTAGTATTTTCCTCCATGGAAAACAGGGTCTTCTCTTTTTCTGGGCCCCTAAGAAGCCATTGCTGATGAAACAACAGTGCTTTGCTGAAGATTTATTGGTATGATTCCTGTGATTTTTTCACATAAATGGATTATGTGTTTTATTTCTAAGGATCTAGAAAGTCTTCTCTGTTACCTGTTTCTGCTGTATCTCTAGAAGGTCTCCCTGGGAGAATCATTTCCTGTGCTTAATTTGAGGCTTTGTTGCTCCTGACAGGACACATATGAACCCCTAATTAGTTGGTCTTGTTGGATATCATTTCCTTTCCTTCTTCTAGGCATTCAATACAGTATTTGGGTCAAGAAATCTGTGGGTCAGGGTGTTTCCCAGGGACAACAAGCCATGGTGTGTGCCTGAAGTTAAGTTAAAAACAGGCTACCAAGAAATGATGAGGAAGGGAGAAATGTACTGAGGAGAATGTATTGGCTTCTCAAAGACAAACTTATTCCATTGTATAATTTTACTTCCAGCTTGCTCTGACTTCAGACTGCTGTTAATCTCTTCTGAAATTCTTAAAGTTGTAGTCTTATATAATCAGTGATGATACGTGACTTAATTACTTGGGGGAATTTTCTAGAAAACTGGAGATTTGAAATATAGGAGTGAGTCCCTGAATGTAGTTTTTGGGAGTTAAAATTATTCATCACAGGCTCTGTCCTTATGTGTAAATCCTCCATGAAACTCAAGGAAACACTAGGCAATTTGCAAATTAGGTCTAAGAAGATATTAATATCAAAAATGCAGATAATTAGAAATCAATAAAATAAAAGACACTTTCTTCCAAAGGCCTGATTTAGATGTAGAGGGAGATACTTCTTTAAATTTCACCTTTTATTTTTCTTATTCACTATATAATGTTTCCAAGTTCTAGGTAGTTTGCTTTCAGGTAGGTAGTTCCAAGTTTGCTTTTCTTATAAAAGCAAAAATAAAAAGTAAAAAAAGAGCAATAGGGAAAAGTGCTGATAAAACAAAGTAGATTAACTGAGTGGAAAATAAA
Organism: Lynx canadensis; assembly: GCF_007474595.2. Classification (NCBI taxonomy): domain Eukaryota; kingdom Metazoa; phylum Chordata; class Mammalia; order Carnivora; family Felidae; genus Lynx; species Lynx canadensis. The sequence goes on along the minus strand of NC_044308.2, from coordinate 70,574,655 downwards.
CTTTTTTTTCATGGTCTAAATTTCTTACTATGAATACTATTATGCAATATAACTGTAATTTTTAAAAGCCCCACCAAATCAAATGAAATGTCAACCATACTTCAAAAATATGCCTATAGTCATTAACAGCAATATCTGAGCTTAGTGAAATAATATCAGGGAATAATTGAGAACAAATGTACTAGTTTCCTTCATATAAGAGAACTCCAGGAAGAGCTAAGTCACAGCTCTAGACCTTTGGATTTTAACTAGGTTTTGTACTGTCATGTAATTTGTAAATGAATAGAGGGGGGAGTAAGAGGCAATGGGTCTGCCTATTGAGCTCTTACACAAATGTAATGGTGTCTCTTTATCTCCTGTTTTATTTTTTATTAATAAAATAAGCACAAAAGTACACCAAAGAGAATTTCATATCTTGTAAGTTTTCACAAAGCAAACATTTTCACCTCAAGACAGAACATTACCAGCACTTCAGAAGCCCTTCCCGTCATCTTCCTGTCCCTATTCCCTTCCAGGATAATGACCACAGGAGCTTTTTTAATACCATAGATAAGTTTAGCCTATTTTTTAACTTTATTTAAATAGGTTCATACAGTACACGGGCTTTGTGTCTAACTTTTGGGGTCAACATTGTGAAATTATCTTCCTCTGTGTCAGTCATTTAAAAAATGGTTATATCATTTATTGTAGGAAAAAAAAAGATTCAGATTTTGTTTCTGTAGTTTCCTAGATTGGATTTCTATAATATCAAGAAAAGCATTTCAGATTTCCAATTTCATTTGTAAAGTAAACTACATTCCTCAAATTCATGTAACTGAATATACCAATTGTCAAACATCCCCTCAATGACTCTCTCCTCCATCCCTCTTTAGTATTGCTGTTATTCTATCTATATAATTTTTAATTATGAAATGATATATGAAAATTCAGATATATAAACATAAGTAGAAATTTGAATCCCTAAGGAAGGGAGAACTGGGAAATGAAACCCACTGATTGATCTCTGTCTCTCTTCTATTCAGGTAGCAAGATAAGTTCCTGCCAAGTCAATGAATGAGACAAATCATTCCCGGGTGACCGAGTTTGTGTTGCTGGGACTCTCTAATTCCCAGGAGCTCCAACCCTTCTTGTTTGTCATATTTTCACTACTTTACCTAGCAATACTGCTGGGAAACTTTCTTATCATCCTCACTGTAACCTCAGATTCTCACCTTCACACCCCCATGTACTTCCTGCTTGCAAACCTCTCTTTTGTAGATATATGTGTTGCCTCTTTTGCTACACCCAAAATGATTGCAGACTTTCTGGTTGAGCAGAAGACTATTTCTTTTGATGCCTGTTTGGCCCAGATTTTCTTTGTTCACCTTTTCACTGGCAGTGAAATGGTGCTCCTTGTATCCATGGCTTATGACCGTTATGTTGCTATATGCAAACCTCTCCACTACATGACAATCATGAGTCGCCGTGTGTGTATTATTCTTGTTCTCATCTCCTGGCTTGTGGGTTTTATCCATACTACTAGCCAGTTGGCATTTACAATTAACTTACCTTTTTGTGGCCCTAATCAGGTAGATAGTTTTTTCTGTGACCTCCCTTTAGTGACCAAGCTGGCATGCATTGACACTTATGTTGTCAGCCTACTTATAGTTGCAGACAGTGGCTTTCTTTCTATGAGTTCTTTTCTCCTCTTGGTTGTCTCCTACACTGTGATACTTATCACAGTCAGGAAACGCTCCTCTGCTAGCATGGCAAAGGCCCGTTCCACGTTGACTGCCCATATCACTGTGGTCACCCTATTCTTTGGACCATGCATCTTCATCTATGTGTGGCCCTTCAGCAGTTATTCTGTTGACAAAGTCCTTGCTGTGTTCTACACAATCTTTACTCCTATTTTAAACCCAATTATCTACACTCTAAGGAACAAAGAAGTGAAGGCAGCCATGTTAAAACTGAAGAGTCGGTATCTGAAGTCTGGCCAGGTTTCTGCAGCCATAAGAAATGTTCTTTTTCTGGAAACAAAGTAAACTTCACAACTGTATCTACTGTAGCCTCCTCTCTTGACAATTACAAACGGAATCCCTATGATGTTCAAGCAGATCATTTCGACCAGGGGAAGGGTTAACTTGAATGAAAAAATAATGATAAGAACAAAAAGCCAGATAATGGACCTTACTGATATTTAAATTCTCTTCCTTTATTGTGTGATTTTTTGTTTCTATTTCCTAGTTTTTAATTAAAACTTTTTAATTTAATATATAGCCTTCGAATACATTGAGAAATGGCATTTACTCATATAGGATAAATAAGCTGTACTCCCTCTCAAAACAGTACTGCTCAGATGCCAATTTTGGAGTTATACTAGATATATACCTCTGTACAACAGAGATAATAGATTTATTTATTTATTTATTTATTTATTTATTTATTTATTTATGAATAAACCTAGATAAGAATGCATTTCACACAGTACTATGTAAGTAACAGCACAGGAAGACAATTCTATGATTGGTGTTAATGGAACAGTAACATGTAAAATAGCAAGGCTATCCAGCAAAGGCATTTATAGTCAACACTTTGACAAATCTTTCTTCAATGGTGCTGTTTAATATATATTAGTCATAGAAAGCAACTCACTGAATAAATTTATTCATGAGAGTGTTTTGTATTGTGTTAATTTCTGTTTAATAGTGATAAAATATCAGAGATGAGTTAAAATTCTCTACCACTTGTCATCATGATGATGGGAGCCTGAAACTTCATGATTCTTTTCTTCTCAGATAAAGTAGTTTTATATATTAAGAGCTGGTAGGAATAATCATTTTTCTATGTGGACTTAATTAAAATTTTATTTTTATATTGTGTAATTCAGGTCTAGAAAATGACAGAACCCTATTTCAAGAACTTCAGGGTAGCCATGAACTTATTCTTCCATGACCACTTATGAAAATAAGATTTTCTATGATTGCTCATTATAGGTTATTTTAGGCTTTTACTCTTATTGCATTGAGGTTTTTCCTATTTTTTCTACTGTGTTCTCACAATCTGTTATAATGTTACCTGTTTTCTAGATTCCAATCCTTAGAATCTCCTAAAGGGATTTTATAATTGCTATTACTGAGAGAAAACAATAAGTTCTAACTTTTGAGTCAGAGGGTGTTAATTTATTGTGGACATAAAGGCTTAAAAGCAATTCTAAAAGGTATACTTACAGAGATACAGGGCTATATCTAGAAATAAGAAAAATGCCAAATAATCTAACTTTATACCTAAGAGAAGAGAAAAACAACAAACAAAAACCAAAGTTAGGGATGCCTGGGTGGCTCAGTCAGTTAAGCGTCTGACTTCAGCTCAGGTCATGATTTCACAGTTTGCAGATTCGAGCCCCGCATTGGGCTCTGTGTTGGCAGCTAAGAGCCTGGAGCTTGCTTCAAATTCTGTGTCTCCCTCTCTCTCTGCCCCTCCCCCACTCATATTCTGTCTCAAAAATAAACAAACATTAAAGAAATTTTAAAAAAAGACCAAAGTTAGCAGAATAAAGGAAATAAGAAAGATTAGAATGGAAATAAATGAAAGAGACTAAAAAAATTAGAAAATTTCAATGAAACTAAGAGTTAGTTCTTTGAAAAGATAAACAAAATTGCTAACTGTATAGCCAGACTCATCAGGAAAAAACACAGGACACATATAAATAAAATCAGAAATAAAGAGTAGTATCAACTGATACTATACAAATCAAAGGATTATATGAGAATACTATCAAAAATCATATGCCAGTGAATTGGACAAACTAGAATGAATGGATACATTCCTAAAAACATAATCCAACATCTTAAAAATATCTTCCAAAACCGAGTCAGGAAGAAATTGAAAACCTGAACATACCAATTACTACTACAAAATGAAATCCACAATCAAAAGATTACCAACAAATAAAAGCCCAGGACTGGATGGATTCACAGGTAAATTCTATCAAATATTCAAAGAATAGTTAATACATAATACGTCATATCAACAAGAAAAAGAATTAAAACCATATGATCATTTCAAGAGATGCAGAAAAAGCACTGGATAAGTACAACATCCATTCATGATAGAAAAAAACCCTCAACAAAGTAGGTTTAGTGGGAACATACTTCAACATAATAAAGACCATATATGAAAAACCCACAGACCATATATGAAAAACATCATACTCAATGGTGAAAAACTGAGAGCCCTTCCTCTAAGATCAGGAACAAGACAAGAATGCTTGCTTTCACCACTTTTATTCAACACATTACTGAAAGTCCTGGCCACAGCAATCAGACAAGAAAAAGAAAGAAAAGGCACCCAAAGAGGCAAGGAAGAAGGTAAACTGTCACTACTTGACATGACATGACACTATCTATAACAAACCTAAAGACTCCACCAGAATTCTACTAGAACTGATAAATGAACTCAGTAAGGTTGCAGGATACAAAACCAATATGCAGAAATCCATTGCATTTCTATACACTAATAATGAAGTAGCAGAAAAAGGTACCCTCATGTACTGTTGCTGGGAATGCAAATTGGTGCAGGCACTGTAAACAATAATATGCAGGTTTCTCAAAAAATTAAAAATAGAATTACCGTATGATCCAGTAATTCTACTACTGGGTATTTATCCAAAGAAAATAAAAACACTAATTCAAAAGGACATATGCACCCCCACCTTTATTGCAGCATTATTTACAACAGACAAATTATAGAACCAACCCAAGTGTCCATCTATCGATAAATGAATAAAGAAGATGTGGTACGTATATATACACAATGGAATATTATTCAGCTATAAAAAATGAAATCTTGTCATTTGCAGCAACATAGATGGATCTACAGTGTATATATTAAGTGAAATAAGTCAGCCAAAGAAAGACAAATACCATATGATTTCACTCATATGTGGAATTTAGGAAACAAATGATCAAAGAAAAAAAAAGAGACAAAAAAACCCTCAGACTCTTAAATATAGAAAACAAACCAATGATTACCAGAGGATAGGTGGGGGGAGGGGGCGGTAATTGGTGAAACAGGTGAAAAAGATTAAGAGTACACTAATCACAGAAATGTATAGAATGTTGAATCACTATATTGTAGACCTGAAACGAATATAACACTGTTAATTATACCGGAATTAAAAAATAATAATAAAAAAATAAGAGTTAACACCTATTCTCCTCAAACTATTCCAAAAAAAACATAAGGAGGAGAGCTTTCAATTACAACACATCCTACAAGGACAAACTAGACATAGACACCACAAAAAAAATGAAAACTACAAGCCAAAACCCTCATTAATACAGATGCAAAAATCCTCAACAAAATATTAGCAAACCAAATCCAACAATACATTAAAAAAATAATTCACCATTATCAGGCAGGATTTATTCTGGGGATGCAAGAAGAATTTGGATTGTATTATAAATAAATGTAATACACTGTATCATAAAAGGAAGGATATGAATCATATGATCATCTCAATAGAGGCAGAAAAAACATATGACTAAGTAGAACATCCATTCATAATAAAAACACTCAATAAAGTGGATTTAGAGGGAATATACCTCAACATAATAAAGGCCATAATGAAAAACCCATAGCTATTATCATACTCAATACTGAACTGAGAGTTTTCCTCTAAGATCAGGAACAAGACAAGGACATTTTCTTTCACCACTTTTATTCATCATAGTACTGGAAGCCCTATTTCACAGCAAACAGACAAGAAAAAAAAAGAGGCAACCATATTGGTAAGAAAGCTAAACTGTCACTATCTGCAAATGAAAGGATGTTATACGTAGAAAACACTAAAGACTACACCAAAAAACTATGAGAAGTATTTAATTCAATAAAGTTTCAGGATACAAAATTATACACAAAATTGGTTGCATTTCTATACAGTAGTAACAAAGTAGCAGAAAATTAAGAAAACAATTCCATTTACAACTGCATTAAAAAGAATAAAATACCTAGAAATAAACTTAACCAAGGAAGTGAAATACCTGTACTCCAAAAACTATAAAACACTGATGAAATAAATTGAAGATGACACAAACAAATGGAAAGACATTCTATGTTCATGGATTTGGAGAATACTGTTAAAATGTCCATACTACCCAAAGCAATCTACAGATTCAATGCAATCCCTATCAGCATTTTTCATAGAAATAGAAAAATACTAAAGTTTGCATGGAACTAAAAAAGACCTTGAATAACCAAAGCAATTTCAAGAAAGAAGATAAAAGCTGGAGGTATCACAACTCCAGATTTCAAGATATACTACAAAGCTGTATTAATCAAACCAGTATGGTATTGGCACATGCACGCACGCGTGCGCGTGCGCACACACACACACACACACACGACACATAGATCAAGGAAACAGGGTAGAGAGCTCAGAAAAAAATCCATGCTTGTATAGTAAATTAATCTATGACCAAGGAGGCAAGAATATACTGGGGAGAAACAGTCTCTTCAATAAATGGTTCTGGGAAAACTGGACAGCTGCTTGCAAAAGAATGAAATTAGATGCCTTTCTTATACACAAAAATAAACTTCAAACGGATTTAAGACCTACATATGAGACCTGAAAGCATAAAAATCCTAGAAGAAAACACTGGCACTAATCTCTCTCCCACTTGCCATAGCAGTATTTTTCTAGATAGATACCCTCAGGCAAAGGAAACAAAAGAAAAAATACACCTAAATAAAAAAGCTTTTCTCAGCAAAGGAAACAATCAACAATGCAAAAATGCAACCTACTAAATGGGAGAAGACATTTGCAAATGATAGAGCTGATAAGGAGTTAATATCCAAAGTATATGAAAATTTATACAACTGACCACCCAAAAAACCCCCAAATAATCCCACTAAAAATGGAGGGTCAGAATACATATTTTTCCAAAGAATATGTACAGATGGTCAACAGAAACATGAAAAGATTCCCACATCACCAATCATCAGGGAAATGCAAATCAAAGCCACAATGAGATATCACCTCAGATCACATTACTGCCAGAACTGCTAGAATCAGAAAGAAAATAACAAGTGTTGGTGAGGTTGTAGAGAAAAAGGAACACTTGGGCACTGCTGGTAGGGATGTACGTTGGTGTAGTCAATGTGGAAAAAGTATGGAGTATCCTCAGAAATTAACAAAATAAATACCATAGGATTATAGGATCCAGTAATTCCATTACTGGATATTCACACCCCCTTACTGCCGCACCAAAAAACCCTGAAAACACTAATTGAAAAAGATACGTGCAACCCTATGTTTATTGCAGCATTATTTACAATAGCCAAGATATGGAAGCAACCTAAGTGTTCATGGCTAGATGGATAAAAAAGGGTGATATACACATGTACAAACACATACATACAGTGGTAATATATATAAAACAGTATAATGGAATATTAAACATCCATAAAAAATAATGGGATCTTACCATTTGTGGCAACTGAATGGACTAGAGGGTGTTACACTGAATGACATAAGTTAGATGGAGAAAGTCAAGTACCTTATTGTACAGCTGAAACTAATGCAATACTGTGTACCAATTATATTTCAGGAAAAAATAAAGATTCTATGAAGTAATGTGGAATAAGAAATTAGCATAATGTCACAGCCTAAAAATGTTAGAGATACCCTTTTCAGGATGCTATGTGTGCACAATCTTATTTTCCTTTGTCTTCTTTTTTCAAAAACAGTTTTACTGAGGTATGGCTGTCATACAAAAGTTGATGGGGGGAGCACCCGGGTGGCTCAGTTGGTTGAGTGTCTGACTCTTGATTATGGCTCAAGCCATGATTTGAGGGGCATGCGCTGAAGTCCTGCGTTGGACTCCATGCTGAGTGTGGGCCCTGCTTAAGATTCTCTCTCCCACTCTGCCCCTCTCCCCCGCTCACGAACTCTCTCTAAAATTAAAGAAAAAAAAAGTCTAAGTCTATGCAGTCATTATCTCTTTATCCCAAGGAATGGTGTCTGAGTGAATAGCTGCTTTAATTCCTTCTCTTCAAACAGTAATAAGCATGTGATATTCTGCAAGATGGCCACCATCAAATGCTCCTATTACAACATTTAATTATACAAATATATCACAATTTTAAAAAAGCTTTCTAATACTAATGCTAAAAAATAAAGGATGACAAATTGTATCAAATCATTAGAACATGGTTTTCAAACAGTTATATCTGAAAGTGTGAAAATTATTCATCATTTGGCAATGGAAGCAAAAAAATGAAAACTTTTAAAACATTACCAATAGTTTAAACACAATAGGCCTTTTTAAAACTCATCTCTTATTTTCTTTATATTTAAAGAACAAAATTATCAGTATATCTCACTATAATTATTATAATAATTCTATCAATTCTATCTTTCCTATCATGCTGTATTCCACAACTGGCCTATTTTTCCATTTCTTTTTTTCAGCAATTTATTTCTCATCCTTTACTCTTATCCTGAATCAATGCTTCATATGTCTCTGAGAAGTATTGACAATAAATTATGAAAATAATTTAGTTTTAAAAGATATCAAGATTTTACAAACTGAAAGATATAATCAAATAGGTTTCACTTGAAAATGTGTGATATGACATTATCTATTCAAGAATACCAAGATTGCAAAACAAGGAATAAATGATTATGCAGTGACTTCTATGGCTGTGTAAACTGTGAAACACACCTGAACATGCCCAGAAGTGTCTGGGGAGCTTTTACTTCAAAGTAGTTATTTAGGACTGACATGTGATTTCAGTCTTAAAACTTTCCTATTAAAATGTCCAAATAAATTCAAAAGTCATAAAAATAATCTGCATTGAAAAATAATACTATAAATATCCAGAGGAGTAATTTTTGTGACCATAGATTAGACAAAGGTTTCTTATGTTTGAAACCAAAAGCACAAGTGACAGATGAAAAAAGTAGATAAACAGGACTTACTTAAAAGTCAAAACGTCAAAAGACACATTCAAAAAAGTAAAAAAGACAGCCTACAGATTGGGAGAAATTAATTTTAAATTATATATCTGAATAGGGACTTATATCCAAAATATATTAATACCTTCTACAAATCAAGAATAAAAAGAAAACCCAATTTAAAAATGTTCAGAGGACTTGAATATATATTTCTCTAAAGACAAACAGATGGCCAAAATAAGCACATAAAAAATGACCAATATCATTAGGGAAAACACTAATTAAAACAAAAAGGTACATACCACTTCACACCTACCAGGATCACTAAAGTCAAAAAAGTAAAAATAACAAATACTGGTGAGAATACATAGAAAGCTAAAATCTACATTACACACATTGCTAGTGTCATATAAAACTGTTGTAGCTGTGGGAGGCCGGACCCCGGTGCCAGGCTGAGACCGGGTAGAGCAAGGCTCCCTGTTGACTCAGCCAGCCCGGTGGTTCCCCCTCCCATTCCCCCACTTGCAAAGGCATACGAAAGCCTTGTCAAGGCTGAGAAAGCTAATTCCTGAAGCCTGTGGTCTGTGGGTGTTGGCAGTAATGTTACCCTCCTTTTTCTACCCCGGGTCAAATAGAAACAAACATGGGAACTGTGTTTTGCTAGCCATCTATCAACAAGGTCTTGTTGTGACCCATTTAGAAAGTTCACAAGGTACACAGAACTAAATGTTTTGGCTGGCAGTGATCATGTGAAGCCTGTTTATTCTTAGAATGACCTGATCCATAAGAGTTTTGATATAAAAGATTGTGTATAGCAACAATAAAGCCGTCACTTGGGCCATCAGCCCAGGGGACCCTCCTGTTCCCAAACTGGCTTCTCTTCTTTTTTTCTTACATTCCCCTACCCTCAGGACCCTGATCTCGGTGTTTGTTGCGCCGGTCACAACATGTAGCCTCTTTGGAAAATAGTCTGACAGTTCCTCAAAATGTTAAATTTAGAGTTAACTTATGACCCAGCAATTCAACCTATGGGGATATACCCTAGGGAAGTGAAAACAGGTTCACATAAAGATCATGACTGTTGGGGCACCTGGGTGGCTCACTCAGTTAAGCCTCTGACTTCAGCTCAGGTCATGATCTCATGGTTTGTGGGTTTGAGCCCCATGTCAACGCTCTGTGCTGACAGCTCAGAGCCTGGAACCTGCTTCTGATTCTGTGTCTCCCTCTCTCTCTGCCCTTCCCCCACTCGCGCTCTGTCTCTCTCTCAAAAAAGATGACTGTTACAGCAGCATTACTAACAATACCACAAACCAGAAACAATTTAAATGTCCAACTGTTGAATGGACAAAGCAAATGTTTTACATCCAAATGATGGAATGCTATTCAGCCCTAAAAAGGAATGAAGTACTGATATTCTCTATAACATAAATGAACCTTGTAAACATCATCCTAAGTGAAAGGAGCCAGACGTATTGTATGATTTTTTTTAAATTAAATTAATTTATTTATTTTTTGAGAGACAAAGAAAGAAGTGGGGGCTTACCTGAAGCAGGGCTCATGCTCACCCAAAGCAGGACTCATGCTCACTAGATGCAGTGCTGGAACTCACGTGATGTGGGGCTCGAGGTCACCTGATGCGGGACTTGAACTTACCAACCATGAGATCATGACATGAGCCAAAGTCAGATGCTTAACCCACTGAGCCACCCATTTATATGATGTCCGGAATAGGTAAATACATAGAAATGGTGTTGCCAGAACTTGAGAGAAGGAAAAGTAGGATACTGGGAGAGTTACACAGTATAGGATTTGTGGGATAATGAAAATTCTAGTTGAGAATATGAGATACAGTATTCTTGAGACAGTGAGTAGAGGCAAATCTAAGCACTCCAGCAACTGCATCAGTACCTCACAGTTCCTAGCCATTACACCCTAACCTAGAGAGGGCAAAAATGGCAAATCAGGAAAAGGCAAAGCATGGTTCATCCCAAATATAGCTCTTTTCAAAAACAATTCTTAGGGGCTTAAGGGGAAGATGGCGGCGTAGGAGGACACTGGGCTCACCGCGCGTCCTGCTGATCACTTAGACTCCACCTACACCTGCCTAAATAACCCAGAAAACCGCCAGAGGATTAGCAGAACGGAGTCGCCAGACCCAAGCGCAGACGAGAGGCCCACGAAGCGGGTAGGAAGGGCGGCGAGGCGGTGCGTGCTCCACAGACTGGCGGGAGGGAGCAGGGGCGGAGGGGCGGCTCGCCGGCCAGGCAGAGTCCCTGAGTCTGGCTTACAAAAGAGGAGGGGCCTGACGGACTGTGTTCCGACAGCAAGCGCGACTTAGCGTCTGGGAGGTCCTAAGTTAACAGCTCTGCTCCGAAAGCGGGAAGGCTGGAGGACAAAGGGAGGGAGAGCTGCAGAGCCCCCCTGACGACAGAGCTCAGTTTGGTGGGGAACAAAGGCACTCGCCAGCGCCATCTCCCCTGCCCATCCCCCAGCCAAAATCCCAAAGGGAACCGGTTCCTGCCAGGGAAATTGCTCGCTCCCTGCAAACACCCAACTCTGTGCTTCTGCGGAGCCAAACCTCTGGCAGCGGATCTGACTCCCTCCGGCTGCCACAGGGCCCCTCCTGAAGTGGATCACCTAAGGAGAAGCGAGCTAAGCCTGCCCCCCCGCCCCCCGCCGCCGTGCACCTTGCCTACCCACCCCAGCTAATATGCCAGATCCCCAGCACCACAAGCCTGGCAGTGTGCAAGTAGCCCAGATGGGCCACGCCACCCCACAGTGAATCCCGCCCCTAGGAGAGGGGAAGAGAAGGCACACACTAGTCTGACTGTGGCCCCAGCGGTGGGCTGGGGGCAGACATCAGGTCGGACTGCGGCCCCGCCCACCAACTCCAGTTATACACCACAGCACAGGGGAAGTGCCCTGCAGGTCCTCACCACACCAGGGACTATCCAAAATGACCAAGCGGAAGAATTCCCCTCAGAAGAATCTCCAGGAAATAACAACAGCTAATGAGCTGATCAAAAAGGATTTAAATAATATAACAGAAAGTGAATTTAGAATAATAGTCATAAAATTAATCGCTGGGCTGGAAAACAGTATACAGGACAGCAGAGAATCTCTTGCTACAGAGATCAAGGGACTAAGGAACAGTCACGAGGAGCTGGAAAACGCTTTAAATGAAATGCAAAACAAAATGGAAACCACCACAGCTCGGATGGAAGAGGCAGAGGAGAGAATAGGTGAACTAGAAGATAAAGTTATGGAAAAAGAGGAAGCTGAGAAAAAGAGAGATAAAAAAATCCAGGAGTATGAGGGGAAAATTAGAGAACTAAGTGATACACTAAAAAGAAATAATATATGCATAATTGGTATCCCAGAGGAGGAAGAGAGAGGGAAAGGTGCTGAAGGGGTACTTGAAGAAATAATAGCTGAGAACTTCCCTGAACTGGGGAAGGAAAAAGGCATTGAAATCCAAGAGGCACAGAGAACTCCCTTCAGACGTAACTTGAATCGCTCTTCTGCACGACATATCATAGTGAAACTGGCAAAATACAAGGATAAAGAGAAAATTCTGAAAGCAGCAAGGGGTAAACGTGCCCTCACATATAAAGGGAGACCTATAAGACTCGTGACTGATCTCTCTTTTGAAACTTGGAAGGCCAGAAAGAATTGGCACGAGATTTTCAGTGTGCTAGACAGAAAAAATATGCAGCCGAGAATCCTTTATCTAGCAAGTCTGTCATTTAGAATAGAAGGAGAGATAAAGGTCTTCCCAAACAAACAAAAACTGAAGGAATTTGTCACCACTAAACCAGCCCTACAAGAGATCCTAAGGGGGACCCTGTGAGACAAAGTACCAGAGACATCACTACAAGCATAAAGCATACAGACATCACAATGACTCTAAACCCGTATCTTTCTATAATAACACTGAATGTAAACGGATTAAATGTGCCCACCAAAAGACATAGGGTATCAGAATGGATAAAAAAACAAGACCCATCTATTTACAGTCTACAAGAGACTCATTTTAGACCTGAGGACACCTTTAGATTCAGAGTGAGGGGATGGAGAACTATTTATCATGCTACTGGAAGCCAAAAGAAAGCTGGAGTAGCCATACTTATATCAGACAAACTAGACTTTAAATTAAAGGCTGTAACAAGAGATGAAGAAGGACAATATATAATAGTTACAGGGTCTATCCATCAGGAAGAGCTAACAATTATAAATGTCTATGCGCCAAATACCGGAGCCCCCAAATATATAAAACAATTACTCATAAACAGAAGCAACCTTATTGATAAGAATGTGGTAATTGCTGGGGACTTTAACACCCCACTTACAGAAATGGATAGATCATCTAGACACACGGTCAATAAAGAAACAAGGGCCCTGAATGAGACATTGGATCAGATGGACTTGACTGATCTATTTAGAACTCTGCATCCCAAAGCAACAGAATATACTTTCTTCTCGAGTGCACATGGAACATTCTCCAAGATAGATCATATACTGGGTCACAAAACAGCCCTTCATAAGTTTACAAGAATTGAAATTATACCATGCATACTTTCAGACCACAATGCTATGAAGCTTGAAATCAACCACAGGAAAAAGTCTGGAAAACTTCCAAAAGCATGGAGGTTAAAGAACACCCTACTAACGAATGAGTGGGTCAACCAGGCAATTAGAGAAGAAATCAAAAAATATATGGAAACAAACGAAAATGAAAATACAACAATCCAAACGCTTTGGGATGCAACGAAGGCAGTCCTGAGAGGAAAATACATTGCAATCCAGGCCTATCTCAAGAAACAAGAAAAATCCCAAATACAAAATCTAACAGCACACCTAAAGGAAATAGAAGCAGAACAGCAAAGGCAGCCTAAACCCAGCAGAAGAAGAGAAATAATAAAGATCAGAGCAGAAATAAACAATATAGAATCTAAAAAAACTGTAGAGCAGATCAACGAAACCAAGAGTTGGTTTTTTGAAAAAATAAACAAAATTGACAAACCTCTACCAGGCTTCTCAAAAAGAAAAGGGAGATGACCCAAATAGATAAAATCATGAATGAAAATGGAATTATTACAACCAATCCCTCAGAGATACAATTATCAGGGAATACTATGAAAAATTATATGCCAACAAATTGGACAACCTGGAAGAAATGGACAAATTCCTGAACACCCACACTCTTCCAAAACTCAATCAGGAGGAAATAGAAAGCTTGAACAGACCCATAACCAGCAAAGAAATTGAATCGGTTATCAAAAATCTCCCAACAAATAAGAGTCCAGGACCAGATGGCTTCCCAGGGGAGTTCTACCAGACATTTAAAGCAGAGATAATACCTATCCTTCTCAAGCTATTCCAAGAAATAGAAAGGGAAGGAAGACTTCCAGACTCATTCTATGAAGCCAGTATTACTTTGATTCCTAAACCAGACAGAGACCCAGTAAAAAAAGAGAACTACAGGCCAATATCCCTGATGAATATGGATGCCAAAATTCTCAATAAGATACTAGCAAATCGAATTCAACAGCATATGAAAGGAATTATTCACCATGATCAAGTGGGATTCATTCCTGGGATGCAGGGCTGGTTCAACATTCGCAATCAACGTGATACATCACATTAACAAAAAAAAAAGAGAAGAACCATATGATCCTGTCAATCGATGCAGAAAAGGCCTTTGACAAAATCCAGCACCCTTTCTTAATTAAAAACCCTTGAGAAAGTCGGGATAGAAGGAACATACTTAAAGATCATAAAAGCCATTTATGAAAAGCCCACAGCTAACATCATCCTCAGTGGGGAAAAACTGAGAGCTTTTTCCCTGAGATCAGGAACATGTCAGGGATGCCCACTCTCACCACTGTTGTTTAACATAGTGCTGGAAGTTCTAGCATCAGCAATCAGACAACAAAAGGAAATCAAAGCCATCAAAATTGGCAAAGATGAAGTCAAGCTTTCGCTTTTTGCAGATGACATGATATTATACATGGAAAATCTGATAGACTCCACCAAAAGTCTGCTAGAACTGATACATGAATTCAGCAAAGTTGCAGGATACAAAATCAATGTACAGAAATCAGTTGCATTCTTATACACTAACAATGAAGCAACAGAAAGACAAATAAAGAAACTGATCCCATTCACAATTGCACCAAGAAGCATAAAATACCTAGGAATAAATCTAACCAAAGATGTAAAGTATCTGTATGCTGAAAACTATAGAAAGCTTATGAAGGTAATTGAAGAAGATTTAAAGAAATGGAAAGACATTCCCTGCTCATGGATTGGAAAAATAAATATTGTCAAAATGTCAATACTACCCAAAGCTATCTACACATTCAACGCAATCCCAATCAAAATTGCACCAGCATTCTTCTCGAAACTAGAACAAGCAATCCTAAAATTCATCTGGAACCACAAAAGTCCCCGAATAGCCAAAGGAATTTTGAAGAAGAAGACCAAAGCAGGAGGCATCACAATCCCAGACTTTAGCCTCTACTCCAAAGCTGTAATCATCAAGACAGCATGGTATTGGCACAAAACCAGACACATAGACCAACAGAATAGAATAGAAACCCCAGAACTAGACCCACAAACGTATGGCCAACTCATCTTTGACAAAGCAGGAAAGAACATCCAATGGAAAAACGACAGCCTCTTTAACAAATGGTGCTGGGAGAACTGGACAGCAACATGCAGAAGGTTGAAACTAGACCACTTTCTCACACCATTCACAAAAATAAACTCAAAATGGATAAAGGACCTAAATGTGAGACAGGAAACCATCAAAACCTTAGAGGAGAAAGCAGGAAAAGACCTCTCTGACCTCAGCCGCAGCAATCTCTTACTTGACACATCCCCAAAGGCAAGGGAATTAAAAGCAAAAGTGAATTACTGGGACCTTATGAAGATAAAAAGCTTCTGCACAGCAAAGGAAACAACCAACAAAACTAAAAGGCAACCAACGGAATGGGAAAAGATATTTGCAAATGACATATCGGACAAAGGGCTAGTATCTAAAATCTATAAAGAGCTCACCAAACTCCACACCCGAAAAACAAATAACCCAGTGAAGAAATGGGCAGAAAACATGAATAGACACTTCTCTAAAGAAGACAGCCAGATGGCCAACAGGCACATGAAAAGATGTTCAGCATCGCTCCTTATCAGGGAAATACAAATCAAAACCACACTCAGGTATCACCTCACGCCAGTCAGAGTGGCCAAAATGAACAAATCAGGAGACTATAGATGCTGGAGAGGATGTGGAGAAACGGGAACCCTCTTGCACTGTTGGTGGGAATGTAAATTGGTGCAGCCGCTCTGGAAAGCAGTGTGGAGGTTCCTCAGAAAATTAAAAATAGACCTACCCTATGACCCAGCAATAGCACTGCTAGGAATTTACCCAAGGGATACAGGAGTACTGATGCATAGGGGCACTTGTACCCCAATGTTCATAGCAGCACTCTCAACAATAGCCAAATTATGGAAAGAGCCTAAATGTCCATCAACTGATGAATGGATAAAGAAATTGTGGTATATATACACAATGGAATACTACGTGGCAATGAGAAAAAATGAAATATGGCCTTTTGTAGCAACGTGGATGGAACTGGAGAGTGTAATGCTAAGTGAAATAAGCCATACAGAGAAAGACAGATACCATATGGTTTCACTCTTATGTGGATCCTGGGAAACTTAACAGGAACCCATGGGGGAGGGGAAGGAAAAAAAAAAAAAAGAGGTTAGAGTGGGAGAGAGCCAAAGCATAAGAGACTGTTAAAAACTGAGAACTGAGGGTTGATGGGGGGTGGGAGGGAGGGGAGGGTGGGTGATGGGTATTGAGGAGGGCACCTTTTGGGATGAGCACTGGGTGTTGTATGGAAACCAATTTGTCAATAAATTTCATATATATATATAAATAAAACAAAAAAAAACCCAATTCTTAGAATATATAATGGAAAAAATTAATGGCAGCCATATGGATCTAAATATTAAGAGTATTTTCACTAAAATTTGGTGAGGAAGTAGGAGGAAATACAAATATGATAAATAATGAATCACCTTTCCTAAGAATGTATCTTGCCCTGTTTTTAATATTGACACAAGAATTAACACCTAAATGTTGTCTTCTGAACTTAGCATACATAACTTTAGACTGAGAAAATTTTAGTAATAACTGTAAACTATAGGACCGATTATGTGTATGCATGTGTATATGATATTAGCAGCAAAATTTTAACTAGTATTAAATCAAAATGTCTGAAATATTAGTGATTATTTGTCCCTTATTTTAATTTGAATTTGAAATATTTCACTATTATTAATTTTCCCTAATGAAAATGAAGAGATGGATACAGTTAGCTTTAGAAAAATCTATTACGATGGCTGTTCCTCCTCCCCCCAAAATATTTTTCTAATTCAGTTAATACAATTGAATATCAAACTTTTAACTATTTATTTCACATAAATCATTTCAATTGTGAAAAAAATTCTTCAAAGATTTCTTCCACACCTCTGACTAAATCTCACAATCTTCTAATTTTCTCAGAGCTGCCTTCATCTCCTTACTTCAGAGATGATAGAGCAAGGAATTACTTCAGCTAGATTGTCTGCTGTTGGACTTACATATACAACCATGATAGAGCCATAAAACAGGGATACCACAGCCAGATGGGAGCCACACATGGAGAAGGGACCCTGAGCACAGTTCTACTCACCAGGACGTAGGAGCTGGCAATAAAAAGAAAGGTGGGGAAAATGAAGACTGAGTTAAAGATGGCACAGATGATCTCAGTGGCAGGAAATGGCATACGGGACAGATTTATGAGGATATCTAGGTCACACAGGAAGCGATCAATCTTACTGGAACAACAAAATGGGAGCTGAGAGATCAGGTAAATAGGCAACAGGAAATACAGGAAGCCACATACCCAGCACCCAGCTCCTGTTCTGATGCAGTGCTGAACTGACATGACAGTGGGGTAATGCAGGGGCCTGAAGATAGCAAGGTACCTGTCAAAGGCCATGGCAGACAAGAAGGTCTCAGTGGTGCCCAGGGAGAAGAAGAAGTAGGATTGGAGGAAGCAGCCAGAGACAGAAATGGTGTTGGCCTCAGAGAGAAAGTTGGCTAGCATATTAGGGACAGTGGAGGTGATAAACCAGATCTCCAGGAAGGAAAAATTGGCCAGCAGGATGTACATTGGCATTTGTAGTTGATGGTCCCACATCACAGCACAGATAACAGATTTCCAGTTAGTGTCAACATATATATTCCAGATTAGACTGAAAAGATTTTCCTCTTTCCTCTGAATTTCCCAGGTATAAGGGAAACCCAAAGGATGAATTTACTCCTAGAACTAGAGCAATTACTTATGTTGGAATATTCATTTGTCTGTAATGCTGCAAAAATAACAAATTTCCATATGAGAAATGGCCTTTTAGTATTGCACATTAAGGAAAATACCTTGATTAGGGTTACATCACTCTGCATGTCAGTAAATAAAATATCTCTCATGCAGAAATATTTTCATCGCTTTTAGATCTTCAGAGTCCTATTCTATATATAACAAATACAAAGTGAACAGATACTTGCCTGTCATCCTGAGGTTTACTGTCAGAGTCAGTTGGTATTGACAGTAAACAATTCTATACAAAAATCTACAATGCTAGGTCAAGCAGTGGATGAATACAGACTGAATTATTATAGCCAAGAGATAACTCAGTGTTTTTGACATATAAAATATATTAAAGAGAATAATAGTTAATAATCTTTGCTCTATTTGTGAGAGTAATATGTCAAGCTGATTTGAAGACAATATCCAATAGTTTTAAGTACTGTATGCAAGATAATTAATTGCTGTTTTATTGTTATGGGAAATACTCCTATATCTATTTTAGAATAGATTATAAGTCAATAGTAAAATGAGAAATTATTATAAGATTTCAACTTTCAACTCCTCCCTTCAGTAAAAATACACTCTTAAAAATACTACATGTAGGGGTGGCCAACTCTTGACTTCGGCTCAGGTCATGGTCTCATGGTTTGTAAGTTCAAGCCCTGCATAGGGCTCTGTGCTTACAGCATGGAACCTGTTTTGGATCCTCTGTCTCCCTCTCTCTGCCCCTCCTCACTCTCTCTCGGTTTCTCCCTCAAAAATAAATAAATGTTAAAAAATGCTACATGTATGCAATTTTTTAAATGTTCAGTATTTGGCATGCTGCACAGAGTCAGAGATCTTGATCATTGCATTTGTATCAACAAAGACAGCCCAGGAAAATGGGTATGTTTCCTATTCATAATCCTACAGGGAGGAAATTCCCCTTTTAAAATTTCAGATCTAATGACAAATATTACTTTATGATAGTTTCTCTAAGTTGGTTTTCTAACACTTAGTTATCATCATCATTAATTTAAATATAAGACAGAAAGGACAGTATTTAATGAGGCTCTTCAATACCATAAGATTAGTATGGAGGGCGAGTCTTCAACTCCCAGGTATTTTATGTGGAAAAGGACACAGACTCAAAGGTGGTGTTCTAAAAAACGGTGGTTCTCAAAGTGTTGTTGGGGACCCCTGAAGGTCTCTGAAGATTTATCAGGCATTTAGGCCAAAATTGTTTTCATACCAATACTATTATTTGCTTTATAGACTCTAATTGTTTCTTGATTACTGAATGGAGTTTGCCAGGCTGCATGATCTCATACCAAATTGTTTGATCTCACAATAAAAGTTTGGTTATCTCACACTAAAGAACATCCTACTGACCTCTCTTAAAGTAAACATTAAAGAGATTTATTAAAAATATTAAAAACACAAATCTTCATTAAGTTTTATTATTTTGACAAAGCAAAAAAAAGTTTTTTTAAATTGGCATTTATGGTATTTTGATTAGTTTATGATCTCTACTAATGAATTTATGTATAAACATTATTTTTTTAAATTTCTAAATGGTAAATACAAATAGCTGTAACTCATACAAACAAAACTACTCTGGGGTCCTTGATGAGTTTTAAGATTATGAAAGGGTCCTGAAATCAACAAGTTTGAAAGCCACATGTTCTAGATAAACCTTGGCCTCTGCAGAAGAATTAAATCCTTTTCAACACTCACACATTACAGAATGATGAAGCCTTAGTTTGCAAAAATTACATCAATCTACAAATAAAATGGAGAGATTATAGTTTTGGTTTTGGTTTGGTTTTGGCTTGATATTGCAGAGCATAGATATTTGCATGCTAAACTGTAAATAAAATGTGAGAACACAGCATATTTCAAGTATACAAATTTTTATTATTAACTATTGCCACCAAGCTGTACATTAGATCTCCAGAGTTTATTCACCTTATAACTGAAACAAAATTAAAGTATGGGAGGTTATGAATATATTAATCAGTTTGATGGTAGCCATCATTTTACAATGTATATCAAATCATGTAATTGTATACTTAAATACGTAAAATATTTATTTGTCTATTATACTTCAATAAAGTTGGAAAAAAATAAACTATAAAATAGGATGGTTTGGAAATTAAGAGCAAATAAAGAAAGAAGAAAAAGAATCCACAGCGCTAAGGTCTGAATCATGAATTCACATATATTTATACCTTTAAATTAATAGAATTATGTACCTTTTTTAAGGTTATTTTTAAAAATAAGCTTTGAAATTTGAAAAGTAATGGACTCATACTTAGGAAGAACTTTTCCAAGCCAGTAATTTCAATGCAATTCCAAAGTAATCACAGATAATAACCCAGACTAATGCCTTAGATTTAGTGTGTGGCAAAGTGTTACACAATTGCAGCCCACATAAACCCTCCATAATCTCCTACTGTTTTTGCCAGTGACTTTGGGTTTTTCTTCATTTATTCCATTATTTCTATATGTGTGTGGAAATGTCTCTAAATACCTTTGTGTCCATATATCTCTCCCTGTTTCCTTTGGGTTCTTTCTGTTAAGAGTATATGAGTGAGTGAGAGAGAGAGAGAGAGAGAGAGAGAGGAAGATTTTGTTACATTTTGTTAATTCTTTCAATCTCTATAATTCACTCACATGTGATTAGGTCTTTTCCAGATATCATATAATACATGCCTGGAGTCTAGCCTTCTATCCAATCAAGTTCATTCTTTTGCTTCCTCCCCCAACTTTATATTTACCATTTAATTTCTTACTCTGTTTCCCAACTGTAACTGAATACATATGAAAGTAAAACTCACATTTCATTATACACACACACACACACACAACAAATATACACATATATATGGAAAAAGAATGTGTTTAATATTTTCAATTTCAAAAACTAATGTGTGAAATACTGTCTTTCTTCAAAAGAAAATAAATTTTAAAAAGCTACTCATAAATAATGGACCCACAAACATATGGCCAACTCATCTCTGACAAAGCAGGAAAGAGTATCCAATGGAAAAAAGACTCTTTTTAGCAAATGCTGCTGGGAGAACTGGACAGCAATATGCAGAAGAATGAAACTGAACTACTTTCTTACACCATACACAAAAATAAATTCAAAATGGGTAAAATACCTAAATGTGAGACAGGAAATCATCAAAATCCCATAGGAGAAAACAGGCAGCCACCTCTTCAACCTCTGGAGGCAAGGGAAATAAAAGCACAAATGAACCACTAGGACTTAATCGATATAAAAACAAAACAAAACTTCTACACGGCAAAGGAAGCAATCAACAAAACTAAAAGGCAACTGATGGAATGGTAAAAGCTTTTTGTTAATGACATATCAGACAAAGGATTGGTATCCAAAATCTATAAAGAATTTACCAAACTCAACACCTAAAAAACAATCCGGTGAATAAATGGGCAGAAGACATGATAGACACTTTTCCAAAGAAGACATCCAGATAGCTAACAGACACATGAAAATATGCTCAATGTCACTCATCATCATGGAAATACAAATCAAAACCACAATGAGATACCACCTCATACCTGTCAAAATGGCTAAAATGAACAACTCATGCAACAAGAGATGTTGGTGAGGATGAGGAGAAAGGGGAACCCTTTTGCAGTGTTGGTGGGAATGCAAACTGGTGCAGCCACTCTGCAAAACAGAATGGAGGTTCCTCAAAAAATTAAAAATAGAACTACCCTACCACCCAGCAATTGCACTACTAGGAATTTATCCAAAGGATACAAAAATGCTGATTTGAATGGGCACATGCACCCCAATGGTTATAGCAGTGCTAAGGACAATAGCCAAATTATGGAAAGAGTCCAAATGTCCATCAACTGATGAATGGATAAAGAAGATGTGGTATGTGTAATACTACCTGGCAATGAAAAAGAATGAAATCTTGCCATTTGCAACAATCTGGAACTAGAGGGTATCATGCTAAGTGAGATAAGTTAGTCAGAGAAACAGATAATCATATGATTTCACTCATATGTGGAATTTGAGAAACTCAACAAATGAACATAGGGGAAGGAAAGGAAAAGTAAAAACAGAGAGGGAGGCAAGCCATAAGGGATGCTTAAATACAGAGAACAAACTGAGCGTTGCTGGAGGGGTGGTGATGGGGGATGAGTTCAATGGGTGATGGGTATTAAGGAGGGCACTTGTCAGGATGAGCACTGAGTGTTATATGTAAGAGATGAATCACTGGGTTCTACTCCTGAAGTCAAGACTACACTATATGTTATCTAACTTGAATTTAAATTAAAATAAAAAGCTACTCATAAACAATCTTCATCTTTGAAATATAAAAAATATTTTCCAGAATGAATTAAAGACTGGAATGTGAGTGCCAGTACTTAAAAATACAGAAAGAATATAGAAATGTTTAATAGAATATTGTGCTACCAATTAGAAAACTTCATTAAACCAAGCTAGAAAAAACAGATCTTGAAGGGCTTAACATAATTTTACTGGTATTTTTAAAAAGTTCTGAAAAGCAAAGGATGCCATGAATAATGAAAAAAGAAATGCCAAAATAATTTCAAATAAATAAATAACATCCACTATACAAAGAAATGCTACAAATCAATAAAAGACAAGTAGCATGTTAGAAAAGGGGGTAATGTTAATATTGTCTCTGAATACAAAAGAGTCATTGACAATGTGCCATATTTTCCCAAGAAAATTAAGGAACCAAGTTCCTTAATAATATTGCCCTTCAAATCAATCTAATATTGACCTTTATAACACACTCAGTGCTTGTGTGATATTGTTCTTCATTAAGATTACAGTCGATACCTTAATAGGCATTGAAGTCAAGTATGTAACATTTATAAACACATGTCAAATGGCTGTGCTCACAAAGGCTGTTTCTCAAATTTTGCAAAGTATGAATAAAATTTCCTCATTTCCTATCCTCTAAAAATAACAGAAATTAGCAGGTGATAGGCAATATATCACTTGAAGTTTCACTGAAGAAATACATATTCACATTCACTTACTGGAATTTTCCCTTACATAGGCCCAGCTCCTACATAGAGCTATGCAAAGGGAGACTGGCAAACTACTTTACAACTTCTAATGCATTTTTGAAGTAACATTTGTTTATAAGCTCTAAAAGAATGCTTGGCTTTGATTCTGGAGAAGGACTATGTTCATAATTCATATATTAAGGGGTATAATATAAAGCTAGAGAATATTGGAGCCATAATGACCTTTACCTTATCTGAAGACACATGATGGTTATCATAGAAACCCGTATGGATGAACATCATCTTCTATATCAGAGTGAAATCTCTAATCTCAGATCTTGGAAAAGCCAAATATAGCAGTGTTCCATGCATTATTGTGGTGATTCATATGAACTGCTGACCATTTTAGGAGCAAGAACATTATGAAATCAGTCATGGACCTCTCTGGACTTGCTCTCTTACAGTTCTCTTGGTTATTTATATAAACTAATAAAGCAACAGGAAACCTGACCGTTGAAAAGAATCATAGTCTCATGATCTACACAGAACTAAATGAACATCTGAAATATTAAGCCTTTTTACTTTCTGCAAAGATCATCTATGGGGAGTGGCTCTCTAGAGAGGGAATTTATAACACAATAGTCCCACTGAACATATTTCCTATTCTCCTCCTTACTTAGCACGCTGGAATTTGTTTCAAATTCTAATACATTTCCTACTTTAATTCAAGGATTTTTATTTGGAATAACAGGAGAAATAGAAACAAAATTATTTGGGCAGGTATAAATTTGCTATTTAACTGTAATCAGAAGCAATATTCTCTCTGACGATAAAGGAAAATTGTGACAGTAAATGAGCCCTGGTTCCAAGCTTAGAGAAAAGTCTGAGGAATACAGGCCAACACAGAGGTTAGGAGCCTAGGTATTTAAACATATTAAAGACTCCATATTAAAGACTCCCTTCTTTTGTTTCAGACTCTTCATCATCTTAACTCTAACTTGTTTGCCCCAGTCCAAGCTCACCACTACACTGAGATATGCATTCTTTAGCTATGAGTAAATTTCTTTTTTTTTTTTTTTTTTTTTTTTTTTTTTTTTTTTTTTTTTTTTTTTATATGAAGTTTATTGACAAATTGGTTTCCATACAACACCCAGTGCTCATCCCAAAAGGTGCCCTCCTCATCCATCAACTGATGAATGGATAAAGAAATTGTGGTTTATATACACAATGGAATACTACGTGGCAATGAGAAAAAATGAAATATGGCCTTTTGTAGCAACGTGGATGGAACTGGAGAGTGTGATGCTAAGTGAAATAAATTTCTTTAAATAAGAAAGACATTTACAGGGGCGCCTGGGTGGCGCAGTCGGTTAGGCGTCCGACTTCAGCCAGGTCACGATCTCGCGGTCCGTGGGTTCGAGCCCCGCGTCAGGCTCTGAGCTGATGGCTCAGAGCCTGGAGCCTGTTTCCGATTCTGTGTCTCCCTCTCTCTCTGCCCCTCCCCCGTTCATGCTCTGTCTCTCTCTGTCCCAAAAATAAATAAACGTTGAAAAAAAATTAAAAAAAAAAAAAGAAAAAAGAAAGACATTTACAGAAATTCCTCATGCAGTTAACCACTTTGATAATATTCTTTAATGGCTCCATATGATAGCATTAACATTTTATGAATAAACAAAAATGTAAATAATGATCCCCAGGTTTTGATACCCAGGTACAATAACCTGAGCGACAAAATTTTTATTTTGTTAATTTTTTTAAATTTTTATTTATTTTTAAGGCAGGGGGAGAGGGCAGAGAAAGAGAGCGAATACCAAGCAAAGCAGGCTCCACACCAGAAGTGCAGAGCCCAATACATGGCTTGAACCCACGAACCAGGAGATAATGACCTGAACTAAAATCAAGGGTCAGATACTTAACCACATGAACCACCCAGGCACCCGCAAAGATTTTTATTTTCCCCCCAAAGATTTTAAATCTAATAAGTCATATCTCAAGCAGAATATTTCCAAATAATAGAATATGATCAAGTAGGGTTTATTTCCTTAAGAGGTATCCAATACTGTATCATATGTGAATATATAACTTTTTATATTCATTAATTGATAGAAAAATACAGGAATACATAACTAAATACAGAAATAATAATAGATAAAATTGAGCGTCCATGCTTGATAAAATTTATAATAAGCCAGAAATAGAAGGAAATTTCTCTACTTGGCAAAGAATCTCCACCAGAAGTAATTGGCTAAAAAAATATACAATAGTAAAATGAAAAGCACTCTAATTAAAATCAAGTACAAACAAGAATGGCCACCATGGTAAACAGAGTTACTGTTCCATGTGATTCAATGGCCTTCCTCTAAAAGATTATATATCCACGTCTTCAGATGTTACATTAGGCAATGTGACTTGATTTGCCCCATGTAGTGTAAGGCAAATTTAAATGTGCCATTTCTAAAGAAAACCTTTAACAATAATTATGAAAATACACCAAAACTCTTTTTCCTGTGCAATGAAGAAAGTTATTTTCTTTTGTCCTGGATCCAAGAATGAAAGTAACATATAGAACCAGTCATGGGTCAACAAGTAATATGATTAAGGAAGAAAAAGGAAGTTGTTATAAATCATTGATATTTACAGGTAATTTTTATGACAACATAATTTGGGGAAAGCAATTGATACAATAATAACTTCCAATCCACAAAAATGAAATGAGACAAAAACAATTTATGGTATGAATATTACAAGAGAGAAATTTTAATTGCTGGCTGGATAAATGATGTATACCATGAACAAGAGAATTAACTAAAATATAAGACAATTCAATAAATTGGCTAGTTATAAAATATGTAGAAAATACAGTCTATCTTTTATGGATGCAATAATTTGTAAACTAATGTGGGGAAATTATTTCATTTTCAATAGCAACACAGATTCAAAATAACTTAGAAATAAACTTTGCAAGATAACTGAGAATCATGAAAAAAATAACAAATCTTTACATTAGTATATAAAAGAAAACCTGATTAATAGGAGAGACATACCATGTTCCTCAATGGACTGACTACTTAGTGCTAAGGGTAAATATTTAACTACAAGTCAAAATACAAATTCAGTGCAATTTGTGACAAATCCCAGTCAGACTGTGGGAGGATTGTTATAGGTGTTACAGGTGTTTGAAACTTGACAGATATTTTAAAATCTTGTTTGAAATAAATTCTCAAGATTTGACATGTATTTTGAAAAAGAATAATGAGATAAAATTTGGTCTATCATATACTAAAACTATATTTAAACTAAATTAATTAAAACTGTCATAGGAACTGCTGCAATTAATTGACCAAGTAGACAGCATATAGTACTATCTATAAATACTCAATTTCAGAGAGTTCAGATTCTGATAAAGGTTATATTCAATTAAAATGTGGAGAAAAGATAAATGATTAAATACAAAGTGTTGAAAAATTAAATTCTGACTCCATATCTTACTATATATAGATAAAACCTAGATCAATGGATGTGATTGACTTCAAAAGTAGATCAAAACACCAGAAAACATACATACTTTTATAATGTAGTATATAAGAAAGACATTGTATAGGGGCACCTGGGCAGCTCAGTTGGTTGGTTAAGTGTCTGACTTAAGCTCAGGGCATGATCTCAAGGTATGTGGGTTTGAGGCCCACCTTGTGCTCTGTGCTGACAGCTGGTGCTGACAGCTAGAGCTTGGAGCCTGCTTTGGATTCTGTGTCTCCCTCTCTCTCTGTCCCTCCCCTGCTTGTGAGCTCTTTCTCTCTCAAAAATAAAAAACAAAAACATTAAAAATTAAAAAAAGAAAGAGCTTTTGTATAAAAAACTTATATTTATAATAGAACAAATTAACTTTCATTGACTTCATAAAAGTTAAATGTTTGAATGTAAAACAGTGCCACTAAGTGTTAAGTGGCAAAGATGGAATTTTTGAGTAGTACACATGGAACAGAAACCACTATCAGATTTTCACTGCCACCATAAATTACTATAAAATTTTAACAAGTATATACAAATTTGCTTGAGTTAGATAGTTTTCAAGGAAAGTCTATAATATTTGATAAAAAGGGAAGGTTACAAGTTCCAAATTGACTCCCAGCATATTCTTTGAGGGCATTTTCTTAACAAAAGTCACAGGAAAAGAAATCCATGGAAACAGTGAAGGTCTCTGGGCAAGGAGCCAGCTAGAGTTTGAAGTTGTCAAAGTAGCATATTTTGGGGAAAATGGTTCTGAAAAGAAGGAAACTGAAAAACAGAAGCTCAAAAATCTATGGAAAATTTACATCAAGTCCTTGATTGATTTATAAACCATGGATACATAGGGCAATATTCTAGAATGTCTAGTAGAAAATAAATGCTAGCAAGCTCAAGAATAGGCAGACATATCAAAGGGAGCACCATATTTCCAGCCTGAATGGAGACACACTGTCTTTCATTTCAGTGATCAGAAAGACGATTTTTAAGAATAAGGCCCGAGTGCTTAGGTGGCTTAAGCAATTGACTTTGGCTCAAGTAATGATCTCGTGGTTTGTAAGTTTGAGCCCGGCTTCAGACTCTGGGCTGACAGCTCACAGCCTGGAGTGTGCTTTTAGGATTCTGTTTCCCTCCCTGTCTGTGCCTGCCTCTCTCTCTCTCTCTATGCTACAGCAACTATTCAATAGGAATAACTGAGTCCAGTAATAGATATTTAAAAAGTGAAGAAAGAAAAGAAAAATTAACCAACCTAAACCTTTGTATACAATAAAAGGTCCTCATAAGTGGAAAAATAAAGATTTTTCAGGAAAAAAAGCTGAAAGAATTTGTTGCCATAAGAATTCTCACACTACAAATAATAACAGTAGTTAATTATGCTGAAGAAATGATCCCAGAAGGAAACACAGGACATCAGGAAGAATTGAAGGGAAAAGAAAATATAAATATTGGGTGAAAATTGCTCAAAATCATAAAACAATTGTATGACTTATAATAAATGTAAAAGTAAACTATTAGAAAATAAAAGCATGTGTGAGTAAATAAAATCAAAATGTTCTTGTTTTTTCCATTGTTTAGGAAGTCTTAAGTAATATTTTAGGTGAAGTATAATATATTCAATATATATATTAAGAAAAGAAGTCACTGCTTAATGCAAAAGCAAAAAAAAAGAAATAAAGGAATAAAGAACAGATGGAAATATAAAATCAGCAAAATGATAAACTGAATTACATTGGTAATTACATTAAATATAAAAAGATTAAATAGTCCAATTAAAAGTAAACATTTTGAGACTCCATTTTTTAAAAAGACAAGGCAAATTCTGTTTAAGTTACACACTTTAAACATAAGGACACATCCTTGAACACAAGAATTTCACCCT
Organism: Lynx canadensis; assembly: GCF_007474595.2. Lineage (NCBI taxonomy): Eukaryota > Metazoa > Chordata > Mammalia > Carnivora > Felidae > Lynx > Lynx canadensis. The sequence goes on along the minus strand of NC_044308.2, from coordinate 70,545,908 downwards.
TGAAATAAAAGGATGGAAAAGAAATAAAATATAAGACTTAGCAAAAATAAATAGATATTTCTTAATGATACAAGGGTCAATTAATGAGCAAGAAATAATCTCAAATTTGTATACAGCCTATAATTTCAAAATACATAAAAGTTAGCAGGATAGACAAGTTATAATCACTTCAGATTTTAACACACAACTCTAGGTAACCAAGAAGACAGATAAAAAAAATATCAGTAATATTTTAGAGATCTTAGCATGGTAACTAACTTTAATGGGGATACATAAAAAGTAAAATCATACTTGGGCAATAACCCCAGAATGCACATTCTTTTGCAAGGACACATAGCATATTTACCAAAATAGGCACTATTCTGGTCCAAAATACAAGTCTTAAGGATTAAAACCATAGATTGTATGTTCTTAGACCACTGTGAAAATAAGTTGGAAATCAATAACATAAAGTTAACCAGAATATATCCAAACGTTTGTAGAATATATATTTGACACTTAAAAATCTTATAGGCTAAGGGAAGAATCCTAATAGAAGAAAATACTGTCATCTGAATGCTAATAAAAAGCATGGTATAGCAAACCTTCTGGAATGCAACTGAAGTAGTGCTTTAAGGGGAATTTTACTGTAAATTCGTATAATAAAAAAGGTTAGGTCAAAAGTCAATCATCTAAACTTTAAAGTCAGACTATTAAATCCTAAGAAACTAAAGAATAAAAATTAGGATGAAAGCACAAATACACAAATTAGCAGACAGACATGCAAAACAGTTTGGTTCTTTGGGAAAAATAAAATCAAAATGGATAAACTCTAACAGTACTAAAAAAAGAAAAGGAAACCCCAGATATTAAGGATAATAGACAAATTTAAAGTGTATAACTACAAATCCTACACACATTAAATGATTAATAAGAGAATATTATGAACCACTTGATTACATTTTAACTTTCAATGAATAAAAAAAAATTGAAATGCAGAGTACAGCCAAACTACAACCATTAAATACAGTAAATTTTAACAATGTCAAGCATATTAATGCTATTGAATCTTTAACTTAAAGCCATCTAAAAAATTCCAGGCCCAAATGGTTCCATTGATGAATACTTTCAAATATCATGGAAAATATTTACAAGATTATTCCACCCAACACTAGCAGAATACAATTCTTCTCAAGCACACACAGAACATTCTCCAGAGCACGTTAAATCGCAAAACAAGCCTTAAAACATGTAAGAAAATTGAAATAATAGCATCTTCTCCAACCATAATGAATGAAACTAGAAATGACTAACAGGAAGAAAACTGGAAAATTCATAAATGTCTGGAAATTAAATAACACACTCCTGAAAAACTAATGGATCAAACCAAATGGGTCAAAAACCAATGGGAAATAAAAATATCTTAAAACATGTGAAAAATGTTAATGCAACATATTAAAACTTATGGGAAGCAGCAAAAGCACTTCTAAGAGGTAAGTTTATAGTGGTAAAGGCATTCATTAAGAAGGAAGAAAGGGGCACCTGGGTGGCTTAATTGGTTAAGCGTCTGACTTCAGCTCAGGTCATGATCTTGCAGTTCATGAGTTTGAGGCCTGCGTCAGGCTCTGTGCTGACAGCTCAGAGTCTGGAGCCTGCTTCAGATTCTGTGTCTCCCTCTCTCTCTGCCCCTCCCCTGCTCGCACCATGTGATCTCTCTCTCTTTTAAAAATAAACATTAAACAATCTTAATAAAAAAAGGAAGATCTCAAATAAACATAATTTTATACTTCAAGGAACTAGAAAAAAGAATAATCTAAGCTCGACAGAAGGAGGAAATAACAATCAAAGCAGATACAAGTGAAATGGACAACAGAAACACAATAGAAATGATCACCAAAACTAAAAGGTATTTTTTAAAAAGATAAAGAAAATTGATAAAACCTTAGCTAGACTAAGAAAAAGAGAGAGAAGACTCGAATAAGTAAAGTCTAAAATAAAAGGGGAGAAATTATAAATGGTACAACAGGAATATAAAAGAATCATAAGAGATTACTATGATTAATTATATGCCAACAAATTGGTTAACTTAGAAGAAATGGATAAATTCCTGGAAAAACTACAACTTATCAACACTGAATCATGAAGAAATGGCAAACCTGAATATACCAATAACAAATGAAGAGACTACATTAGCAACCAAACAAGTTCCAACAAAGGAAAGCCCAGGATGAGATGGTTTCAATGGTAAATACTGCCAAATATTAAAGAGGAATTGATAGACTTCTAGGGAAGATGGTGGAGTAGAAAGATATTAAGCTCACCTCATCCTATGGATGCAACTAGATAACACTCACATCAGAGTAAAAATAACCAAGGGTAAAATGACCTGAAGACTGGCAGAATAGACTCTCCACAGCTAAATGTGAAAAAGAGGCCTCACAGAAGAGGGTAGAAAGGGCAGTGGTAAGTCTGGGCACCAAAATGACCCATTGGACTGTCTGCAGGAGGGATCATCTGGCAGACATGGAGAGTGGGGAAAGGACCAGACTCCCACACTGGGAACCCCAGGCAAAGAGGACCCACACAGGGAAGATGAATCCCCAGAACATCTGACTTTGAAAACCAGAGAGTCCAGGTTTTCTTGGACCCTCTTGCTCTAGGACAGCCAGGAGGATGGGGTCCCATGCTTAAAGAGACAGCACAACAAACAGACCCACAGAGATACCGCACAGAAGCAGTGATTCGAAAAACACCTAGGGTATATAGAAATATTTATTTACTAATCTCAGAGTATGAATTGGAGGGGCAAGGAACTTTGCGAGACTTCAAGAACAAGAGTGGGCTGGCACCATTTACTTCCCCTACCCCCTAGCTTAGATACATGGACACCTGCAGAAACCAGCACAGTGCCAACACTCTCCACCTAGCTTGCTAACAGCATGCCCCTCCCTGCCCAGCTCTCTTCTGCAGATCTGCCCCCTCCAACCCTGTTGGCCTTGGTAGGAGTTTTCCCAAGATTGCATGTCTCCTCACACAGCCAATCAGTATGGACCTTGCTGGCATCATGTGTCCCACCTCTGCATTCTCCTGTGGACCTGCCCCTTCCAATATGCCTTTGGCGAGACCCCATTCAAAGCAGTGTCACAAACCCAGCAATTTGCAAGTATCCTTGACAGGCACCAGGACCACTCCAAACTGACTCCTGCCCCATGGACAGGAAGATGGGGGGAGAGGGAGGGAAGGAGGGAGAGAAAGAGAGAGAGATAACCACACACCAGTCTAACTGTGGCCCCAGCACTGGACTCGAGGCAGATATAGGGTCTGACATTAGGCCTCATGCATTAATGAAAGCTTCTCGGGGGACAACACAAGGGAAGTGCACTGCAGTTCTAAGTTACTGCATCTCTGGCAAATGCCTAGTCTGACTCATTGAAGCCCAAGGCAGCCCACTAACAGCACAGGGACCAAACCCTGCCCACAACAGGCAAAAAGAATCACAGTAGACAATTGGACTGAAGGCAAAAGTGACACAATCACAATAGCAGGTCACATGCAACTCACATAGGAACACTCCAGAAGCACCAGGTTCTGGTGAATAGGGGACAATGCATTGCAGGCCACAACAGGAACTCTTATTCATAAGGCCACTACTTTCAACAGCAGGAGATGAAACTGTCTTTACTAACATATAGAAACAGATACAGAGAGTTAGACAAAATGAGGAGGCAGAGGAATATTTCCCAAATGAAAGAACAAGACAAAATCACAGAAAGAGTCCTAAGTGAAATGGATATAACTAATATGTCTGATAGACAATTTAAAGTAATGGTCATAAAGATACTCACTGCACTTAAGAAAGAGAGAAGGACCTCTGTGAGACTCTCAACAGAGAGAAAACATAAAAAATAAATCAGAGATGGATAACTCAATAAGTGAAATTAAAAATATACTAGGGGGAATAAGTAGTAGACTAGAAGAAGCAGAAGAATGGATCAGTTACCTGGAGGACAGGTAATGGAAAGCAATCAAGCTGAAGAGGAGAGAGAAAAAATAATAATAATAAACAAAAATAGACTAAAGGAATTCAATGACACAATCAAGCATAATAACGTTCACATTGTAGAGATCCTAAAAAAAGAGAGAGAAAGGGGCAGAAAACTTATTTGAAGAAACAGCTGAAAAATTTCCAAATTTGGTGAAGGAAACAGACATCCAGATCCAGCAACCACAGTCCCCAACAAAATCAACCCAAGGAGGTCCATGCCAAGCCACACAGTAATTAACTGGCAAGATATGATGATAAAGAGATAATTTTAAAAGCAACAAGAGAAAACAGCTACATACAGGGAACTTCCATAAGGCTATTAGTTGATTTTGGCAGAAATTTTGCAGGTCAGAAAGGAGTCTCATGGCATTTTCAAAGTTCTGAAAGAAAAAAAAAATGCAACCAAGAATATACTTTGTCCAGCAAAGCTATCATTTAGAATAGAAAGAGAAATAAAGAGTTTCCCAGACAAACAAAAATTAGAGGGAATTAATCACAACTGAACCAACCCTACAAGAAATATCAAAGAGGACTCTTTGAGTGCAAAGACCATAAGTAAGAGTAGGAAAAGTAGAAAGTACAAAAGCAGTAAAAATAAGTATATCTGTAAAAATAAGCCAAGGGATTCACAAAATCAAAGGATGTAAAGTACAACACCAAATACTTCAAATTTGGGAGAGAAGGAGTAAAGAAGTGTACAAAGTTAAGCAATTATCAACTTAATATAGACTGCTATACTCATAAGATGTTATATATGAATCTAATGGTAACCACACATCAAAAACCAATAATAGATACACAAAAAAAATAAAGAGAAAGGAATCCAAGTATATCACTAAAGAAAGCCAGTGAGGTGTAAGAGAGCAAGAGATTAAAGGAACAGAGAATAATTGCAAAAACAATCATAAAATGAGTAACAAAATAGCAATAAGTACATATCTATCAATAACAATGTTAAATGTAAATGGACTAACTGATCTAATTAAAAGACACAGGGTAGTGGAATGGATAAAAAAACAACCCCATCTATATGCTGCCTAAGAGACTCATTTCAAACCTAAGGATACATGCAGATTGAAAGTGAAGGGATGGAAAACCATTTGTCAAACAAATGGAAGTGACTAGCTGGGATAGCAATGCTTATACCAGACAAAATAGACTTTAAAACAAAGACTGTAACAAGAGGCATAGAGGGATACTAAATAATCATAAGGGGAACAATCCAACAAGAAGATATAACAATTGTAAATATTCATGCACCCAACATGAAAGCATGCAAATACTTAAGGCTAGAAACACACATAAATGAAGTAGTGGATAGTAACACAATAATAGTAGGGGATTTTAATAGCCCACTTACATCAATGGATAAATCATCCAGGCAGAAAATCAACAAGGAAACATTAGCTTTTAATGACACACTGGACCAAATGGATCTAAGAAATATATTCAGAGCATCCCAGCCTAAAACAGCAGAGTATATATTCTCTTCAAATGTACATGGAACATTCTCCAGAATAGAATACAAATTAGGCTACAAAACAATTCTTAAAAAACTAAAAAAGACTGAATTTATGCCACGTATCTTTTTGAACACAACATTATGAAACTAGAAAGAAAAGATCTGGGAAGGAAAACCTATTGAATGGGAGAAGATATTTGCAAACAACATATCTGATAAAGGGTTAGTATCAAAATATATAAAGAACTCCTACTCAGTACCTAAACCCCCACCAATAGCCCAGTTAAAAAAATGGGCACAAGATATGAAAAGACATTTCTGCAAAGAAGACATACAGATGGGCAAAAGACGAATGAAAAGATGTTCAAAATCACTCATCATCAGGAAAATGCAAATCAGCATTGCAATGAGATATCCCCTCACACTTAAGAATGGCTTAAAAAAAATGGGGCGCCTGGGTGGCGCAGTCGGTTAAGCGTCCGACTTCAGCCAGGTCACGATCTCGCAGTCCGGGAGTTCGAGCCCCGCGTCAGGCTCTGGGCTGATGGCTCGGAGCCTGGAGCCTGTTTCCGATTCTGTGTCTCCCTCTCTCTCTGCCCCTCCCCCGTTCATGCTCTGTCTCTCTCTGTCCCAAAAATAAATAAAAACGTTGGAAAAAAAAATTAAAAAAAAAAAAAACAAGAACAACAAATGTGGGTAAGGATGTGGAGAAAAAACAACCATCTTGCACTACGGGTGGGAATGAAAACTGGTGCAACCACTGTGGAAAACAGTATAAAGTTTCCTCAAAAACTAAAAATAGAACTACAATGCATTTCATTAATTCCACTAATGAGTATTTACACAAAGAATACAAAAACATTAATTCAAAAAGATATATGCACCATTATGGTTATTGCAGCATTATTTATAATATCCAAGATATGGTAGTAATCTGTGTCCATAGTTGGGTGGATAAAGAAGATGTGGTATATATATTTAATGCAATATTACTCAGTCATAAAAAATAATGAAATCTTGCCATTGCAACAACATTAATGGACCTAGAGGGTATAACACTAAGTGAAAAAAGTCAGAGAAATACAAATACCATATGATTCCATTCATATGTGGAATTTAAGAAACAAAACAAATGAACAAAAAAAAAGTGAAAAAAAAACCAGACTCTTAACTATATGGAACAAACTAATGGTTACCAGATGGGAGATGAGTGGGGGGATGGATGAAATAAATGAAGGGAATTAAGAATATACTTATCATGATGAGCACTGAGTAATCAAATGGACAGAACTGTTGAATCACTATACTGTACACCTGAAACTAATATAACATGATATTTTAACTATACTGGAATTCAAATAGATAAAAAAGAATTGACACCAATTCTTCTCAAACTCTTCTAAAAATCTCAAGAGGAAGGTACATTCCAAATCCATTTTACAAAACCAGCATTACCCTGATATCATATAAGTACACCACAAGAACACAAAACAAAACAAAAAACTACAGGCCAATGTCTCTGATGAATATAGGTACAAATATTCTAACAAAACACTAGCCCACCAAATACAACAGTACAAAAAAGCAATTGTACACCAAGATAAAGGATTTATCACTGAGATGAAAGGATTTATCAACATACACGTTCAATAAATATGATACACATTAATAAAATGACTGATAAGTCATATGACCATCTCAAAAACCATTTGACAAAAGACAACATCCTTTCAAGCTAAAATCTCAGCAATTTGTCTATTGAAGGAATGAATATATCAGAATCTAATAAAGGTCATAAATGACAAACCCACAGCAAACATCATACTCAATGGTGAAAGATTGAAAGCTTCTCTAAGATCAAGAACAAGACAAGAATGCCTACTATCATCACTACTGTTCAATACAGTACTGGGAATCCTATCCAGAGCAATTAGAAAGGAAAAAGAAATAAAGGCATCCAAATAGGAAAGGAACAAGTATATGTCATGTGTGTGTGCGTGTGTGTGTGTGTGTGTGTGTGTGTGTGTGTGTGTATAAAGTTTCAGGATACAAGATCAACAAACAAAACTTAGCTGTGTTTCTATACGCTACTAATGAACTCTTTGAAAGAGATAAAAGAAATCTATCCCAATTACAACAACATTGAAAAATAGAAAATAGCAATAAATTTAATAAAGGAGGTGAAAAACATATATATTTAAATCTAAGACATTGAGTAAAAAGACTGAAGAAGATACATAAATGAAAAGATATAGTGCCATAAGACTGAAAGAATATTGTGAAATACTGTCAATTAATACTGTGAAAACAATACTGAAACTATACACAATAAATGAAATCTATATATTCAATGCAATCTAGATCAAAATTCTAACATTTTTCAAAAAAACAGAAAAAAAATTTCCTAAAATTTGTATGGAATCACAAAAGACTCTGAATGATCAAAGCATTCGTGAGAAAGAAACCAACATAGAGCTGTCACAGTACTTGATTTCAAGTTATGTTACAAAGCTATACTAATCAAAACAATATGGTACTAACATTAAAACAGGCACATAGATCAGTGGAATAGAATGACATGAATGAATCCAGAGGACATTATGCTAAAAAATAAGCCATAAATGGAAGGACAGATTGTGTATGGTATCATTAATACATGAAATTTTATTAAGCTAATTTTATAGAATGAGAATAGAATGTTGGTTACCAGGGGATGGTGGGGGGAGTGGATATGAGGTGATTAGATCAAAGGGAACAAATTTCCAGTTTTAAGAACAGTAAGTTCTAAGGATATAATGTATAGCATGGTGACTACAGTTAATAAATATGTTGAGAGTAGGTCCTAAGCATTCTTCATACATACACAAAAATAGTTACCTTTGTTAACTATGACAAGTAATGGATGTGCTAATTATCTGCATCTTGGTAGTCATTCTGCAATATGTAAGCGCAACAAAACATTCCACATTGTACACTTCAAACATATAAGACACACGCCCAAAATTTCTTAAGTCCAAGGAATTAGGGGGAGGGGAAATATCATGTTATGTTTAAGCATTTGGTTCCAGGTTGAAATCCTTGCATGTCATCTCTATTCAGCCAGATAGTATCTGTATTGCCTTGAGGTTACTGGGTATCTCTAACCTCACTAAAACCACAAAGGGGTGTAAAGATTCAAAGAAGTAATGTGAAACAAGCAATTGCATATTGCTTGCTCAGAGTCACAACCTAAAACATTGGACATACTCTTTTCAATATGCTATGTACACCCAATCCCTTTTTCTTTTTCCTTTAAACAAAACACAATTTATTGAGGTATGACTGGCAAACAAAAGCTTTGCATGTTTAATGTATACAACTTGATATTTGGAGACAAGTCTATATCCATGAAATCATCACCACAGTCTATTGCCTAATCATATTCATTACCTTTCAAAATTTCCTCCCACTCTATTATTTTTTTTTGTGCGGTGTGTGTGTGATAAGTTAACATGAGATCCACTCTTAGCAATTTTTAAGTATTCACAGTACTATTAAGTACAGACACCATGATGTACAGTAGTTCTCTAGGAAATATTCACCTTATATAACTGAAACTTTGTGCCCATTAATTCCCTGTTTCCTGGAAACAGCTGTTATACTGTCTGTTTCTATGAGTTTGACTATTTTTAAATTCCTCATCTAAGTGGTATCACATAGCATTAGTCCTTCTGTATTTGGATTATTTCATTTAGCATTATTTCTTCCACATACCACACACACATACCATATTTTATATATCCATTCATCCATTGATGGAGATTTAGCTTGTTTCCATGTCTTGGCTTTTACGACTAATGCTGCAATAAACAATGATGTTCACATAGCTTTTTGAGATCTCTTTGGTATCCTGATTTCAACTCTTGGATACATACCCAGAAGCTGGATTGTTGGATTATATGGTAGTTCTCTTTTAAATTTTTTGAAGACCCTCAGTACTGTTTTCCATAGTGGCTATACCAATTTACATTCCAATCAGTGGTGTACAAGGGATGACTTTTCCTCACCAATACTTGTTATATTTTGGTTTTTGGGATAGTAGCCATCCCAGCAGGTATGCAGTGATATCTCACTGTGGCTGTGATGTTCATTTCCCAGATGATTAGTGATGTTGAGCATCTCATCACATACTCACTCACCACTTGTATAACTTTTTGGGGAAATGTCTATTCAATCCCTTGCTCTTTTAAAAAAAATGTTTGCTTATTTATTTATTTATTTATTTATTTATTTATTTATTTGAGAGAGAGAGAGAGAGAGAGACAGAGAGAGAGAGAGAATGCAAGCATAAGCAGTGTATGGGTAGAAACAGAGGGACAGAGAGAATCCCAACCAGGTTCCACACACCCTGGGAGCTCAAACTCATCAACCATGAGATCATGACCTAGGCTGAAATGAAGAGTTGAACACTTAAGCAACTGAGACACCCAGGTGCCCCTAATCTTTTGCTCATTTCTTAAAAATGTTTATTTTTTTGAGAGAGAGAGAAAGAGACAGAGAGCAGGGAAGGGGCAGAGAGATGGGGAGACACAGAATCCAAAACAGGCTCCAGGCTCTGAGCTGTCAGCACAGAGCCTGACAGAGGGCTTGAACCCATGAACCATGAGATCATGACCTGAGCTGAAGTTGGACGCTTAACTGACTGAGCCACTCAGGTGCCGTTCCTTTGCTCATTTTTTAATAGATTGTTTCATGTTACTGAGTTATAAGAGTTACTTATATATTTCAGACATTAACCCTTATCACATACATGGTTTGTAAATCTTTTCTTCCATTCTGCAGGTTGATTTTTCATGTTGTTGATTGTTTCCTTTGCTATGTAGAAGCTTTTTAGTTTGATGTAGTCCTTTTCTATTTTTTTCTTTTGTTGCCTGTGCTTTTGGTGTCATATCCAAGACATTACTGCCAAGAACATTTTCTTGGAAAGATTTTCTCCAATGTTTTCTTCCAGGAGTCCTACAGTTTCGGTTTCAGGTATTATATCCAAGTCATTAATCCATTTTGAGTTGATTTTTCTGTGTGATGTTAGATAAGGGTCCAGTTCCATTCTTTTGCATGTGGATATCCAAATTGCCAACACCATTGTTGGAGATACAATATTTTCCCATTGTGTACTCTTGGACCCTTGTCAAAGATTAGTTGACTATAGCATGTATTTATTTCTATGCTCTCTATTCTGTTCCATTGGTGTTTAAGTCTGTCTTTATTTCAAGAAAAATAGAGGGGTATTTAAATATGATTAAAAATGAGGGTTGGTGTATTTCTCCTTATACTTCCCCAAACTTTGTTTTATGAATTTGAAACTGTACTTTTCAGGATAGGAATGTTTAAGGTTTTTAATCTTCCCTGATTGAACTTATATTTTACTCTAAATGTTAGTATATTGATAATTTTTTAAGACTATGTATTCCATCTCATAATCTGTATCACATCTATCTTGTTGACCAAGTTTTTCTCTTATTTGTGAGTCTTATTTTCCTGCCTATATATGTATATAGTAATTTGTATTGGATGCTTCACATTATTATACATAGATTATTAATATTTTGTTGTCTCTCTCTGAGTAGTGTTTAAGATGTTTTTCACAGTTTTTAAGATATTTTAAGTTTTCTTATTCAAATAGCTAAAGTGCAATGAAATTATTTCACAAAAGTCTGCACAGTATTTGGATACTTTCTTAAATGTATCACAGTATTTCCCATTTTACCTCTACTCTTTTTTTTCTAAATTGTTTTTAACATTTATTTTTTTTTTTTGAGATACAGAGTATGAGTGGTAGAGGGGCAGACAGAGAGGGAGTCACAGATTTGGAAGCAAGCTCCAGGCTCTGAGCTGTCAGCACACAGCCTGAAGCGGGTCTCAAACTCACAAATGTGAAATCATGACCTGAGCCGAAGTCGGATGCTTAACCAACTGAGCCACCCAGGAGTCCCAATTTCATCTCTACTCTTAATGTCATTCATTCTTTGTCTTTCATAGTGAGCTAAAATTCAGGATTCTATTGTCAAATCATACTTACATGAATCAGTCATCTTACCCATTATAATTTTTTTATTAAATAATTATGGGTTATAGATGATTAAGGGGCTCACACACACACACACACACACACACACACACACACACACACACACACAAAAAAAAAAAACAGTTAAGTTTCTGGTATATTGTGGCCAGTTCCCCAGGTCCTTCATTAGTGGAAAACTAATTCCTCTGGCCCAAACTCAGACAACCTCATCCAGATTGGTACAGATTATATTTCTAAGTGAATTTCACAGAGGTCTTCATACAACTAGAAGCATTTCCATTCTACATTACCATTCTACGTTATGCAACTTACATGACATTTCCTAGAGAGCCATGCCTCATGAATTCTGGATTCTATTTATAATGGGCAATCCTTTATCAGCAACATTCTGATAAAGGAATTTAAGAAATAAAGGCTCTTTCTTTTAGTAAATAGCTTTGGTTGATTTTCTTGGAGTCCAGTCAACAAGCAATTCAGTGTGGTTCCCCTGTCTTCTTTCCTTTACCCCAAGGGATTTCTTCATCATGAAAAGAATGAATGGATAGCACATAAGCTGCTTTAATTCCATTCTCTCACACACTGATAAGTACGTTACTTGCATCAATGTGCCCATCATCTAAGTTACCTCTATTGTAACATTTTAATTGTACCATTATATCACAAATTTTGATGTGAAAAAATAAAAACAATGGCCAATTAAATCAATTCACTAAAATGGTGTTCACACAGTTATACCTGACAATATAAAAATTTTCCATTATGTAGAAACAGAAGCAAAGAAAAACTTTGAACATTTTTTTAAGTTTATTTGCTATTTTCAAAGAGAGAGAGTGAATGGGGGAGGAGCAGAGAGAGAGGGAGAGAGAATCCCAAGCAGGCACCCCTGAATATAATTTTTGAAGATACCAATAGCTTAAGCATACTCAGTCTTTTTCTATAGACCTCTTGTTTTCCTTATAATGTATTTAAAGAAAAATAACTTCATTATGTATTGTTATAATAATTTCATTAATTCCATCCTTGCTTTTACTCCATCTATTTACCTATTTCTTGTTTCCTGTAATCAACAATTTATTTCTCATTCTTTACTCCTACCCTGTATCAATGCTTTATTAAAATGAGTCTAAGAGATATCATTTGGTCATAAATTATGTCGATAATTTATTTTAAAAAGATTAGATCAAGATTTGACAGTCAAGGACATAAACACATTTTCTCTTAAAAAAATGTGTGATAAGTTGGGTCACCTTAGTGGCTCAGTCGGCTAAGGTCTGACTTTGGCTCAGGTCATGATCTCACGGTTTGTGCGTTCAAGCCCTGCGTCGGGCTCTGTGCTGACAGCTCAGAGCCTGGAGCCATTTCAGATTCTGTGTCTCCCTCTCTCTCTGCCCCTCCCCCACTCACAGTCTGTCTCTGTCTCTCAAAAGTGAATAAACGTTAAAAAAAAATTTTAAATGTGTTATATGAGATAACATATTCAGGGATATCAAACTATTCAATAAAAAAAAGATTATGCTTTGACTCATATGACCCTATAAGTTTGTGACACATCTGACTATGCCATCAAATGCTTCAAGAGCTTTTATTTCAAAGTAGTCATTTGGAGCTTGCACTTGATTCCTCTCTTAATGAATTCCTATAAAATAACCAAGTGAATACAAAAGTTGGAAAAATCATTTACAAGAAAACATTAAAATATAAATAAATAGAACAGTAATTTTTGTGACCATGGATTATGCAACAACATAGCATCATATGAATGTAACATCAATATCACAAGTAACAAAACCAAAGGGGATAAACTGGACTACATCAAGTGGAAATTCAAAAGGAGACAATTAATAAAGTAAAAAGATAGCTCATAGATTGAAAGAAATATTTGCAAATTATACATCTGATAAGGGGCCTGTATCCAGAATATATAAAGATCTTCTAAAACTGTAAAGACAGAGCCATGCCTCATAGCAACTAAAAAATGATCAAGGATCAGAATATACATATTTTTTAAGACATACAAATGGCCAATAAGTACATGGAAACATACTCATATCATTAGAAAAATGCAAATGAAAACCACAATAAGATACAACTTCATACCTAAAAGGATGGCTAGAAAGAAAGAAAGAAAGAAAGAAAGAAAGAAAGAAAGAAAGGAAAAGAAAAGAAAAGAAAAAGAAAAAGAAACAAAAGAAAAGAAAAAAAAGAAAAGTGTTGTTGAGAATACAGAGAAATTGAAATCCCCATACATTTCATCCTGGGCTCATATGATAGTAAGATGGTGCAACCACTTTGGGAAATAGTCAGCAGTTCCTCAAAATATTAAATACAGAGTCTACATAAGAGCCAGAAATTCGACTTCCAGGGATGTACCCTAGGAAAGTGAAAACATATGTTCACACAAAAACTTGTTAATTAATAACTCATAGTAAGCAAAAAATGGAAACAACTCATGTATTCAACAACTACTCAATGGATAAATATAAGATGGTATATCCATAAAAGGAATGTTATTCAGCCATAAAAATAAATGAAATACTGATACATATTACAACATAAATGACCCTTGTACACATTATGCTAAGTGAAAGAAGCCAGTCATAAAAGGCTACATATCCTGTGATTCCATTTATATGAAATGTCCAGAATAGGTCAGTCTGCAGAAACAAAAAGTAGATTAATAGTTTCCAGGGTCTAGAAACTGAGAGGTGACCCTGGAGAGTGATGGGTCCAGCATCTCTTTGTGGGATAAAGAGAATTCTGTTTGAAAGGATGAGATACTAGTGTCCTTGAGATAACTGGAAGAAGAAAATCTAACAATGTCTTTAATTGTAACAGTACTGGGGAGTCACTGGTGATTGTCTCCTAAACTGTGTAAGGCACAAGTGGTGTATAAGAAAACACAATGCATGGTTCATTCAAAATAGAGCTATTAAAAATAATTCTTGAAAGTGTATATATAATGGAAAAATTGGCAGCCATCTGGATCTACATATTAGGAGAATTTTAACTGGATCTTGGTGAGAAAGTGGGAAGAAATACATTTATGATAAGTCAACATTCAAAAGTCAGTGCATCTTATGTTTTTTTTAATATTGACACAAGAATTAAAAAGTTTTGTAAATGTAGCATGTTACTTCGACTTATAAATGTAAAATATGATACAGATTGATATTTATGTATATGACTATAATATGGACAGAAAAATTTTAACTAGTGTTAAGTCTAAATGTCAAAAAGATGCATGATAGTTTTTTCTCTGCTTTGAAACATTTTAAGTTCAATGTACATTTTTCTCTAATAATAACAAAATGGATAGATGGCCAGTTAACTTAGTAACATTTAATTATACTTGAATATGTTCTTTTCTCCCCCAAAAACATGCATTCCTAATTTAGTTAATACAACTGAATGCCAATTTTTAATTACTTATTTCTCATACGTTATTTCAGTTGTAAACAAAAGTCCTTCAAAGATTTCTTCCATGCCTACGACTAAATCTCACCATTCTAAATAACTTTCTCAGAGCCACCTTCATCTCTTTATTTCGAAGACTATAGATCAAGGGGTTGAAGAGTGGAGTTAACACAGAATAGGACAAAGTCACATATTTCTGAATCCCTGCTGGATTGCCTGCTGTTGGGCTCACATATACAACCATGATAGAGCCATAGAACAGGGACACCACAGCCAAATGGGAGCCACATGTGGAGAAAGCCTTATGCCGACCTTCTGCTGAGGGGACCTTCAGCACAGCTCTGATCACCAAGGTATAGGAGCTGATAATGAAGACTAAGGTGGTGAAAATGAGGACTGAGTTATAGATAGCACAGATGATCTCAGTGGCAGGAGCTGGCACACAGGACAGCTTTATAAGAGGTCCTGGGTCGCACAGGAAATGATCAATTGTATTGGAACAACAAAATGGGAGCTGAGAGATGAGGTAAATAGGCAAGAGGAAGTACAGGAAGCCACACACCCAACACCCAGCTCCTGTTCTGATGCAGCGTTGAACTGTCATGACAGTGGGGTAATGCAGGGGCCTGCAGATAGCAAGGTACCTGTCAAAGGCCATGGCAGACAAGAAGAAGGTCTCAGTGGTGCCCAGGGAGAAGAAGAAGTAGAACTGGAGGAAGCATCCAGAGACAGAAATGGTGTTGGTCTCAGAGAGAAAGTTGGCTAGCATATTAGGGACAGTGGAGGTGATAAACCAGATCTCCAGGAAGGAAAAATTGGCCAGTAGGATGTACATTGGAGTTTGTAGTTGATGGTCCCACATCACAGCACAGATAATACAAAGATTTCCAGTTAGTGTCAGAATATATGTCCCAGAGAAGACTGAAAAGAGGAAAATCTGAATTTCCCAGGTATAAGAAAAGCCTAAAAGGATGAATTTACTCACAGAGCTAGAGCAATTATTTATGTTGGAATATTCATTTGTTTGTAGTGCTGCAAAAATAACAGATTTCCAAATTACAAGTATAGAAATAAGGGCAGATCCCTTGCTTAGGGTAAAATCATTCTGTGTGTCAATAAATAACAAAATGCCATATTCCATGCAGTGATAGTTCCATGATTTTCATATATTCGTGACTCTATTCTGAATACAGTAAATAAAAGTGAAAAGTCTTCTGTCACCCTAAGGTTTACCATCAAAGTTACTTGGTATTATCAAGAGTCAAGTGTGCCCAAGGATCTACAATTTTAGAATAAGCAGTGAATGAGAGGAATGAATAAACACAGCTAAATAATTAAGTGGTTGCAACCTACAAAGATATCGATGACACTGATATTTAATATTCTTTGATCTATTTGGGAGAGAAATAGGTCAAGCTGATGAGGACAATATAAATAGATTTAAATAACATTTGAAACTTAACTGATTTTAGTTTTACTGTGTTAGATTATGTGAAATATTCCTATGTTAATTTTAGAATATATCATAAACTAATGTTAAAATAAAAATCTATCAGAAGTTTTCACATTTCAATTCCTCTCTTTACTAAAATTACACTCAAAAAGAGTTACTGGCAATCTTCCTTATTTTACAAAGAAACTTAAGGAACAAAGCTCTGTAATATAGTCCTACATTGCCCTATACATCACAATCAATACTTGATATATATGATGTTTTTCATTAATATTGCAGTTGATATCAGATACTTTAGTAGATATTAAAGTCAAGTATGTATCATTTATAAAGATATGCCAAAGTTGGCTGTGCTCACAAAAGCTGTTGCTCAAAGTTTGCAATCTCAAACAGGAATAAAATTTTGTCTTCTATGCTGTAAATGTAACAGAAAGTAACATAGAAGGTAGTCACTTGAAACTTCCTTGAAGGAAGGTCTATTCCCATTCACTTACTGGAATTCTCCCTGACCTAGGGCCCTAACTCCCACAGAGAGCAATATAAATGGGAAACTGGCAAACCACTATAAGAGTTCTAGTAAGTTTTGAAGTAACACTTTTTTTATAAGCTCTTAGAAAAAAATTTAGCTTTGATTCTGGAGAAGGAATACTTTCATAATTCACATATTAAGTGGTATTTAATACAAAACTAGAGAGGCATGGAAGGAGAAAATAGAGAAGCTTTGAGTCCTGTGAGCTTTACCTTACCTGAAGATACAAGATGGGTATCATAGAAATCTGTATGGCTTAACACCATCTTCTATATCAGAGTGAAAACTCTAATCTCAGATCTCAGAGAAGCCAAATATAATAGTTCCACGCATTACTGTGGGGATTATATGGAATGCTGACCCTTTTAAGAGCAAGAACATTATGAAATCTGTCATGGACCTCTTTAGGCTTGCCCTCTTACAGTTCTCTTGTTTATATAAACTGACAAAGCAACAGGAAACCTGACAGTTGAAAAGAGAATCATAGTCTCATGACCTACACAGAACCAAATGAACAACTGAATATTAAGCCCTTTTACTTTCTGCAAAGATCGTCTTTGGGGAGTGGCTCTCTAGAGAGGGAATTTATAACACACTAGTCACATTGAACCTGATTTCCTATTCTGTTCCTTACTCAGCATACTGGAATTTGTTTCAAATTCTAACACATTTCCCAATTTAGTTCAAGGAGTTTTATTTGCAATAACAAGAGAAATAGAAACACAAAATGATTTGGGCAGGTTTAAGTTTGCTACTTAACTGTAATCAGAAGTAATTTTCTCTCTGATGATAAAGGAAAAATTGTGACTCTGGCCATTTGCCTTGGCTCTAAGCTTACAGAAAAGTCTAAGGAATATAGGTTAACACAAAGATTAGGAGCCTGTGCATTTAAACATATTAAATATTCCCTCCTTTTGTTTCAGACTATTCATCATCTTAACTCCAACTTGTTTGCCCCAGCCCAAGCTCACTACCACACTGAGATATGCATTCTTTAGCTATGAGTAAAATTTTTAAAATAAGAAAGACATGAAAATATCCTATTCAGTTAATTAACACTTTGGTAATATCTTTTAACTGTTCCATACTACAACATTAGCATTAAGTGGCTATACAATATTTTACATAATTAGTCCCTAATTGTTGAACCTTTAGGTATGATAAACAGAGTTACAAAGATTCTTAATACAAATTAAACCATACCCTATAATAAAAAATTCCAAATGATAGAATATGATCAAGTAAAAGTTATTTAAGAGTGGTCCAACATTATGTGTATTTGAAAGCATATATTAAAATAAATATTCACTAATTAATAGAGAAAAATATAGGAACATGTTATAAATCCAGTGATGGCAATAGATAAAACTGAACTTCATTCTTCACAAAATTATCCAGAAATAAAAGGAATTCCTTAACTTGGTGAAGAATCTCTTTACCAGATATGATTGGCGAAATCATTGTCTAATAGTAAAACACAAAAAGCATTATAATTAATCAAAGACAAAAAGGAAATGAAAGTCTCTGAGCAAGGAGACACCTAAGAGTTTGATGCTAAGTGGAAGCTATTTGAGGAGAATGGTACTAAATGAGAGGAAACTGAAAAGAAAAAGCCCAAAATCTATGTAAAAGTTTAAAAAAAAACAGGAAACAAAAATAATGGATACAAAATTTTCAAAAGCAAAATAAATCATAGGACTTATAATACCAAATATTAAAATATTTGAAAAAGTTAGTGCAAGGTGGAAATAGAATCAAAAGATCTTTTTTTTCAATTGTTTAGGAAGATTTAAAAAATTTTTAAGTAATCTGAATAAATTAAATATGTGGAATGCATTAAAATAAAATTCAGAAAAACCAAACATAGGGAAAATTACATTTAAACTGATAAAGGAGCCCCAATGAGAAAAATGCCAGTTTTGAAATAATCAAAACCAGAGGCAAGTGGCACAGTAAAGGTGCAGTTCCACATACCAATACCAGGGGATGGAAGATAACAGAAAAGGTTTGAGAAGACCTAGAACCCCTCGTCATGTTGATTGGTGATCTCCTTTTGAAAAAAGAATCAACCTTAAAACTTAGAATACTAGGGGCGCCTGGGTGGCGCAGTCGGTTAAGCGTCCGACTTCAGCCAGGTCACGATCTCGCGGTCCGTGAGTTCGAGCCCCGCGTCGGGCTCTGGGCTGACAGCCCGGAGCCTGGAGCCTGTTTCTGATTCTGTGTCTCCCTCTCTCTCTGCCCCTCGCCCGTTCATGCTCTGTCTCTCTCTGTCCCAAAAATAAATAAACGTTGAAAAAAAAAAAAAAACTTAGAATACTAAAAAAAAGGCATATCTATGAACTGCCTGACAGAGAATTTTTAAATAACTGTTATAAAGATGCCCAATGAACTAAAAGACAGATACACAATTAAATAAAATCAGGAAAATGATGAACAAAATGAGAATATCAACAAAGAGAAAGAATTTTTAAAAAACAAACAAAAATTCTGGAGTTGAAAACTGTAAAAACTGAAGTGAAAAATTTCATTAGAGGGGTTGAACATCAGATTTGACAGGTAGGAGAAAGAGTCTGGAACTGGAAGATGGGTCATCTGAAATCATGGAACCAAAGGTACAAAAGGCCTTATAAAACACCAGCAAGAGGATGAATATATGTCTATGGGGTCATGGAAGAAGAAGAGAGAGACAAAGGGGCTTAGCTTATTTGATGAAATAATGGCCAAAATTTTCCAAAACTCTGAGGAGAGTGATGGACATACAGAAGTTTAAATAACTTGAACTGAAGTAAATCTGAACAGAACCACATTGAGACACATTATAACCAAACTGTCTAAAGTCAAAAATAAAGAAAGAAATCTTCAAAGAAGAAAGAGAAAAGCAATTCATCACATACATGGGAGCTTCCATAACAATATCAGCAGACTTCTCATCATTTACTTTTCAGAACCCAGGAAAGTGATGGGATATATTCAAAGTGCTTAAAAAAAGGAAGCAATAAAACCCCCACTATCAAATTATCAACCACGAATACTGTATCAGTCAAAACTGTCATTCAAAACTGAAGGAGAGAGAGAGAAAGGTATTAAAAATGGTGGAATAGGAAGATCCTTTATACACCTCATCCCACAGGCACAACAAATTTACAACTACACACAGAGAATAATTTTCCTTTGAAAAAGGCCTGAGAATTAGATGAATAGTGCCTTCACAACAAAAGACAAAAGAGAGGCATCCAGAAGAGTAGGAGAGGAGAGTCACAGCCTCCCCAGGACTACACCCCAGATACAGTAATCCCACAATTAAGAAAAATAAAAAAATTAGGAAACTCTCCCTCAAGGAGTAAAGGGATTGTGCCCCATATCAGGCATTCCAGTGGATGGGTCCAACAGTGGAAATGTAAGATGACTAAATGTCCAGTTTTGGAAATCTATGGTGATGAAAACCAGGAGAATTATAGAACCATAAAGAATGGATACCCAGTATTAAAGAGCTTGCATGCAAACCCATCCACTCTCCAATCCAGTTCAAAAGCACCAAAGTGAAAAGCACCTAGTCCATAAGCAAGGGAGACCCACTTTCTAACTTTAAACAGCTACTGGAGAGGCAAGAACCTGAAGGGATTTATCCAGGATGCAAGCCCTGGTTGACATCATTTTTGCAACCTCATTGTAAATTACTACGGTAGGAGCACCCAACAGGTGGCAGTTTTGGTGCCTTCTCTCTAGCCTACTAGTTAGCAATGGATATCCTTTGTCCACCCTACACAGAGAGCTAGCTGTAACCAGTATAGGTAAGCATTTGGTATGTTCAATCCTTGTTCAGCATTTGATATGATATGTAAAGCAAGGCAGGGAGAGTGCCCTGAGCCCTGCCCATTATATTCAGCAGCCAGGCTGCAATTGGGAAAAGCAAATGACATAAATTCTACTTCCCATCTGCAGTGGCACTTTTGAAAATTGCCAGGTGGGTGCCCCAAGCCCTGACTTCCCTGTGCAGTATTGTGTCTCAATGTGGTCCTATCATAGCTGGCAGGAACACATAGCCCACACAGAGTACCTGGCTCTGGTGATCAAGGGAGACTGCACTTCTGGCACATGTGGCTCATGCATAAGTTAAGTCCCTAAAGGGGTTCTTGGGTGGCTCAGTCAGTTAAGCATCTGACTTGGTTTCAGCTCAGGTCATGATCTCATGGTTTTGTGGGTTTGAGCCATGCATCAGGTTCTGTGCTGGTAGCACAAAGCCTAGTTGGGATTCTTTCCCTCTCCCTCTCTCACTCTGTCCCTCCCCCATTTGTGCTGCCTCTGTCTCTCTCAAAACAAATAAATAAACTTTAAAAAAGATAATTCTTTCAAGACTAAGAGAGGTAGCCACTTCACCTAATACATATAGACCAGCAGAGTGACAAGCAAAATGAGGAGACAGAGGAATATGTTCCAAAATAAAAAACAAGGCAAATCCCAGAAAAATACCTTAAGAAAACAGAGTTAACCTACTTGATAATGAGTTCAAAGTAATGGCTATAAAGATGTTCACCAATCTCAGAAGAATTAAAGAACACAGGGAGAACTTCAATAAGAGAGAAGATACAATAAAGTACCAAATGGAAGTTATAACTGAACTGAAAAATACACTAGAAGGTTTCAACAGCAGAATCGATGAAAGAGAAGCAAAAATCAGTGAGCTGGAAGACAAAGCAATGGAAAACACCTAGACAGCATCCAAAAAAAAAAAAAAAGAGAATTCAAAGAAATGAGAATAACTTAATGGACCTCTGGAATAACATCAAGCAGAATAACATTAACATCATAGTGGTCCCAGTGGGAGAAGGGAAATAATGGATTAAAATTTCTCTAATCTGAAGAAAACAGACATCCAATTCCAGGAAGCCCAGAGAGTTCAACACAAGATGAACCCAAAGAGAAAAACATTGAGCCACATTATAATTAAAATGATAAAAGTTAAGGGCAAAGAAAGAATCTTGAAAGCAGCAAGACAAAAGCAACATACTACATACAAGGAAAACTACATAAGGCCATGAGCAGATTTTTCAGCAGAAGCTTTACATGCCCGAGGGGAAACCCATGACACATTCAAAGTGCTGAAAGGAAAAAATTGCTGACCAAGAATTCTCTAACCATCAAGATTATCATTTAGAATTAAAGGAGAGATTAACAGTTTTCCAGATATCCAAAAGCTAAAGGAGTCCATTACCAATAAACCAGCCTCACAAGAAATGTTAAAGAAACTTCTCTAAGCTAAAAATACAAATACTAATTAATAATGAGAAAACATGAAAGTAAAAATCTGACTGGAAAAGGTAAATAACAAATGTGTGGATCAACCACTTACAAAGCTAGTATGAAGGGTAAAAACAGAAGTAGGAGAATTTATTAAAAACACAATTAGTTAAAATACATATAAAACAAAGTGATAAATGCATCATCAACAAAATAAAATATGCGAAGGGAGTAAAATATAAACCTTTGAGATGTGTTCAAAATTAATTTACAAGAGACTTATATACATAAGATATCATATATGAACCTTACAGCAACTACAAAGAAAAACATATAGTTAATACAGAAAATAAAAAGGATTAAATACTAAAAACAATAATCAAAATACAAGGGAAGAGAGAAAGAGAAGAAAAAAGGACCAGAGAAGAACTACAAAAACAGCGAGTACACAATTAACAAAATGGCAATAAATAGATACCTATCAATAATTACATGGAAATGTACTAAATTCTCCAATCAAAAGACATGGATGACTAAATGGATACAAAAACAAGACCCCTGTATATGCTGCCTACAAGAGACTCACTTTAAGCCTTAAGGTCATTCATAGATGGAAAGGGAAGAGATAGAAAAAGATTACCATGCAAATGGGAATAAGAAGAAAGTAGGATAGCAAAACTTATATCAGATAAAACAGACTTTAAAACAAAGAGTATAAAAAGAGACAAAGAAAGACATTGCATAATGACAAAAGAATCTTTCTAACAAGAGGATGTAACAGCTAGCTGTAAACCAACACAGTAGGACCTAAATATATAAAGCAAATATCAACAGCCATAACAGGAGAAATAGATAGCAAACAACTATAGAGGGCTTTACTCTACTCATGTGAGTGGAGAGATTATCCAGACATAATATCAATAAGAAACAATAGCCTTAAAGGACACATTAGGCTAGATGGACCTAATAGATACATATACAGATAATTCCACCCCAAAACAGAAGAATGCAGGTTCTTTTCAAATGCACATGAGACATTCTAAAGAACTGATCATATATTAGACCACAAAATAAGTCTCAATTTAAGAAAACTGAAATTCTATCAAGCCTCTTTTCTGACCACAAAAGTATGCAAATAAAAATTAATTACAAGAAAACTGGAAAACAAAACAAAACAAAACATGGAGATTAAACATGTTACATAACAACCAATAGAACAATGAGAAATCAAAAAGGAAATTAAATAAAAATGGAAATACAACAATCCAAAATGTTTGGGACACAGCAAAAGCTGTTTTAAGAGGGAAGTTCATAGTGATACAGACCTACTTCAAGAAATAAGAAAAATCTGGGGCGCCTGGGTGGCTCAGTCTGTTAAGTGTCTGACTTCAGCTCAGGTCATGATCTCGCAGTCTGTGGGTTCAGGCCTCGCGTTGGGCTCTGTGCTGCCAGCTCAGAGCTTGGAGCGGGCTTCAGATTCTGTATCTCCCTCTCTCTCTGCTCTTACCCTGCTCATGCTCTCTCTCTCTCTCTCTCTCAAAAATAAATAATAAAACATTTTTTAAAAAAAGAAATGAGAAAAATCTCAGATAAACAATATAACTGTTTTTTTTTTTTTTGAGAGAGAGAGAGAGAGAGAGAACACGAGGAGGAGAGGGGCAGAGATAGAGGGAGACACAGAATATGAAGCAGGCTCCAGGCTCTGAGCTATGAGCACAGAGCCCAATACAGGGCTCAAACTCACCACCCATGAGATCATGACCCGAGCCAAAGACAGTTGCTTAACCAACCGAGCCCCCCAGGCACCCAACAATCTAGCTCTACAATTAAAAAAAAAAACTAGGAAAAGAACAGACAATGCCCCAAGTCAATAAAAGGAAGAAAATAATAAATATCAGAGCAGAAATAAATGGAGATTTAAAAACAATAAAAAGATCAGTGAAACTGTAAGCTGGATTTTTGAAAAAAAAAAAACCCAAATCAATAAAATTTTAGCCAGGCTAATCAAGAAAAAACAATCAGAAATGAAAGATAAAAAGTTATAAATGATTCCACAAAAATATATTCCACAAATATAAATTGTATTTCTTAATCATCAGAGAATATTGTAAACAACTATACACCAACAAATTAGAGAATCTGTAAGTGAATACATTCTTAGAAACACATAATCTTTCAAGAGTTAATTATGAAGAAATAGAAAATCTGGATAGTCTAATTACTAGTAGTGAAATTGAATCAATCAAAAAACTCCCAACAGACAAAAGTTCAGGTTGATATGGCTTCACAAGTGAATTCTACCAAACATTTAAAGAAGAGTTACTATTTATCCTCCTCACATTATTCCTAAAAACCAAAGAGGAATGAACACTTCCAAACCCATTTTACAAAGCCAACATTTACAAGTGATCATTTACAGCTGATACCAAAAATAAACAAACACACTTCAAAAAAGAAAAGAAAAATACAGGCCATTATCACTGATGAACATAGATGCAAAAATTCTCAACAAAATACCAGCAAATCACATTCAACAATACATTAAAAGCATCATATACCAGGACAAACCATCCTTCATTCCAAGGATACAAAGATGGCTTAATATCGGCAAATCAGTCATTGTGATACATCACATTAACAAAATGAAGGATAAAAATCATATGATCATCTCAATGGATGCAGAAAAGCATCTGACAAAATTGGATATCCATTTATGATAAAAACTCACAACAAGTGGGTACAGTGGGAGCATACCTTAACATATAAAGGCCACATATGACAAACCTACAGCTATCATCATACACAATAGTTCAGCTTTTCCTATAAGATCAGGAATAAGATAAGGAGAGCCACTCTCGCCACTCCATTCAACAGAGTACTGAAAATCCTAGACACAGAAATTAGACAAGAAAAAGAAATAAAGGACATCCAAATTGGAAAGGAAGTAAAACTGTCACTGTTTGTAAATGGCATAATACTATATAGAGAGAATCCTAACGACTGCACCAAAAATTTATCACAATAAATGAATGCAGTAGGGCTGCAGGATACAAGATTAATATACAGAAGTCTGTTGTGTTTATGTACACTAATAACAACCTATCAGAAAAAAAGAAAAATACTACCGCATTTACTACTTCATCAATAATAATAAAATATTTAGGAATAATTTTATTCAAGGAGGTTAAAGACCTGTATTCTGAAAACTATAAGACACTGATGAAATATTGAAGATGACACAAATAAATGGAAAGCTATGTTGTGCTAACAATAAGAATAATACTGTTAAAATGTCCATACTTTCCAATGCAGTCTACACATTTAAAGCAATCCCTATCAAAATACCAGTGGAATTTTTCATAGAACTAGAACAAACAATAATAAAATTTGTAAGGCATCAAGAAAGACTCTTAAAAGTCAAACAATCTTGATAAAGAACCAAGCTGGAGGTATCAGAATCCCAAATTTCAAGATATACTCCCAGAGATGCCATAATTAGATAGTATGGCATTGGCACAAAAATAGATACATAGATCAAGGGAACAGAATAGAGAGCCCCACACCTTTTGGGAAGAGCACTGGGTGTTGTATGGAAACCAATTTGTCAATAAATTTCATATATATATATGAATATGTGAACAGAATAGAGAGCCCCAAAATAAACCCATGCTTATCTAGTCAATCAATCTATGACAAAGGAGGCAAGAACATACAATAAGGAAAAGATAGTCTTCAATAAATCATGTTAAGAAAATTAGATGGAATGAAATTGAACCACCTATAGCATATATACAAATAAATTCAAATACATTAAAGATTTAAATGAAAGCCTTAAAACCATAAAACTGAACAAAACATAGGCAGTAAGCTCTTTGAGATTAGTCTTAGCAAAATTTGTTTAGATCTGTCTCTTCAAGCAAGAGCAACAAAAGCAAAAATAAATGGGACTACATCAAATTAAAAAGATTTTGTACAGTGAAGGAAACCACCAAGAAAATGACCAAGCAAGCTCCAGAATAGAAGAAGATATTTATAAACAATATATCTAATAAAGGGTTGATATCAAAAATATATAAAGAACACATAACACTCCACAGCAAACAACAACAACAAAATAATACAGGAGAAGATTTGAAAAAGCAGGTCTCCAGAAAAGACATACAGATGTCCAAAAGACACAGGAAGAGATGCTCAACATCACTAATCATCAGGGAAATGCAAATCAAAACCACAATGAGATACCACTACATACTCGCTGGAATGGCTAGCATCAAAAAGACAAGAATATGGTCTAGTTTCAACCTTCTGCATGTTGCTGTCCAGTTCTCCCAGCACCATTTGTTAAAGAGGCTGTCTTTTTTCCATTGGATGTTCTTTCCTGCTTTGTCAAAGATGAGTTGGCCATACGTTTGTGGGTCTAGTTCTGGGGTTTCTATTCTATTCCATTGGTCTGTGTGTCTGTTTTTGTGCCAATACCATGCTGTCTTGATGATGACAGCTTTGTAGTAGAGGCTAAAGTCTGGGATTGTGATACCTCCTGCTTTGGTCTTCTTCAAAATTCCTTTGGCTATTCGGGGCCTTTTGTGGTTCCATATGAATTTTAGGATTGCTTGTTCTAATTTCGAGAAGAATGCTGGTGCAATTTTGATTGGGATTGCATTGAATGTGTAGATAGCTTTGGGTAGTATTGACATTTTGACAATATTTATTTTTCCAATCCATGAGCAGGGAATGTCTTTCCATTTCTTTAAGTCTTCTTCAATTACCTTCATAAGCTTTCTATAGTTTTCAGCATACAGATCCTTTACATCTTTGGTTAGATTTATTCCTAGGTATTTTATGCTTCTTGGTGCAATTGTGAATGGGATCATTTTCTTTATTTGTCTTTCTGTTGCTTCATTGTTAGTGTATAAGAATGCAACTGATTTCTGGACATTGATTTTGTATCCTGCAACTTTGCTGAATTCATGTATCAGTTCTAGCAGACTTTTGGGGGGTGGGAGGGAGGGGAGGGTGGGTGATGGGTATTGAGGAGGGCACCTTTTGGGATGAGCACTGGGTGTTGTATGGAAACCAATTTGTCAATAAATTTCATAAAAAAAAAAAGAAATGATAAAATACAAAAAAAAAAAATAAAGATCGTTAAGATGGCCAAAAAAAAAAAAAAGACAAGAATAGTAAGTGTTGGAGAGGATATGGAGAAAAGGGAATCCTCATGCACTGTTGCTGGGAATGTAAATTGGTGCAGCCACTATGGAAAACAGCATGGCGTTTCCTCACAAAATTAAACATAGAACTATCACATGATCTAGTAATTTCACTTCTGGGTATTTATCCAAAGAAAACAAAAACACTAACTTGAAAAGATACAGGTATCCCTATATTCACTTCAGTATTCTTTACAATAGCCAAGACATGGAAGCAACCCAAGTGTCTATCAATAGATGAACGTGTGTGTGTGTGTGTGTGTGTGTGTGTGTGTGTGTGTGTGTTTGTATTGGCCATAAAAATGAAATGATTCATAAAAATGAAAGATTGCCATTTGTGACAACATGGATGGACCCAGGGGGTACCGTGCTAAGTAAAATAAGTTAGACAAGGACAAATACCATATGATTCCACTTATATGTGAAAACTTAAAAACCACAGAAATAGACAAAAAAACAGACTCTTAAATACTCAGAACTAGTGGCTGCCAGGAGAGAAGTGGGTGGTGGATAGGTAAAACAGATGAAGGAGATTAAGAAGTAGAAACTTCCAGTTATAAAATAATTGTGATGCGGATGAAAGGTATAGCTTAAGGAATATAATCAATAATATTATAATTGTGACAGATGGTGACTACACTTATTCTGGTAAACAGTGAGTAATGTACAGAATTGTTGAATCAAGATGTTGAAATCTCACAGTAATACAATAGTGTATGTCAATTATACATCAATAATAAAAATACATAAAAATTAAAAACAAAAACAAGGAATAGGAATAGAAGAAGTACCTCAATACAACATTTATGAAAAGCCACAGCTAACATTACAATAGTGAAACACTAAAAGCTTCTTCTCTAGATCAGAAATAAGCAAGAATGCCCATTCCCATCACTTCTATTCAACATAATGTTGGAAGTACTACCCAGAGCAATTATGCAAGAAGGAGAGATAAAAGGTATCCATACATAAAGGAAGAAATAAAATTATCTGCTTGTAGACTACATGATCTTATATGCAGAAAATCATAAAGATTTCATCAAAACAAATGTTAGAACTAACAAATTCAGCACAGTTGCATGACACAAAATCAACACAAAAAAATGTGTTGCACTTGTGGTGAGCACAGAATGGTGTGAGTGTTGAATCACTAAATTGTAGACCTGAAACCAATATTACACTGTATAACTAACTGAAATTTAAATACAAACTAAGACATCAGTTGCATTTCTATATACTAACAATAAAGAGTCCAAGAAGGAAATTTTAAAATTAATTTCATTTACAATAGCATCAAAAAATACTTTGGAATAAATATAACCAAGGAGATAAACGACTTGTACACTTAAAAATACAAAAATTTATTAAAGAAATTATAGGCACAAATAAATGTAAATATATCCTACATTAATGGATTGGAAGACAATATTGTTAAGATGTCCACACTACTCACAGTGATCTACAGATTTAATGTAACATCTATGCTATGTGAATTTAGTGAAGTTGCTACAACCAATCTATAAAAGAAAAAATTGACAGTAGTTCAAAAATGTCATAAAGATGAAAAAAATCTAACAAAAAATGATACAAGACGTTTACGCTGAATACTGAAACACTCAACTGAGGGAAATTAAATGAAGAGATTTATCATGTTCATGTATCACAACACTCAATGCTGTTATATGGCAATTGTTATGAAACTGGTGTATGGATATATTAAAACCCCAATCAATATCCTTATTAGTATGTTTTAAAATATTGAGATGTTGATTCTCAAATGTAGGTGAAAATGCATAGGACCTAGAATACACTAAGACACATGATAGAACAAAGAGGTATGATTTATACTATCAGTTATCAAGATTTAATATAAAGCCTAGCATGATTAGGACAGTACTCTATTACCAAAGAGCAGAAATATAATGCAGCAGATTAAAATGGAGGCCCATACATACACAGTCATGTTATTTATCACATAGCCTCCATTGCAATCCAATGGGATATTAATGGTCTTTTTAACAAATGTTTTAGGTCAACTGAACGACTACATGGAAGAAAAGAAAACTTGATGCCCTACCTCATACCACCCACAAAAAACTAATTTAAAATAGATCATATTCCTAAATGTGAAAGCTAAAATATTTAAGCATCTAGTTTATAAAAAAGAGAATATTTTTATGACTTTAAGAGAGACAATTTCTTAAAACAGAAATGTTTTTAACCATATAAAAAAAAAACCTTAAAATCATTAAAGAACTTTTGCTAACTAAAATACACCAAGAAATGATTATATCACTGAAAAACATATATCCAACAAAGGATTTGATTATACATTATACAAAAAAATTTGTGTAAGGCAATAAAATAATGCACATGATCCATTAACAACTGAGCAAAAAAACTTCAATGGAGACTTCATGAAAAAGATTTCCAAACAAAAGGCAGAAACAGACTCCTAAATACAGACAGCAAACTGTTGTCAGAGGGTAGAAGGATGGGATGATAGGCAAAATGGGTGAATGAAGAATGGGAGGCACACACTTCCAGTTATGGAATGAACAAGTCATGAAGATGGAAGGTACAGCATAGGGAATATAGTCAATGGTATTGTAATAGCCTTGTATGGTGATAGCAGCTACACTTGTGAGCATAGCATACCATACTGACTAGCTGAATCACTATGCTATACACCTGAAACTAATGTAACATTGTACGTAAATTATACTCAAAATAATTTTATTTTTTTAATTTTTTAAATGTTTATTTATTTATTTATTTATTTATTTTTTTAATTTTTTTTCAACGTTTATTTATTTTTGGGACAGAGAGAGACAGAGCATGAACGGGGGAGGGTCAGAGAGAGAGGGAGACACAGAATCGGAAGCAGGCTCCAGGCTCTGAGCCATCAGCCCAGAGCCTGACGCGGGGCTCGAACTCACGGACCGCGAGATCGTGACCTGGCTGAAGTCGGACGCTTAACCGACTGCGCCACCCAGGCGCCCTAAATGTTTATTTATTTTGAGAGACAGAGCACAAGCGGGGAAGAACAGAGAGAGAAGGAGACACAGAATCGGAGGCAGGATCCAGGCTCTGAGCTGTCAGCATAGAGCCTAATGCAGGGCTTAAACTCACAAACTGCGAGATCATGAACTGAGCAGAAGTCGGACACTTAACTGACTGAGCTACCCAGGTGCCCCTCAAAACAATTTTAGATAAAAATTTTGAGCAAAAAATTTTTCCACATGAAAAATGTGTTCCCTATCATTACTTATCAAGAATGTGCAAGTTAAGCTACAATTAGATACCACCCCACACCCAGCAGAATGGCTACAATATATATTTTTTAAAGATGGATAATAACAAGTGTTGAAGAGGCTGTGGAGCTACAGAAACTCACTTACAATGCTGGTGAGATTATACATCAGAACAATCACATATGAAGAATGTTTCACAGTTTCTTATATTAAACCAGTATCTACTCTAAGATTAAAAAGTTCTACTTAATATAACATCCAACAGAAATGAGTGTTATGTCCTTTAAAAAACATGTACAGGAAGGGTCATAACAATTGTATTTTTATCTTACAAAAATGAGAAACCATCCAAATGTCCAACAACAGAGTCATGTGTAAATAAATTACGGGTATGTTCATGCAATGGAAGCAATAATGCAACTCATTGACAACAAAAATGTACAAATGCTGATAAACGTAATAGTTTGGATAAACTTCACATAGTATAAGTAATCAAATACACAGAGATCATGTATCATATAATCCCATTTAGGTGAAGTGCAAAATTTAAGATGATAGAAGTTAAAACAAAAAAAAAAAGCTAACTGCAGGGGTTACCACCTGAGAAGGTAGAATAAGGATGTATATTTGAAGAACTGTTAACATTCTATTTTTCCATTTGGTTGTAAGTTTACATAAGTATAAATTTGATTAATTGTAAATTTATACAAAAGTAAATATTTCAAGCATTTGCATCATGTAATATCTTTGAAATCTAGAGAACCTCTGTATATTAGTAATGAAAACATAATAAACAGTAAGCAAAGTGACAACACGAACATGGAATCTTCAGAAGAAAAATATGTAACTGAAAAAATCCTTAAAAAATGATCATTCACACTGCTAAGGCAAATACAAATTAAGATAACAAGGTATCATTTTTACTCATCACATTTGCAAAATTAAAGTTAAATAACAGTAATGGCTGATATTATCCAGGGTTGAATAGTGTGAAATTAACACCATGTATGTTCTTCAGGGGAGTATATAGTAGTACAGAAATGTGGGGAGAAAAAAAATTCTGTCAATAACTGCCTCAGAAACTTCACTTTCAGGCCTCTGTCCCTTACAAATAATAAATGTCTATGGATCAACATTGTTTATTGCAGCATTATTTGTAATAGTAATAAAATGATTCATGATCTACATGCTATCAAGAGTATTTTATCACTGCATACACTTTTAAAAAATATCATGTATCAGTTAAAAAAGGAGTTAGAGCTACATATATTACATGTAAGCATATCCAAGAATTTCTTCTCTCTTCTGTCTCTTGCTCTCTCTCTTTCCCACCCCACACAGTGGTAGAGAAGTGGAAGTGAAAGAAAGGGGGATGTTTATTACTTGACATATTTCTGTAATTTAGAAAAATAAGATAAAATCTAAAGTCAAAAATTCTGATTAGAGAATATTTTCTAATTTCTCTGATTTCTCCATATGGAGGAAGTCATGAAAGCAAAGGTGTACTGTTTTTGGCAAGGCACCTGCAGCCGAACTTGCTTAATGTTCCATTATCCTTCCCATCAACTGGAATATTCAGGGCTGGGAACACTTACTTCCCAACATAACCCAGCTGACAGTATTCTAACTATCATATCTTTGTTTTATATTTTTATTATTTTTTTATATGAAATTTATTGACAAATTGGTTTCCATACAACATATCTTTGTTTTAAATTCTCTTTCCTATCCATTGGCTTTTCCCTTCACACCCTATTATCATCCCCCAACAACATATTTCTGAGTTACATAATTTCTGGCAGAAGGTTGTGATTCAAATTTTTTAATGATTCCCTTTGTGCTTTGACTGCAAGTATCCGAATCCCTAAATCCCTAAACATCAAAATTTCCTAATGATGGTCCGTGAAACCAGGGAGTTCCATCTAATTTATTTATCATCTTGGTTCTATCATGTCTAGGATGGCTCTGTAGTGTAGCATGCCAGATGTGTGCGACTGCAGGACCTAAGAATCTACACGTTACAGACAGAGGTGTGTAACACTAAAGTCCATTATACTGAAAGCTTTTTCATGCTCCTGTCATCTGTAGCACTTGCAAAACCAGTATTTAATAATAATTATGTTATTTTAAAGTAACACATCACATTGAATATATAGTAATACATCAATTATATAAATTAAGTAATGCATTTAAAAAAGGTTTTAAGAATATATGACTAGTTAAAGTTAATAGTGCTTCCCTTTTGGTGTTGAATGATTGTTTTCTTCATGTTTTTCATGTTTCTAAATTTCAGCAATAAGCATTATTTTTGTAATCAGAAAAAATTTTTAAACATGAAAAATTAAATAGTAAAACACTTCTTGCAAACCAACTCCATTATTGAAAACCTATTTTTCATAAATCTGAGGTTGTACATGTAAGCAACAACTATTACTCTCAAAAAAAGTTACATGAATTATAATCAAGAGGAATTTTTATCTGAAATTTAGTAATTATAAATTAATAATAACTAAGTTGTAGAAAAAGAACAAACTCCAAACATCAGAATTTTCATATAAAAATAAAATAGTAAGTCCTAAGACCTGTGGATATGCACAACCACACAAATTCACAGAAAGTTTATGTATTTATCATAATACATAATAAACTAGTATTTATACATAAATATTATAGCAAATTTGAAACTACTAATAAGTAAAAAGAAAAGCCCAGCTATAAAAGTCAACATTTATAAAGATTTTGTTGCCTTTACCTTTAATCTAGTTGCTTATAGCTTTACTTTTCTGTATATATAGATTTTGTCATATTTTGAATGTACTTTGGTGTCTTTTTCCCTTTTTAATGTAATCATTTTCTCAGGTTAATGTATCTTTTTGCAAACAGCATTTTAACAAAATAATATTTACATTTCTGGATTTTTCTTCATATTATTTTTTGATATTTATAATTGTTAGAGAGTACATTTCTACTGACATATGTAAATTTTGTTTAAACTAAACTTTATATAGTTTGAAATTAATTTTTCAAAACTATTCTTATTGAATTGCCTATATATATTTAGTTTATAGAGGATACATAAACTATGATGAGATAAAGAAAATTCACCAATATCCAAACTTTAAATTATTATGTCCCTTATTTGATAAAAATAGTTCTCTGTGTTGTAGAACTGTAGAATTTGAGTCAACAGCAGCTATCATGAGCCCCCACATTCCTCATAGGACTATCACCTATTTCATCTCATGCGGTAGCACCTTACAGCCATTGCTCACATAAATGCATAAAAAACACAAACACATATATACTCCCTGAAATGCTAATTCTTTTATTGCAGGGAAGTAATTTCCTTGTACTCAAGTTGATAGGACAAAAGAGGGAGTCACCTGAACGTATAAATTACCCTTTTATCATTCTATTTATATAATGAAGGGCATAACTTGTGCCCACAGCTATGACTTAATATGAGAAATGAATTATACACAATAATAAGCTGAACAGAAATGTATTACATACAGGCAGATATCCAGGAAACTTAGGCAATGGTCAATGAACTAGCAATAAGCCCAAACTGGAACCTGATCCTTCCTACACTCGTTTGCACAGAGTAGAGCCCCATAAGAGTTATGCTGACAGAAAAGGGTACAGGGTTATTATAGTAGCCTAACCATCTACATAGTCAACTTCCCATCCTAAATTAAAACCTCTACAAATCCTAATGCCTGTTCACCAGAATCTTAAATTCTACCTTCAAGGTTTTTTCCTGAAGATTTTTATTAAAAATTAATATTTCAGGGAAATGTTAACTTACATCTTGTGACTGAATGTAAAAATGAAAAGAGAAGGAAAATACTGATTAATGGGAGACAGAGATGCATCAAGTTAAAGTTAAAGGCTGTAGACCTTCATGCTCCAAGATATCTTGGACACTGCATCATTGTCTTAAAGTTGGAACTATTTGAGAATATATATTCAATATCAGCTCAGGAGAAACAAATTTCTTCTAATCAACCAGGATATATCCTAGATAAAAATATCTCCTTTGAAATGAGAAGATTCTTGTATTTTGTGTGAAATATCTCACCCACTTTCAATGTTACTAATGCGTCTTGTTTAATTTATTTGATCAGGGAGCCAGGTCAAATGGATGAAAATCAAACAGAGGTGGTGACAGACTTTGTCCTGGCAGGCTTCTCGCAGACACCATCTACTGAGGCAGGACTATTTGTACTATTTCTTTTCTTCTATGTGTCCACTTGGGTAGGCAATGTCCTCATCATGGTCACAGTGGCCTCTGATAACTATTTGAATTCATCACCTATGTATTTCCTTCTTGGCAACCTCTCTTTCCTGGACTTATGTTATTCAACAGTAACTACTCCGAAGCTTCTGGCTGACTTTCTTGATAATGACAAGCTCATTCACTATGACCAATGCATTGCACAGCTCTTCTTTCTGCATTTTGTAGGGGCAGCTGAGATGTTCCTGCTCACAGTGATGGCCTATGATCGCTATGTTGCAATTTGTCGCCCCCTGCATTATACCACTATCATGAGTCGAGGATTATGCTGTGTGTTGGTAGCTGCCTCCTGGATGGGAGGATTTGTGCACTCTACTGTCCAGACGATTCTCACTATCCGTCTGCCCTTTTGTGGACCAAACCATGTGGACAACTTCTTTTGTGATGTTCCCCCTGTCATCAAACTTGCCTGTACAGACACCTTTGTCATTGAATTGCTAATGGTATCTAACAGTGGGTTGATCTCTACCAGCTCCTTTGTGGTACTGGTTTCTTCCTACTCCACTATCCTGGTCAAGATTCGCTCCAAGGAGGGAAGGCGAAAGGCACTCTCCACCTGTGGCTCCCACCTCATGGTGGTAACACTCTTCTTTGGACCCTGTATTTTCATCTATGCCCGTCCCTTCTCCACTTTTTCTGTGGACAAGATGGTGTCTGTACTCTACAATGTTATTACCCCCATGATGAATCCCCTCATTTATACGCTTCGGAACAAAGAGGTCAAGTCAGCCATGCAGAAACTGTGGGACAGGAGTGGACTTACTTGGAAAAAGTAGGAGACATAAGCAGTTAAAGTGAGTTTTTGAGAGCAAAAAACCTGAAATTAAAATACTTTTTCACTAAGGAATTAAGAGTAGGTAGCCTAGTTGTTTGGTTTTCTTCCATTAAACCATAATACTAGATAGGGCACTATAATTATACTCAGAAAAACTCCTTTCATGGTGAATTGTTCTGTCTTCTGCTTCCTTTTTCTTCCCTGAAGCATCCATTTTGTTTTTCTGTCAACTGTGTTCTTCTATTCTATCCATTCATCTGATCAAACCTTATTCCATTCGTTCTTTCCATTTAGTTTGCTGCCACACACTGGTACAAACTACCCTTTCCAAACTCTCACCACTTTCTTCACCTTGTCTTTGATTTTCTTCTCAATTTTCACATTCTAGCCAGATGTCTGAACTGGATAAGGAATATATATGTGGTTATCACTCTCACAAAATATTTATATGGTTATCAGTTAGATGAAGTAGAGTAAATCTGATTTATACGACTGTGTAACAACACACTAATGGGATATATCAGTTGGTTTCATCACATTACCACACCACTAACTACCACCTCGTAGTGCAATTAAGAAAGCAATCGCCTAGGGGCTCCTGGGTGGCTCAGTCAGTTAAGCATCCAATTTCAGCTCAGATCATGATCTCAAGGTTCTTGAGGCTCAGGTCATGATCTTATTGTCCTTGAGTTCAAGCCCTGTGTCAGGATCTGTACTGACAGTTCAGAGCCTGGAGACTGCTTTGGATTCTGTCTCCCTCTCTCTCTGCCCTTCCCCTGCCCATACTCTTTCTTTCAAAAATAAATAAACATAAAAAAAGCAATTGTCTAATAGTGTGGGTGCAACTAAATTTCTTTGAATTACAAGCCAAGTGAATCTAGACAAGTCATTTAATTAACTGAAACTAATTTCCTCAACTGTAACATGCACAGAATGATGCCTACTTCTCATTATCCTTGTGAGGGCTAAAAATGTCAATAGATGTGAATGTATCTAGTTTGGTGCTTGGTTCATAACAGGAGTTCACCATTATTTATTCATTAAATTTGATTTTTCAATGACAAAATACAGATGGTAAAAATTTAAACTGGCTGATATGCCTTATGTAAACAATATTATCTACTGTAACTGGTTTAGGGAGGATGCTAGAAAGTATACAGAAATGAGCCACGACATTTTCATTATTAATGTGAGGCACAATTTATATTACTAAAACCATTATCATAAAAAAACCCTTATTGGCATTGGTTATCCTCAGAATTATATTAAGACTAATTCATAGGCTTATGTACTCCTTACTAAAATTTTATAATCAAAGATGGGAAAATTGATTGACATTCAAGTTAAAAACAAACTAGACACAAAATACAAATCTAAAATACAAATTTACTATAAAGCAGTTTTTATTTCTACAGCCTTTTAAAGCAAGAAAATTATAGAAGCATTTTCAGCAACTTATTTGTGCAACAGAGACAGAAGCCAGGAATGTTAGGTAAATTCATTGGGGACTGAAGTTTTGTCTTTATTATCTTTATATCCCTGAAGCTTACTTTCTAAAATATCTAAAATAAAAGATATTCAATAAAAACATGTTCAATAAATGAAGGAGGTTTTTATATGCTCTCTGATCAATGTGGTAAGGATTAAGGAAGAGATATTTCAGAGTTGTTTTCTTTTCCCGTACTTGGAAAGATAATTTGTAAATTTTCATTGAGAAGTAGGAAACACTGAGAGATATTACAGAAGGAGGACTTAATGAAAAAAAAAATTATAACATTATTATTGTTAGAGAAGTCAGATATCTAAATATTAATTAATCAAATTCACAATACAAACAACTTTAAATCATGTGATTTTCATCTATGAAATCAGAGAAGTGTGTATTTGAATTCTTAGTACTTTAATAACAGTATTACAAAAGGAGGAGATATTTGAGGGTCAAAATTCAGCAAAATTGAGGCAATCATGATACAATCCAGTTTAGTTTTCACTACAAATTAATACAGCACTCTAGTGCTGTAGGATTTTCCCACTAATCAATGATATATGGAAAAAAGTGAAATGGGAATTTAAAAAACAGTTCAATATTTTGGAGAAGGAAAAGATAAAAAATTAGGTAAAATCAATGTTCTGAGGAAATATAAAGAAACATATAATAGAAAATCCTATAGGATAAATGTATCTAAATATAGATAAAGGACACCTGGGTGGCTTAGTAGGTTGAGCATCCTACTTCAGCTCAGGTCATGATCTCGTGGGTTGTGAGTTCTAGCCCCACATCGGATTCTCTGCGATCAGCACAGAGCCCACTTTGGATCCTCTGTCCCCCTCTCTCTCTGCCCCCCGCCCCCCGCTCATGTTCTCTCTCTCTCTCTGAAAATGAATAAACATTAAAATAATAATAATAAATATAAATAAAGATCTCTAGAAATTCTCAAAAAAAGACAAAAAAAGGAATTGCTTCTTTATATTTAAATACTCAGAAATTGTTCACCATACAATTAATTTTAAAATTGCTTTTTTTCTTATCCTTTTCAAAGGTTGCTTTCATTTCAACATAAAATTCTATAGGAAAGGTTTATTATAATAAGATACTGAGACACAAAGTTAAAGTTGATTGGTGCATTTAAATCTCAACTTCAGTATGTAATGCTTTTATTCAAATAATATGAAACCTCAGATTCTAAACAAAAATTCTTACCTAGTAGTGGAAATTCTGGATAATATGGTATTTTTATTTATTTGTTTTTTTTAGGAACCTCCATACTGTTTTCCACAGTGGATGCACCAATTTGCATTCACATCAACAATGCATCCTTATCAATACTTGTTATTTCTTATCTCTTGATTTTAGCCATTCTGACAGGTGTGAAGTGACATTTCATTGTGGTTTTGATTTTCATTTCCCTGATTATGAGTGATGTTGAGCATCTTTTCATGTGTCTCCTGGCTATCTGTATATATTCTTTGGAAAAACTGTCCTTTGCCCATTTTAATTGGATTATTTGGGGAATTTTTGGTGTTGGATTGTGTAAGTTCTTTATATATTTTGGATGTTAATCCCTTATCAGATATATCATTCACAAATATCTTCTCCAATTGAGTAGGTTGCCTTTTTGTTTTGTTGACGGTCTCCTTCATGGTACAAATACTTTATTTTGGTAAAGTCCCAATAGGTTAATTTTGCTTTTGTTTTCCTTGTGTTTGGAGACATACACAGAAAAATATTGCTATAGACAATGTCAAAGAAATTACTGCCTGTGCTCTCTTCTGGGAATTTTATGGTTTCATGTCTCACGTTTATGTCTTTAATCCATTCTAAGGTGGGTTTTTTTGTGTGTGTGTAGTGTGAGAAAGTGGTCCAGTTTCATTCTTTGGCATGTAGCTGTTCAGTTTTCTCAGTACCATTTTTTGAAAGAGACTGTCTTTTTCCCATTGTATATTCTTGTTTCCTGTCATAGATTAATTGACCATAAATGCGTAGGTTTATTTCTCAATTCTTTATTCTGTTGCATTGATGCATCTGTCTATTTTTGTGCCACTACCATACTGTTCTGATTACTACAGCTTTGTAGTATTTCTTGAAATCTGGGATTATAATACCTCCAGCTTTGCTCTTCTCTTTCAAAATTGCTTTGTCTAAAGCAGGAAAGAATATCCAATGGAAAAAAGACAGTCTCTTTAACAAATGGTGCTGGGAGAACTGGACAGCAACATGCAGAAGAATGAAACTAGACCACTTTCTCACACCATTCACAAAAATAAACTCAAAATGGATAAAGGACCTGAATGTGAGACAGGAAACCATCAAAACCCTAGAGGAGAAAGCAGGAAAAGACCTCTCTGACTTCAGCCGCAGCAATTTCTTACTTGACACATCCCCAAAGGCAAGGGAATTAAAAGCAAAAATGATCTATTGGGACCTCATGAAGATAAAAAGCTTCTGCACAGCAAAGGAAACAATCAACACAACTAAAAGGCAACCAATGGAATGGGAAAAGATATTTGCCAATGACATATCGGACAAAGGGCTAGTATCCAAAATCTATAAAGAGCTCACCAAACTCCACACCCGAAAAACAAATAATCCAGTGAAGAAATGGGCAGAAAACATGAATAGACACTTCTCTAAAGAAGACAGCCAGATGGCCAACAGGCACATGAAAAGATGCTCAATGTCGCTCCTCATCAGGGAAATACAAATCAAAACCACACTCAGATATCACCTCATGCCAGTCAGAGTGGCCAAAATGAACAAATCAGGAGACTATAGATGCTGGAGAGGATGTGGAGAAATGGGAACCCTCTTGCACTGTTGGTGGGAATGCAAACTGGTGCAGCCGCTCTGGAAAGCAGTGTGCAAGTTGCTCAAAAAGTTAAAAATAGACCTACCCTATGACCCAGCAGTAGCACTGCTAGGAATTTACCCAAGGGATACAGGAGTATTGATGCATAGGGCCACTTGTACCCCAGTGTTTATATCAGCACTCTCAACAACAGCCAAATTGTGGAAAAAGCCTAAATGTCCATCAACTGATGAATGGATAAAGAAATTGTGGTTTATAGACACAATGGAGTACTACGTGGCAATGAGAAAGAATGAAATATGGCCCTTTGTAGCAACATGGATGGAACTGGAGAGTGTGATGCTAAGTGAAATAAGCCATACAGAGAAAGACAGATACCATATGGTTTCACTCTTATGTGGATCCTGAGACACTTAACAGAAACCCATGGGGGAGGGGAAGGAAAAAAAAAAGAGGTTAGAGTGAGAAAGAGAGTCAAAGCATAAGAGACTGTTAAAAACTGAGAACAAACTGAGGGTTGATGGGGGGTGGGAGGGAGGGTAGGGTAGGTGATGGGCATTGAAGAGGGCATCTTTTGGGATGAGCACTGGGTGTTGTATGGAAACTAATTTGACAATAAATTTCATATAATAAAAAACAAAAAAAAATTGCTTTGTCTAGTCAGGGTCTTTTCAGGTTACTCAAAGAAAACAAAAACACAAATTTGAAAAGATACATGCACCCCTATGTTTATTGCAGCATTATTTACAAGAGTGAAGATACTGAAGCAACCTAAATATGTCCATCCACAAATGAATGGATAAAGATGTGGGGTGTGTGTGTGTATGTGCCCACGTGTGTGTGTGTGTATACACGAAATGGAATATTACTCAGCCATAAAAAATAATGAGATTTTGCCATTTACAACAACATGGGTAGACCTAGAGGGTATAATGCTAAGTGAAATAAGTGAGTCACAGAAAGACAAATACAACACTTCACTCATATGTGGAATTTAAAAAATAGATCATAGAAAAACATAGACAAAAAACCAGACTCTTAAACACAGAGAATAAACAGGTGGTTGCCAGAGGAGAGATGGGTGGGGGTGGGGGGGGGTGGATGAAACAGATGAAGTGGATTAAGAGTATATTTACTGTGATGAGCACTGAGTAATGCATAGAATTGTTGAATTATTATATTTAAAACTGAAACCAACATATAACACTGTATGTTAATTATATGTCAATAAAAATAATTCTAACCAATGCTGCCAGTATGGTTCAGTTTATGATTAAATCACAAATGATCCCTAAAATTTCATTCTCTTAACACAACTAGTATTTATTCTTCATTCCTACCACATTACTAATATAGGGTGCAGAACAACAGTTGGTCTCTGCTCCACCTCTACTTGGGATTCTATTATCATTAAAGCAGGGGAAAAGGCATGTGGTGAATCTCACACTACCTCTTGAATATCCTCCACCCATTGCAATGGCCAAGTGAATTATACCAAGAAGTTCAATAATTTGAATAAAATTTCCTGAACACTACAACTATTCGAGGCAGTAAGCTGAGATATATTAAAAATATTAAATCTATTCTTAAAATCATTCCCACAAAGAAAATCCACTAGTGAATTCTTCAAACATATAAGGAGGTAACTCTTCCTGTGAAAAATGGAAAACAAATTTTAAATCTTTTTATGCTACCAGCTTATCTTTAATTCTAAAACATGACTTGAGGTTTAAAAGAAAATTTAATTTCACCTTTGAACATGAATGTAATAATCCTTAGTAAAATGTTAGCAAAATGAATCTGACATAAAAAAAGATAATATAACTTGTATTATTTCAGGTAAGGCTGATTTAACATTCAAAAATTAATTTATGTAATTAACCATGTTTACATCCTGATAGATATAGTAAAACATTTGAAAAAGTTCACACCAATTCATTAAAAAACTTATAAACTTAGAACAACATAGAATCTTATACCAGAAAACATTTAATCTGATAAAGAGTATTTATACAAATACCTAAAATAAATATTGTGTTCACTATTGAACATTAAATACTTTCACCTTGACAATGGAAAACAGGTAAGAACACTTGGAATTATAACTTTAATTCAGCACTGTTTTCAAGGGTCTAATGGTGTAATGAGGCAGGAAAAAGAAAACGGAAGAA
This sequence comes from Lynx canadensis, assembly GCF_007474595.2. Classification (NCBI taxonomy): domain Eukaryota; kingdom Metazoa; phylum Chordata; class Mammalia; order Carnivora; family Felidae; genus Lynx; species Lynx canadensis. Next base: position 70,503,710 of record NC_044308.2, on the reverse strand, counting down.
GAATTGGAAAAGAAAAAAACTACTCACTATTCACAAATGACACAATATATGTATATGGGAAATTGAAATGAACCTACAAAAAGTCAAATCTATAAATGAGTTTAGCACAATCACTGGAAACAGAGTCAGTATTTTATTTTAATCAACTGTGGACTCCTAGATCTGAGACAAGATGGAATAAATGTGCTTTTCTGTGTTCCTTCTACTAAGAGCTGTTTTTTTTTTAAACATAACAAAACTGATAACCTTTCAGCTAGACTAAGAAAGATTCAAAATAAGAAACGAAAGCACAGACATTACAACAGATGCCACAAAAATACAAAGAATCGTGAAAGATTATTAACAATTATACACCAACAAACTGGATAACCGAGAAGAAATGGATAAATTCCTAGGAACATACAGCCTACCAAGATTGAGTCATGAAGTTTGGCACTAGGTGGTGTTACTGGCAAATTTTACCAAACCCAAAAAAATAAGTGACATCAATTCTTAAAATTGTCAAAAGGATAAAAAATGCACATGAAGGAAAAATTCCACCTTACTTTACAATGCCAGAATTACCTTGGTACCATAGCTAAATAAGTACACTATAATATGAATATAGGCAAATATCCCTGAGAAACATATATGCAAAAATTATCAGCAAAATATTAACAAATCCAATTCAATTCCATATTAAAAGTATCATATACTGTGGACAAGCAGGATTTATCCCCGGGATGTAATGTTTCAACATATGCAAATCAACAAATATGATACACCATTTATACAAAATGATAGATAAAAATCATATGATCATCTCCATAGGTGCAGAAATAGCATTTGACAAAATACCTTACCATGATTAAAAAAAAACAAAAAAACAAACTCAAGTTGGTATAGAAGGAACAAATCTCAACATAATAAAGGCTATATATGACAAGCCCACAATTAACATCACACTCAACAATGAAAGGTTGAAAGCTTATTATCTAAGATCAGGAACAAGGCAAGAGTGCCCTATCTCACCACTCCTACTCAACATAGTACTGGAAGACCTAGCCAGAGCAACCAGCAAGAACAAGAAATAAAAGGCATCTAAATCAGAAAAGAAAAAATAAAATTGTTTTTGTTTGCACGTGATATCATCCTAGATACAAATCAACAAATTCAGAAATGTTTCAGGGTACAAAATCAACACAGATACATCAGTTACATTTCTATACACTAACAACCAGACATCTAAAAAAGAAATGAAACAATCCCATTCACAATAGCATAAAAAGCAATACATTACTTAAGAATAAATTCGATCAAGGAGGTGAAAGATCTGCACACTGAAAACTACAAGACTTTGATGAAAGAAATTGAAAAAAGATATAAATAGGAAGACATCTTGTGTTCATAGAATGGAAAAAATAATATTGTTAAAATGTCCATACTATCCAAAGAGTTCTATATATTTAATGTAATTCCTATCAATATTACAATAGTAATTTTTCAAAGAATTAAAAAAAACAATCATGAAATTTGTATGAAACCACAAAAGATTCCGAATACCCACAAAAAATCCTGAGAAAGGAAACCAACACTGGAGTAATTATACTTCTTGACTACAAAGCTATAATATAATCAAAACAGAATGGTCATTGGCATAAAAACAGACATACAGACCACTGGAATAGAGTTGAGAGGCAAGTCACATACAGTCAACTAGTATTTGACAAGGGAGTAAAGAATAGTCAATGAGGAAAGTGTAGTCCCTTCAATAAATAGTGCTGGAAAACTGGATAACCCAGACAGAAAAATGACATTAGACCCCTGTCCTACAAAACTGACAAAAAATTAACTTGAAATGGATTAAAGACAAAAATAATACCTGAATCCATAAAACTCCTAGAAGAATACATAGGGAAAATCCCTTGACATTAGACTTAGCAATGAGTTTTTGGATCTGATACCAAAAGCAATAAGCAACAAAAGCAAAAATCAAAATGTGGGACATCAAATAGCTTTTTCATAACAAAAGAAACAACAAAATGAAAAGGCATCCTACAGGATAGGACAAAATACTTGCAAATCATATATATGTTAAGAAGTTGATATCCAAAATATATAAGGAAATTCTACAACTGAATAGCAACCAATTAATCAATAAACAATCTGACTTAAAAATAGGCAGAGAGAGAGGCACATGGGTGGCTCAGTTGGTTAAGTGACTTAATTTTGGTTCAGGTCATGATCCTACAGTTGTGAGATAGAGCCCCATGTTGGACTCTGCACTGCTTAAGATTCTCCTTCTCTGCCTCTCCCCCAGTTCACGCTCTTGTTCTCTCTCAAAACAAACAAACAAGCAAACAAAAAATAGGGAGAGAAACTGAATAGAATTTTTCCAAAGATGACATTCAACTAGCCAACAGGTACATGAAAAGGTACCCTAGGTCACTAATCATCAGGGAAATGTAAATTAAAATCACAATGAGATATCACCTCATACATGTTAGAATTACCGTCATCAAAAAAGACAAGAGGTAAGTATTGGTGAGGATGTGAAGAAAAGGAATCTGTGCACTGTTGGTGTGAATATGAACTTGTGCAGCCACTACAGAAAAGAATTTAAAAACTTAAAAATGGAACTACCATATGATCCAGCAATCCCACTTCTTGGTATACATCTAAAGAAAATGAAAAAAGGATCTCAAAAGCACTCCCATGTTCATTGCAGCATTGCCCACAATTGCCAAGATATGGAAACAACCTACATAACTGTCAACAGGTAAGTCGGTAAAGAAAATCTGAGATATAGACACTCACACACACACACACACACACACACACACACACACACACACACATGAATATTATTCAGCCATGAGAATAAATGAAATCTTGCTATTTGTGGCAATATGGATGGACCCTGAAGGCACTATGCTAAGTAAAATAAATCAGAGAAAGACAAATACTGTATGATATCACTTATACATGGAATCTAAAAACATAAGCTTAAAGCAGGTGAAAATATAATGTTATTTACCAGAGGCATGGGTTTGAGAGAACTCAGAAAAGTTAGCAAAGTGTACAACTTCCAGGTATAAGACAAGTTTTCGGGACCTAATGTACAGCCCGAGATTATACTGAATAATAATGTATTATATATTTTAAGATTGCTGAGATTGTATATATTAAATTTCTAACCACAAAAAGAAAGGTAATTATGTAATGTGAAGAATGTGTTGACTAACACTATAGTGGTAATCATTTTGGAAAACATGTGTATGAATCAATAAATTTTATACCTAAAACTTACATAACATACACAACATTTTGTGTCAATTATGTCTCCACAAAGCTAGAACAAAAGAGATACATTTAAGACTCTACAGATAGATCAAAATAAAATTGTAAATTTTCAAGTAAGCCCCAGGACAGAAGAAAAAAAGAAGAGAGAGAAATGAAAAATGAGGGAGCATAAAATTAAAAAATAACTTGGGAGACTCAGACCTAACATCAACATTTCATCAAATATAAATAGTTTAAATTCACCAATTTAGGGAGAGAAGTTGGCAAAGTGGGAAAAAAGACAGTTTAATGCCATCTATAAGAAACTTAATTCAAATATAATGATACAGTAGTTGAAAATTAATAAGTTAGACCATGTAAACACCTGTAAAATCTGGAATAACTATTAATATCAGATACATTCAGAACAAAGAAAATTATCAGAGGCATTGAAGGACATTACACAATGACAAAAGGGACAGTCCAACAAGAAGAAATAGCAATCCTAAATGTGTATATACACCAAACAAGAGAACTGCAAAATATGTGAGGCAAAACCTGATAAGGCTGAAAGGAAAAATAGGCAAATTCACAATAATAGAGACTTCAGCACCCCTCTCTCAACAACTGATAGAACTAGATGGAAATTCATTAAGTATATAGAATGTGACTATACCATCAACTGACAGAACTTTATCAAACTTTATTAGAATACTCCATCCAGCTACAGCAGAATATACATTCTTTTCAAATACAAAACAATTAGCACAACAGACCATATCTTGGGCCATTAAAATAACCTCAAAAAATTTAAGACAATTAAAATTATAGAAAGGTTGTTCTCTAACTATGGTTCACTCAAACTGGAAAGCAAGAATAGAAAGATAATTGGATAATTTTCAAATACCTAGAAACTAAAGAAAACACTTTTAAATAATTCATGAGTCATAGCAGAAATTTCAAGTACAATAAAAAATATATTGGACTGAACAAAGATGAAAATACAAATCAGAATCCATGAGACAAAGTTAAATGAACACTGAAAGGGAAATTTATACCATGAAGTGCTTATATTAGAGAAAAGGAAAAGTCTCAAATCAGTTATATCAGTTCCCACATCAAGAACCTGGAAAAACAAGAGCAAAATAAATCCAAAGCAAGCAAAAAGTACATAATAAAGAGAAGAGCAGGAATCAATGAAGTTGAAAGAAGAAAAATAATAAAGTCATGAAATAGAAACCTGGTTCTTTGAAAAGAGCAATAAAATAAATAAACCTCTAGCAAGACTGAAGAAAAGAGATAATACATAAATCACCAATGTCAGGAATAAAACAGGGAATAACACCACACAGCTTGCAGATATCAATAACATAATATGAGAATATGACACATGTAAATTTGACAACTTAGACAAAATGGTCCTCATTTTCAAAAACTAGCCCAACTCACCCAACATAAAACAGGTAATTTATATAGTTCCATATTCTTAAGGAAACTCCAAGCCACATATCTGAAAAATCACCTTCATTGGAATATGCAAAGAATTCTCACAGCTCCACAGGAAAAAAAAAATCCAATTAGAAACTGGATAGAAATATCTCACTAAAACATATATGTGTGTAGCAATACTTGAAAAGATGTTCAGATCACTAGTTTTGAGGAAAGTTCATACTAAGACCACAATGGTATATGACTACATGTCTATTAAATCAGTTGAAATTTTAAAAATAGTGAGAATACTAAATACTGGTGAGGATGTGCATGAACCGGATCTCTACATGAACCGATCCAGGTCCTCTACAAAATAATTTGACAGTTTCACAAAGACTATGCACACAGTTGTTATATGTCCTAGCAATAGCACCCCTGGATGTATATCACAGAGAAATGATGATTTATATCCACAAATGAGACACAAATTTTCAGCACCTTTATTTGCAATAATCAAAAACTGCAAACAACCAAAACATCCCTCAGTAAGTGTGTGAATAAACAAATTATACAATATTCAAACCAGGGAGTATTACTCAGCAATAAAAAGGAATGGGCCACTGACACTTCAACAACTTGATTATGTCTCAACATTATTCTAAGTGAGAAAATCTCAACCTCAAAGACACCATACTGTTTGACTTCCTTTACGTAACATTTTACAAATGACAAAACTACAGAGTTGGAAAACAGATGAGCTGTTGCCAGGGGTTTAAAGATGATGGGGAGAATGGGCACAAGGGAGAGAGTTTTGGTGATGGAATAATTCTGTATCTTAACCGGGTTGGTGGTTACATGAATCTAACAAGTGACATATGTCTATGATAAAATGACAAAGAATAATGCATATTGTTCCAATGTCAATTTCCTGGATTTGATCCTCTATGACAGTTATATAAAATAAAGGACTGAGAGAAATTAGATAAAAAGCACAAAGGAACTTTCCACACTATTATTGTAATACCCATAAATCTGTATTTTAAAATATGAAGTTTTAAAAGTCCATTATATTTCTATACACCAGCAATACAAAAATTGAAAGTGTTATTAAAAGCATAGCACTAAAACTATGATGCATGGAATAGCACCAAAACAAAAGAATAATAAAATATAAAAATAATTGTTTACTTAATTCAATAAATGTTGAAAATTGGATGAAATTCATCACCCACTCATAAAACTCCCTAAAAATAAAAATAGCAGGGAATTACTTAATCTTACAGAGGATATCAACAAAGATCTACTGGAAAAATCCTACTTCATGTGAATTTTTAAAAGATTTTCCCATGATATAGGAAATGAGCCCACGATTCCCAATATGATAGCTTTTGTCTAACATTTTGCTAGAGATCCTCTCTAGGAACAAGGAAAAGAAACCAAAAACCGTACATTTTGAAAACAAAAAGACAAAACAGTCATTTATAGATGTTTGTGGCATAAGTACACATATGATATAATTTGATTTCTGTAAGTTCAAGAAAAAAAATGCATGCATGAAAAGTTGTAACTGTGCCCTCGGTGGTAAAGAATGGAAGGGGGAGTGAAGGAATTTTGGGTGTACTGGCAATGTTTCTCCATGTGGGTGGTTACGGAAGTGTGTTCACTTTTTGAAAGTTTGGGTTATCAAATTATTATTTGTGTACTCCTCTGCATGTATGTAATTCTTCAGTAAAAATGCTTACATATAAATGGTAGAAAGATAAAGTGTTATTTATTTATTTTTTATTTTTTATTAAATGAAATTTATTGTCAAATTAGTCTCCATATAACACCCAGTGCTCATCCCAAAAGATGTCCTCTTCAATGCCCATCACATACCCTCCCTTCTCTCCCACCCCCCATCAACCCTCAGTTTGTTTTCAGTTTTTTTTATTTTTATTTTTTAAATTTTTTTGATGTTTTTATTTATATTTGAGACAGAGAGAGACGAACCATGAGCAGGGGAGGGGCAGAGAGAGAGAGGGAGACACAGAATCTGAAGCAGGCTCCAGGCTCTGAGTTGTTGGCACAGAGCCCAACGCGGGGTTTGAACTGAAAAGCTGTGAGATCATGACCTGAGCTGGATGCCCAACCGACTGAACTAACCAGGTGCCCCTGTTCTCAGTTTTTAAGAGTCTCTTATGCTTTGGCTCTCTCTCCCACTCTAACCTCTTTTTTTTTTTCCTTCCCCTCCCTCATGGGTTTCTGTTAAGTGTCTCAGGATCCACATAAGAGTGAACATATATGGTATCTGTCTTTCTCTGTATGGCTTATTTCACTTAGCATCACACTCTCCAGTTCCATCCACGTTGCTACAAAGGGCCATATTTCATTCTTTCTCATTGCCATGTAGTACTCCATTGTGTCTATAAACCACAATTTCTTTATCCATTCATCAGTTGATGGACATTTAGGCTTTTTCCACAATTGGCTATTGTTGAGAGTGCTGCTATAAACATTGGGGTACAAGTGCCCCCATCCATCAGTATTCCTGTATCCCTTGGGTAAATTCCTAGCAGTGCTACTGCTGGGTCATAGGGTAGGTCTATTTTTAACTTTTTGAGCAACTTCCACACTGTTTTCCAGAGCGGCTGCACCAGTTTGCATTCCCACCAACAGTGCAAGAGGGTTCCCGTTTCTCCACATCCTCTCCAGCATCTATAGTCTCCTGATTTGTTCATTTTGGCCACTCTGACTGGCGTGAGGTGATATCTGAGTCTGGTTTTGATTAGTGTTCCCCTGATGAGGAGCGAGGTTGAGCATCTTTTCATATGCCTGTTGGCCATCTGGCTGTCTTCTTTAGAGAAGTGTCTATTCATGTTTTCTGCCCATTTCTTCACTGGATTATTTGTTTTTCGGGTGTGGAGTTTGGTGAGCTCTTGATAGATTTTGGATACTAGCCCTTTGTCTGAAACGTCATTTGCAAATATCTTTTCCCATTCCGTTGGTTGCCTTTTAGTTTTGTTGTTTCCTTGGCTGTGCAGAAGCTTTTTATCTTCATAAGGTCCCAATAGTTCATTTTTGCTTTTAATTCTCTTGCCTTTGGGGATGTGTCAAGTAAGAAATTGCTGCGGCTGAGGTCAGAGAGGTCTTTTCCTGCTTTCTCCTCTAGGGTTTTGATGGTTTCCTGTCTCACATTCAGGTCCTTTATCCATTTTGAGTTTATTCTTGTGAATGGTGTGAGAAAGTGGTCTAGTTTCATTCTTCTGCATGTTGCTGTCCAGTTCTCCCAGCACCATTTGTTAAAGAGACTGTCTTGTTTCCATTGGATGTTCTTTCCTGCTTTGTCAAAGATGAGTTGGCCATACGTTTGTGGGTCTAGTTCTGGGGTTTCTATTCTATTCCATTGGTATGTGTCTGTGTTTGTGCCAATACCACGCTGTCTTGATGATGACAGCTTTGTAGTAGAGGCTAAAGTCTGGGATTGCGATGCCTCCGGCTTTGGTCTTCTTCTTCAAAATTACTTTGGCTATTCGAGGCCTTTTGTGGTTCCATACAAATTTTAGGATTGCTTGTTCTAGCTTCGAGAAGAATGCTGGTGCATTTTAATTGGGATTGCATTGAATGTGTAGATAGCTTTGGGTAGTATTGACATTTTGACAATATTTATTCTTCCAATCGATAAGCACAGAATATTTTTCCATTTCTTTATATCTTCTTCAAATTCCTTCATAAGCTTTCTATAGTTTTCAGCATACAGATCTTGCACATCTTTGGTTAAATTTATTCCTAGGTATTTTATGCTTCTTGCTGCAATTGTGAATGGGATCAGTTTCTTTATTTGTCTTTCTGTTGCTTCATTGTTAGTGTATAAGAATGCAACTGATTTCTGTACATTGATTTTGTATCCTGCAACTTTGCTGAATTCATGTATCAGTTCTAGCAGACTTTTGGTGGAGTCTATCAGATTTTCATGTATAATATCATGTCATCTGCAAAAAGCGAAAGCTTGACTTCATCTTTGCCAATTTTGATGGCTTTGATTTCCCTTTGCTAATTTCTGATGCTAGCACTTCCAATGCTATGTTAAACAACAGCAGTGAGAGTGGACATCCCTGTCGTGTTCCTGATCCAGGGGGAAAGCTCTCAGTTTTTCCCCATTGAGGTTGATGTTAGCTGTGGGCTTTTCATAAATGGCTTTTATGATCTTTAAGTATGTTCCTTCTATTCCGACTTTCTCAAGGGTTTTTATTTATTTTTTTTTAATTTTTTTTTCAATGTTTTTTATTTATTTTTGGGACAGAGAGAGACAGAGCATGAACGGGGGAGGGGCAGAGAGAGAGGGAGACACAGAAGCAGAAACAGGCTCCAGGCTCCGAGCCATCAGCCCAGAGCCTGACGCGGGGCTCGAACTCCCAGACCGCGAGATCGTGACCTGGCTGAAGTCGGACGCTTAACCGACTGCGCCACCCAGGCGCCCCTCAAGGGTTTTTATTAAGAAACGTTGCTGAATTTTGTCAAATGCTTTTTCTGCATTGATTGACAGGATCATATGGTTCTTATCTTTTCTTTTATTAATGTGATGTATCATGTTGATTGATTTGCGAATGTTGAACCAGCCCTGCATCCCAGGAATGAATCCCACTTGATCATGGTGAATAATTCTTTTTACATGCTGTTGAATTCGATTTGCTAGTATCTTCTTGAGAATTTTTGCATCCATATTCATCAGGGATATTGGCCTGTAGTTCTCTTTTTTTGCTGGGTCTCTGTCTGGTTTAGGAATCAAAGTAATGCTGGCTTCACAGAATGAGTCTGGAAGTTTCCTTCCCTTTCTCTTTTTTGGAACAGCTTGAGAAGGATAGGTATTATCTCTGCTTCAAACGTCTGGTAGAATTCCCCAGGGAAACCATCTGGTCCTGGACTCTTACTTGTTGGAAGAGTTTTGATAGCTGATTCAATTTCTTTGCTGGTTATGGGTCTGTTCAAGCTTTCTATTTCCTCCTGATTGAGTTTTGGAAGAGTGTAGGTGTTTAGGAATTTGTCCATTTCTTACAGGTTGTCCAATGTGTTGGCATATAATTTTTCATAGTATTCCCTGATAATTGCTTGTATTTCTGACGGATTCGTTGTAAGAATTACATTTTCATTCATGATTTTATGTATTTGGGTCCTCTCCCTTTTCTTTTTGAGAAGCCTGGCTAGAGGTTTATCAAATTTGTTTATTTTTTCAAAAAACCAACTCTTGGTTTCGTTGATCTGCTCTACTGTTGTTTTAGATTCTATATTGTTTATTTCTGCTCTGATCTTTGTTGTTTCTCTTCTTCTGCTTTTTTTGGGGTGTCTTTGCTGCTCTGCTTCTATTTCCTTTAGGTGTGCTGTTAGATTGTGTATTTGGGATTTTTCTTGTTTCTTGAGATAGGCCTGGATTGCAATGTATTTTCCTCTCAGGACTGCCTTTGCTGCATCCAAAGCTTTTGGATTGTTGTATTTTCATTTTCATTTGTTTCCATATATTTTTAAATTTCTTCTCTAATTGCCTGGTTGACCCATTCATTCTTTTGTAAGGTATTCTTTAACCTCCATGCTTTTGGAGGTTTTCCAGACTCTTTCCTGTGGTTGATTTCAAGCTTCATAGCATTGTTGTCTGAAAGTGTGCATGGTATGATATCAATTCTTGTATACTTATGAAGAGCTGTTTTATGACCCAGTATGTGATCTATCTTGGAGAATGTTCCATGGGCACTCGAGAAGAAAGTATATTCTGTTGCTTTGGGATGCAGAGTTCTAAATAGATCTGTCAAGTCCATCTGATCCAATGTGTCATTCAGGGCCCTTGTTTCTTTATTGACCATGTGTCTAGATGATCTATCCATTGTTGTGAGTGGGGTGTTAAAGTCCCCTGCAATGACCACATTCTTATCAATAAGGTTGCTTATGTTTGTGAGTAATTGTTTTATATATTTGGGGGCTCCCGTATTCGGCGCATAGACATTTATAGTTGGTAGTTCTTCTTGATGGATAGACCCTGTAATTATTATATAATGCCCTTCTTCATCTCTTGTTACAGCCTTTAATTTAAAGTCTAGTTTCTAGTCTGATATAAGTATGGCTACTCCAGCTTTCTTTTGACTTCCAGTAGCATGATAAATAGTTCTCCGTACCCTCACTTTCAATCTGAAGGTGTCCTCAGGTCTAAAATGAGCCTCTGGTAGACAGCAAATAGATGGGTCTTGTTTTTTTATCCATTCTGATACCCTATGTCTTTTGGTTGGTGCATTTAATCCATTTACATTCAGTGTTATTATAGAAAGATATGGGTTTAGAGTCATTGTGATGTCTGTAGGTTTCATGCTTGTAGCGATATCTCTGGTACTTTGTCTCACAGGATCCCCCTTAGGATCTCTTGTAGGGCTGGTTTAGTGGTGACGAATTCCTTCAGTTTTTGTTTGTTTGGGAAGACCTTTATCTCTCCTTCTATTCTAAATGACAGACTTGCTAGATAAAGGATTCTCGGCTGCATATTTTTTCTGTTCATCACATTGAAGATCCTGCTATTCTTTTCTGCCCTGCCAAGTTTCAGTAGAGAGATCAGTCACGAGTCCTATAGGTCTCCCTTTATATGTTAGAGCCTGTTTATCCCTAGCTGCTTTCAGAATTTTCTCTTTATCCTTTTATTTTGCTAGTTTCACTATAATATGTCATGCAGAAGATTGATTCAGGTTACAACTGAAGGGAGTTCTCTGTGCCTCTTATATTTCAATGCCTTTTTCCGTCCCCAGATCCGGGAAGTTCTTAGCTATTATTTCTTCAAGAACACCTTCAGCACTTTTCCCTCTCTCTTCCTCCTCTCAAATACCAATTATGTGTATATTATTTCTCTTTAGTGCATCACTTAGTTCTCTAATTTTCCCCTCATATTCCTGGATTTTTTTCTCTTTTTTTCAGCTTCTTTTTCCATAATTTTATCTTCCAGTTCACCTATTCTCTCCTCTGCCTCTTCAATCCGAGCTGTGGTCGTCTCCATTTTATTTTGCAGCTCATTAAGAGCATTTTTTAGCTCCTCCTGGCTGTTCCTTAGTCCCTTGATCTCTGTAGCAAGAGATTCTCTGCTGTCCTCTATACTGTTTTCAAGCCCACCGATTAATTTTATGACTATTATTCTAAATTCACTTTCTGTTGTATTGTTGAAATCCTTTTTGATCAGTTTGTTAGCTGTCGTTATTTCCTGGAGGTTTTTTTGAGGGGAATTCTTCCGTTTCATCATTTTGGATAGTCCCTGGAGTGGTGCGGGACTATGGGGCACTTCCCCTGTGCTGTCTTGAATAACTCCAGTTGGTGGGCGGGGCTGCAGTCAGACCTGATGTCTGCCCCCAACCCACCGCTGGGGCCACAGTCAGACTGGTGTGTGCCTTCTCTTCCCCTCTCCTAGCGGCGGGATTCACTGTGGGGTGGCGTGGCGTGGCCCATCTGAGCTACTTTCACACTGCCAGGATTGTGGTGCTGGGGATCTAGTGTATTAGCTGGTGTGGATCGGCAAGGTGCACTGGGGCGGGAGGGGCAGGCACAGCTTGCTTTTCCTTTGGTGATCGGCTTTGGGAGCGGCCCTGCAGCACCAGGAGGGAGTCAGACCCGCTAGAGGAATGGATCCGCAGAAGCAGAGCGTTAGGTGTTTGCATGGTGCAAGCAAGTTCCCTGGCAGGAACTGGTTCCCTTTGGGATTTTGGCTGGGGGATGGGTGAAGGAGATGGTACTGGCGAGTGCCTTTGTTCCCCAACAAGCTGCGCTCTGTTGTCCAGGGCTCAACAAGTCTCCCTCCCGTTTTCCTCCAGCCCTCCCACTCTCTGAGCAGAGCTGTTAGCTTATAACCTTCCAGACGTTAAGTCCTGCTTGCTGTCTGAACCCACTCCGTGGGGCACCTTCACTTTTGCAAGCCGGACTCAGGGGCTCTACTTTGCCGGTGGGCTGCCCCTCCCCCCCCACCCCCCTACCCTCCTGCCAGTCCGTGTAGCGCGCGCACAGCCTCTCTGTCCTTCCTACCCTCTTCCGTGGACCTCTCTTCTACGCTTGGCTCCGGAGAATCCGTTCTGCTAGTCTTGTGGTGATTTTCTGGGTTTAGGCAGGTGTGGGTGGAATCTAAGTGATCCGCAGGACGCGGTGAGCTCAGTGTCCTCCTACACCGCCATCTTCCCAGAATCCCAAATAAAGTGTTATTTAAATAGCAATAAAATATACTTCTGACGGGATCAAAATAAAAATAAAGCCAAAAAGAAATTGAGTTTTGTTATCAATGCTTTCCCTGTTTAATTCTTCTTCCAACATACCAGGCAGTAAAAGCTTTATAATTGATTTTGCTAAATTTTTTGGGAAATAAATGTCTTCCCCTACATAAGTGTTCCAGAAAAAATAAGTTGTCAAACTTATTTTATAAGGCTAGTATAAATTTGATGCCAAAGGAAGAAAAGAACAGCAAAATAAAATTATAAAAAAACCTTACTAATTATTAAAACAAATACAAAAAAATGAATACTTTTACAAACTCAAACCAATATTTTATTTAAGTGTTATTTAACCAAGTGGGTTTTATCCTGGGATGATTTATCAAAGATGGTCCAATTTTACAAAACTTCTCAGTGTAATACTAAGTTAACAGAGTAAAGAAAAAATATATTATTATTTTAATACATGCAGAAAAAAAATCATTTGACAGAATGTAAAGAAATTATCATTCTGTTGATATATCTCAGAGTTTGGCAATAGAGCTACTCTCCACTATTTAGAGTCACTGTTTTCAATTTCTAATTGAGCAAAATTGTGCATTTGACAGTGTAACCTTTGAGTTTTCTTCTTCTTTAAACTTTTTCATGTTGAGCCTCTACTTTTCACCCAGTACCTCCAATGGCAATGCTATAATCTTATACTCCATTTATCTCACTCATATCAAGGCTTATTTTCAGGAAAAATTTTATGTCAGTCACACAGACCATGTCTTCCGCTTCTAAGATGGAGTAGCAGGGACTGGATTTGCTCTCCCTTCTGAAACAACTTAGAAACATGAAATAACAGTTCTCAGAATCGTGGACACCAGGCAGTGAAGGACAGGACAGTCCCTAAGGGACAGGAAACAAATTAAGTGAATCCTGCAATTGCCCAGTTCTTTGCTGTGAGAGTTTGCAGGCGGCATCACAGAGAAGAGAAACCCAGATAGAGTCTGATGAACTCCGTGAGTTGAGATAAAGCTGAGAAATTGATGAGCCTAAGGAAGCTAGCCTTCACATGACTGAGTATCAAAGGAGAGAGTTGCATACAGAGAGAATTGTTATGGTCTTTAAATTAATTTTCAAATTACCTGCATTTGAAGAATCTAAATGGAAATAAAAATGGACTGAATTTAATAAAGACAGCCTGAAAACTTCAGATTTAATGGTTCATTGAAAACAGATGTAGTATCAAAATTATATAACACAAGCACTTTTCTCGTAGAGAGAAAGTCTGGTTCTAGATATGTCAACACAAAATCAACAAACCTTTCAGAATCTCTAAAAAAGAGGAAGAGAGTTTTATTGGAGCCCAAGTTAGGACAGCTGCCTAGAATACACAATCTTTACAAATAAGAGAGTGCTTAGGAGAAGGAATGTTTAATGCAGGGTTATATATATTTTTTTGTTACATCAATAGTTACAAATCATCATGAGGAAATACACTGCAGAAAATTATAAACTTCATGTTATGCTTGTAGTATGTGCAAGGCTGCAGGCTTTGGAGGTATGGGAATGGAACTTAGGGACGTTTTTACTCTTACCTTTAGTTTGAAATGTTTCTTCTATGTTACTTGCTAAAGAAGCAGATGTAAAATATATGCTGGGGCAGAAACTGAGCCCATGTTTTGAAGTCTGGCTAAGCCATTCGTATCTTGGTAAATGTTAAAGTATAGCTTTCCTAGGAGCCCCAGAGCAGGACACAAGAGCATTGAAAGTCGAAGAGTTCCTTTATCAGAAAAACTGGAGAGGAGTGTTTGTTAAACAGAACCATAGAATTGCAAAAGTGTCACTTCCTTGGGCAAGATCCTCAGGGCCCTCCTAGTGGAGGAAGGAGGCAATACCAGGAAACCCAATGTTTGGACATACATTTTTATGAAAGTCTACGGAATCTTTTCTTCAAACTGCATCTAAGATCAAGGAGGAAGAGTTAGGAATGAAAAAAATTGTTCCCCATGTATAGGAACGGAATTTTACTTCAAATGGAAATCCTTTTTTATTTTTATTTTTATTTTTTAAAGACAGAGAGACAGGGAGGGGTGGAGAGAGGGAGAGAGGGAGAGAAAGAGAATCTCTCAGTGCAGGCTCTGCACTGACAGCACAGATCCCAATGTGGGGCTTTAACTCATGAACTGTGAGATCATGACCTGAGCTAAAACCAAGAGTTGGATGCTTAACTGACTGAGCCACCCAGGTGCCCTCAAATGGAAATCCTCAACTTTGGGGGCCCCCATGTGAGAATTTAGAAATTACTCACATTAGAAGATGTTGGGATTTGAATCCCATCTGAGTACCTGGGAGGTGCAGGAGACTGTGGAGCTGGACAAACCGCCCTGCTCGTGCCCTCATGGTACTGTGAGGAGCCCGAAGCCCTTTGTTGGCTGGCTGGGCAGAATGGCACTACCCTGAAACTGGTGTGCATGGAGTGGGATCCTTTAAGACATGGGGATTCGAATCACAGCCCAGTGCCTGGGAGGCACAGGAGACAGTGGGGTGGAAAAAACTGGCCCACTCTTGCCCACACAACAATGTGAAGATGGCCTGAACAGAGTGGCTTGGGACACCTGGTCCGGGGAGGAGAGACTCGGTGCCCCCATTTTTCTCCCCATCACCAACAAGGTGGGGCTTCAGGAAACCCACAAGGGGCTGACAGTGGAGGCAGGACCGACCTACATCAAACCACACCACGCAGTACCTGGTAACTCGGTATCTACCAGAGCAAGATTGCAACTGACCAAACCAGACGGTCCCTCCTCCAAATCAGCACAGCCACCAGTTCCAAGGCACCCAGAAGTTTTGCATTTTCTGTTTTAATTCTTGGTCAATTCTCATTATGTGTGTGTGTGTATGTATTTTCTTCCTTTATTTTTTTTCTTTTCCTTTTCTTCCTCTTATTTCTTCCCTTCTCTAGTCTGGTTATTCTGGTTGTTAGTTTGCTTAAGAAGACATATTTAATCTATTCTTTTTACACCTCTTCTGTATTTCATTCTTTATTTTCCCTCTCTGGATTAAGCTGTATAGTTTCTCTGGCTGGTCAATTTTCTTTTCTTTATTCTTTTCCCCACCGCTGTCATTTCTCTTCATATGGGGTAAGGCTTCTTTCACCACCAACCCCATTTTTAAAAATTTTGTTCCAGGGTTAACGGATTAAATGGATTAAAAAATAAGATCCATCTATGTACTGTCTACAAAAGACCCGTTTTAGACCTGAGGACACCTTCTGATTGAAAGTGAAGGGATGAAGAATCATCTATCATGCTACGGAAGTCAAAAGAAAGCTGGAGTAGCCATACATATATAGACAAACTAGATTTTAAACTAAAGTCTGTAACAGATGAAGAGTGGCATCATAACATAATTACAGGGTCTATCCATCAAAAGAGCTAACAATTATAAATGTTTATGTCCCCAATTTGAGAGCACCCAAATATATAAATCAATTCATCCAAACATAAGCAATTTTATTGATAAGAATATGGTAATTGCAGGTGACTTTAACACTCCACTTACAACAATGGACAGATCATCTAGGCAGAAAAATCAATAAAGAAACAATGGCCTTGAATGATACAGTGGACCAGATGGACTTGACAGATATATTCAGCACTTCCCTTTCAAAAGCAAGAGAATACACATTCTTCTCAAGTGCACATGAAACATTCTACAAGATATATCACATACTGGTCAAAAAACAGCCCTCAATAAATATAAAAGAAGTGAGATCGTACCATGCATATTTTCGGATCACAATGCTATGAAACTTGAAATCAACCATAAGAAAAAATTTGGAAGGCCTCCAAATGCATGGAGGTTAAAGAACATCCTACAGGGGCGCCTGGGTGGCGCAGTCAGTTAAGCGTCCGACTTCAGCCAGGTCACGATCTCGCGGTCCGTGAGTTCGAGCCCCGCGTCAGGCTCTGGGCTGATGGCTCGGAGCCTGGAGCCTGTTTCTGATTCTGTGTCTCCCTCTCTCTCTGCCCCTCCCCCGTTCATGCTCTGTCTCTCTCTGTCCCAAAAATAAATAAACGTTGAAAAAAAAATTAAAAAAAAAAAAAAAGAACATCCTACTAAAGAATGAATGGGTCAACCAGGCAATTAAAGACGAAATTAAAAAATACATAGAAGCAAATTAAAATGGAAACATGACAGTGCAAACCATTTGCGATGCAGCAAAGGCAGTCCTAAGAGGAAAACACACTGCAATCCAGGCCTATCTCAAGAAACAAGAAAAGTCTCAAATACAAAATCTAACAGCCCACCTAAAGGAACTAGAAGCAGAACAGCAAAGAAACCCCAAGGCTAGAAGAAGAAATAATCAATATTAGAGCAGAAATAAATAATATAGAATCTAAACAAAACAAAACAAAAACAAAAACAGTAGAATAGATAAATGAATCTAAGAGCTGGCTTTTCAAAAAAATAAGCAAAATTGATAGGCCCCTAGCCAGACTTCTCAAAAATAAAACAGAAGACCCAAATAGATAAAACCATAAATGAAAACGGACAGATCAAACCAACACCACAGAAATACAAACAATTATTAGAGACTACTATGAACAATCATATGCCAACGAACTGGACAACCTGGAGGAAATGGACAAATTCCTAGACACCCACATACTACCAAAACTCAAATGGGAAGAAACAGAAAATCTGAATAGACCTATAACCAGTGAAGAAATTGAATCAGTTATGAAAAATCTCCCAACAAATAAGAATCCTGGGCCAGATGGCTTCCTAGGGGAATTCTACAGACATTTAAAGCAGAGTTCATAACTATTCTTCCCAAACTGTTATAAACAACAGAAAGAGAAGGAAAACTTTCAAACTCATTCTATGAAGCCAGCATTACCTTTATTCCCAAACCAGACAGAGACACCACAAAAAAGGAGAATTACAGGCCAATATCCCTGATGAACATGGATGCAAAAATTCTCAACAAGATACTACTGAATTGAATTCAACAGTAAATGAAAAGAATTATTCACCATGATCAAGTGGGATTTATTCTTGGGGTGCAGGGCCTGTTCTGTATTCACAAATCAATGTGACACATTGCATTAATAGAAAAAGGATAAGAACCATGTGATCCTCTCAACAGATGCAGAAAGGGCATTTTACAAAATACAGCATCCTGTCTTAATAAAAACCCTCAAGAAAGTCGGGATAGAAGGAACATACCTTAAAACCATAAAAGCCATATATGAAAAGCCCACAGCTAATATCATCCTCAGTAGGGCAAAACTGAGAGCCCCACTCAAATCAGGAACACGAACTACTGTTGTTTAACACAGTGTTGGAAGTCCTGGACTCAGCAATCAGACAACAAAATGAAATAAAAGGCATCCAAGATGACAACGAAGTAGTCAAACTTTCACTTTTGGCAGACATCATGATAGTCTACATGGAAAACCTGAAAGACTGCTAGAACTGATACATGAATTCAGCAAAGTCACAGGACACAAAATCACTATACAGAAATCGGCTGCATTTCTACACACCAGTAATGAAGCAACAGAGAGAGAAATCAAAGAATCTATCCCATTTATAATTGCATCAAGAACCGTAAAATACCTAGGAATAAACCTAACCAAAAGATGTAAAAGATCTGTATGCTGAAAACTATAGAAAACTTACAAAAGAAATTGAAGAAGACACAAAGAGATGGAAAAACAATCCATGCTTATGGAATGGAAGAACAAATATTGTTAAAATGTCAATACTACCCAGAGCAATCTACACATTCAATTCAATCCCAATCAAAATTGCACTGGCATCCTTCTCAAAGCTAAACCAGATGATCTTAAAACTTGTATGAACCACAAAAGACCCCGAGTAGCCAAAGTAATGTTGAAAAGGACAACCAAAGCAGGAGGCATAAAAATCTGACTTTAGCCTCTACTACAAAGCTGTAATCATCAGACATGGTATTGGCACAAAAACAGACACATAGACCAATGGAATAGAATAGAGAACCCAGAATTGGACCCACAAATGTATGGCCAACTAATCTTTGACAAAGCAGGAAAAGAGTATCCAATGCAAAAAAAGACAGCCACTTCAGCAAATGGTGCTGGGAGAATTTAACAGCAACATGCAGAAGAATGAAACTGGACCATTTTCGTATATCATACACAAAAATAAACTTAAATGCATGAAAGACTTAAATATGAGACAGGAAACCATCAAAACCCTAGAGGAGAAAACAGGTAAAAACCTCTTTGACCTCAGCTGCAGCAACCTCTTGCTCGACAAGTCTCCAAAGGCAAGGGAAACAAAAGCAAAAATGAACTATTGGCACCTCATCAAGATAAAAGCTTCTGCACTGCAAAGAAACAATCAACAAAACTAAAAGGTAACTGATAATGGGAGAAGATATTTGCAAATGACAGAGCGGATAAAGGGTTAGTATCCAAAATCTATTAAGAACTCACCAAATTCAACACTCGAAAAACAAATAATCTAGGGAGAAACAGGCAGAAGACATGAATAGACACTTTTCCAAAGAAGACATCCAGATGGCAAACAGACACATGAAAAGATGCTCAATATCATTCATCATCAGAGAAATACAAATCAAAACCACACTGAGATACCACCTCACAGAGATACCACCTCACAGAGATACCACCTCACACTGGTCAGAATGGCTAAAATGAACAACTCAGAAAACAACAGATGTTGGCCAGGATGTGGAGAAATAGGAACCCCCTTGCCCTATTGGTGGGAATGCAAACTGGTGCAGCTGTTCTAGAAAACAGTGTGGAGGTTCCTCACAAAATTAAAAATAGATCTACCCTATGTATGACCCAGCAATAGTGCTACTATGAATTTATCTAAAGGATACAAGAGTGCTGATTCACAGGGGCACCTGTACCCAATGTTAATAGCAGCACTTTCAATCATAGCCAAATTACGGAAAGATGTCCAATGTCCATCAACTGATGAATGTATAAAGAAGATGTGGTTTATATATAAGATGGAATACTAGTTGGCAACAACATGGCAACAACTACATTTGCAACAATGTGGATGGAACGGGGCGCGGGGGGGGGTATTATGCTAAGTGAAATAAGTCAGTCAGAGAAAGATATAATTTCACTCATATGGGGAACTTGAAAAACTTAACAGAAGACCATGGGATAAAGGAAGGGGAAAAATAGTTTAAAACAGAGAGGGAGGCAAACCATAAGATACATAAAGAACATAAAGAACTGAGGGTTTGTTAAGAACAAAAGAACAAACTGAGGGTTGACTGGGGGTAGGGAAGAAGGGAGGGGAAAATGGGTGACAGGCATTGAGGAGGGCACTTATTGGTATAAGCACTGGATGCTGTATAAGCGATGAAACATGGGAATCTACCCCAAAACCAAGAGCACACTGTATACACTGTATGTTAGCTAACTTGACAATAAGTGATATTTTAAAACAAATAAGTTACGTATATTAAAAGCTTCATTACACAAAATAATTTGACTTAAAAGCTATTTAATTATTTTAAAGAAAAACATTGATATTGCACAGAAAATTAGAAGAGAACGCATTTGATTTCTGAATGACTGCAGGTAAAGAAAAAATATTTAAGATGCCTTGAACTTCACAGCAACTTCTCAGTGACCTACTCTTTTGTCCATAAACAACATATTTTATGAGGTCACAGTTTTAGAATTAATATATCCTAGTGATGTATTTCTGAGAATACATCATGGCCCATTAACAAGAGACTTCTCACATAAGCAAATCCTTCTAACCATCCTTTATTGCAAAACTCTTATAGATGAATAATGTCAACACTTATTTAGTGATTCTCAGTCATGACTGTGAATTAGAATTACCTGAAGCAGTTTATAGTAAAAAGCACGTTTCTGGGATTCATTCCCAGATTTCTGATTCAGCAAAGCAAGGATGCATCCAGATTATTTGCATTTTTAAAAGCATCCCAGGTGATTTCAATGTAGGCAGTCTTCACATTACTTTTGAAAAATACTGTATTCTGTGGTTTACATATCTTATTTCAAAATAGGAAAGTGAGTTTCATAAAGACTTGCTCAAAACTGGAAGAAGTTCCTTTATTAAAATCTATGGTATAATTTAAGAAACAAACGAAGGGAAGAGAGAGAGACACCAAGAAACAGACTCTTAACTAGAGAGAACTGTTACCAGAGGGAGGGTGGGTGGGGCTATGGGTAAAATAAGTGATGGGGATTAAGGAGTGCACTTGTGATGAGCACCCAGTGTTGTACGAAAGTGTTGAATCACTATATTGAACACCTGAAAGTAATATTACACTGTACATTAACTAAGTGGAATTTAAATAAAAATGTGTAAAAAATAAATGTATGGGTCTCTGTGCACTGACAATGATAAGTTCCCTGCAAAAGTCCACAGTTTGGGGAAAACTGGTGACTTTACTCACTCAAGTTTCACTAACATGGCAAGCAGCCATCTTTACCCAGTCCAGACACCTCACCTCCAGGGATTTCTGTGCCTAAAGCGAGGGTGCAGGGTCCATATCCATCTTCATGGATCTGACCAAAGCAAGGAGGAGAGCTGAGCAGAGATTGGGGATGAGACAAGAGCCACAGATACCTCTAAAAAGTCATAAACACCTGTGGGATCTAGCATCTCTTTCAGCATTTACTCTAGGACTGGTTCTGTGCTAAACATGCTGTGCGTGTGTGTGTATGTGTGCATAGTAACAGGACAAAATACAGGGTCCTCAGGAATCAGAGAAAAATTGAGGTAATAAGGGAAGCCTTTGCTAATCATCAGGACTGGATTAAGTTTCCCTCTCCTATACTCTCAGACATCATGTTTATCTCTATCATAGCTCTCACCTGACAGCATATTTTGTGACTATATAACTTGCTTTAATTCCACTAAACTGGGAATGTGTGTTCCTAAATACTCTATATCCACCCCTAGCTCCATTCATGGAATCTGAAACACAGCAGATGCTTGACAAACATTTAATTGCATAAATAAATATGTGAATAGTATTAAATATACCTTGATGGTAAAAAAAAATAGCTATCTGTAATGTCTACAAAGTCAATAATCAGTATTAAAAACCATTAAAAACCATTGAAAACCAAGGAAATTAATCCTAAGGCAGCTTTCCTTTTCAGTTCTTTTCCCTCCCCCCCCCCCCGTTACAGGCATTATAGAAGCACTGCAGAAGCTGAAATGTCTGTGATGTGATTCTTGTCCCAAAAGAACACTGTCTCAATTCAAGTGGAAGACAGTCCAAGACTAGTCCCTTCTCTGCGTCTCGTTCTCATGAACTCTCTGGAAAGCCCTCAATTTTGGCATTTTAACCAGGACTATGTGTAAAAGAGTACTAATCACCCCCTCACTGGGACAACCCCAACAACTTATTTTCCCCTCATTTTTGGGACCAGACTGACCACAGCTGCTGTCTGCCCCACACAACTAAGAAATCACTGCCATGTCCCTGACAGAAAGCTGCCTGAGGTTGGGTCAAAGTTGAGGTGTACAATGTAATAATTCCGTGTGTATATACTGTGAAATCATCATCACAATACAGGCCCCAACTACATGACCAGGAGGAAGGAGGGCTGTACCAGAGGCCGACCCAGAGAACAATCCTTACGGGGGGCCGTTATGTGGGACCCATCAAGAACGTGCCCGGCAGGAACATCACACAAAGAGGGGACACTGCATGAGGAGAACACGCGGGGCACGCTCTTCCACAGCAAGAACCCGCCCGTGGACGCCACCCGCTTCTTCTCCACGGCCTGGCACCGCCTCTACACCTGCGTGCTGACGGTCCACCTACCTGGCCAAGATCCAGGGTCCCCAAAAAGTGGCTGCTGACATCTAAGGATCCTCAACAGGAAGCAGGCCATGCCTCGGAGGAGTCCCCGCTGGCCAGCGCCCCCACGTTGTCAGGAAGGCCCATCTGCCCTCAAGGCGTCCACGCCCACCTGAGGTCTCACGGAGGCAGCCAGGCTTCCCCCCAGTGTGTGTTCGACCAGCGGCCAATCCTGCCCGGAGACCCCCTGGACATCACCGGCCGCCCAGCCAGGTGGTGCCATAGACGTGCAAGCACAGAGGTCCGAGAGAAGGCAAACCAGGGGGCACCACGTCCTGACCGCACTGTCTGCAGCCCTCCTGGCGGCGCCCGGAGCCCTGGCCCACCTCCCCACTGCGCCTGCGCGCCGCCCACCTGAGGCTCCACCAAGGCCTGGAGCCCTCGCATTCTCAGCACACCTGGGAATAACCCTGCCTCACAGGTTTCTGGGTCCTACTCCGCGCGGTAACTCTTGCTTGCTGCTGTTTCTTTTGATTTTAGAGGCAACAGAAATGCCCAAACAGCTGAAACTTATTTGGCTGGAGGGCGGGGAGAGGAGTCAGGGCAACCAACACTTTTTGTCCCATTTCTTCAAAGGGAAACTCAAGTGTCCCTGCAAAATTTTGCAATAAAGCCATTAAGAGGAAAAAATGAAATAGAGTCCCATAGAAATGCTGTTTACTTATAAAAAGATTTAACCTAGAAGACACAACATATTTTTCCTCCTTTTTTTATTACAATGTATTCTAGCAGGTTTATAACTATAACTTTATCCTTCAGATTTTAGGCCTTCTTTTGCTCTCTTCAACAATTTAAGAGAGGAGTAAGGTGTCATCTTCCTGAAAGCTATTTTTGTATCCACTCTTTATTTTAATTGAAATCTAATTGGTATACAATATCCTATTAGTTTCAAGTGTACATCACTGTGATTCAATATTTGTATACATTATGAAAGGATCCCCACAGGAAGTCTAGTTGCTGTCAACATACAAAGTTATTGTGATATTACTGACTATAATCCCTATGCTGTACATCACATACCTGAGACTTATTTATAACTGGAAGTTTGTATCTCTTAATTCCCTTCACCTATTTTGTCCATCCCCCACTTTGTATCTATTAAGTCTGTTTCTCATTTGTTTATTTTGTTTTTTGATTCTACATACATATAAGTGAAATCATATGGTGTTTGTCTTTCTCTGAATTATTTCACTTATTATAACACCCTCTAGGTCCATCCATTTTGTTCTAATGTAACATTTTGTTATTTTTAAAGGCTGAAAAATATTCCATTATATATAAACACACACACACCACTTCTTCAACTTTATCCATTCATCTATCCTTGGACACTTAGGTGGCTTTCATATCTTGGCTATTGTAAATAACGTTGCAGTGAACACAGGAATGCATATATCTCTTTGGAACTTTTAAGCTCTTTAAAATGTTCATACATACAATGTTCATATATATGGAGTAATTGATCATAAAATTTGACTATGTCCAAAGTCTGTAAAATCAAAACACAGTATTTTTGCAATAGCAAGCAAGGACACTGTCTGTTGAGAAATTTTTTCTAAGGCAGTTGTTTTTAGTCTGCTCTTTAACATTTATGTAAATATGTGAGACTATAGTCATGAGAAAAGACAGAAATACCCAGGAGCATGCTTCTTCTGACTGAAAACATTATCTAAAATTAATGGAAGATTCATCCTGTTACTCAAATAATTCTATCATTATCCAATTCTCTCCTTTGGTTTGATGTTTCAGAATCAACATACAAGAGAATTGTTTTCTGACCATTAATTTAGTTAATATAAAATTTACCTCTTGCTTATGATTCTCTTTTCAGGATTCAAAAACATTTGAAAAGTCAGCATGAGATCCGAATCTGGGGCATTCAAACACATAAATGACTCCCCAAAGGACAGAATCAACTCAGTAAGATATAGTGTAGATGTCGTGTTTATTTAAAATCTGTGGGTAAAAAGTTATTAATTTTCTAATCCAATGCATATTAAATAGTAACACAATACCTTAATTTACACCATGAAATACTGAGCCATAAAATGCTGATTTTCCCATGTGAAAATTAACTTCTGTTATCGAATTTCACTGGCATACATTCACTTTTTCAATAAAAAGATTAAGCGTAATACACATTCACAAGAAGAATTATACTTTTTAAATCAACAGGATATTAAAATAGTGCTCTTTCCTCCGCTCAGGCTTTCAAAAACAGGAGAAAGATTCATAGGGCTATTTATACTCAGGCTAACTTGCTTGTGCTAAATGTCTCATGTCCTGAATGCCTCTGAACTGATAGCTCTTCCCCTATTGGACTATGAGTGAGAAATTAAAATTCACTTTATATAAATATTTTATACAAAATGAACTATAAGAGAAATATGGTTTAAAAAAAAGAAAAGAAAATTACTAAGTGCATTCCAAAGCGCATTTGTGGGGCTGAATGTGTATTTATGTGTATGTGTGTATAAATAGAGTTCGTTATTGTTATATTACATGTTTATGCTAATATTATATTATAGTGCAGTTATAAGTTATATATAATATAAAATTAATTATGTAATGAAATTATAATAATTAATATATAAATCCTACATTGTAAGGTAGTAATATTATAAAGTTATATTAGAATATAAAATTTTATTTAAATATGAAATTACATAGACTATAATGATATATATGATTTTTGTTGAAATCAACAACCATTTCTCTGCAATATAATACAAATCATATCAATAAACCATAAGAATGTATGATTCATAGAGCATTTTATTCTTGGGTTAGTTTCCTTATGCTGAATGTCTCATGTCTTGAATGCCTCTGAACTGAAAGCTCTTGCTGTATTGAACTACAATTAGGAAAATAAAATTCATTTTTATATAAATATTTTAGACAAAGTAAACTAGTAAGAGAAATCTGATTTAACAAAGAGAGAAAGAAAATTGCCAAGTGTTTTACAAAACAGATGTGTGGGGTTGAATGTGTATGTACATGTATGTGTATATGGATTTATATTATATTATATAGTTATATTATGATCATACTAATGTTATAATATAATTACATTATAGTTATATATTATGTTTATAATATAAAGTTATATAATAAAATTATATAATCAATGCACTATATAAATCTTATAAATATGTGATATTTGAAAGTGATATAAAATCTTATTAGCAATATACAATTATATAGAATAAAATTATACATAAGATTTTGTTGAATTCAACAACTATTTCTCTGTAATATAATACAATACAAATTCTATCAATTAACCATCAGTTGAAATATTTGAGCGGAATTATATTAAAGAAATGCTTTTCCCTGAATGAGTAAGAACATGTAGCTCTATGCAAAGCTGGAATTCAGTGAGAAGTCACATGTTGGTTCACAGCTTCTTCATAGCTGTTTTCATCTCTTTATTTCTCAATGTGTAGATAAGGGGGTTCAAGAGTGCAGTAAAAATGGTGTAAAAACACAAACAGAAGCTTGTCCACAAAGAACCAACTGAAAGGCCACACACAAATGAAAATGCAGGGCCCAAAGAAGAGAGAGCATGATTACCATGATACATGCAGAGCAAGTAGAGAGTGCTTTGGATACCCCACCAGCAGCATGTTGTTAGACAGTGATGATGACAACAGTGTAGGAGACCAAGAGGAGCACAAAACAGCTCATAGAGAGCAACCCCACTGTCTGAGATCATGAGTATACCCAAGACATAAGTGTCCATGCAGGCAAGCTTGATCACAAGAGGAAGGTCACAAAAGAAGCTGTCCACCTCACTGGGGCCACAGTAAGGTAAACTCACAGTAAAGGCTACTTGGCTGATGGAGTGCACAAATCCAACGATCCATGAAATGAACACCAGATCCATGTAGGTCTGCCAGCTCATCATAGTCATGTAATACAAAGGAATGCATATAGCCACATATCTGTCATAGGCCATGGAAACCAGAAGTACCATCTCAGCCCCACCAATAAAGTGCAAGAAGAAGATCTGAGCCATACATCCTCCAAAGGAGTTGAGCTTTCGATCACTGAGAAAGTCCCTGATCATCTTGGGGGTGGCAAATGAGGCTAGCCATATGTCCAAGAAGGATAGATTTCCCAGCAGGAAGTACATAGGGAAAGAGTGCAAGTGGGGGTCAGAAATTACAGTGACCACAATAATGAGGTTACCCAGCACAGTGACCACATAGATCCCAGAGAAAAATATAAAGAAAAAATGTTGGAGATGCTGTGAAGTGCAGAGTCCATACAACACAAATTCTGACACCAAGGAATAATTCTGCAGTTCCATTATCTCAAGTTTCAGATTTTGTTCTGAATCTATATAAAGAAAAGAGATGGATATGAAAGGACTTGTCAACTATCAGGCACATGAAAGTGATCAACTAACTTTTATCAGAATATAATTTTAATTTGTAAGACATAATATAAAATAGAATACAGAGAAGATTAAAACCAAGCCCAACAGCAGAATTTGCTTTTCTCCCATGTTAAGCCTACTTGGAATCTTCCTTTTTTTTTTTTTTTTTAAGCCGATTTGTTAACATAAAAGTGTACCTACCTACCAAAATTCACCCATTTCAAGTATAAAACAATGACTTTGAAACAAATTATGGAGTTATGCAGCTATCCCCACAATGCTTGTTTTGAAATCTTGACAATCCACGTTCTTAGTAGGACTTCTGGAAGTAGTTGGACTATCTTCTCCTTTGTATTCGTTTGCTCATTCACAAGCTCACACATTCAGACCATATCTATGTAACACTGACAGTTTCCCATTCTCACTTAATTCAGTTATTAAAACAATCAGTATAAAGGGAAATAAATCAATTAACCTAAGGTTCATACAGTTCCCCTGATCCCACATTTCATTACTATCCTTGTCATCTCTTTTAACCCATTGGGTTTGGGATTAAAAAGCCAATGATCTAATTCATTTGTGGATTTATCATGTATAAACTGACTACTTATGACAGGATTTTAGAATGACTTCAATGAAACATATTTTTCAAGACTTTTCAACAAGGATCAAAGCATAAAACTTATACAATAATTTTTTTTTGTGAGTAGCTTTCACAAGCTACACAATATACATGAATGACTGATAAATTCAGCATCTGATTAAGAATAATGGTAGAATGTAGCAGGGACAATGGGTACATAAAAAAGGAGGTTGTCAATTCTAACCCAGGGGTCAACTTTGGGCAAAACCTTACTTGAGGACAAATAATATCTCCTCCACTACTTTGTAGTACTTTGTATGAAATATTTAACATTAAGTATAGATTAGATTAGTGTGAGATTGTTGGGGAATTAAGACAATGAAGGATTTTTACACAGAGGAGCTTTCATTGAGATAACACATCACTCAAATAATATTATTTAAGTAATTTTCTCTCAACATTATATGGTTCCAATATTTAGTTTAGGGGTTTTGCTAAGAATAAATGTAGCATTTGCATTTGTCACATAATGAGATATTTTATTTATTAAATCATTTGTTCAGAAAACATTTAATTCCTACTGTGTGACAAATTTTTCTAGGCATTGTTATTGGTGTTTTAGTTTTGGGTAATCTCAAACAATTTTAAGATTTTAGTTTGGGATAATTTCTATTGGACATCTTTTCTCTACTACATTGTATATCTGTGCCAACTTTTCTCTGAAGGCACATATTCAGGGAGTAAATCCAATTTTTTAATAATTAAAATGAACTTTAAAGCCCAAGGGAAATTGCAAGTTGACTGCCTTAGTGGATGCTGAACTCCCATTGCAATGGTGAATTCCTTTTTTATAGTATCTCAGGGTTGGAATGCCCCCCAGATTTTACCTCGACCAACACCACAGCCTTCCCATTACCCTTTGTTTGAAGGCACCAAGAACAGGGTTTTAAATGTGAGATTTGTAGAACACCTCTGCTACTGATTTGCTGTGTGGTCTTTGGAAATTGTTCAACCTCTTTGTCTCATCTTCAGTGTGCCAGATGGTAGTTTAGGCACTGGGGACACAGGTGAGGTCCTGGGGACCAGTACCTGGTCGATGATCAGTGTTGTAACTACTTGGGGGCAACTTCTAGCATAGTTGAGAGCACAGAGGGGTTGAGAAGATGACCAGTGGAGACTGAGCACTCAGAGGAGATAACAGTTTGCAGGGCTCACTGCAGCTACTGGGGTGGATGGTCAGAGAGGCATCCTCCTCTGGGGAAGTGGAAGCAGTTGCCAGAGGAGGCCTCCAGCCTTGGTGCTCCTCTCTGTTCTGGACCTCCTTCACATGCCACCATTGCCCTCCTCTAGGCAGAACCATGAGACTTCCCATGAAGGGCTTATCCAAAAGGGTATCCCCCAGGATCCCCAAGGAGATATCTTAAAAATCTCTTCAGGGGCTGGCTGGTGGCTGAAATGGCACTGGGACCTGTGTTGCATGGAGCAGTGGAGGAGTGTTGAGCTTCAGTGTCAGGTCCATCCACACAGGCTTCACTTTCCACCACTGTCCCTCACAGGGACTCTCTAAGCACCACTGGGTGGGTGAGAGAAATGGTTTAGTAGCTGTGAATGTGTATATTTAATTTCACTAAATAATGCCAAATTTCTCTGCACCTTGATTTACCCTCTTACTATACTGCACGAGAGGCCCTCTAAATCCATGTTCTTGTCACCACTTTGCATCATCCAACATTCTATTTTTATATTAAGTTGATGGTGTAAATTTGTATTTTATCTTTAATTTTTTCTCATACAAAATGACAGTGTTGTTTGTTGTATTAATTTCATAGGGCTACCATGCCAATTACCACAAACATTATGGTTTAAAACAACAGAAATTTATTCTTTCACATTTTTCAAGAAATGTTTCTTGGTTTTGGCTGCATAAATCTGATTTCTGTCTACCTGCATCTTCATGTGGCTTTTTCCCTGTGTATCTGTATGTCCTTTTCTGTCTCTTATGGGCACTCTCACTGAATTTAGGGACCATCCTCATCCAGTCTGATCTCATGAAGATCCTGATCTTAATTTCATCTGCAAATACCCTCTTTACAAGTAAGGTCACATTCTGAAGTTCCAGGTGGACATTAATTTAGGAGGACATTATTCTACACACAACAAGGCTGGACACTTGGTTCCAGGGCCTGTTTTGAAACAGAGCTATCATTTTATTAATTGCACTATTAATTTAGCTCCATGTTCTGTTTTGTTCCCTACTTAATTATGGTTTATGCACCTCTTAACCTCATGCATGTTCAATCATTAAGTTTGCCTTTTTTTATCCCTATTCTCTGTTTATTCACTGATTGTAGAAACCAAATAAGGACCAGTCAGTAACATTTGTCTTAACATATCTGATCATACCAGGTCCCAAATAGTGCCTCGTTGTTCAGAAGCATGCTTACTTCCAGATTCTTTCAAGCACCTCTCTCCCCAAGTTCCCTGTCCCCGTCAAGATTTCGAGAAAACTGTTACCCTTCTCCCATGTATAAAAGCTGTCCCTAGGCTCAACAGGGAAGGGCAGCTTTAAGAATAATCTCTTGCCTTTTCATTGGGCTGCCCTTCTGAAAATAAAGCTCTCTTTGCTTCAAAACTGGTATCTCAGACATTGGTTCACTGCTCATCAGGTACACAAACAAGTTTGGGTTTCTAACAAATTCAACGAGCCAGCCAGGAGGCTCTTGCCTGAGGAAGGCCAGCCCTGGCCAGAGGGGTGATATCATGGGAATTTCCTGCAGCTGCCTGGATCACCACTGAATCCAGGAAACTTCCCCTGGCTGCCCTCCAGACCTGCACTGACCTCTTCTCAAGGCCAAGCCTCAGCTAAAGCAAAGACACCTTCCATGGCTCTGGGTAACTTTTGTTGTTGAAGGGTGGGTTTATGTGTGTGCAATCAGCAACTGCATTTCCTCTCATTTAGTTTTGGTTCTTTTTAGGAATATTTCCAAAGAACACCTTTCAAGAGAGGCCCTCACATTTTGCAACATGAAACATCCTTATAAACATCTTTAATTTCTTTTGTTGATTGATCATTTGCTTTTGTTTTTCTCCCACAGAACTCGTATTAGTCGTCCTGTCTGTATTATCAGAAACACCAATTCAATCTTGAATATAGCACTTAGGGTTGCACTATGCAAAACTGGTTTTCTTTTACTTAAGCTTCTACCAACCAAAAGAAAATGGTATTCTTTTGCAATGTAGCTTGGCCACAATACAGGTGGAAATGTTCGTTTATATAAGTATAAATACTGCCCTGAAACAATTCAAAGTCCTTTAATCTCTCTGGGAATGACTGATCTAAATCATTCCCTATTCTTGAGACTGAAGGAAAAAAAAGTTGCGAAGGGAGAAAAAAAAAGACCTTTTAAAAGTACAAACAGCTAGTAAAACACCCTTGCTCAAAATCTAGTCCACAATTTCCATAAGATTATTTATCAAGGATAAATACAATCTTTATTGTAAAGTTTCTTGCTTGTGTCTGTCTTTTATGGCATTATCTCCCTCTGGATGCTATTAGTAAAACTATAAAAGAGCTCTGTTTAGTTGAAGATAAGAATGGGGCATCCTCACACGCAAAGATAGAAACTAATTCAAAGGTTTCTCAGGTTCACAGGATCTGGGATAATCTCTGATAAATTAAAGTTTGGGTTTGTTGGTTAAAATAGACATGCCTTTTGGAGTTATAGTTTTTATGAGAGCTCAAAGCCTGCTTGGAATTCTCTCTCACTTTCTGCCCCTCCCCTGCTCATGCTCTCTCTCTCTCAAAATAAATCAACTTAAAAAAAAAGAAATTCCTTATGAAAAGATGTAACAAAGCAGATTTAAAAGAACCTATATGGTCTATCACTATTCTTGCTGTGCTTATGCAAATAATTAAGCCAAGTTTGTTAAAACTGGACTCATTAGTTTGAAGCAAATTAGTCTTCATTTGGCTGCAAATTAGTCTTCAATAAAAGGAAGGGTAAATTTAGAGAGAAAAATTATATATCCATAACACACCTTTGTTAATGTTAAATTCTAATTATGATTAAGTGTTGTTGTATGTTTGCTGTTTGCCTATTCAACTGGGTTGGATCCTAGATTCTTCTGCTGTCTTCAAATATCTGTCTATGACTCTCCCAACTAAGGTTTCCTATTTTCACCCACTCTTTTAATTTGAAACAACTGAGAAATGAAGAATACCTTTTTCCCGAGGCCTATAAACTAAAGCTGGACAACTTGAAATAAGCTTCAGAGAAAATGCCACAATAGTCCATGCTGAGACAATCTTCACGCCTGTTGCTGTGTGGGCCACTCAGAAATCACCAGAAGCACTCAAACTGTAGGCCAGGAAAATCTGTCAGATAGACACTGCCTGCCCCCACTCCAACTAAGGATGCTTCAAGCTCAACAGCTAGAAATCCTCCCACTGGTGGCACTCAGGAGTCAGACACTGGGTTTACATACTGCTGTAACCATTAGCGTGTGTTTTTCTTTAGTTTCCATAAAAATGCCTTACTTGCAGCAGAAAAAAGCCAAGCAGTTTTAGATAAAGTACAGAAGAAGCCCATCATCTTCATCTACTAGATTCAAACAATCCTGCCAGGCCAGAAGCATCAGAGGCACCAGAGAAGGTGCTAATCTGCGACCCTGATCAAGATATAAATGCAGGAGGACATCACAGACTTCAAAATTACCCAGAAGGTATGCTAGTAGGATTAAAAAATAGGGGTACCCAAACATAAGAATCTAAATAAGGTTAAACAAGTTAATCAGATGCCTCAAGAAGACCCCTCATTTTTTCTTGAATTAATTTATCAAGCATATTGTCAGTATGCTGACATCTACCCTGAAGCACCTGAAAACTTAAAAGTGATACATATGACTTTTATTAGCCAAAGTGCCCCAGATAGTCAAAGGAAATTACAAAAAACAGTGGTAGCTTTAGAGAGGGCTATTTGGGCATTGGTAGGGATTGCTTTTGAGATTTCTAATAACTGGGATCAAGTCCAGAAAACAGAGAAGCAAACAAAGAGTAATGAGACAGCATGCTACTTTGCTAGCTGTGGCCACCTGACTAAAGTCTCCCGAGAAACAGTCACGGTGAAAACCGAGGTCCAAGCCCTGTGCCCAGACACTGGAGAACGTCTTCAAAGGCAGATTTCCCTTTTCCACTCCCTTGGCTATTGCTCTTTGCCCCTCAGCAGCAGGAAGCAGCCAGAGCGGTCATGGTCCCTATTCTCCAAGATGGAAGAACTATAAAATAAGAGTGGGGATTTGAGGCAGGTGCTTGGTTCGTGGACCTGTTTTGAAGGCCTAAGGGGAACTATAGTTCTATCAGTTGCATTATTAACTTAGGTCCACGTTCTGTTTGTTCTCTACTTAATTATGGTTTTTGAACCTCTTAACCTCATGCATGATCAATCGTTAACTTTTCCCCTTTTACCACTACTCCCTGTTTACCAAGTGATTGTAGAAACCTAATTGGGCCTGGACAGTAACATTTGTCTTGATGTATCTGATCATACCACGTCCCAAATAGCACCTCATTCTCCAGAAGAATGCTTTCCTCCAGATTCTTTCAAGCCCCTCCCCCCACACCCTTTAGCCACAAGAATGTTTCAAGAAACTCATTACCCTCCTCTCATGCATATAAGTTGTCCCTAGAGTCAACGGGGCAAGGCAGCTTTGGGAATGATCTTCTGCCTTCTCTTTGGGCTGCCTTCTCCTAACAAAGCTTTCTTTGCTTCAAAACGAGTGTCTCAGAATTTGGCTTACTGGACATTGGGTGCATGGACAAGTTTGACTTCCTAAGGGCAGAAATGTAAATCATTTCACTTTTTTCAACCAACACTAATAGTAAATTTTATCCTCTTTATTATATGTAGTCATTTTCAAAACCCAATACCTGTGAGCAACGGAGTCTTACAGTTGAAAGTTTCTACATTACTTTTCTTAGACTTGAGTGTATGAGAGCAGCAAATTAGCTGTTGTATTATTTGTTCATGGAGTTAGCTTCCCAGACCTCTGTTATATTTTAAACAACTTCTAGATTTGGGGAAGGAGGTAATTTACAAAAGTGTTTCCAGAAAATGGTTAACGCTATTAGAGGTATCAGAGAATTGTAAAGAGGTACACAGCTTCTAAAAACAGACTTGAGTCAGAATCTTTTCCTTTCCCTTCTAGCTGTGGAAATTTAGGTAACTTATAAAGCCTTCTGCCCCAGTTCCCTCATATATAAAATGGGGATGAAAACAGCACCTAGTTCATAAGACTGATACTCAAAGACTTCACTCTACAGCCTAATCATTTACTGAATTTCTAATCAGATTCTCTTAATTTTTCAAATTCTCTTATTTTTAATTTCTTTAACATTTATTTATTTTTGAGAGACACAGACATAGACACAGTGCTAACAGGGAGGGCAGAGAGAGAGAGAGAGACAGACAGACAGACAGACAGAATCCAAAGCAGGCTCCAGGCTCTGAGCTGTCATCACAGAGCCTGACGCGGGGCTCGAACTCACAAAATGCAAGACCATGACCTGAGCTGAAGTCGGATGGTCAACTGACTGAACCACCAAGGCACCCCTCAAATTCTGTATTTTAGATACAGACTGAAGAATTGCTTTTGTCGTCTCTCTTTAAATCTGAATTAGTTCACATATAGTGTAATAATGGCTTCAGGAGAATGTAGTGATTCATCACTTACATATAATATCCAGTGCTCATGCCAACAAGTGCCCTCCTTAATGCCCTCCATCACCCATTTATCCAATCTCCTCACCCAACACCTCTCCAAAAACCCTCAGTCTGTTCTCTGTATTTAGGAGTCTCTTATGGTTTGCCTCCCTCACTGTTTTCATCTTATTTTTCCTTCCCTTTCCCTACGTTCTTCTGTTTTAAATTCCACATATAAGTGCAATCATATGATATTTGTCTTTCTCTGACTGACTTATTTTGCTTAGCATAACACACTTTAGTTCCATCCACATTGTTGCAAATGGCAATATTTCATTCTTTTTGATCATGAAGTAATATTCCATTGTATATATACCACATCTTTTTTTTTTTACATTTTTTTAAATGTTTACTTATTTTTGAGAGAGAGAGAGAGACAGAGCACAAGCAGAGAAGGGGCAGAGAGAGAGAAGGAGACACAGAATCCGAAGTAGACTCCAGGCTCCAAGCTGTCAGCACAGAGCCCGAAGTGGGGATCGAACTCACAAGCTGTGAGATCATGACCTGAGCTGCAGTCAGACGCTCTACTGACAGAGCCACTTAGGTGCCCCTATATACCACATCTTCCATATCCATTCATCAATCGATGGACATTTGGGCTCTTTCCATAATTTGGCTGTTGATAGTGCTGCTATAAACACTGGGGTGCATGTGCCCCTTTCAATCAGCATTTTTGTAATGTTTGCATAAATACCTAGTAGTGCAATTGCTGGGTCATAGGGTAGCTCCATTTTTAATTTTTTAAGGAAACTCCATCTTCCAGAGTGGCTGCACCAGTTTGCATTCCTACCAGCAGTGCAAAAGTGTTCCCCTTTTTCCACATCCTCACCAACATCTGTTGTTTTCTGAGTTGTTAACTGTAGCCATTCTGACAGTTGTGAGATGGTGTCTCATTGTGGTTTTGATTTGTATTTCCCGGGTGATGAGTGATGTTGAACATCCTTTCATGTATCAGCCATGTGGATGTCTTCTTTAGAAAAGTGTTTCTTCATGTCTTTTGCCCATTTCTTCACAGGATTATTTTTTCTGGGTGTTGAGTTTGATAAGTTCTTTAAGATTATGGATACTAACTTTTCCAATATGTCATTTGCAAATAACTTCTCCCATTCTGTCAGTTGTCTTTTAATTTTGCTGATTGTTTCCTTCATTGTGCAAAGCTTTTTATAATGATGAGGTCCCAATAGTTCATTTTTGCTTTTGTTTTCCTTGCCTCAGGAGACATGTCTAGTAAGAAGTTGCTGCGGCTGAGGTCAAAGAGGTTGTTGCCTGTTCTCTCCTCTAGGATTTTGATGGTTCCTTGTCTCACATTTAGGCCTTTCACCTATTTTGAAATTATTTTTGTGTATGGTATAAAATACTGGTCCAGTTTCATATTTAATGTTGCTGTCCAGTTTTCCCAACACCATTTGCTGAGTGTGACTGTCTTTTTTCCATTGGATATTCTTTCTGCTTTGTCGAAGATTAGTTGGCCATACATTTGTGGGTCCATTTCTTGGTTCTCTATTCTGTTCCACTGACCTATGTGTCTGTTTTGTGGCAGTACCATACTGTCCTGATGATTATGCTTTGTAATACAGCTTGAAGCCCGAAATTGTGATATCTCTGGCTTTGGTTTTCTTTTTCAACAATACTTTCATTATTTAGGGTATGTTCTGTTGCCATACAAATTTTAGAATTGTTTACTGTGGCTCTGTGAAGAATGCTGGTGTTATTTTGATAAGGATTGCATTGAATGCATAGATTTCCTTGGGTAGTATCAACATTTAAACAATATTTGTTCTTCCTATCCAGGAGCATAGGATGTTTTTCCATTTTTTTGTGTGTCTTCTTCAATTCCATTCATAAGCTTTCTATAGTTTCCAGCATACAGATATTTTACCTCTTTGTTTAGGTTTATTTATCTTATGGTTTTCAGTGCAATTCTCAATGGGACTGTTTTCTTAATTCTCTTTCTGCTGCTTCATTATTGGTATATAGAAATGCAACAATTTCTGTACGTTGATTTTATATCCTGCGACTTTGCTGAATTCATGTATCAGTTCTATCAGTTTTTTGGTGCACTCTTTCACTTTTTCCATGTAGTGTATCATGTTGTCTGTGAAGAGTGGAAACTTTGACTTCTTCCTTGCCGATGTGGATACATTTTCTTTTCTTTCTTTCTTTTTCTTTTTTTTTTTTGTCTGACTGCTGAAGCTAAGACTTCAACAGTATGTTGAACAACAGTGGTGAAAGTGGCTGATCTCTCTTTAGTAGCCTCAAAAAAGTCCTACTTTCCATAGAGACATCAACCTATCTGACCAATTATACTCAAAGTAAAATCATTTGTGAGAGCAACTCTGAGCAAAGGGTTCCAATCTTGCAAACTGAAATGATGATCGGTAGTATATATTTTTAGTTCCTCCTGAAATTTGGAACCATCCATACTCTTAGGGAAGTTAAAGATTTAGCTTTATAAATCTATGGTAAGCAATAGATTTAAAGATCATGAACAATGATTTTGACATATAGATAATTTCTTGGTACTAGTCTGCCTTGCCATTTTCAGAATTCTCTAATTCCTCATAGTGACTTAATGTGTTGTGATATCTCCTGGAATTCTGGACTTAGCTGAAGGGTACTAGCAGATAGGAAGCCCTTAAAGTAACATTACAATCTTACTGTGAAAATGGCTATTTTTGGTAATGATGAGATGGTAACCAGCCTGACTGCCTCTTTGAAAGTTATAGGCTGCATATAGATTGCCTACTGGGGGACTGGAAAGACTCCAGACCAAACTTATAAATCCTCCTTCCCAATTCTTGGTTTTTGTTAAAGCTAAGAGGAAAAAGACAGGTGATGGAGCCACTAGGTGGCAGGCAAGCTTCTTGTAAACTTTATTGATCAGAGTTGTTTAATCCCCTACTTTAGATTCACTTCCTTAAATTTCTTCTACAACTAAAAAATATTTACCTCTACCCATTCGAAATGTTGACAAGAGCTCCACTGAAATTAGTAAATTTTTCCATGTCAAATAAGCCAAGTTCAATTGGTAGTCTTTATTATCCCAAATATGAGTCATTTTTATAAAAATATGCAAAATATTCACAATATTGTGTAAGACACTAAACTTCATAATTCTCCTCACTAGACTAGAGATGTATCAGAAATTTTATGGCATCTATATATTTTGTTCTGGCATTCAGGAAAAATTTCAGAAAAAGTATTAAGTCCTAGACATGTCATAAGCTAAAATATGAAATAAGATTTTGAAAAAATAGGAAAACATAAGACTATCATGGTTGAAACATTTCATACTAAGCCCAAGAAAATCGACTCAACTTTCAATGATTTAGTGTTCAGGTTAGTGGCTAATTTCAAGTAAACATACATACAATTATAACTTTCCTTCATTACAGAAATAGCAAGAAAAAATACAATTAAAATGACCTCATAAATATAAACAAAAGGAAATAATTCATAACTTTAATAGTTTCAGTATATAATAAGGAAAGCTATATAATGTTACTGGGGGATACAAATGAAGGTCTTAGTAGGTGCAGAAATAAACTCTGTTCTAGGATTAAAAAGACCAATATTTCCAAAAAAAAAAAAAAAAAAAAAAAAAAAAAAACAAGAATCCAGGGCCAGATGGTTTCCCAGAGGAATCCTACCAAACATTTAAGGAAGAGTTAACACCTATTCTCTTGAAACTGTTCCAAAAAAATAGAAGTGGAAGGAAAACCTGCAAACTCTTTCTATGAAGCCAACATTACCTTGATTCCAAAACCAGAGACCCCAGTAAAAAGGAGAACTATAGACCAATTTCCCTGATGAACATGGATGCGAAAATCCTCAACAAGATATTAGCCAACCAGATCCAACAATACATTAAAAAAATTATTCACCACGACCAAGTGGGATTCATACCTGGGATGCAGGGCTGGTTCAATATCCGCAAAACAATTAATGTGATTCATCACATCAATAAAAGAAAGGACAAGAACCATATGATCCTCTCAATAGATGCAGAGAAAGCATTTGACAAAATACAGCATCCTTTCTTGATAAAAACCCTCAAGAAAGCAGGGATAGAAGGAGCATACCTCGAGATCATAAAAGCCATATATGAATGACCCAACACTAAGATCATCCTCAATGGGGAAAAACTGAGAGTTTTCTCCCTAAGGTCAGGAACAAGACCGGGATGTCCACTCTTGCCACTGTTACTCAACATAGTGTTGGAAGTCTTAGCCTCTGCAATCAGACAACACAAAGAAATAAAAGGCACCCAAATCTGTCAGGAGGAGGTCAAACTTTCACTCTTCACAGATGACATGATACTCTATATGGAAACCCCAAAAGATTCCACCAAAACACTGCTAGAACTGATGTATGAATTCAGCAAAGTTGCAGGATATAAAATCAATGCATAGAAATCGGTTGCATTCCTATACACCAACAATGAAGTGACAGAAAGAGAAATCAAGGAATCGATCCCATTTAAAATTCCACCAAACACCATAAAATACCTAGGAATAAATCTAACCAAAGAGGTGAAAAATCTATACACTGAAAACTACAGAAAGCTTATGAAAGAAATTGAAGAAGACACAAAAAAATGGAAAAAGATTCCATGCTCCTGGATAGGAAGAACAAATATTGTTAAAATGTAGATACGATCC
This sequence comes from Lynx canadensis, assembly GCF_007474595.2. Taxonomy (NCBI): domain Eukaryota; kingdom Metazoa; phylum Chordata; class Mammalia; order Carnivora; family Felidae; genus Lynx; species Lynx canadensis. Next base: position 70,464,563 of record NC_044308.2, on the reverse strand, counting down.
AAAGCAATCTACATATTCAATGCAATACCTATCAAAATAACACCAGAATTCTTCACAGAGCTAGAACAAATAATCCTAAAATTTGTATGGAAACAGAAAAGACCCCTAATAAACAAAGCAATCTTGAAAAAGAAAACCAAAGCAGGAGGAATCACAATCCCAGACTTCAAGCTATACTACAAAGCTGTTATCATCAAGACAGTATGGTACTGGCACAAGAACAGACACTCAGATCAATGGAACAGAATAGAAAACCCAGAAATGGACCCACAAATGCATGGCCAACTAATCTTTGACAAAGCAGGAAAGAATATCCAATGGAATAAACACAGTCTCTGCAGCAAGTGGTGCTGGGAAAACTGGATAGCGACATGCAGAAGAATGAACCTGGACCACTTTCTTACACCATACACAAAAATAAACTCAAAATGGATGAAAGACCTCAATGTAAGACAGCAAGCCATCAAAATCCTTGAGGAGAAAGCAGGTAAAAATCTCTTTGATCTTGGCCGCAGCAACTTCTTACTCAACACGTCTCTAGAGGCAAGGGAAACAAAAGCAAAAATGAACAACTGGGACCTCATCAAAATAAAAAGCTCTGCACAGCGAAGGAAACAATCAGCAAAACTAAAAGGCAACCGACAGAATGGGAGAAGATATTTGCAAATGACATATCAGATAAAGGGTTAGTATCCAAAATCTACAAAGAACTTATTAAACTCAACACCCAAAAAACAAATAAACCAGTGAAGAAATGGGCAAAAGACATGAATAGACACTTCTCCAAAGAAGACATCCAGATGGCCAACTGACACCACAAAAAATGCTCAACATCACTTATTATCAGGGAAATATAAATCAAAAGCACAATGAGATACCACCTTACACCTGTCAGAATGACTAACATTAACAACTCAGGCAACAACAGATGTTGGCAAGGATGCGGAGAAAGAGGATTTGTTTTGCATTGTTGGTGGGAATGCAAGCTGCTGCGGCCACTCGGGAAAACAGTATGGAGGTTCCTCAAAAAACTAAAAATAGAACTACCCTATGACCCAGAAATTGCACTACTAGGCATTTATCCAAGGGATACAGGTGTGCTGTTTTGAAGGGATGCATGCACCCCCATGTTTATAGCAGCACTATCAACAATAGCCAAAGTATGGAAAGCGCCCAAATGTCCATCCATGGATGAATGGATAAAGAAAATGTGGTATATATATATAAACATACATACATACATACAATGGAGTATTACTTGGCAATCGAAAAGAATGAAATCTTGCCATTTGCAACTACATGGATGGAAATGGAGGGTATTATGCTAAGTGAAATCAGTCAGTCAGAGAAAGACAAAAATCATATGACTTCACTCATATGAGGACTTTAAGAGACAAAACAGATGAAAATAAAGGAAGGGAAACAAAAATAATATAAAAACAGGGAGGGGGACAAAACAGAAGAGATTCATAAATATGGAGAACAAACTGAGGGTTGCTGGGGGTGTTGTGGGAGGGGGATGGGCTAAATGGGTAAGGGGCATTAAGGAATCTACTCCTGAAATCATTGCTTCTCTATAGGCTAACAAATGAAGTTAAAAAAAAGAAGATGTGGTATATACATATATATATACAATGGGGTATTAGTCGGCAATCAAAAAGAATGAAATCTTGCCATTTGCAACTACATGGATGGAACTAGAGGGTATTATGCTAAGAGAAATTAGTCAGTCAGAGAAAGACAAATATCATATGACTTCACTCATATGAGGACATTAAGACACAGAAGAGATGAACACAAAGGAAGGGAAGCAAAAAGAATATAAAAATAGGGAGGGGGACAAAACAGAAGAGACTCTTAAATATGGAGAATAAACACAGTGTTACTGGAAGGGTTGTGGGAGGGGAATGGACCAAATGGGTAAGAGGCATTAAGGAATCTACTCCTGAAATCATTGTTGCACTATAGGCTAACAATTTGGATGTAAATTTAAAAAATAAAATTAAAATTATAAAAAGAAAAAGAAAAAAATTTAATTTAATTTAAAAAATAATAAAAATTAATTAATTAATTAATTAATTAAAAAAGACCAATATTGTGAATATCATATTTCCAACTAAATGAGTGTATGAGATTAATTCAATTATAATATGTAGCATTCATGTCGTTTAATAAAATCATTCTACTTAATAGTAAATAACTGAACTGGTTTCAAGATGATATGAGGAAGAATAGCAATGAGAGTACTTATATAATAGACATTAAAATGTAATATAGATTTTTGGTGCCTGGGTGACTTAATCGGTTGGGCAACTGACTTTTTGTTTCAGCTCAGGTCATGATCTCACAGTTTATGAGTTGGAGCCCTGTGTCAGGCTCTGTGCTGACAGCGGGGAGCCTGCTTGGGATTCCCTATCTCCCTCTCTCTCTCTCTAAATAAAAAATAAATAAATATTTTTAAAAATGTAGTATATATTTACAATGATTAAAACAACTTGCTAACAAATGAATCTCAAAGCCATTATGCTGACTGAAAGAAGCCATTCCCAAAGGCTACTTACTATACGAATTCACTTACATGACAGTCTAGAAAAGGAAAACGAGGCACAAAAAAATAGATCACTAATATCACAGTCAGAAGATAGGAGAGAGGGATAGACCACAAAGGGACACAGGGGAATTTGAGGGTTGAAGAAATTCTCTTGTTTTCTCATTGTGATGGTTACATGGCTATGCATTTGTGAAGACTCACAGAATTGTACACTAATGACAGTGATTTTTTTTTTCCATTTGTAAGTTGTATTTTAAAAGTGGAAAAAAAAAAGCTTGATACTGGTACTAAGAATTGATTGTAGACTTTTCAGGAGTATCACCCCTTTCCCCCTGTAAGTTCTGAATCAATTTATCAGTGGACTCAGAAAACAAGGAAGAGATAAATATTAGTGTTATTACTGATAAAATTGTATTGGACTTACAACCATGTAACATAGTACTTTACACGCCACAACATGACTGAATATTTAGTTCACTCTCTCCATCCATAGACTCTAAGCTTCCTGAAACCCTGGGTCAATCTTCTGGCACATTGTGGGCTCACAAAATATGTGAAGAATGGTTAGAGTCACCATGTCTGGGGCAACCGAGTAACTAAAAGTTAATACATATTAACTAGGGATTACCTACTAAATGTACTTAACTAGCACCAAACAGTAGTGACTCAGACACTCAGCTAACACCTATGTGAGGGATCATCTGTGTACATTTCTACATACAGATTCCCAGTAATAAGTACAACTATAATACAGCAGTAATAATTACAAGAGTCATAGCAGTAGTAAAAATAACAATTGTAAAGATCAAAAACATGCCAAAATAATAAAAGAAACATATAAAGAAGTTTTTGCAGATAAAGAAGTAGAGAAAGAGAATTTATTCATTTTTCTTTTCAAATTTGCATGAGAAGAAGTAGTGAAGAGAGGATTTAAATGCATGTCTTCCGGATTGTAGATGTCATGCTTTTAACCAGTGATAGAGACAAACAAGGGGTTTGCTCTTTAACAATTAAAGACCTACGGTTTCTTTATACAGAACTTCAAATACAGTAAGAGTTCATTCCTTAAAATGTCCATTCCTTAAATTGTCATTAACAATTTAAACACCTACTGTTTCCTAATACAGAACTTCAAATACATTAAAAGTTCATTCCTTAAAATGTCCAAATAAGAGATTATCTCTTTGGAGGCATCATCTACAAAGTGGGTTTTGAATTTATATGTCGAGTTCTATGGTGTAATGGTTACCACTCTGGACTCTGAATTTATGTGTTGAGTTCTTATCTTCTTAATGGCTGCTTTTACTTCTTGATTCCTTAATGTATAAATAATAGGATTTAAGAGAGGTGTGAAAATTGTATAAAACACAGAAAGAATTTTATCTACAGAGTATCTGCTGAAGGGCCATACATAGATAAAGACACATGGGGCAAACGATAAAGTCACAACCGTGATGTGTGCCGAGAGAGTGGAGAAAGCCTTGGCAGAACCACTAGCAGCACGGTGCCTGACTGAGTGTATGATGACCGTGTAGGAGACAAGCAAGAGGAGGAAGCAGACCAGGGACAGGAGGCCACTGTCAGCAATGACCAGCAGTTGTAGCATGTAGGTATCCTTGCAGGCGAGTTTGATCACAAGGGGAAGGTCACAGAAGAAGCTGTCCACCACGTTGGGACCGCAGAAGGGCAAATTCAACATGAAAGCCATTTGACTAGATGAGTGCACAAATCCAACTGTGTAGGAGGATAGCAGCAGCCCACCAAGCACTCGGGGGTTCATGATGGACATGTAATGGAGGGGTTTGCATATGGCAACATACCTGTCTATTGCCATGGCTACAAGCAACATCATCTCACTCCCACCTAGGAGGTGGATGAAGAACATCTGAGAATAACATCCCCACCAAGAGATGGTCTTCCGCTTTCGGAGGAAATCCACAATCATCTTAGGGGTAGCAGAAGAAGCCAAGATCATATCCATACAGGAGAGATTGATAAGCAGAAAATACATTGGTGTGTGAAGGCGTGAGTCAAAGGTCACGGTGACCAAGATGAGAAGGTTTCCTAACACAATCCCAGCATAGACCACAGAGAATCCTAGGAAGAATAAAATCTGAAGATTCTGAGATTTGGAAAGTCCCAGCAAAATGAACTCAGACACCACTGAATGGTTCACTCTTTCCATGTTATCAACTTTATATCATCATAATCAAAATGAGTAAGAATTGTGGGCAGAAAAGTTGTGTTTATACAAAGGATGGTTCATGTTGGTGTCTAATTTTGATACTCAGACAGGTGAACTTAAAGCACCTCCCACTTTTGGGAAATTCTGTTGGTCAGTGATATCGTAAATGGCCCAAAGCAGTGTACCAAATAGCAAGGAGAATTCAGAATATACATTTCTGAAAGACAAAAATAAAAACAGCACATGAAATCACAACCATATAGACTGTGAACTTGGATTCCAAAGACCTCAATACAACACCTAGCTGAGTTACTCATTGGGCAGCATATGACAACGACCTCCTTCTGAGGGTTACATTTCCTCCTCAGTAAAATAAAAAAAAATCAAATTCCATGATATTGAATGCCTCTTTGTGCTATAAAGAGTCCATAAATAAGACAATGGTAAATAAATCTCCTAAATAAGATAAGATCATGGTCGGTTCTACATTTACAGAATAATACTGAATTTCTTAACCTGGAAATGATGTATGCAGAAAATATAGAAAGGATTCTAAAGACTCATATTTTGAAAGAGATTCTGGTAAACAAATATTAATTAATACCTTAAATTAAGTCTTACTTCTAAGTTTCTATCTCCTGAAAAATATATCTCTTCTCCTCCCTGCTCCATTTTTGAATGAATCCCTCACAGCTCAAGCTAGTGCCAGTGATGGTCATTGTACACTAGCAGAGTCAAACCATGTAATTTATATATGTGTGTGCATATATAGAGATATATGTTTATATTTATCAGTCATACATAATTCATTCACTCAATATTTAACATTATTCACATCAAATGCCTCTTCCAGGAATTTAAGCAAGATATACCAAGAATATAGAAAGTTCACACCCAAATGGAACTGAGTTTATTTCCTTTTCAGTGTGTCTTCATTCATTCACTTGTGTATTGCTATACAGAGGACCACTGGTTAGCTTGTGCATGTTTATTTATCACAGCTTCAAAACGATAAAATGAGGTAATTGAGGTAACTGACTGATGTCGGTAATAGAAATACCATTATTTCAGCACAGTCATCTAAATTCATACCATAGCTTTCCCATCAGCCCATCCTTATAACAACACTGGTTTTATTGGCTTTGTTCTAAAAAAAAATATTTTCAACCGTAATAGTTCCTCAATTATCTAGGTTCTTAAAAAGCTCCTGCAGTAATTAAAGCCTTCCTTTTGTGCCATTGTTGTTGTTGTTGTTGTTGTTGTTGTTGTTGTTGTTTTTTACCAGAGAGGGGAAAATACTTTCATGGGAAAGTGCCTCATGTGAATCCCAGGAATAGCCTTGCATCTCCTTTTCCCATATTGCCATCAATTTCCTGAAATTTATGCTCCCAATCATCAGAAACAGAAGGAAGAAGCATCATAATGTTGTACAATCTGTTTCTCTGAGGCAATCTCATGGGTACATTTATCCAACTGGGGATGTATTTTTTTCTACATAAACTTGTTCTCTGGCCAGTTTCCTACTCTGAGAAACTTGGACTGATGCAAAGTACAAAGTTACATTAAGTACTTAAAGTTACTTCCATGTTAAGAAAAGTTGTATCTCCTTTCAGTTTTATGGCTAATATTTAAAAGATCCATACTAACGCTTTGAAATCCCATTTTTGAAACTGCACTTGAAGAGAACACGATAGACTTCAAATATACATGAAATAGTTTATATACATTCTTGCATCTGACTAATGTCTATTGAAGGAGTGAATGAATGAATAAAATATATTATGAATATTCAGGATCTATATTAAAATCAGTGTTAAAGCAAAATCCATGTAAATTGGGAATTTTAAGCATATTTTTTTTAAAATGTCAAATTGGATGTTAAAGCACTTTTAAACAGAAACAGAATAACCATTCCAATAAAACTGTTAGAAATATTTATTTTTCCCTAATTTATTTTTAAAAAGGATCCAAGTAGCTTATGTGAATGGAAAAGAAAACATGGCACACAGAGCAGCAGGATAACTGTTAACAGTCTGTTTCCTGGATATCCTCTGAGAACAGTAATATACACATTAGTACATTGTGTGTGTTCTTTCCGTGTGTGTGTTGTTGTGGGTACTAGTATGTGTTTACATTTATATGCTTTTTATTAAGACCATAGTATTCACTACTATTTATTGAGAGAATAGTGTTCATATGCATAGTTATTTTCTTTGGGTTGTCAATACATTAAATATATATTTCTATGAGCACATGAAAATCCAAAACATTTTATGGCTATATCGAATTGCATTTTGTTGATGATACATAATGTAATTCCCCCACAAATACAGTTTATCTTTAGGAATTGAGCATTCTCATAAGAATTCTGTTTTCATCCTGTTATTGTCTTCTTAAGAAACCTGCAGTTTCATAACTCCCTTATCAATCCCAAGTTCACCAAGGCCTTCACAATAAGCCTCTCATCCACCCTAAACATCCAATACTGTTTTATAATAGTGCAAAAATTCAACTTCTGTTTCAGTAAAAACAAATTCATGGTTTTCTGAATTCCTCATTCATTTTTTTCTATCCTTACATGTTTTCATGTCCACAAATTCCTCTGTCCATTTAACCATATCCTTTAAGACACCTCAAGGTCTCATCTATATAATAAAACTTTCCTTAGTGTAAAACCTATAACAATTTCCAGTGTATTTATGGTCCGTTTAATGTGATCTACCATTTACCTATTCTCCAGGTATACCATGTGCATTAGGTATCAATATTCTGAAATTGAAGGAACACAAGAAAATGAGCTATGTAAATCTCTTCTAATCTGAGGTCTCTCATTTCTAGTGTTGTGATTCTTTCCCCAGATCAATTTTAAGCTCTTTGAAAATAGACAAATTACTCTTATATTCTCCATAATACATGTTATTAAGGCCACCAATACAGATGCTAATGAAATGAATGAAAGCAGACAGGAATTTTAAAAATACTTGGAAAAATGCATCAGTGATATGTAACTGTGCCATAGATAGGTTTATTGAAAGTCAAAGAATTTTTCTACTTTTTATGGTTTTTATTTTGTTTTCATAGTATAACTTGCACTAATCTATAATTTTCCTTTAAACCACATTCACATATAAGTTTCTAACTCTAAACCACCTATACCCCCCCCACACACACAATCTTGTGTGGAGGGGGCAAGGGGTGACAGAAAAAGAGAAAAAGTTCATGTTTTGAAAGGAATCATTTTGATTACCTGCCTAGGATCCCCTTTCCCACAGAAATTTCCTTAGCTTTCTTCTTTCTATAAGGAACTTTCTAACTATATAAAATGGCTGAGGAGAAAAATATATAAACTTTGAAATCAACATTTTAATTCTAATGCATAGACTCATGTGCAGAAAATACAGTTGAACTGAGTACTAGAAGTAGAAACTTACTTGCAGGATATCACAGGCATCAAATTATGAAACCACAAATTATGACTATCTATGAGTTGCTAGATCTACAGAACACAATGTGTCCAATTACCTGAGAATATATGAGTGATTTACTCTATTGAAATGTATTTTTAAAAGTGCTTGTAATCTTAATACAAAAGAATATGAAATAAAAGCAATTAGGGTTAGGTCAGGTTTGCCAAAAATCATGTTCTTGTCCACATGATATTTGTTAATTGAGCTGATGATGTTTGTTTGTTTGTTTGTTTGTTTAACAGAACAGGATAAACTGAAGTGTTAGGTTGGGTAGGTTTATCAGCCTGACAGGGAATAGCACATTTCTTTGAAAACAAAAGCAAAGAATTCATTCAGCCACTTACTTCTTTTTTTTTTTTTTTAATTTTTTTTTTCAACGTTTATTTATTTTTGGGACAGAGAGAGACAGAGCATGAACGGGGGAAGAGCAGAGAGAGAGGGAGACACAGAATCGGAAACAGGCTCCAGGCTCTGAGCCATCAGCCCAGAGCCCAACGCGGGGCTCGAACTCACGGACCGCGAGATCGTGACCTGGCTGAAGTCGGACGCTTAACCGACTGCGCCACCCAGGCGCCCCACGGCCACTTACTTCTTGAGGAGTCACTGTTTGACATGGATTGACAATGCTCTCAAATGTTTATTGGTGATGATATGGACATTATGAAGTTTGAAATGGAAACTCTTAGGAACCTCCAAAAAAAAAAAAAAGAAAAGAAAAAAAGAAATGGAAACTCTTTAACAAAAGGAAAATAACATCACTTGAAGTATATCAAAGCGTACTCAATTATTTAATTTGCCCCATGCTATCACACTTATAATGTGAATATGCTGTACTTTTTTTTTTTTTTAATTTTTTTTCAACGTTTTTTTTTTTTTTTTAATTTATTTTTGGGACAGAGAGAGACAGAGCATGAACAGGGGAGGGGCAGAGAGAGAGGGAGACACAGAATCGGAAACAGGCTCCAGGCTCCGAGCCATCAGCCCAGAGCCCGATGCGGGGCTCGAACTCACGGACCGCGAGATCGTGACCTGGCTGAAGTCAGACGCTTAACCGACTGCGCCACCCAGGCGCCCCATATGCTGTACTTTTATGACAACTAGAGTGACAATGCCTTCTAGAATTCTCTAATGTTATCAGTGTTCAGCTTCTAAAGGACTTTTCACATCTGATTCTGCATATTAACAATGGGATTAAAAGCCAATATCTAGAAATGGTTCTATATTTTTTTAATGCATGTTAAAACTTCCTCTATGACTTACCAGTTTTACAGTGTTTTAGAACATTACTTGAGTCAGACACACTGAAACCTGGAGTGCTTCTCTTTCCAAAAATAATAGTATTTCCCGAAAAGAATGACAAAAATATTTTCTCCTAAAATAGTCATATATATTGAGAGAGTGGTCATAAATAAGTGACGTATTTTGAGACCTAACAATACTCAACTGATGATCAAATACCAATGGGAATTATTAAAGATGCCATGTTGTTTTCCCTGAATTACAAGAGAAAACTTTTTCTGGAATTGCATACTTACCAAAACTAGTATGTTTACTTATTATGGACAACAGTTAGGAAGAGGAATATAAAACCCACTACCAGGTCTAGAGTGTTCTAATATAAGACTTATTTAAGAATATTAAAAAGGATCAATCACAGGGGTGCCTGGGTGGCTCAGTTGGTTAAGGGTCTGACTTCAGCTCAGGTCATGATCTCCTGGTTTGTGGGTTCAAGCCCTGCATCGGACTCTGTGCTGATAGCTCAGACCCTAGAGCCTGCTTCGGATTCTGTGTCTCCCTCTCTGCCACTCCCCTGTTTGTGCTCTGTCTGTCTCTTTCTGTCTTAAAAATAAACATTTTTAAAAATGATCAATCACAAACATATAGTTACCATTTACATAATTATTATATTAAGCTTAGGCCTGGCATTATTGTAAGCATAACTGGGTCTGTCAAAACTGAAGATATAAAGATATAAAGCTGGAGAATTGCAGTCTCCGCATTTCCTTATTCCCACCTCCACTTCTAAGAAATGTTTCCTGTGGAGTATCCCCTAGGCTGTCTTTCACATCTACCTGAAACATATATTTACCCAATAATATTAGCCAGATATTCATGCCTCTCTTCACTTGTATTTGAAGTAATTTTGACCTGCCTATTTCCATTTTCCATAGGACCACTGCTCCAAGTGTGATAAGAAATGTGACATAGCCAGGTAATTCCATGTTTCTTTGGGCCTTTTTGTAGATTAGTAACAGTAAAGTGTCTTTTCTGATCAAAGAGTTGTTCCACATGAAATACACTCATAGATCTCCACTATTATAAACCTTTAACTGTTTTCTTGGTGGCTGCTTCTGTAAGACCAATAAGGAACCATGCACCCAGCCACTAACTCAGGAAATCAGTGGGTGAGCCCTGATGAGCTGCTAGAGTCAACTGATCCATCCCAGAGAACCTTGAGTGGACTGGACAAGTTGAAAGCATAAATCCTGGCTGGGTTTGCCAATACTATTGCCAAACAAACTTGGATATACTCATCACAAGAGAAGACAATAACCCAAGAGACAAGGGTTTGGAAAAGGGAAAAATTTGTTCAGGTGCCTGCAGCTGTGTGAGCTGGCAGGCTCAAACCTTAATTCACTTGTCTGCCTGCAAGGTAGACACCTAGAGTTTTCTAGGAGAGGTTTAAGGGGGTACATGCAAGACAGCAGGAAGGGAGCATGTAATCACAGGTGGGATCAGTATGTGTTTAGCTCCTGATCATGGGCAAGGAAGGGGCCATGGGGGGGATGTCTTCTAGGCATTCTGTTGTTATCAGGGCTTTTCTGGTCTGGGGGCTGGAATGTTTCAGTCATTGTCAATGCCTCAAGAAAGTGCTGTTGGGGTCTATAGTTGAGCAAGAAGGATTGCTTACAAAAGGATAAGCAAATCCTAGAACTGAATAGGCATCAGTTCCATTAAATTCCCATTTTTACACCACTGAGGCTTCTGGAAGGAGTCCAGTATAATCCTTTGCTGGCTCTGTGCAGAGTCTTCTTTTCAGGGAAATCTGTCTAAAATCATCATCAGATGGACGCTAAGTCCACAGTGTTTAGACTAATGGCCTCAGTGGGTATAAGAGAAGTATGCCTACATTTTTGCTGTTTGGATGTTTCCATGCCATTTTATTTAATTATTTCCAGTAGCTGGTTCAGGAAATGCTTTAGGGAAAGCATCTGACAAAAACCTTAGCATTCCAACCTCTTGGCTCAGCACGAGGTCTTTTTTGGGGGGTTTCTACATTGCTTGTCTTAATTTTCCTCCATGTTCCCATAAATGTTTGTGTAACTGAAAGCTGGAAATGAGAGTGGTTTTATTTTCCAAGTACTTACAGCCAATTTATTTGCCCACATAGCAAGACCCCTAGTTTAAGAGACTATCAACATCTAAAGGTGTCAATGACCCATAAACCTAATTCCTCCTACAATGCTAAGTAAGGGTACTTGATAGCATCTATCATGCAAATTTTCCCTTACCCTCTTCCTCAGAGTTTTGCTGCCTTTAGGGATTATTGTTGCTGATTTGCAAAGAGCAACAGGCTTCATTTTGGAAACTATATCAATAACCAAGGATTGTTTGGTTTGATCTAACCAGGAAAGAATCAAATGGTTTAAACCTAGGCTGTCCAAGCTTGGGTGGCTCAGTCAGTTGAGCATCCGACTTGATTTTGGCTCAGGTCATGATCTCACAGTTTGTGAGATCCAGACCCAAGCTCCACGTCAGACTCTGTGCTGATAGAGCAGAGCCTGCTTGGGATTCTCTCCCTCTCTCTCTCTGCTCCTTCCTCACTTGTGCGCATGCACTCTGTCTCTGTCTCTTTCAAAAACTAAATAAATACATTTAAACCTAGGCTGTCCAAGCTAGTAGCTACTAAACATATAAGGTTATTTTAGCTAACTGCTCTTTCTTTCTTTCTTTTCTTTTCTCTTTTCTTTTCTTTTCTTTTCTTTTCTTTTCTTTTCTTTTCTTTTCTTTTCTTTTCTTTCTTTCCCCTTCCCTTTCCTTTTCCTTCCTTCCTTCTTTCCTTCCTTCCTTTCTTCCTTCCTTCCATTCTGTTGTTCTCTCATCCAGGCCCACTTCCTCTTTTTCATGGTTTCTCTGCAGTTTATATGATGCAGTTTTTTTTTTTTAATTTTTTTATTTTTTTTATTTTTGGGACAGAGAGAGACAGAGCATGAACAGGGGAGGGGCAGAGAGAGAGGGAGACACAGAATCGGAAACAGGCTCCAGGCTCTGAGCCATCAGCCCAGAGCCTGACGCGGGGCTCGAACTCACGGACTGCGAGATCGTGACCTGGCTGAAGTCGGATGCTTAACTGACTGCGCCACCCAGGCGCCCCTATATGATGCAGTTTTGAATTATCACATTAGAATACCTTCAGACAATATCTTATCAATTCACATATACTGAACTTCTCTATCCTCTCTCTCCTTCGTACTATATTATTATGTCATCCTTTTATTTGTACATATTATAAATGTAATAAATTGTCATTACAGCTTCATTTAACATTTCTGGTGGCCATGAAATATTTAATCTTCTACCTGCTCAAAAATGTTTCTATTTCACTCTTAATTTTGGTATAGAATTCTAGTTTGAGAGGGTTTTTTTTCTTTTCCTATTTTATTTCAACGTTTATTTATTTTTGGGACAGAGAGAGACAGAGCATGAACGGGGGAGGGGCAGAGAGAGAGGGAGACACAGAATCGGAAACAGGCTCCAGGCTCCGAGCCATCAGCCCAGAGCCTGACGCGGGGCTCGAACTCCCGGACTGCGAGATCGTGACCTGGCTGAAGTCGGACACTTAACCGACTGCGCCACCCAGGTGCCCCTTTCTTTTCCTATTTTAAGTAGAATTTGCATAGTTTAAAAAAAGTGTAGGGTTGTTCATTTTTTGTTCTTCTGTATATAATGTATCTTTTTGCCTCTGACGGATTTTGAAATTTTATAAATTGCTCATTTTCAGCAATTATTATACGTCTTGAAGTGATTTCTTTGTTTTTCTTGAGGAATTCAAACCTAATTTTGTTTTGTGAATTGATACGTTATTCATTAGAGTTTTTAAACACTATTTCTTCGAATATTTGTTTCCTGTCATCTCTGAATCCAATACCACAAATGTTAGGTCACTTGATATTTTTTATAGGTCACTGAGGCTCTGTTAAATTTTTCCACAATTTTTTGGCTTTTGCTTTAGTTTCAATGATTTCTATTTTCTATCCAGAGTGATTTTTGTTGTTGATGTTCCTTTGTCTTTCAAATGGAATTTCTCATTTTCTATCCTGTATTTTACAGCCTGAAAAATTCCATACCATCCTTTTTTTATAGCTTTCATTTTTTCTCTGATTCTGTCTTCTTATAAGTTCCTGATTTAAAAATATCTATTTCAAAAACTTTAATTTAAAATTTCATCATCTAAATATTTCTGAATATGGTTTTCTTGATGATTTTTTTCTCTTGGTTATAGGTCATATCTTAACTCTTCTTCCAATTATTAATAATTTTTATATATTTAAATTTTCATATTTAGTATTTAAATATTTATATTTGTATTAATTATTGACCCAATAGGATATATAAGTGGTTCTCAACCAAGGGACATTTGGAAATATGTGTGGACCTTTTTGGGTGTCACACACAGGGGGATACTACTGGCATGTAATAGAGGCTGGGAATGCAGCTAAATATACAGTGCCCAAGGCAATCTCCCACAAAAGAAAATTACCCAGCTTATTCAACCACATGGATGTGTTCCCTATAGACACCCCCCTTTGCTTATCAGAGCTCTACAATTATACTATCCTTATAAATGATATGGATGTTATACTAAATTTGTTAGAACATTCAGCCACTTGACAGAAAAAGTAAATTAAGTGAGACAGTGGAAAGCCAGCAGCAAGCATCCGTTTGTGCCGAGTTTGAGTACTGTACCTTCCAATCTACTCAATTCATAGGCAGGGAGGTAAAGTCAGAGCCCATATATCGAAGCCTTTATTCTACCTTATGTAAAGGAAGGTAAGAAGCCATCTCCATGTGGCCAACCATAGATTCAAGTGTCTAAAATTCAGAGTGTTTATTATTGCTGCTCTCCTGACTTTCAGCAGCACTTGCAGGACTGACTCCTAGATTCTCAATGTTCTATATTCCATCTACTAAATTTTGTTTTTCTTGGTCCTGCTTTTCAGTTAGAAAACCAGTTGGCCTCTCCTTAACTGATATGCCCCTTACTATTATGCATTTTAAAAACAGATTTCAAGAGGAAAGTGTCCTCCTCTTTGCCCATGGAGGGTCAAAAAATCTATCCCTTACCCTCTAAAAGGGGGCAAGGAACTTATAAATTTCTTTACCAACTCAGATACCACTTTACTCAAGATTAGTGCAGATATGAGTTATGTATTGCTGGCTTCAATTTTCTTCAGTCATCTTGGTCTATGACAGAAGTTCCTCATAACCTTTGGTAAGAAATTATGTCCATTCTTTTTAAAAATTTTTTTGGTTCATGCTCTGTCTCTCTCTGTCTCAAAAATAAATAAACGTTAAAAAAAATTTAAAAAGGGCACCTGGGTGGCTCAGTCGGTTGAGTGTCTGACTTCAGCTCAGGTCATGATCTCGTGGTCCATGAGTTCAAGCCCCGCGTCGGGCTCTGTGCTGACCGCTCAGAGCCTGGAGCCTGTTTCGGATTCTGTGTCTCCCTCTCTCTCTGACCCTCCCCCATTCATACTCTCTCTCTGTCTCAAAAATAAATAAACGTTAAAAATTTTTTTGGATTCAATGTTGTTCAATACTTTTGATTTTTTTTTTTTTTTGCACCTTTTGGTGGATTTTAGGAAGCAACGTTAAGTGAATATTAACTTTAACTCATAGACTTTAATCTATTTTTTTTAGGTTTCATATACTAACAATCAAACAAATGGAGAAAAAAAATCATTCCATGGTGTCTGAGGTTATTTTGCTGGGCCTCACAGAGTTTCATGAGTGACAGCTTTGCTTATTTTTTTTTTCCATTATCTATACAGTCACTTTTTAGGTAACCTCATTATCTTTGTAGTAAAACTGGACCCTCAATTATACTCTCCCAAGTACTTCCTGCTGGAGAACCTCTCCTTTAATGATAAGTCCCTGATCTCCCTTGCTACTCCTAAAATGATCTATGACCTAATTAGTGAATATAAGGCTATCTCCTATAAAACTGCATGGCCCAGATGTTCTTCCTTCACCTTTTACACGGAAGTGAGATGATGTTGCTTGTAGCCATGACAATTGATAGATTCACTGCAATCTGCAAACCCCTTCATTACAAAAATATCATGATCCATTGTATTCGCATCAGACTTGCAATTCTGTCCTGGACCACTGGTTTTGTTCACACTGTGAGCCAAATGGTGTTCACTGTGCCTTTACCCTTATGTGGTCCCAATGTTGTGAATAGTTTTTCTGTGATCTGCCTCAGGTCATCAGACTTGCCTGCACTGACACATCTTGGAGCTATAGGTCATTGCATTCAGTGGACTACTCACTTTGTTCTGTTTCACCTTTCTGTTCGTCTCCTATAGCATCATTCTAATTACTGTCTGGCGTCGCTCCTCCACCAGGTCTTCCAAGTGAGTAGCCCACATTACAGTGGTGGTGCTGTTCTTTGGACCTTGCAGCTTTATCTACATATGGCCATTCAGCAAGATCTCCATAGATAAGATCCTCTCTGTGTTTTATGCAATTTTCACTCCCCTTTTAAATCAAATCATCTACACGTTCAGGAATAAAAACATGAGAAAAGCAATAAGAAAGACAAAGAACAAGCATGTGAGTCCCAGATCAACTTTTAACTGAAACATTACAATCATGAAAGACATCATCATCATTGTTGCTACCACCATCATCCAAAGACACTGAGGCATATGATTTTGTATGAAATATAAGTCACATCTTGAGAACTGGCAATACTTCCCTACACAACATATATATGCAATAAAACATCCTGAATTATGTATCCAAACACAAACCCTTCCAATATAATCCCATTCATGTATGTTGTAATTTTCAGGTTTTTGTTGTTTTCAGATATTTACTGAGCTTTAATCATGGATGAGGCACTTTGCATGTGTTTTCTCTTAACATTATAATGGTGAAAATAGAGCATATTATTAACATATTCTCAGTAGAAAACTCAGCATTAAAAAATTTAATGAACTTGGCACAGAAATAACAAGCACTAAACAGAGAATCTAATCCAAACTCTAACTTCAACATCTATGCCTTTATAACAGATGTTCTATCTAAATTTTAATAACAATAATAAATTTATTCTTGTTCCTGCCACATGTTCCCAATAAATAACTCCCAACAAGAGCAAACAAAAAATTCCCATTGACCTGAAAGTAAAAATGTCCCAGCCATTTCAGTCTCCTCATACCTCTGATTTAATAGAAGAGTTTATTAAGTCAACTGAAAAGATTGATCCCAATAATCAAGGTGTACTAGGCTTAGTGTTCCTCAATAGAGTAGGAAAGATCATATATGAGATTCAAACGATTCTCTGTGGTGTCTCATAATATTTGCATACTAAGTAATAAAAGTAAATAAAAATGTTTTTCACAGGGGCTGCATCAATTTACATTTCCACCAACAGTGCTCAAAGATAATATTGTACGGTAACAAACAGTGACTACAATTATTCTAGTGAAAACTGAGTAATGTATAGTAATGTATAGAACTGCTAAATCAACATATTGTACACCAGAAACTAATATAATATTGTACATTTATTATATGTAAAGTAAATGAGTATATTTCAGTTAAGTAAATGAGAATGATATAACCCAATAAAATTTTACATCAGGTTCACCCCACCAAATAAAGAATCATTATCATCAGATTTATTAGCTGACCAGAAAAAAGAAAGCAATTGGCAGTAAAAGAAGACAGCCATGGACAATTGAGTTTCCCAACCCATTAGTAAAATGCTGATGGTAGAAACCAAGAATATTTTCTTTCTGAATATGTACTAGGATAACTGTGCATTTATGGTATTTATAAAGAAATTTCAAATTCTTTTTTTCTTTTATTTTTCCTCACCAAGAAGATGCTGGTGATTAACTTTACCATTTAGTCTCTAGGCTATGGAATGATCCTGTGGGATTATGATTAAGCTACAGGAGATCCCAACACGGCACTGAGATGGATATAGGAAGCTATGAAAACTTCTAGCTTTCCATTTGGAGAAAAGATAAGAATGTCTTAATTTGTATGCAGGATTAATGAATCTTTCAGCTGAAGCAATTATCTTTGATTGGAAATTTAAATAAAGGTGGAGCGGTGTGTATGGAATCTAAGCAACAAAATGGGAAGAGGATTCAGAATATTTCTCGTGACTCGCTGCCCCATATTAGCTTTTCTATAGTCCTCTCTTTAGTAGATAGCTACAAGCCTGAAAATTACTTTTCCTGAACTCCTTGTAAACTTAAAACTTACTAGTATCAGGTTCTATCAGTGGAAGACATTAACATGATATTGGAAGGCAGGAAAAAGGGGGAAACTTTACATTCCTCTGCCTTGGGCTGTGGCCGCAGAGTATCCAGCCACCAGGCCACCGGGCAACCATGGACTCCAGAAATACTTTGGAGGGCTCAGCAGCATCAGTAAAGTGGAAGGGTCCAAGGCTCCTAAAGCTTCATCAAGTGCATGATCTCTTACATTCTTACTCAGTAATAGGCTAGAAGTCCCAACACAGTAATGGTGACACTGTCCCAGCAGCATTTATGTATTATGGGTAATTTCTCTTCCTCTTTTGCTATTCCAGCCTTCAAGGTGGTATCTAATTTTGTGGACCTAGATTTTTCATTTGCTAAATAAGATGTAAGAAGTACATGATTACAAGGACCTCCCAGCTCTAACATATAATTATTATACCTTCAATTATAATAAAATATATAAAATACGCAATTGATTTGAGGAAGACAATTCTCCTGTAATAGAATTTCTGTCTAAACTATATAATTCCTTTCCTTTCTATTATATTGTCTTTGTACACTCATAACAACACACATATTAAATGCAGAACTAAAGAAACCATTTTAGAAACTTGCATGGGATGAGAAGGAGAGGAATAAGAGAAACAAATACTGGGAAAGCTATCAACATAAATGAATGCCAGCTTTCCCTCTCAAACAAAATGAAAGGGCATATTAAAGCTGTAATGTAGGCTTTATTCTTATTAATTACAATATACTTAACTGTATTAATTTCACATCCAAGTTTTTCTGTTGTCAGTGTATCATGGGGCATGAAATTCCATGTAGCAAAGGTATTCATCCCCAACTGTAGCTGCTATATTCATCAAATAATCATTTCTTCAAAGTGCATCTATTTTTTTTTTTAATTTTTTTTTTTCAACGTTTACTTATTTTTGGGACAGAGAGAGACAGAGCATGAACGGGGGAGGGGCAGAGAGAGAGGGAGACACAGAATCGGAAACAGGCTCCAGGCTCTGAGCCATCAGCCCAGAGCCCGACGCGGGGCTCGAACTCACGGACTGCGAGATCGTGACCTGGCTGAAGTCGGACGCTTAACCGACTGCGCCACCCAGGCGCCCCCAAAGTGCATCTATTAAAATTACTGTCATAAAGGTCTCCAAAGCAAAATTCCTGCTCACTCACCTGATAATCACGTAACACAGACCTTCAAAGAGGGCATGGTGCGTGGCTGTCCTCTGTGTGCTCCTCCAGACCATCATCATCATTTAGCATACACTCTGTGTCCTCCTGGGGGTTGACCTACAAGAACACCATTTTCATCTTTATTTTCCCTAATTTGTATGATTATCCAGTTTTTAAAAATATCTAAGGAAGTAAAGCAACGAATTAAGGTTGGATAATGGTGATAGGATATTTTGACAAGGGCCTGAGTAGAAATGAAAACAAGGAGAACATTACAGGTCATTGGAGAAAAGAGAACAGACACTTCCTGTTCATCTTTACATCTGAATTCAGTCCCTTTTCTAAACGTACCACTCCTCCTACTCACCGTTCTTTATTCTCTTTTTCCTACAAATCCTCACATATTCTCTTAGTCTTGTCATTTTTGTTCACTGATCATAAGGAATGTGTTCACTTTTTAAGTGTTTTGAAGATAACAGCAACCAAGCCTAAAGCTGTATGTGAAAGTGTCACTTGGAATTGGTCACCAACCTTTTAAAATTGTTACAATATGTTATATACACCATGTACTAAATTAAATATTTTTACTTGGTTTATTGCCAGTTTGACTTGATAATTATGTATCTCTATATTGTCTCTAGACATGCATTGATTCATTCTATATAAGAAAATACAGTGTAATTAACTGTAACACAGAAAGATTCCATGTTGAATCATATCTCCTAAGGAATTCTACTGGAACACATGAATTCAATCAATATTTGACAACTAGACCATAAACATACTTCCCTTTAACTTTGGAGGCAATATGCATCTTAATACGGCCCCAGATTTAGGATTAGATTGACAGGCTTGAATACCAGCTTTGACCCTTGGTAGCTGTGTAACAGCATAAATCATTAAATACTTCGATGCCATAATTTCTTTATATGCAAAATGAGGATAATAACACTATTCACCTCATGGGATTCTTATGAGCATTAAATGTGTTAATGTATATGAAACATTTAGAGTTTAGCACACAGTAATCACTTAATAGCTATTGATCATTTTTGATCACTCTAGATGCTATGAATAATGTCTAAAAAGCCAAGTAAAGACAATTTAGTATGACATGTCATAACCAGAGCAAACTCTATATGTTAGGGTTGAATCATTTCATTATTTACTCTTACCCACCACTTACATTTACACAGAAGACACACACTTTGCACTGTGAACAACAGTAATACAAGGTATTAGGAAAAGAAGTTCATAAAGATCTGAGGATGAGTACATGTTTCATAAAATTCTCAGTATACTACCCAACAGAAACTAAAAAGCAAAATTATTTTAATGAATTGGAAGGCTTTCTTTCATGTATAAATTAGCTTCTAGGTGTGTGTTTATTTCAGAAACATAGAATAACCTTAAAAAAATAACTTCCGTGATACAGGATAACACAATCTCATCTTCCAAATTATATATTCCTTATATATTTTTGTAACATAATCTCACAAGGAGACAGATAATTGTGATAATAAAAGGCAAAATAAATACTTATATAGCTACTTATCCAATTTGTCCAAGGGAGCAAATTAGTGACGGTCAATATCAATTGACAAAAGAGTATCATTTGAATGAATAAGATAATAGAAAATAAAACTTCCACTCTCTTAATACTTTTTAATTGCTGCATAACTATGAGAATATTGTTTCAGAATGTGACCCATAAAATAATTTCAAATTATAGATAGTGATGCCGACATATTTAAGATTATGTATTCTCATAACACCAACTATTATCATCAATTAGAAATAGTAAAACATCAGTGCTAATTGTGGCTTTATTTTTTTTTTTATTCTCTTTGTATAAATGAACTTCCAGATCCTCTATGAATCAAGTAAATGGATCTTAAAAATGGATCTGTAGTGACTGAATTTATTTTACTAGGATTTTCTGGACAATAGGAACCTTGAATTTTCTTCTTTGTAACATTCTCCCTAATCTACAGTGCTACTGTGTTGGGGAACATTCTCATTATGGTCACAGTGACATTAGTTCCATACTGCATTCTCCCATGTACTTCCTCCTTGGAAATCTTTTTTGGATGTGTGTCTCTCCACTGTCACCATGCCAAAGATAATCACAGACTTGCTCAGTGAACACAGGATCTTCTCCATATTAGGCTGCACGACCCAGATGTTCTTTATGCACTTCTTTAAGGGTACAGAGATGACTCTTTTAAATTGTTTTTTGTTTGCTTGTTCTTGTTGGTTTTTTTGTGTTTTGTTTCTGTTTGTTTTTGTGGTTGTTGTTGTTTTTTTGTTTTGTTTTGTTTTTGTGTTTAGAGAAAAAGAGAGCACACCCATGTGCAATCAGGGGAGGGACAGAGAAAGAGTGGGAGAGAGAATTTCAAGCAGGCTCCACACTGATCAATGAGTCCTATGCCGGATCCATCTCAGGACTATGAGACCATGACCTGAGCCAAAATCAAGATTTGGACATTTAACTGACTGAGCCACCGAGGTGCCCCCAAAATATCAGGCATATTAATTTAGGACTATTTATAGGCTGTTTCCTTCACCTAGGATGATCTTCCATCATTTCTCCATCCAGCTAAATTCCTCCTAAAATATACAACCCAGACATAATATTAGATTTTAGAACCCCTTTCCTATATGTCTTTGGCCAATTTAGATTCCTTTTTTTTAAATTCTTTTACATGTTTATTTGAGAGAGGGACAGAGCACAAGTTGGGAGGGTGGGGTGATGCCAAGAGAGAGGGAGACACAGAATCCAAAGTAGGTTACAGGCACAGAGCCTGATCCAGGGCTCAAACCCACAAGCTGTGAGATCATGACCTGAGCTAAAGTCAGACACTTAATGACTGAGCCACCCAGGTACCCCTAGGTTTCTTTTTTTAAAATCATTTATAGCATGCTGTGATTTCCATCCTTTGCACAAGTTATGGCAGCAATACTTGTATAATTATAGTGGACAAAGGTCCACTTTGTCTTTAGGCTGTAAGCTCCATGTATTTCCAGTATCTAACATACATATTGGCACCCAGTAGTTCATGTATATTTATTGAGTGAATAAAGAAAATATGAATTATTTTATTATAGTAGAATATTATTCAATTTGACCCACACTTAAGCAATACGTAGACTTCTTCTATCTTCTTCTAAGATAGAAACTGTTAAAAACACTAAGAGTACACAAGGGCTTATGGTGCTCATGTATTTTAATAAATTACAAGCATTAGAGCCTTGTAATTAAAGCAAAGGAGAATGGAATACATGAAAAATTTCAGTTAAATGGAAGAGAAGAAATAAAGCAAGTTCAGAATATTTGCTATATGCAATTACATTCAACTCTTCATACATGGTAAACATAAAATCTCAGTCTTACATTGTAGCACACCCTATATTAAACAAACCATAAACATTTATAAGGTAAAATATACATCCAGTGGTACATGGGATTATTCTCCAACTGATAAAATATTACATGAGAGTTTTGTGTCTATAGTATAGCACACTCAAAATCCTGAGCCCCTCTGTTTACAAAACATCTAAGACTGCTAGAAACATCTAAAATAACCATTAAAATCCATTCAAAATGTTAAAAGAAAGTAAACAAATTACATTTGAGGCCCAATATGAAGCTTGAGCTCCGTTCCAGGAGGATAAACCTGCATTGAACCATTTACTACTCTGAAAACATCTACAGAATGCTATTGCCCAGAGATCCTACAAATTTAGGAGAGTACTATGGATTGGGAATTGGGCCTGAACAGGGATAAAGACCAACTGGAGGCCATGCTGAGTGCTCAGATTTTGAAAAGAAAAAAAGAGAGTATTAGAAGAAAGCCTGCCTAGCAGAGCAGACAGCAAGAAAAAAATGTGACCAAAACTTGATTCTTGGTATAGATGAAATTAAATGCTTCCTTAACAAGGATTCACTTGTCACTTAATTCTTTGTATTTTCCCACACCTCAAAATGAGAATTTTATTTTAACTTGCTATTTAAGGATACAGGTTTAGGTGTTTGGCACAAGTAAACACAAATATTCACTGAAAAGAAATGTTCCTTGAAAATGGGCTACAGTGAACTCTCACAGAAAGGTTTTGCAGATAAAAACTCACAATCAAAAATCACAACACAAACAAATCTCAACACAAATGGGAGGAGAAAATGAAAGACAATGCATGGTATGGGAGAAAAAAATATTTACAAATCATGGATTTGATAAGGGACATGGGTATAACTAAAAAAAAGTCTTCAAAGAAGATACACAAATGGGCAATAAGTATATGAAAAGATGCTCAATATCATTAGTCACTAGAGACACACAAATGAAAATCACAGTAAGATACCACTGTACTCCCACTAGGATGGCTGTAGTCAAAAAGACAGACAATAACACAGAACAGTCAGAATCCTTATACATGGCCTTATACAATGTACAATGGACAACCATTTTGGAGAAAATTTAGCAGTTCCTCAAAATTTTAAACATGGAGTTACTGTGTGACCTATCAATTTCATGCCAAATATGAATATACAAAAGAAATGAAAACACATGACCCTATGAAAGCCTGAATATGAATAGTTATAGCACCTTCTTTATTCATAATAGTAAAGTTATTTAAAAACCCAAATGTTCATCACTGATGAATGGATGAACAAATGTGGTATATCTACACTATGGAATATTATCTGGAAAAAAAGAATCAAGTACTGACACAAGCTACAACATGCACAAATCTTGAAAACATAAGGCAATGTGAAAGAAATGAGTCACAAAAGACCACATATAGCACAAGTCCATTTGAATGAAGTGTCCACAATAAGCAAATTTTTATGGGTACAAAGTAGACTGGTTATCTAGGTGTGTGGGGAGGGGCAAAGGATGGGGTCTTTTGTGACTGCTTTCTCTTGTTTAGCCTAATTTTTTCAAGATTCATCCACATGGCAGCATGCATCAATTCTTAATGCTAGGGGTCACATCAGAAACATGGCAGAGAAGGAAATCCACAAATACACCAATCATCGACAATTCATGAAAAAATTCTTTTTGAGAAAAATCAAAAACTAATTCAAAGTCTCTTTCACCCCAGGAAAATGCAAAACCAGGCTCACTGAAGCTTTTAAGGAGATTCAGGATACCCTTTTACCAGAAATCTTGCCCCTGTCACAATGTCACAGGATCAGGAAGATACCCCCAATGTCCCAACTTCATCAATTGGAGGGAAGGAGTGGGTTTGCATTTTACTATCCCAGCTTTTCAGAGGCAGCTTCCTGAGGACAAGATTCTGTGTTGCCAGTCTTGGAGCTCTGACACGCCTGGCACAGTTTAGCTGCGTGGGGGAGAACAGAGGCAGTAGCTTGGGGCAGTACATGCTGTTGATCTTGCCCACTGCTCAGCACAGAGTGAGTATATTAAAAAATCCCAGCTCTCAGCTTCTTCCAGGAGAGTCAGACTTAATTCATGCATCCAGCACCCTAACTTTTCTGGGCCTTCCCCAAGAATTAGCATCTGTCTCACCAATCCCGAAGCTCTGACAGTTCTAGCATAGTCTAACCAGCTGGGGGAGAATGGAGATGCAGCTTGGGCTGATAGATGCCAGCGCTTTCCCCACACCCTACCCCAAGGTCAGCACAGAGTGAGAAAACAAAAATCACTACCAAGAAGCTGCCTGTTTCTTCTTGGGGACAGAAAATATTGTAGAGCTCCCCAGATACCCTGGCTAGGCTTACTGGTGGGAATCTCTTCCTATGTAAAACCAATCTGTGGAGATTGGGAGAGGTGCCTACATTGTCCAATATGCATACACCAACACAAAGAAATGAAAATGGAGAACCAGACCAAATGTCCCAAAGAAAGGTAAAAGATAAATCTTCAGAAACTAACCCTAATAAAATGGACTTACATGATTTACCTGACAAAGAATTAAAAACAACCATCATAAAGATGCTCATCGAGGTCAAGAGAACAATGTGTAAAGGAGACTCAATATTCCCTTTCAATAATAGTCCCATGGTTCCTGCTTATACATGAAAGCTCATTCTTGAAATTGGTTTTGTGTCAGTTTGTTTCCTTTTTTTATGAGGCCCAGTGTGTCCCAAGAGTCATCCTGGGACTGTAGTTATCTCACTGGAGAGGAACTTAGGCCAGGCCTAAAAGATCACCTGTTGCCTTACAGGAGAAAAGGATCTGAAACTTCCTTGAACAGGAGGAAGTTCTAGCTCTTACTAAAATGAAGGAGTCTGCAGAGCCAAAGCCTTCAGGAGCATTTATCCAGATATACTCATGCCCAATGTCAGGGTCCTAAATTTTTCCTTCTAGTGCCTTGACCTTACCATAACACACATGCCTTGCCTGAGTGTTTATATTGTGTTGGAGCTGTGTAAGTCTGTTAGATCTTCAATCTAGTCCTTGTCTAAGGTATTTCTACTACAGGACATAAGGACTTCTTTGTAAATGACCAAAGAGCTCCTAAGGTCCCTACACTTAACTGATAGCTGCTTGTTATGGTCTTCTGTTTCTAATTATTCCAAGGCATCAATACAACTTAGCAATAAGCAAATAACTCCACTCTTTGTAGTTATTTTGATCCCTTTGACTTCCAAATGACTGGATCACTTACCTCAAATAGCATTCCTTTCCACAAGATGTTTCCCCAGGTCACCACCACTGAAATCTTGAGCGATCAAGCATTTATATTATGCCAGGACTTGCCTGTGTCTTATCTACCACTTGTAACAGAGTCTTATTTGCACATAAGTCTTATTTGCACAACCACAAAGCCCATTTATCACCTGTTTTCTCAGACCACTCCCAATACCAATTATGCCAGTTCAGGTCACCTAAAAAGTAGATGCCAGTGGGATCAGAGTATATCCATAGTGAAATATGACTCAGTAATAAAATTAAAAAAACATTTTTAAATATATGAAACAACAAAAATATAGATCTAAAACATCCCTAGTCAGAAGACAGTCAAAAGAATACATATTATGAGGTTTTATTTGAATGATTAAAAAATAGACAAAACTGATATTTAGTGACAGAAATGAGAATAGTCCTTAGCTCTGATGGCGAATATTTACTGCAAAGTGGTATAAGGGAAAATTTTGTTTGATAAGTGTTTTATAATTTGATTAGTGTGAGAGTTTCATAGATGAATGCATAGGAAAAAATTCCAATCTATACATTTAATATTTGTTCATCTAAACACACTTATTTCCAATATCATAAAGGGAATTAAAACATAGAAGTAAAAAAAAAAAGAGCAACAAAACAATAAAGAAAGTGGTTCAAAGTAGGATTTGGGATGGTATCCTTTAAACAATACTGGCAATAAAAAAAAAAAAACAACATTGTGGTAGATTGTGAAAGTGATGTTAATTACCATAGAGCAATATACAGCTTTGTTTCTTACCAGAAACCACTTTTTTTTTCCTTCCTTGTGGAGTCTCTAGCCAGCTGTAAGTTCTTACAGCCAATGTCTAATTACATTCTCCAAGGTAAAATTATGCCTGGGGGAAAAGAATTCTAGGTTGGCTGGGCTTAACAGATATCTTGCTATTTGATTTTTTTTTAATTTGTTTGTCTTTTGAATTTTTGTGACCTTATTTGTCTCTAACTCTACCTCTTATGTTAAAATTAAACTAGCAGTGCACTATAATTAATAGTATCTTCCAATTTGCAAGTTCTTTTCAGCAAAATATTCTGATTTATAGTAAATTATTATTGCCCAATATCTCTTTCCCTGGCACTAACACCTGAATGGAGAGCCATGTTGTACAAATTAAAATGTAGTTTACAACATTTGACTTTTAATTTACATGTTTCTGTAAGTGTACACATCTTCTCAGTTCAAACAGAGAAACACAGTCATCAAAGTCATAGGTCATTTCATACAACTCAACAGAGTTTTAGTCTTATTTGACAAGGTAATTTGTCAAGCCATTGAGGGAAATAAATTTCTGTCATGATTTCATTAAAAATAAAAACGAATGACTAATAAGAAGAATCCCAGAGGTTCTGTTCATCTAAAAATATTCCAATTTTTAATAGAGAACTTAGTTTGCATCTCAAGGTGCAATATGGAATGATGTAGATAGGGTTCTTTTTTTATATACTGAATTATCTCCTATGATGATCTGCTTCCTTCCTCAAAAATAATGTGACTTTGGTTTTAAGAACTTGAAGGCTGATTTTGCATTATAATTTCTGAATTTTGAATTGACTCCTCTTTGCCTAGAAATGATAAAACAATTGACTTCTCTATAGGATCAAACATCCATCCAATAAAAAGGGAAGGGAAGGGAAGGGGAGAAATAATAAACTGATAGTATCTATTTTTGTCCTGTTACATTAACATCAAATCTCTGTATCTAAGCAAGCTTGACTTCTATTTATTTTGTCATCCTATGTTTCATATAACGAGTAAAGTTAGTTACTAGAAAGAGATCATTGCCTGATATGATCTTCAAAACCAGTGCACCGCTATTACAGACATATTTTCTTAAAATTTTTCACCATGTACTAAACAAGAACAAACATAATTGTGAGTAATGAAACATTACTAAGTTCAAAATAGCATATGGAGTCAGAAACTAAAATAGAAGAAACAGAAGAAAACTTCTGGCATGCCAGAAAGCAGTGAGCAAGCTGAATCATGGAGGACATGGCTGGAGTAGAAGCTTTGATAAGGCAGGGTTGCATAGGGAAAATAGGTATCTGACAACAACCATAGCTATTCACAGCTATTAATTTGTTCTACTGCCTCCATCCCAGCCACTAAACCTGCCAGTTGAAACATAAACTTACCAACCAACTTGACTGTCTCCTTTGTCATGTCCTTAAATCTTTTTGGGTTTCCTCTCTCCCTCTCGCTTTCTCTCTTTTTTTTCCAAGCTAATGATTTCTCTTGCTTTCAATATCAGCAAATTATGATTAAATAAAAAATATTTTAAGTCACAGATTGTGTTATAATATCAATAACTCTATGACTTGCCTAAAATATTAAGTCTTGTTGTTACCTAGTCATTCCTTCTTTGCTAACTTGAATATAAAAGATCTATTCTTTGCTATTACATCTTGTAAAAATAGTTTACTTTTCAAAACCAAGATGCTGTTTTTTTTGCTTCAAACTAAACTAGCTCATTTTACTCAAGTTGAAAATGTGAAAAAGATAAATAAGAAAATAACACTTTCCTAGAGAAAGGGTTTGTCATTACTAGAATTTGGACAGGTGTCACCTATACTGTTCCCACTGGGTACCAACCTAATTGGTCACTCATGCACTGTTCCAGAAATAAACCACCAACTATTAAACAAGTGGAAGTGGCAGTGGGGCAACATCAAAAAATCCATTAGATAAAACAACCCAAAAATTTCATATCTGGGGAAAGTGTCACTCAAATGAAAATACTTCAGATGAATTATTTAAAGTGGAATAACTTGGTAAGTAATCTAAGTAATATTTTAGAAGAAATCAAGAATAAGCTGAATTTAACTTCAGTTGGTTGAAAAAAATGGCCACATTTCTTTGAAGTGATTCCCATAAAGGTAGAGTCCATTTCCCCTACCTTTGCATCTGGTCTGGTTTTATGATTTCATTAGAAGAATCAATGCAACAGAGTGTTTTATACTACAAATTTCCATCTTCTCTATATGAATGCTTCTTTGCAATGTGGCATTGTTACCCCTATATTCAAAAGTTGCATATTATTTCTCCATTCCCTTGAAGTTTGGCTGTCTTTGGGACTGCTTTAATTAATAGAATGTGGTGGAACCACCTTTCTGGAATTCCCAAGCTTCACTGAAGGTCACTGAAACTAGTTCTTTATGACCTTAGGCATCTGAAAACACCATGCTGTACAGAAGCCCATGTCACTCTTCCTAAAAATGAGAGGCCACGTGATATAAGAAAATGGTCCAGTTAAATTCTTTTGCGGGTTGCTGTCCAGTTTTCCCAACACCATTCATTGAAAAGACTATCTTTTTCCCATTAGATATTCTTTCCTGCTTTGTCAAAGATTAATTGACCATATAGTTGTGGGTCCATTTCCGGGTCTTCTACTCTATTGATCTATGTGTTTGTTTTTGTGCCAGTACCATAATGTCTTGATCACTACATATTTGTAATATAACTGCAATTCCAGAATTGGGAGGCCTCCAGTTTTGCTCTTCTTTTTCAAGACTGTTTTGGCTATTTGGGTTTTTTTGTGTTTACATAGAAATTTTAGAATTGTCTGTTCTGACTCTGAAAAATTCTACTGGTATTTTGGCAGGGATTGCATTAAATGTGTAGATTGCTTTGGATAGTATAGACATCTTAACATGAAACCGAACAGACCACTTTCTTATACCATACATAAATAAATTCAAAATGGATGAAAGACATAAATGTGAGTCTTGAAACCATTAAAATTCTAGAAAAAAACATAAGCAGTAACTTCTTTGACATTGGCCATAGCAACTTCTTTCTACATATGTCCCAGAGACAAGGGAAACAAAAGCAAAAATAGATAATTAGGACTATATCAAAATAAAAAGCTTCCACACTCTAGAGAAAACAATAAACAAACTAAAAGGCAACCTATGGAATTGGAGGAGGTATTTGCAAATGACATATATGATAAAGGGTTAGTATCCAAAATATATAAAGAACATATACAATTCAACACCAAAAAATAAATAATCCAATTACAAAATGGTAGAAGACATGAATAGTCATTTTTCCAAAGAAGACATAGAGAAGGCCAACAGACACATGAAATGGTGCTCAACATCATTCATCATCAGGGAAATCCAAATCACAACTACAATGAAATATCATGTCATATCTGTCAAAATGGATGAAATCAACAACATAAGAAACAACAGGTGTTGACAATGATGTGGAGAAAGGGAAACCATTCTGCACCATTGGAGGGAATGCAAACTGGTGTGGTCACTCTGGAAAACTTTATGAATGTTCCTCAAAAAGTTAAAAATAGAACTACCCTATGATCCAGCAATCACACTTCTAGATTCAAAGAGATACATGCACCCCAATGTTTATAGCAACATTATCTACAATAGCCAAGATATGGAAACAGCCCAAGTATCTATCAAATGATGAATGGATAAAAAAAGATGTGGTATATACATATATACAGTGGAATATTACTCAATGATCAAAAACAATGAAATCTTGCCATTTGCAACAACAAGGGTGGATTATGGAGAGTATTATGCTAAGTGAAATAAGTCAGAGAATGACAAATATCATATGATTTCACTCATATGTGTAATTTAACAAACAACACAAATGAGCAATGGAGAATAAAAAGAGAGAGGAAAACCAAGAAACAGACTCTTAAGTATAGAGAACAAATTGATGTTTACAACAGTGGGGTAGGTGGGGGATGGGTTAAATAGATGATGGGGATTAAGGAGTGCATTGCTGTGATGAGAACCAGGTGATGTTTGGAAACACTGATTCATTATGTTGTAAACCTGAAACTAATATTAGCTGTATGATAACTAACTGAAATTTAAAAAAAACAGTTTTAAATAAGTGAAACGTGAGGCCACATGAAAAGAGGCACTGAAGGATGAAAGAGCACATAGAAGAAGAAGCCCAGCCATACACCTGCTGTTGTATGAGACACAACTGAGGCATCTTAGATCATTTGCACCCAGTTGACCAATTCAGTCAATACCACATGAAGACTTGGCCATCACTCCTGAAACAGTGCCTGAATTCCAGAGTCATAAATACAGAACAAATTTTTGTTTTAAACCACTAAGTTGTGGGGTAGTCTTTCTGCAGTTATAACAAATAGAGATAGGTACCAGTAGTGGGGTTCAGCCATAGCAAAAAACCAAAATCATGTTGCAGGCCATGGTTTGGGATCAACAAAGGCAGAGTTTGGAATATTAGCAAGGAGATGATTAGAGGGGCTAGAGGAGTAATGAGGAAACTGAGATTAGATTTCAATCATAGTGACATGTTTGGTGACACTGTCTTCAGAATAAACATGGAATACAGAAAATGTATACGTTTCCTTAAGGATATGGCTCAAGAGTATTCTAGGCAGAATACTGACAGCACCAGATGATTATTTCAACCAGCATGTGACAAAGTACAGAAATAGAGACCCTAAGAAGAAATACTTAGGATCAGTTTTCAAATGATTTTAGAGAAAATATAGAAGGCCCATGATGGTCTCCAAATGGAAAAAAAAACAAATTCCATGTAAGAAATAGCTTTAGAATAAAGAATAAATCAATGACGTGGCTCTGAGCCCCTTTGTTAAGTCTTCTGAAATATTAGGGACAGTGCCCAGTAGAATCTTGGCTGGAAAATAAGATATCCAAGAATCCTACAGGTTTTGTCCACATTAGCCAAGTACACTTAAAGTAGACAAATATGTCTCAGACACAATTATGGATGTGGCTTTTGAAGCATAAAGTATAACACAAAAAAGTTTCCTAAGATATGTACAAAGTTTATAGAGAATTATTCTGGTAACACAATAGCTAAATTGGACTGAAAAGGACAGAGTGGAAAATACAGAGTCCTATTGGCAAAAAGCTTGAAAGGACACTACACAGAAGACGATATCCAAATAGCAAACATTTGGAAAGTTGCTCACTACCATTCCTCAATGGGATGTGTAGATCAAAACTACAAGATGCCACTACACACTAGCTTCAATGAACTGCTACATTTAGAAGACTAAAAATTGTTGTGAAGATATAAAACATTTATTTCTCTCCTATATTGATGGTAGGGGTGTAAAATATCACAGCCCCTATGGAAAAGCAAGGCCATTTCTCAAGCATGAAAAATATCCTGACCCTATTTTCCAGCAACCAAACTCGTAAGCGTGTACACAAGATAAATGAGAGCAAATGTCCATGGAAAGATTTATACAAGAATGCTCTTGTCAGCTTTATTTATTTCTCCCTCCAAATTTAGGGGGAAAACATTGTTCATATTCAGAAAATGGAATGTTTATTAACAAGAAACATGGATAAATCTCAAAATAAATATATTGAGTTTAAAAACCCAGACACAAAACAACACATATTTTATGGTCCCATTTATGTTACTTTCAAAAACATACAAAACTAAACCATGTTGATAAAAATAAGAATAGTGGTTATTTCCAGGGATGTAATTGGCTGAAAATGATCTAGAGGGAAATTCCTCATGTGTTCAAAATACTCTGTATCTTGTCCTTTGTCATGGTCAGAAGGTATATACTTGCTCAAAAATTCATTTACTTGTATACGGAAGGTTTGATCATTTTATTTTACATAAATTACCACTCAGTAAACTTTAGAAAAAAATATCATGTACTTGCAGGCACACACTAACATTGACCCTCTACTTAATTTCTGAGGATGTGTCCTTCATACATTCAAAAAGTGACACATTTAGGTTTAATTATTGAAGAACACATTGTGAAAACCAAAAAATTGTAAATGCCTTATATTTTCCTCATTAGGAGAAAAAAAATAAAGTTATATATTAACAACCTGAATAATAAACAGCCATACATATAAAGAGTTAGGAAACACTTTAAGTATTAACACAAAAAATTTCC
Organism: Lynx canadensis; assembly: GCF_007474595.2. Taxonomy (NCBI): domain Eukaryota; kingdom Metazoa; phylum Chordata; class Mammalia; order Carnivora; family Felidae; genus Lynx; species Lynx canadensis. The sequence continues at coordinate 70,432,072 of NC_044308.2, read as the reverse complement.
CAAGATACACTGTAAGTGAAAAATAAGGTACAAGATATTGTATGATATGTTTCAAATATATGTTCAAAACAGGAAAATAAACCAATGTACATAAATACTATTTACATAGTCACAATTTTGATAATTTACACAAGAAATTGTTTTCTCTCTGGTTCGATGGGTTATAGGTTATGGATGGGGGAATGAGATGGGAAGATCTCTCGGGCAACTTTTTTTTTTTTACCTTAAAAATGTTTAACTATGCATACATATTACCTATGCAAAAATTAAATGTATGCTTACAACAGCAAGTTTTTTTCCTATTACTAAACGCATCTTGTCTGAGTCACTTCCATGTTTTTAAATTGCAATGCCATTATTCATAGTTAATCCCTCCAAATTCTTGAGTTATCCTGATTCCTCTTTTCAGACATCATGTCTATCACCAAGTCCAAATGACTGTACCATAAAAATACATGTTGAGTTCTCTTTATTCTTCCTGCTACCCACTTCCTTTCTCCATTCTCCAGCAGGCTAAGTCCCCAAATTCTCCTGTGCATAGCACTGCAAAATCTTCAAACTGTTCTTGCTTTTACACTTGCCTCCTTCAAATCCCTCCTCCCCACAGTGGCCAGAGTGGTCTTCAGATTACAAAAGCCCTACTGTAATTGTGAGTACACAGGTAGAAGAATGACTACATGCCGTATCCTGTGCAACTGCTGCCTACCTCTCTGACATGGCCTCATACTTTTCCTCCATTTGCCCATGACTTAATCACCACGTGGGTTCTTTTCTGTTCCTCCATGCACAGCTCTTTCACCTCCATGGTCTTTGTTCTTGCTCTTCCCATTGCCTGTTCTGCCCTCTCTCAGACCTCCCATAGCTAGATTTATCTAGTTATTCAGCTTAAATGTCACCCCCTCAAAAAGGGCTTTTCTAATACCCAGCATAAAAGAACACCCTACTTGTCCCCATTTGTTTTCCAACATATCACTCTGTTATATTCTTCATTTTTGACAGTTTTAAACCTATCTTCTTTGCTCTTTGACAGCCTCCCTCCACTGGAATATAAACTCCCTGAGAGCAAGGACTTCATGTACCATAACTAGTGCTGAATTGCTGACCCATCCATACACTAAGCCTTCCAAATGATAGATACTTACAACATTTTGTAAAAGAAAGAAATTCCTTTCTATGGTTTCTGATTGGGAAATATCTGAGGAATCTGCAACAGTTTCCCAAAGAAACAACCATCGTGGGTGGAGCCAGGACTACAATCTTGTCCTCTGAATTCCAGTCTCATATTTTCATCACTACTGGATGCCTTGTGTAGTAAACTAGTTCAGGTCATCCTAAGATACACCTCTTAAAACACACACACACACACACACACATATATTTCTTTTTAATATTATAAAATTGCCTGAGATTAAAATGCTTTCTCAGCTGAGACGAGAGGCCCACTGTAGACTAGTTAAATTCTCTATATTATCCTGGGTATTTTGAAATTAAAAAACAAACAAAAAAGACTTTGTATTTCCAAAGATCTCTCCTCTCTCCTCTGATCCTCTGCTCCCTCTCTTCCCTCCCTCTTCCCCCAACCTTTTTGTATTTGTACATGTGGCTTTGTGGTACAGGTACCTCTGTGATCATGGTTTCTCTGTCCCATTATCTTTTCTCCTATTTTTTCCATTTGTGTCCTGTCATGTTTTTCCTTCTGTTCTCTCTCTTCCATTGATGTTATATTTCTAGCTATCTGTATTCATGGAAATTGATCCTACAGATAACCTTTCAAGAAGCAAAATGACATATATTCAAAGTTATTTATTTGCAGCACAAATTTAATAGAAAAAAATGGTCAACAATATTATCTCCATCCCTTTACCTCCTCTATGTTTCATGATCTCCCACTCCACCTCTGACTGACAGAACACACACTACACACACACACACACACACACACACACACACACACACACACACACCTTTCTTTTTAATATTATAAAATTGCCTGAGATTAGAAAGCTTCCTCAGCTGAGATGAGAGGCCTTCTGGAGACTAGTTGATATCTCTACATGACTTTCAATTAATTCTTTTTTTTAATGAAATTTATTGTCAAATTGGTTTCTGTACAACACCCAGTGCTCATCCCAAAAAATGCCCTCTTCAGTACCCATCACCCACCCTCCCCTCCCTCCCACCCCCCATCAACCCTCAGTTTGTTCTCAGTTTTTAACAGTCTCTTATGCTTTGGCTGTCTCCCATTCTAACCTTTTTTTTTCTTCCCCTCCCCCATGGGTTTCTGTTAAGTTTCTCAGGATCCACATAAGAGTGAAACCATATGGTATCTGTCTTTCTCTGTATGGCTTATTTCACTTAGCGTAACACCCTCCAGTTCCATCCACGTTGCTACAAAGGGCCATATTTCATTCTTTCTCATTGCCACATAGTAATCCATTGTTGTATATAAACCACAATTTCCTTATCCATTCATCAGTTGATGGACAGGTAGGCTCTTTCCATAATTTGGCGATGGTTGAGAGTGCTGCTATAAACATTGGGGTACAAGTGCCCCCATCCATCAGTATTCCTGTATCCCTTGGGTAAATTCCTAGCAGTGCTACTGCTGGGTCATAGGGTAGGTCTATTTTTAACTTTTTGAGGAACCTCCACACTGTTTTACAGAACGGCTGCACCAGTTTGCATTCCCACCAACAGTGCAAGAGGGTTCCCGTTTCTCCACGTCCTCTCCAGCATCTATAGTCTCCTGATTTGTTCATTTTGGCCACTCTGACTGGAGTGAGGTGATATCTGAGTGTGGTTTTGATTTGTATTCCCTGATGAGGAGCGACGTTGAGCATCTTTTCATGTGCCTGTTGGCCATCTGGATGTCTTCTTTAGAGAAGTGTCTATTCATGTTTTCTGCCCATTTCTTCACTGGATTATTTGTTTTTCGGGTGTGGAGTTTGGTGAGCTCTTTATACATTTTGGATACTAGCCCTTTGTCCGATATATCATTTGCAAGTATCTTTCCCCATTGTGTTGGTTGCCTTTTAGTTTTGTTGATTGTTTCCTTTGCTGTGCAGAAGCTTTTTATCTTCATGAGGTCCCAATAGTTCATTTTTGCTTTTAATTCCCTTGCCTTTGGGGATGTGTCGAGTAAGAGATTGCTACGGCTGAGGTCAGAGAGGTCTTTTCCTGCTTTCTCCTCTAGGGTTTTGATGGTTTCCTGTCTCACATTCAGGTCCTTTATCCATTTTGAGTTTATTTTTGTGAATGGTGTGAGAAAGTGGTCTAGTTTCAACCTTCTGCATGTTGCTGTCCAGTTCTCCCAGCACCATTTGTTAAAGAGACTGTCTTTTTTCCATTGGATGTGCTTTCCTGCTTTGTCAAAGATGAGTTGGCCATACATTTGTGGGTCTAGTTCTGGGGTTTCTATTCTTTTCCATTGGTCTACGTGTCTGTGTTTGTGCCAATACCATGCTGTCTTGATGATGACAGCTTTGTAGTAGAGGCTAAAGTATGGGATTGTGATGCCTCCTGCTTTGGTCTTCTTCAAAATTACTTTGGCTATTTGAGGCCTTTTGTGGTTCCATATGAATTTTAGGATTGCTTGTTCTAGTTTCGAGAAGAATGCTGGTGCAATTTTGATTGGGATTGTATTGTATGTGTAGATAGCTTTGAGTAGTATTGACATTTTGACAATATTTATTCTCCCAACCCATGAGCATGGAATGTTTTTCCATTTCTTTATATCTTCTTCAATTTCCTCCATAAGCTTTCTATAGTTTTCAGCATACAGATCTTGTACATCTTTGGTTAAATTTATTCCTCTGTATTTTATGCTTCTTGGTGCAATTGTGAATGGGATCAGTTTCTTTATTTGTCTTTCTGTTGCTTCATTGTTAGTGTATAAGAATGCAGCTGATTTCTGTACATTGATTTTGTATCCTGCAACTTTGCTGAATTCATGTATCAGTTCTAGCAGACTTCTGGTGGAGTCTATCAGATTTTCCATGTATAATATCATGTCATCTGCAAAAGTGGAAGCTTAACTTCATCTTTGCCAGCTTTGATGGCTTTGATTTCCTTTTGTTGTCTGATTGCTGATACTAGGACTTCCAACGCTATGTTAAACAACAGCGGTGAGAGTGGACATCCCTGTCGTGTTCCTGATCTCAGGGAAAAAGCTCTCAGTTTTTCCCCACTGAGGATGATGTTAGCTGTGGGCTTTTCATAAATGGCTTTTATGATGTTTAAGTATGTTCCTTCTATCCCGACTTTCTCGAGGGTTTTTATTAAGAAAAGTTGCTGAATTTTGTCAAAGGCCTTTTCTGCATCTATTGACAGGATCATACGGTTCTTATCCTTTTTTATTAATGTGATGTATCACGTTGATTGATTTGAGACTGTTGAACCAGTCCTGCAGCCCAGGAATGAATCCCACTTGATCATGGTGAATAATTCTTTTTATATGCTGTTGAATTCGATTTGCTAGTATCTTATTGAGAATTTTTGCATCTATATTCATCAGGGATATTGGCCTGTAGTTCTTTTTACTCGGTCTTTGTCTGGTTTAGGAATCAGAGTAATACTGGGTCATAGAATGAGTCTGGAAGTTTTCCTTCCCTTTCTGTTTCTTGGAATAGCTTGAGAAGGATAGGTATTACCTCCACTTTAAACGTCTGGTAGAACTCCACTGGGAAGCCATCTGGTCCTGGACTCTTATTTGTTGGAAGATTTTTTATAACTGATTCAATTTCCTCGCTGGTTATGGGTCTGTTCAAGCTTTCTATTTCCTCCTGATTGAGTTTTGGAAGTGTGTGGGTGTTTAGGAATTTGTCCATTTCTTACAGGTTGTCCAGTGTGTTGGCATCTAATTTTTCATAGTATTCCCTGATAATTGCTTGTATCTCTGAGGGATTGGTTGTAAGAATTCCATTTTCATTCATGATTTTATCCATTTGGGTCCTCTCCCTTTTCTTTTTCAGAAGCCTGGCTAGAGGTGTATCAATTTTGTTTATTTTTTCAAAAAACCAACTCTTGGTTTCGTTGATGTGTTCTACAGTTTTTTTAGATTCTATATTGTTTATTTCTGCTCTGATCTTTATTATTTCTCGTCTTCTGCTGTGTCTGGGTGTCTTTGCTGCTCTGCTTCTATTTCCTTTAGGTGTGCTGTTAGATTTTGTATTTGGGATTTTTCTTGTTTCTTGAGATAGGTCTGGATTGCAATGTATTTTCCTCTCAGGGCTGCCTTTGCTGCATCCCGAAGCATTTGGGTTATTGTTTTTTTCATTTTCGTTTGTTTCCATATATTTTTTAATTTCTTCTCTAATTGCCTGGTTGACCCATTCATTCTTTAGTAGGGTGTTCTTTAACCTCCATGCTTTTGGAGGTTTTCCAGACTTTTTCCTGTGGTTGATTTCAAGCTTCATAGCATTGTGGTCTGAAAGTGTGCATGGTATGATCTCAATTCTTGTATACTTATGAAGGGCTCTTTTGTGACCCAGTATGTGATCTATCTTGGAGAAAGTTCCATGTGCACTCGAGAAGAAAGTATATTCTGTTGCTTTGGGATGCAGAGTTCTAAATATATCTGTCAAGTCCATCTGATCCAATGGATCATTCAGGCCCTTGTTTCTTTATTGATCCTGTGTCTAGATGATCTATCCATTGTTGTGAGTGGGGTGTTAAAGTCCCCTGCAATGACCACATTCTTATCAATTAGGTTGCTTATGTTTGTGAGGAATTGTTTTATATATTTAGGGGCTACCGTATTCGGTGCATAGACATATATAATTGTTAGCTCTTCCTGATGGATAGACCCTGTAACTATTATATAATGCCCTTCTTCATCTCTTGTTACAGCCTTTAATTTAAAGTCTAGTTTGTCTGATATAAGTATGGTTACTCCAGCTTTGTTTTGACTTCCAGTCATGATATATAGTTCGCCATCCCTTCACTGTCAAAATGAAGGTGTCCTCAGGTCTAAAATGAGTCTCTTGTAGACAGCAAATAGATGGGTCTTTTTTTTTATCCATTCTGATACCCTATGTCTTTTGGTTGGCGCATTTAGTCCGTTTACATTCAGTGTTATTATAAAAAGATATGGGTTTAGAATCATTGTGATGTCTGTAGGTTTTATGCTTGTAGCGATGTCTCTGGTACTTTGTCTCACAGGATCCCCCCCTTAGGATGGATCTCTTGTAGGGCTGGTTTATTGGTGATGAATTCCTTCAGTTTTTGTTTGTTTGGGAAGACCTTTATCTCTCCTTCTATTCTAAATGACAGATTTGCTGGATAAGGATTCTCAGCTGCATATTTTTTTTTCTGTTCATCAAGTTGAAGATTTCCTGCCATTCCTTTCTGGTCTGCCAAGTTTCAGTAGATAGATCGGTCACGAGTCTTATAGGTCTCCCTTTATATGTTAGAGCACGTTTATCCCTAGCTGCTTTCAGAATTTTCTCTTTATCCTTGTATTTTGCCAGTTTCACTATGATATGTCCTGCAGAAGATAGATTCGGGTTACATCTGAAGGGAGTTCTCTTTGCCTCCTTGATTTCAATGCCTTTTTCCTTCCCCAGATCAGGGAAGTTCTCAGCTATTATTTCTTCAAGTACACCTTCAGCACCTTTCCCTCCCTCTCCCTCCTCTGGAATACCAATTATGCGTAGATTATTTGTCTTTAGTGCATCACTTAGTTATCTAATTTTCCCCTCATAATCCAGAAGTTTTTTATCTCACTTTTTCTCAACTTCTTTTTCCATAATTTTATCCGCTAGTTCATCTATTCTCTCCTCTGCCTCTTCAATCAGAGCTGTGGTCATCTCCCTTTTATTTTGCAGCTCATTAATAGCATATTTTACTCCTCCTGGCTTTTCTTAGTCCCTTGATCTCTGTAGCAATAGTCTCTACTGTGCTTTATACTGTTTTCAAGTCCAGCGACTAATTTTATGACTATTATTTTAAATTCACTTTCTGTTATATTGTTTAAACCATTTTTGATCAGTTCGTTAGCTGTTGCTATTTCCTGGAGATTATTTTGAGGGGAATTCTTCCGTTTCATCATTTTGGATAGTCCCTGGAGTGTTGCGGAACTGCAGAGCACTTCCCCTGTGCTGTCTTGAATAACTTGTGTTGTGGGCGGGGCCGCAGTCTGACCTGATGTCTGCCCCAGCCCACTGCTAGGGCCACAGTCAGACTGGTGTGTGCCTTCTCTTCCCCTCTCCTAGGGGCGGGATTCACTGTGGGGTGGTGTGGCCCATCTGGGCTACTTGCACACTGCCAGGCTTGTAGTGCTGGGGATCTGGCGTATTAGCTTGGGTGGATCAACTAGGTGCACAGGGGCGGGAGGGGAAGGCTCAGCTCGCTTTTTTTGGGATATCCGCTTCAGGAGGGGCTCTGTGGCACCTGGAGGGAGTCAGGCCTGCCACCAGAGGGATGGGTCCGCAGAAGCACAGCGTTGGGTATTTGCACGGTGTAAGCAAGTTCCCTGACAGGAACTGGTTCCCTTTGGGATTTTGGCTGGGGAATGGGCGAGGGAGATGGCACTGGTGAGTGCCTTTGTTCCCCGCCAAGCTGAGCTCTGTCATCAGGGGCTCAACAACTCTCCCTTCCATTGTCGTTGTCCTCTAGCCCTCCTGCTTTCTGAGCAGAGCTGTTAACTTATAACATTCCAGATGTTAAGTCCCACTGGCTGTCAGAACACACTCCGTCTGACCCCTCTGCTTTTGAAAGCCAGACTCGGCGGCTCTGCTTTGCAGGGCAGGCTGTCCCTCCACTGCCCCAGCTCCCTCCCTCCAGTCCGTGTAGCACGCACCGCCTCTCCACCTCTCTGCCCTTCCTACCCTCTTCCATGGGCCTCTCATCTAAGCTTGACTCAGGAGAATCCCTTCTGCTAGTCTTCTCCTGGTTTTCTGGGTTATTTAGGCAGGTGTGGGTGGAATCTAAGTGATCAGCAGGATGCGGTGAGCCCAGCGTCCTCCTATGCCGCCATCTTCCTCTCTCTGACTTTCAATTAATTCTAAAACATTGTGATACATTCTGAGAAGTGAGAGCCTAGGAGTTTTATAATTAACAAACAAACAAACAAACAAAAACAAAACACTTTGTATTTCCAAAGATCACTCATCTCTCCTCTGCCCTCATGTTCCCTTTCTTCTCTCCCTCAACTCTTTTTGTATCTGCACATGTGGCTTTTTGGTGCAGGTGTCTCTGTGATTATGGTTTCTCTGTCCCTTTATCTTTTCTCCTATTTTTTTCATAGGTGTCTTCTCATCTTTTTCCTTCTGTTCTTGTGTCTTTTCCATTTATCTTATATTTCTAGCTTTCTGTCTTTCTGGAATTTCAGCTTACAGATAACCTTTCAAGAAGCAAAATGACAGATATTCAAAGTTATTTGAAGTTATTTTCCTATTATTCAAAGTTATTTTCCTATTTCCACAATAGGAAAAAACTTGCAAACAGCATTATCTCTAACTCTTTATTTCCTTTCTCTACCTTTCATCATGTCCCACTGCACCTCTGGCTGAACTGGATATAAATTTGAGCTAAAGTGTATTCGACTGCATATTGTATTTTTGTAAAATTTAACTTTGTTGTCTTAATTTTAATATAACTCAGATTTATCCCATCTTCACTTTTAATGTATAACAAAGAGAGTAATTAAAGGGAGCTTTGTATGATTAAATATTTTTTTCTGTATGTAATATTCCTAAGTTGACAAATAGACCTTCCTTTTTCCAATGCAAAACACATGAACTAAATACACAAAAAAGTGAATAACTATAAATGCTATCACAATAGAGAAATTCTTCTTGAGAGAACACATCCCTAGAAGAATTAGTGCATAAGACACCACAAAGATCTCTTATTTAAGGAGAATTATTCCAAAAAAAAAAGTTTTTTCAGCATAATATACTCTCCCTCTACCGAATTCTTTTGCTCCCAAAATATGCACATACTAACATACTTAACATTGACTTAGTCTCACTACTAACCTCTTATTAAACACCAATGCTTTCTCATCACTTACAGGAATTATATGAAAAGATCTAGAATAACCTTCCCAGACTTACTACTTTCATGATGCTTAATAAACATGTGTGACAGTCCATTAACACTGTCGCTTTTAAAACGTCAAATTTAAAATGATGACATAATCCAGTGGGGTCTTAGCTGGCACATGTGTTGAATATTTTTAATCCTTAAAATGTTCTCTAATTCTGCTTGACATTCTAATTATTCCCCCTGGAAGCACTCTGTATGCTTAAGATAGCTGTAAAACCCCCAAGCATACTCCCTGTTGCATCACAAATCAGAAAGCAGATTTCACAACTTACAATGTCTCACTGTAAGGACATACATTTAAGGAAACATTCAGAAATGATCACTTAATCTCCTTTTCATCACAAGGAAGAGGATGGCCCCTTGTTTGAGAGTAGCACTGGAGGCCTAAGGAGGTAAAAATTTTGGTCATTCTTCATATTAAAAAAATTGAGAGGAAGAATAGAAAAGAAGAGTCATACTAATTGTCTGGAACATCTGCTGCCTTAAAATGCTTAAGAATAGAATAATCCTGTGAAAGAGATAAAGGGTGAGATCTAAATTGTGACATATAGCACTTTGTACCTTGTCCCTCAGATATGCCTCCCCAAAGTCCTCCTGATGCTTAATATTATATTAAAGGGGCTGACATCTTTCACTGCATGATTATAAAGAAGTGAAAATGCCAGTATCTTGGGGAGATTCACCATCTGGATTTACATTTGAGAATCACACAAATGACTAGGTTTCCCATGCTACTGCAGAGATAAGGGGGAGAAGAAAATTGGGAATCACAAGTCAATGTGGGTAAATGAAAGAAAGGAAGAAGATGACAAAAATAGAGCAATGAGGAAGGAAAAGCAGAAGCTCTATAGAGAGAAATTGCAAAGAAAATAAAGGAATAAAAGATATGGCAAATGTAAAAAGAATAATTGAGAAAGTGAGTGTATAAAATAGAATTAGTAGGAAGAAAATGGGCAAATCTGAAAAATGTAAAGAAGAGCAAAAGGATATGAAAGGGGAGAGATAGAGGCGATGCTAGGAAGATGATCAGTCCCCAAACGCTTGGCTTTGAGAGCTGGTCTAATAGCATTTGGATCTAGGCATGCTTCATGTGGTCTGTCAATGCAGTGTTTCTGCACTCTGAGAAAGCAGGGGGCATGAGCACCCTCTCTACCTGTGCAGCTTTAATGCCAGATGCATTTTTGTGTCAGTTGAAATAGCAAGGAAATTTAGAGATAATGAAAACATTCAGGTCTGTATCTTAGCCTATACTGACAATATTTCTTTGCCAATCTGACAGGAGCAAAAAGCTTGTCTCTGTGAGAGTCTTTGTTTTGGGCTTTTTCCCCCTAGGATTTCATGTTATGCAGAGTAACGTTCAGCTGATGCACATCTGTCCTCAATCTGTGTGATGAGCACAATCTTAGAATCAGAGGAACAGAAACTATATAAATGAGAATGGGAGAAGAATGTGGATTAAAGATGTGAAGTGGGATGCAATTCTGTTAGTAACAGAGAGTAGAGGCGGATAATGGAAAAATAAAAGCAGAGGAAGAGTAGGAGACTGCAACTCTCAGAGTGCTCCCTGTGTCTTAGAATTGTCAAGCCAAAGAAGCATGAAATAACTGTAAATGAGCACTTGGAATGCACAAAACCCAAGAAGAGCAGAAGGAGCTACTGACTTACTTTCCTAAGGGTAGGTTTCCATAAGCAGAGTAGGAAATGAATATGGAGGCCAATAGGCATCTAAGTGGGTAAAAGACAGAAGGAAGGTCTTAAGCAGTAATTTGAAGGCACCAAAGATGTTTTTTTCCTATTTCCATTTGCTTATACTTAATATGTGTGAGTTTATACATATGTGAATAAGTATCTCTTTGCACAAATATGTGCCCATGTGTTATAAATTCCTTTTGCATAATATTTGGCTGCTAGTTACAAATGTTACCAATCACATAGTACGTATGTTCTCATGTTTCCTAATAGGTGTGCCCTAAAACACCAGCTTACTGCCTAAATTTCCCATGAGTTTATGGACTTTTTAAGGTTGATTTTTCTTTAATTTTTCCCCTTTTTTCCCTCTTCCTACCTTCTTTTCCTAGGGATGCTAGCAATAATTTCTGTCAAATTTCTATTGGGAAGTTTTCCTTCTCCAATTTTCCATATCACTTTTATTGGCACATTAAAAAAAGATTTATTGAGATATAATCTACATATAAATTTACCATTTTAAATGTATAACTCAATGGTTTTAAGTGCATTTAAAGAGTTGTGAAAAAGCTTCATCATTAAACTTTTGGTTCCTTTCTCAAAGCATAATGTTTTTGAGTTCACTCATATTGTAGCATGTCCCAATATGCCATTTGTTTTTCTTGCTAAACTGTATTGCATTATATCTACAGTACTTTTGAAAACTATTGCATGTAATTCAAAATCAAGGGAAATATCATTATATGTGACATTATAGTATTTTGTTAAAATTAGCAATCTTTCATTTTTAAATCATTCATGCCAACAGTAAATAATGTACACATATCACAACATGAGTATTTATTAATAAAATATGGTTATACAATTATAGTAACATATAAATTATGTTTCTATAAATAGAAAATAACTACAAATATAATTCTAAATACAATTGTTATTTAGACAAGATTGCAGCCTGAAAAGGGGAAATACTCATGCAAGCAATATAATGATGATTTATCTGCCTAAATAAAGTAATACCCACTGATGGATGCTGATTAATAATATCCTCATCATTTTAAACTGAGGAATACACACCTCTTATATTTCTTACCACTTGTGAGGAAAAAAAACCCATTGCAAAAAATAAAAATCTTAACTGCAATTCCTTTATTTTTCTCATCTGTCAAATGAGTATATCATTCTCTATGTTCTATATTACTAATCCCAGATCTAGCATGCTTTGATTTTATTAGCTTAGATATTCAAAATGTTTTATATATTCTGATGTTTTATATGGAAATATTTGTGGAAGGGATGTCATCTGGCTATCATTCTGAGATTGGAGGAAAAAAGAGGTTATGGATATATGGTGATCAAATATAACTGGGTTAGTATTAATTAGGATTTAAGAACAAGGTGTGCAGCAGATTCAGGATGGGGACCCAACCAAGAGTGTAACTAGGGCAATAACTCTAAGTTTGGAGAATGTAGGGATCTTGTGTGAGACCCTAAACCATTTTGGAATAAAGGTGCACAAGGACACCAAAGAAGAATAAGTAAGAAACAAATTTGGAAAAGAAGGCATAAAACTAGGGAGTCTATAGGAACCAAAGGAAAGAAGGACTTGCAAAAGTACTTTGGTCTGTGGGAATGAGAAGTGACCAAAACCCAGCAACTAATGTAAACATTACAGAAAGTGCACCACCACTAACAATCAAACAAACAAAAAACCAACAAACCTGAAAAATTTAATAATGATTAAGTTTTGCTGTAATCAGGAAATTTCAGCTATACCTCAAGCAAAGTAGCTCAGAGTCCTAGAGGAGCACAATTACATAGAAGCAGCACGTGGTTAAATGGGAATGAGAGTGTGGTTATAAAAACAATTTCTTTTGGGGGAAATCAAGAAATGAAGGGTAGAAAGATCAGCCTAAAACACAAGACAGTTATGACCATGCATTGCTTTCAGCTAGGCAAGTCCTGGAAGTGGTAAATGATTTTATCTGAAAACAGCTATGGAGTAGATGAAAAGGTAGTTATAACAGATGATTCTTTGTTCTTTGTTATTATGCAGAGGAGAGATGGAGAGGGAGAACAGCACAGTGGTGACAGAATTTATCCTCCTTGGTCTCACCCAGTCTCAACAGACTCAACTTCTGGTCTTTGTGCTAGTCTTAGTTTTCTACCTCATCATTCTCCCTGGAAATCTACTCATCATCCTCACCATCAGATCAGACCCTGGCCTCACAGCCCCCCTCTACTTCTTTCTGGGCAACTTGGCTTTCCTGGATGCATCCTACTCCTTCATTGTGGCTCCCAGGATGCTGGTGGACTTCCTCTCTGAGAAGAAAATAATCTCCTACAGAGGATGTATCACTCAGCTTTTTTTCTTGCACTTTCTTGGAGTAGGGGAGATGTTCCTTCTTGTTGTGATGGCCTTTGATCGCTACATGGCCATCTGTCATCCATTACGCTATTCCACTGTCATGAGCCCTAGAGTGTGCTATGCCTTGCTGTTGGCTCTGTGGCTTGGGGGCTTTACTCATTCCATTGTGCAAGTAGCCCTTATTCTCCACTTGCCCTTCTGTGGCCCAAACCAGCTGGATAACTTCTTCTGTGATGTGCCACAGGTCATCAAGCTGGCCTGCACAGACACCTTTGTGGTGGAGCTCCTGATGGTCTCCAACAGTGGCCTGCTTACCCTGCTGTGCTTCCTGGGGCTTCTGGCCTCTTATGCTGTCATCCTCTATCGTGTGAAGGGACACACCTCTGAAGGCAAACACAAGGCTCTTTCCACATGTACCACACACATTATCATTGTGTTTCTCATGTTTGGACCTGCCATCTTCATCTATACTCGCCCCTTCAGAGCCTTCCCAGCTGACAAAGTGGTTTCCCTCTTTCACACAGTGATCTTTCCTTTGATGAACCCTGTGATTTATACTTTTCGCAACCAGGAAGTGAAAGCTTCCGTGAAGAGGTTACTGAGTCGTCACATGATTTGCTGAATAGAAGAATGAAATAAGCTACAAAGAAGAAAATCTAGTTGGAATTAATTAAATCACTTATTTATTAATGTACAAGGACACCATTGCATTTTAGCAAATATTACATTTATTAAGCACTTGCAATTTTCAGGCACTATTCTAGGTATGTGAATAAGGCAGTTGAGAGTCTAGGTCTCTTGGGGTTATATTCAAGTAGATAAAAACAGATTGAGCTATTAAATTGAAAATGACCTCTAGGAACTTGTTGGATTGAGCACAGGGTGTTGTATGTAAGTGATGAACAATGGAAATCCACCTCCCAAACCAAGAGCATACTGTACACACTGTATGTGTATATATGTAATTCATTATACATATAATTGTAAACTAAATAAAAAAAAAGAAATATCCTCTAATATCCAGAAGAGATAGTTATCTGAAACAAATAAAAAATACTGTTATGATAGAGTTTGACTAGAGATGGGAGTTTTTGCCTATGGTAGTTAAGCAAGGTCTTGTTGAATTGTGGTTAGCTGATATCCAGATGAAACATCCATGCAATTTTCTGGGGACACAAAATTCTAGGAAAAGAGGCACAAAGATCTTATAAATTTATACATTTGAAGACCACAAAGATGAATATAGTAGCTTGTCAAATAAGTTGATATATGTAAATAAGAATGTACTCAACACTGTACAGAAAATAGTATGATATATTCTTGGTTTTATATATATATATGTGTATATATACATAAATATATATATATATACATTGACAATAATGAAAAATGAAAGACCCGTAATAGGACTATTATGGATATAATTGGTATAAATTTGCTTTATTGTCTTTATATTTATTTATATATTTTCACATTTTCTGCTTCTTTTTGTTTAACTGAAAAAGACAAGTAAACAGATTCCCTCATAGAGTCTCTCATTCACCTTTTTCTGCTTTAATTCACTTAGCATAATATATTCTAGTTCCATCCACATTGTTGAAAATGGCAAGATTTCTTTTTTTGATTACCGAGTAGTATTCCATTGTGTGTATGTGCATGCGTGCGTGCGTGTGTAAGTGTGTGTGTGTGTGTGTGTGTGTGTGTGTATTACCTCTTCTTTATCTATTTGTAAGTTGATGGATATGTGGGATCTTTCCATAATTTGGCTATTGTTGATAGTGCTCTATAAACATTGGGTATGATGCGCCCCTTCAAATCAGCATTTTTGTATCCTTTGGATAAATACATAGCAGTGCAATTGCTGAGTCATAGGGGGGTTTATATTTTTTATTTTTTTGAGAAACCTCCATACTGTTTCCCAGAGTGGTTGCACCAGTTTGCATTCCCACCAACAGGGCAAAAGGGTTCCCCTTTCTCCATATCCTCACCGCATGTTGTTTCCTGAGGTAATTTTAGTTATTATGACAAGTGTGAGGTGTTATCTCATTGTGGTTTTGATTTGTATTTCCCTGGTGATGAGTGATGTTGAGCATCTTTTCATGTGTCTGTTAGCCATCTGCATATCTTCTTTGGAAAAGTGTCTATTCATGTCTTCTGCCCATTTCGTCATTGGAGTATTTGGTTTTTTTGGTGTTCAGTTTGGTAACTTCTTCATACATTTCGGTTACTAACCCTTATCTGATATGTCATTTGTAAATATCTTCTCCCATTAGGTCGATTGCCTTTTTAGTTTTGTTGATTGATTCCGTCAACATACAGAAGCTTTTCATCTTGATGAGGTCCCAATAGTTCATTTGCTTTTGTTTCCCTTGCCTCAAGAGACATATCTAGTAAGAAGTTACTGTGGCTGAGGTCAGAGAGGTTGCTGCCTGTTTTCTCCTGTAGGATTTTGATTGTTTCTTATTTCACATTTAGGTATTTCATACATTTTGATTTTTTTGTGTGTATGGTGTAAGAAAGTGGTCCAATTTCATTCTTCTGCAAATCACTGTCCAGTTTTCCCAGCACCATTTTCTGAAGTGACTGTCTTTTTTGCATTGGATACTCTTTCTTGCTTTGTTGAAGATTAGCTGGCCATACATTTATGGGTCCATTTCTGTATTCTCTATTCTGGTCCATTAATATATGTGTTTATTTTTGTGGCAGTACATACTGTCTTGATGATCACAGCTTTGTAAAACAGCTTAAAGTCTGGAAATGTGATGCCTCCAGTTTTCCTTTGATTTTTCAACATTACTTCAGCTATTTGGGGTCTTTTCTAGTTCCCTAAAATTTTAGGATTGTTTGTTCTAGCTCTGTGAAGAATGCTGGTGTTATTTTGATAGGAATTACATTTAATGTGTAGATTGCTTTGCGTAGTATCGACATTTTAACGATGTACGTTCTTCTGATCCATAAGCATGGAATGCTTTAACATTTCTTTGTGTTTTCAATTTCTCTCATGAGCTTTCTATAATTTTCAGCATACAGATATTTCACCTCTTTGATTAGGTTTAGTGCTGGGTATCTTATTGTTTTGGGTGCAATTTGGGATCGACTGCTTGATTTCTCTTTCTGCTGCTTCATTATTGGTGTATACAGATGCAACCAATTTCTGCATGTTGATTTTACGTCATGCAACTTTGATGAATTCAATTATCACTTCTAGCAGTTTTTTTGTGAAATATTTTTGGTTTTCCATGTAGAGTATCACATCATGTCATCTGCAAAGTGTCAAAGTTTAACTTCTTTGCAAATTTGAATGGCTTTTATTTATTTTTATTTTCTGATTGCCGAGGAAAGGACTTCCAGTACTCTATAGAACAATAGTGGTAAGAGAGGACATCCCTGTCATGTTCCTGACCTCATGGGGAAAGATTTCCATTTTTCCCCATTAAGGATGATATTTGCTGTGGGCCTTTCATAATGGCTTTTATGATGTTGAGGTATGTTCCTTCTACCCCTTTTTTCTTGAGGGTTTTTATCAAGAAAGAATGCTGTATTTTGTCAAATGTTTTTTTCTGCATATATTGTAAGGACATTTGTTTGTTTATTTGAACAAATTATAGATGAGAATTTCTCTAATCTGGGGAAGGAAACAGGCATTCAAGTCCAAGAGGCACAGAGAATTACTTTCAAAACCAACAAAAACAATGAACACCATGACATATTATAGTGAAACTTGCAACATATAAATATAAAAAGAAAATTCTAAAAGTAGCTAGGAACAAAATGTCCTTAACCTAACAATGGTTGACTCATAAGGTAAGTAGCAGATCTCTCCATTGGAATTTGGCAAGCCAGAAGGGAGTGGCAGAAAATATTCAATGTGCTGAACAGGAAAAATATGCAGCCAAGAATTCTTTATCCAGCAAGGCTCTCACTCAGAACAGAAGGAGAGAGAAAGACTTTCCAGACAAATAAAAACTAAAGGAGCTCGTGACCACTAAACTAGTCCTGCAAGAAATTTTAGGGGGACTCTCTGAGTGAAGAAAAAAAAAAACAGACCAAAGCAGCAAAGACTACAAAGACCAGAGAACATCACCAAAAACACCATTTCCACATAAGACAATGATACTAAATTCAAATCTTTCAATAATCACTCTGAATTTAAATGGTCTAAATGCTCCAATCAAAAGGCATAGGGTAGGGGGACCTGGGTGGCTCAATTGGTTAGCATCCAACTTGCCTCAGTTCATTATCTCGTGGTTCTTGAGTACAAGCCCTGTGTTAGGCTCTGGCTGACAACTCAGAGGCTGGAATCTGCTTTGGATTCTGTGTCTTCCTCTCTATCTGCCCCTCCCCTACTCTCACTTGGTCTTTCAAAAATAAATAAGCATTTAAAAAATTTTTTAAAATATGATATCACAATGAATTAAA
The DNA here is from genome assembly GCF_007474595.2 of Lynx canadensis. Taxonomy (NCBI): domain Eukaryota; kingdom Metazoa; phylum Chordata; class Mammalia; order Carnivora; family Felidae; genus Lynx; species Lynx canadensis. The sequence goes on along the minus strand of NC_044308.2, from coordinate 70,414,551 downwards.
AAAAACAATATCCATCAATATGCTGCCTACAGGAGACTCATTTTAGACCTAAAGACACCTGCAGATTGAAAGTCAGGGGATGGAGAATCATGTATCATTGTAATGGACTTCAAAAGAAGGCCAGAGTAGCCATACTTATATCAGACAACCTAGATTTTAAAACAAAGACTGTAACAAGTGGAAAATAAAGGCATTATATCATAATTAAGAGGTCTATCCATTAAGAAGATGTAACAATTGTAAATATATATGCCCCCAACTTGGTGATATCCACATATATAAATCAATCACAAACATAAAAAAACCCACTGATAATAATACCGTCATAGTAGATTTTAAACCAACTTACAGTAATGGACAGATCATCCAAACAGAAAATCAGCAAGGAAACAATGGCTTTGAATAACAACTGAAGCAGATGGAGTTAGCAGATATATTCAGAACATTTCATCCAAAAGCAGCAGAATACACATTCTTCTTGAGTGCACATGGAATGTTCTCCAGAATAGATCACATACTAGGTCACAAATCAGTCCTCAACAGGTACAAAAAGAATGAAATCATACTATGCATATTTCAAATCATAATACCATAAAACTTGAAATCATCACAAGAAAAAATTTGGAAAGCACTACAATACATTGAGGTTAAGGAACATTCTACTAAAGAATGAATGGGTTAACCAGGAAATTAAAGTATAAATAAAAAATAACATGGAAGCAAATGAAAATGAAAACACGTCATCCAAACACTTGGGATGCATTAAGTCCAGGTGTAAGAGGCAAATACATTGTAATTCAGGCCTATTTGAAGAAGCAAAAAAGGTCCCAAATACACAATGTAACCTTACAATTAAAGGAGCTAGAAAAGGAGCAGCAAATCAAGCCCAAGCCAGCAGAAAAGGGAGATAATAAAGATTAGAACAGAAACAAATGATATAGATACAAAAAACCAAGAAGAGATCAATGAAACCAAAAACTGGTTTTTGAAAAAGTAAACAAAATTGAAAAACATTGAGGCAGACTTATCAAAAAAGACGACCCAAATAGGTAAAATCACGAATAATGAGATCACAACCAACACCAAAAAAAACCAACAATCAAAAGAGAATATGATGAAAAATTATGACAAACTGGACAAGATGAAGAAATGGACAAATTCCTAGATACTCACACATTACCAAAACTCAAACAGGAAGAACAGAAAAATTTGTTGTGGCTTTAATGTTAATTTTAGGACCACAAATACATACTGAACATTGTGATATACCACAGTCCAACTGCAACACATGGGTGACACTCATGGACCACAGTTGGTGATACAAATATCACATTAGTGTAACTTCCATTTCCTTCCATTTACCTTCTCCCCACTCTGGTGTTGGTGCTGTTTTAGATTTACGTCTGCTGTTATCTACTGAGATAACACATTCAACAAGGTATTGTTATTACTTTCACTGTGTATGGTCATTTACCTTGTAGAGACATTTATGGAATGGAAATTGTTTTTAATCTCTTCCTGTTTCATTTTGTATAGCTATCGCTCCATGTTCACTAATGTTTTCTTCTTCACTGACATCTCTGCAAGTAATACCATCCAGTGCATTTTTTCAGCCGAGAAGTAGAATAGTTCAATTCCATATTTCAATTTGGATTTAAAAAATTCTACTGTGGCCCTACTTAACCATTGTAGTGCAGCAGTACTACCTCTTCTGATGACCAAGGTAAATTACTTACAAGATAGTGACACCTTTCATTGCCATGATGTCTCTGGGAAAGAAAAACATAAAGTGATTGAGTGGCAGTGAAGCTTGAGGTTAATAGGAATCTTACTGCATCACTGGTGAAAGCATATCCCAGAACTTCTGGAACTAGAGAGCCTGAAGCTGTGGGAAAAGAAAGCATAAATTCTACAAGTGTTTTATAGAGTTTGAAGATATACAGAGAATATCCGTGTTCTTAACCCTACAGATTCTGTTTACTGGGAACAAAATTACATCTAATGTCATTAAATAAGAGTATACACTACATCCTAGAGGATGCCATCTCAAGATACCAGGATACAATCTAAACACCGTGATGCTCAAAGTCAGTCTTAATATAAAATGATGCAGGGCATGATGGACACCTACATCTCCATAGTCAACTGAACCTCCATGGTCAGATGGTCCATACCTATGGGGTTTAGTAGAATGTCAGTGGCTAATTTCCAACTCACGCACAGTTCTCTGCTGCACATGGCATACACATGCTATGATCCTGTGAAACTACATTGTGACTCTCCTATTAGAATATGGAAAAAAAACTAATGAATGGTTTATTTCTCAGGAGAGATAACTTTAATACTGTATGATTAACCTGGATAAATGGCCCTAGTGGTAAGGCTACTTTTACTTTGTTCTAGATCTGATAAGATGCCTCCCCTGAACTAAGTTTACAAAACTGGAAACCTCATGTCAATCAATAAATAAGTATTATATACAAGTTGGAATACACTGCCTCTAAAACTTGGAGAGGACTACCAGACATTATGATTTCTTCTTAGTGGCACAGCGATGGTACAAGATGCAATACTTTAACTTTTAAGGAGATGCCTCAGCATCCTTGCCCTGGATAAACTCTCCAAAATTTCACAAATGTGGCAAGACCCTGCCATCTTAAATGATAATGGTTTTTGTCCTCACATTTGATTCGTCACAGTGGCTTAATCTGGGAAGAAAAAAGTGTTGTTTTTCTTATGCCCTATCTTAAGAATATTGAAAATTTCACTTAACTTCCCTTTAAATGTACATCACATGTCCTTGACCTAAATTTTTGGTCTGCCTTTAGTCAGCCATGATTACAGTGTTATAATTAAATTAGAGCTTTTGTTTTCTAGCGTAAAACAATTATAGTATCTTAGTCCAGTGTATGTGTAGCAGTGCCACACTATCAACGGAGACTCCAAAACCCTATATGTATGTTCATTTTTAAATAATTTCTCCCAAAATGTCTGTAAAAATTCCTCACACATTTATACTCCAGAAAGACTAAATAATAAAAGGATGTGTGCCATTATAGTCCCATTTTCCTTCCAATCCATCCTTTTTCCATTCTATAAATTTTCTCTTACTACAGGAAGCCCTGATTCATGAAGACTGCATTTCCAGCACCCTAGCATTTCTTGACCTTAGATGGTTACAAATGGATATCACTGTTAGATTAATATAGGGTGGGAGGAAAAGAAAACGAAGAATACACACACACACACACACACACACACACACACACACACTCTGCCTTAGCCCAAACATCCACAGTAGTTCTCTGGCTCATTCTAGAACTCAGCAACACTTCCATGGCTCTAGCTCTCCTTGTGACATTGGCCACTACATTTCCCACCTTTGTATATAAGCCATTATACTCAGAATAATCATCTCCCAAAGAGGTCCACACCCTAATATTGGAACTTGTGAATACGTCACCTTACATTGTAAATTGAACTTTGACAATATGATTATTTATAAACCTTGAAATAGGGAGGTTATCCTAGTTAATGTGGGCGGCCTCAATGAAATGCATGAGTGTTTAAAAGCATTGAACTCTTCATGGATCTAGAGAAAGAAAAAAGAAATCCAGAAAGGATCGATCTTGAGGAGGATTTGATTCACTATTTCTGGCTTTGAAGAGGACGAAGATACGACCAAAGAATATAGGCAATGTATAGAAAGTGAGAATAATGTCTGACAAAGATCAGCAAGGAAGTGGAAATGTTATTCTACAAACACCTGGAACTAAAGTTGGCCCTCAGCCAGGCTGAGTCTGGGAGTAGTTTCTTCCCCCAAAGCCAATAAGGAATATCGTCCTGCCAACAACTTCATTGTATCCCAGAGAGAAAAAAGTTGGATTTCAGACTTATCCAACTACAAGGTAAGAAATTTGGGTTGGATGAAGCTTCTAGTTTTTGGGAAATTTTTTGAGGGAGAAGAAGAAAATGAATACATGTCATTACCCTGGGGCTGTGGTAAGACTGTGTCTTCTCTTGCCCCTCCAGATTGGATTTGGTGGTAGATTCCATTTGATGTTCATCTTTGGTTTCCCCGAACATTTCCTATTAGCATCTCAGCCTTCATGTCACTAGTTAATTAAACTCCTCCTGCTTTATATATGTTTAACTGATAGCACTGAACTGTAAATATTTATGGCACTTAATGTTAGTATAACAACACTATTGCAATTAGACCTAAGGAAATATGGAGTTGAGGATAGGCAAAGTACTTGACTCTATCAGAAGTCAGCTCCTCTAAAGAATTTTCACCAGTAGCTGCCTGTTAATACTGTTTACTTTCATGTTATTTGCCACTTCTGTCACATGGAAGGCTTCACAATGCCACTTAATGAATTCAGACATCTGTTTTGAATGAGGAATGGGGGAAGACTACTCAGCGGAGTCTCTTACACTGTCTGTATTAACTGCTAAACTGGTGAGGAAAATTAAACAGTGATTGCCACAGTATAGTGAGATGCAGCTTTGTGGACAGGGTTGGAGACTGCATGGAAGTTTATAGACACCCCATTCCACAAAATGAGCTTTGGGGGCACCTGGGTGGCTCAGACAGGCCACTGACTCCTGATTTTGGCTCATGTCATTATCTCACAGTTGTAAGATCAAGTCCCACATTGGAGTCTGTGCTAAGCATGCAACCTACTTGGGATTCTCTCTATCCCTCTCTCTCTGCACCTCACCTGCTCCTGCTTGCTATCTCAAAATAAATAAATAAACTATAAAAAAATAAGAAAATGATCTTTAATTTTCAAGAAAGAAGGAAGGGTCATGTTTGGGAAACTAACAAATTCTGCTATATCCAGTTTTCATCACTGTTATTCAACATTACTGTCACCTTTTAGTTAATGGAATAAGGCACAGGAAATGTATAAGAAGAAAAAAAAGTTATTAATGCCTGTAGATCATTTTACCAGTACCTTCAAGAAAATATGACACTGAACTGGCAAAAAAAAATGACAAAGAGATTTCCACAATGATACCATGTACCACATAAATATATAATAAATGGAAACAATAGCAATAAAACCAATTATGTTAAATAAAAAGATCATAGAATAGGAAAGTAGTAAATATGCAAAATTACATTGAACAAAAAATATGTTACCAAGATTAGAAGATTAGAATGTATTGTATCATAAAAGTAAGCAGACATTTAGAACGACATAAAATCCTTCTGGATGAAAGACTCAATTTTGTAATTCTGTTCATTTTTTTCTACTTTTCTTATAGGTTTAATACTGTGATATTAAAATACCAATGGAATTTGTTTTAACTTTAGAAAATATATTTAATTCAGAATAAAAATATATAAGAATAAGCAAGAACACTCTGAATGAATAAAGCAATGACAACAGATTTGCCCTTCCATACATTAAATATGCTGTAAACTAATGACTAGTAAAGTAAGTAGTAACACCACAAAAATTATCCAGGAAAACAAAACAGGAAATGAGTACTCCCAAAGAAGAGCCTGATTTATGAGCAAATCTGAAAGGTAGTAAACAAAGCATAACAAATTCTTAGTGGAATGAATTATTATTTAATTGGAATGATGAAATTTATTTCACATTATTTCTGAAAAGTTCAGAAAGATTGGACTTTATGTGAAAATCTCAGCCTTAATACAATGTAAAATAAAAATAATCTAGATCATTTATATTTTTCCTAAATATCACATTTATGAATGCTTTTTGTAGAAAATAAACTACTACAAAAGAAAGAACATCATATAAAATTCTCATTATTCAAGCCTAGTCCTATCTTTTCACTGCCTGAGTATGGATTATTGCCTTTAAAGTATTATCAATTTTATAGATGAAAAATGGTATCTTCTTTCTGCAATGTGAAAAGTCTTTTTTAACAATCCCAATTACTTTCTTACTACTGGTCTCTGAGGAATCTAAAACAATCCAATGAGTTCTCTCCTTTGTGCCTCCTACCAAGAGATACACTTATATATTGCTGTCTTTTGAAGTCCAGAAAAGAAAATAAGTCACTGGATGATGAAGATTAAGCATCCATTTCATACTGATGTTACCTCTGAAGTCCAAGTGCAAACTGGTAGGTTACATAATCTTGACATGCTACTCTATCTACATACCACATCGATCACATTATTCTCATTAATAACATTAAATGTATCCATAAGTGTTAAAAACAATGCCAAAATGAAACTGAGAGGAAGGCTCAATGGATTTCAAAAATTAATCTGGAACAAACATAATCTTGCTACGATTGGAAAAAAATACAAAAATCAGAAAACACTATACCAATGATTATTGGAAATTAGATTATAATAGCAGTCCAAGCCAATAAATTATTTTTAGACTAAAGAAATCTGGGTATATTCAAATTCTTCAGTTATACTTATCAGTTTGAATGATTTTATTCTTTAAATTATAGCAGAAATATTGAGAAAGTGCCTTTGTTGTTTCAGAAATGCAATTATTTTTAAAAGAGACAAATGATAGAAATGTGAGGATAAAACGCCTGATTCAGAGCTTTGAAAATCATAGAATGTCACCACTCATAAAATATTGATGCCATCATTATACTTGTTAGGATTGCTAGAAAAGCTTATGAGAAAATTCAACTTTCCTATGGTAACAGTCTGAAAATGGCCAAATAGTTAAAACACTGAGATAGCATCTTGTCTAGGACTCTGTCTTTGCCACACCCATGTGCACCTGCAAGTAAACCTATTATGTGCTTCAAGGAAACACAGAAAGTCCAGGGGCTATAGTGCAGATGAGATCATTGTTCTACAGTTAAGAGTACAAGGCACAAAGAAGAAATACAGATTCACATCTGTGAATGAGAACTATCAAACATGTGCACTTCCTGTTTTATTACCTTCTGAAAGAAGGACGTTTTTATGCTACTTTGGATGATAGTGTCAAACATAATGGAAAATTATGGGCCGTTACAAGAACTGTGTGTCTTAGTGATAGTAACCAAGCAGAGAAAAGAGCATATGATTAAGTATTCACTATGGTTACCCAGATATACAATTTTAAAATTTTGAACTATGTAACTAAAAGATTACATGTATCCCCAAATCACGTATATTCTTTCTTTTTTTTTTTTTTTTGTGACAATCTGTATTAGCCTTTGGTCTAGGTTCTCATAAAAGCAAGGAAAAGACTGAAGATGAACAACTTGCCTGAAATAAGACTTGAAAAAAAGAGCTAAAATCACCCAAACAAGGAGAGTCTTAACCAGGTGAATTTATATAGAATGAGCACTGACCTATTCCCTTTATTTGTGTGTCTTTTTTAAAAGTTCATTTAGCTTGCCTGAATCCACCTCAGTCAGCAACATATCTCTGACTTTTTTTCCATCTTTGACAAAGTCAGAGATTGAAAGAACTTTAAGGGAAATAATTGTGAGGAAGGATAGATCCAAGGAGGCTAAGTAACCCAAGATAGTACTCTTATCAAAGAATATATCACATTTAAAGTCTTGTTAAATCATATTTACAAAGGTAAATGATTCACCTTACTCTTTACCCCTCACTAATGGAGGAAAGTGGAACAAGATTTAGGTGTTTCTATATACTTATATCTGTGAAGTCATATGACCTAGAAAGAATATCAGATAAAAATAGATCTTTGTTCATGTTTGCAACAACTGGAGAAGAATGCACAGTTGGGACACACTTTACGTCTAATCACATGAACTGAAGAGTCTGGCAACGTGTAGATGAGTATCTGTGGTTTTGACAGTCTAGTCTAAATAACTTAATCTTTCCTCAGTAATTGGGTTTGATCTCAGTTAATGAGATAACTGTCTCCACATGCAACTTTCTATCAACAATATGCTCATGGTCTATAATCAGTTCTTTTCAAGAATCATAATGCACTTCATATAATTTCAGCAATATTTATGGCAAATTTTTACTGCCTTTTGAGAATTTCATAAAAATGTGTCAGTAAATGCACCTCCTGCAAGTGATAAAAATCACTTTTGCTGAAGGCTTCCAAAGTCTTCTCTATTATTCTAGTAACCTATGAATTCACACAGTCTTCTCTACAGCTGAACAAGGGAGAGGTTTTCTCAAATACCTAACTGACCTTGCCCCTATTAATCAACACACACATTTCATTTAGTAGGCTCAATTCCTTCCACTATCAACTGTCATGTGGTCCTGTGAAATATCTCCTGCTAAATATCTATGAAGTAGTCATCGTGTCATACATTTGTTTGCCTGCGTAAGAGACAGGATGGAAATAAAGACAAGGTTTACAGACTTGCCAGTCCCTATGACATCCTGTGTGTTTTTCCCTCTTCTAGGCAACTTCTGAAATTCATTACAAGGATGAATGGATCTCCTGAACAACAGATCAAGTGTGTCTGAGTTCATCTTGCTGGGACTTTCCACTTCTCAAGAAATTCAAATATTCTTTTTTGCAGTCTTCTTCCTTGTCTATGTAGCCATCATAGTAGGAAACCTCCTCATTGTGATCTCTGTGATAGTTGATACGCATCTTCACTCCCCCATGTATTTCTTTCTGGCAAATTTATCATTTTTTGATTTATGTCTTTCTTCTGTTACAACTCCCAAAGTGATTGCCGACCTCCTTAGAAAATGCAAGACCATCTCCCTGTGTGGCTGCATGGCTCAGATGTTTTTTGTGCACTTCTTTGGGGGTGGAGAGATGTCTCTTCTGATAGCTATGGCCATCGACAGGTATGTTGCCATATGCAAGCCCTTGCAGTATCAGACCATCATGAATCGCAGGGTGCTCATCGGGTTTCTGCTGCTCTCATGGGCAATTGGGTCCATACATACCACAAGCCAGATGGTTTTCACGGTAGGTTTACCCTTCTGTGGTCCCAATGTTGTGGATAGCATTTTCTGTGACCTTCCCCTGGTCATCAAGCTTGCCTGCACTGAGACCTATATCCTAGAGCTCTTGGTGATTGCAAATAGTGGACTCCTGTCCCTGATCTGCTTCATTCTCCTGCTCATATCCTACATTGTCATGCTGGTCACCATCTGGCAGCACTCCTCCAGTGCATCCTCTAAGGGAGTTTCCACACTGTCTGCTCACATCACTGTGGTCACTCTCTTCTTTGGCCCCACTATATTCATCTATGTTTTCCCGTTCAAGAGTTACTCTGCAGATAAGTTTCTTTCTGTTTTTTACTCTATAATCACCCCTCTCCTTAATCCAATTATTTATACTCTGAGGAATCAAGAAATGAAAGCAGCCATTAAGAGACTCACAAGCTATCATATTGGTTCCTGTCTCACTTTCTAAATAAGTCTGTAACAGCTGATTGTTTTGTGTTGTCTGCTATTTGGGGTTTTGAATCTTAAATACTTAGCAGAAAAATTAAAATAAAATATGAAATAGTATCAACTATCTTCCCTCAGAATTAATGGAATATTTAAGATCAGTTTTATTAAAAATCTAATGGAAAATGTTCATAGAACAGATTCAATACATAAATAAGTGTGCACTCATTATTTCCTTTTACTTCCTTGTCCTAGAATTCAGGGAAACAACCCTGATCAATGTTTAAAGTATCTAATCATATGTCTTTTTTCAAAAGCTTTATAAATTTGCAATGGCTTAGTATATAAAAATATGTTTAGTTTCAATTTTTATTTCTAAAGTTGTATTTTGGGAGTTGAGAAGATGGTGGTGTAGGACGACACTGGGCTCACCGTGTCCTGCTGATCACTTAGATTCCACCCACACCTGCCTAAATAACCAAGAAAACCACCAGAAGACTAGCAGAATGGACTCTCTGGAGCCAAGCGTAGACAAGAGGCCCATGGAAGAGGGTAGGAAGGGTGGAGAGGCGGGTGCACTACACGGACTGGTGGGAGGGAGCCAGGGTGGTAGAGTGGCAACCCCTCGGCAAGGCAGAGCCCCCGAGTCTGACTTGCAAAAGCAAGAGGGGCTGGACTGCGTGAGTTCTGACAGCCAGCGGGAGTTAACATCTGGAATGCTAAAAGTCAACAGCTCTGCTTGGAGAGCGGGAGGGCGAGAGGACACCGGGAGGGAGAGGTGTTGGGCCCCGGAAGACAGAGCTCAGCTTAGCGGGGAACAAAGGGGCTGGAAACACCATCTCCCTCTCCCAGCCCCAGCCGAAATCCCAAAGGGAACCAGTTCCCATCACTGAACTTGCTTGCACTGCGCAAACACCCAACGCTGTGCTTCTGTGGATCCATCCCTCCAACAGGTCTGCCTCCCTCCTGGTGCTGCAGGGCCCCTCCCACAGGGGAACACTGAAGGCAAAGCGAGCTGAGCCTGCCCCTCCCGCCCCTGTGCACCTTGCAGATCCACCCTGGCTAATACGCCAGATCCCATAGAAATAGTACCACAAGCCTGGCAGTGTACAAGTAGCCCAGACAGAGGCCACACCACTCCAAAGTGAGTCCTGCCCCTGGGAGAGGGGAAGATAAGGTACACACCAGTCTGACTGTGGCCCCAGTGGTGGGCTGGGGGCAGACATCGGGTCTGACTGCGGCCCCACCAACCAGCACAAGTTACTCTAGACAGCACAGGGGAAGAGCCCTGCAGTTCCATGCGACTCCAGGGACTATCCAAAATGACGAAACGGAAGAATTCTCCTCCAAAGAAACTCCAGGAAGTAGTGACAGCTAACGAATTGATCAAAAACTATTTAAGCAATATAACAGAATGAGAATTTAGAACAATAGTCATAAAATTAATTGCTGGGCTTGAACAGTATAGAGGACAGCAGACAATCTACTGTAGAGATCAAGGGACTAAGAAATAGTCATAAGGAGCTAAAAAATGCTATAAATGAGGTGCAAAATAAAATGGAGGTGACCGCAGCTCAGATTGAAGAGGCAGAGGAGAGAATAGGTGATTTAGAAGATAAAATTATGGAAAAAGAGGAAGCTGAGAAAAAGATAGATAAAAAAATCCAGGAGTATGAGGGGAGAATTAGAGAACTAAGTGATGCAATCAAGCACAACAATATGTGTATAATAGGGATTCCAGAAGAGGAAGAGAGAGAGAAAGGGGCTGAAGGTGTACTTGAACAAATCATAGTTAAGAACTTGCCTGATCTGGGGAAGGAAACAGGCATTGAAATCCAAGAGGCATAGAGAACTCCCTTCAGACATAACTTGAATCGGTCTTCTGCACAACATATCATAATGAAACTGGCAAAATACAAGGATAAAGAGAAAATTCTGAAAGCAGCTAGGGATAAACAGGCTCTAACATATAAAGGAAGACCAGTAAGACTAGTGACAGATCTATGTACTGAAACTTGGCAGGCCAGAAAGAAATGGCAGGAAATCTTCAATGTGATGAACAGAAAAAATATGCAGTCAAGAATCCTTTATCCAGCAAGTCTGTCATTCAGAATAGAAGGAGAGCTAAAGGTCTTCCCAAGCAAACAAAAACTGAAGGAATTTATCACCACTAAACCATCCCTACAAGAGATCCTAAGGGGGATCCTGTGAGACAAAGTACCAGAGACATTGCTACAAGCATGAAACCTACAGACATCACAATGATTCTAAACACATATCTTTCTAAAATAAATAAATACATAAATAAATAAATAATAAATAAATAAATAAATAAATAAATAAATAAATGTCTATGTGCCGAATATGGGAGCCCCCAAATATATAAAACAAATTAATCACAAACATAAGCAACCTTATTGATAAGAATGTGGTAATTGCTGGGGACTTTAATACTCCACTTACAACAATGGATAGATCATCTAGACACAGGATCAATAAAGAAACAAGGGCCCTGAATGATACATTGGACCAGATGGACTTGACAGATATATTTAGAACTCTGCATCCCAAAGGAACAGAATATACTTTCTTCTCGAGTGCACATGGAACATTCTCCAAGATAGATCACATACTGGGTCACAAAACAGCCCTTCATACGTATAAAAAAATTGAGATCATACCATGCACACTTTCAGACCACAGTGCTATGAAGCTTGAAATCAACCACAGGAAAAAGTCTGGAAAACCTCCAAAAGCATGGAGGTTAAAGAACACCCTACTAAAGAATGAATGGGTCAACCAGGCAATTAGAGAAGAAATTTAAAAATACAGGGAAACAAATAAAAATGAAAATAAAATAATCTAAATGCTTCGGGATGCAGCAAAGGCAGTCCTGAGAGGAAAATACATTGCAATCCAGGCCTATCTCAAGAAACAAGAAAAATATACAATACAAAATACAAAAATCTAGCTATCTCCCCGGTATCTCACCGCTGCCTCAATGCAGGCATCAACAAATTAATGAGAGGAGAGAGGAGGCCCCTGCTCTTGGGCACCCGCAGGAACTTACTCCAGCTCCAGACACACCGTAAACACTTTCATCTAACGGAAGATAAGCTGTGAAATCGGATTTCTGAACAACAAAACACTTGTGTAAAAACTGCATTCCATGCCAGGCCTGAAATGTTCCAAAGCTCAGTTCGTATTTTCTTTTAGAAATTATTTTGGCGAGGAGAGAGGGAAGATGGCGGCATAGGAGGACGCTGGGCTCACCGCGCGACCTGCTGATCACTTAGATTCCACCTACACCTGCCTAAATAACCCAGAAAACTGCCAGAGGATTAGCAGAACGGAGTCTCCGGAGCCAAGTGCAGACGAGAGGCCCACGGAAGAGGGTAGGAAGGACGGCAAGACGGTGCACACTCCATGGACTGGCGGGAGGGAGCCAGGGCGGAGGGGCAGATCGCCGGCCAAGCAGAGCCCCCGAGTCTGGCTGGCAAAAGCAGAGGGGCCTGACGGACTGTGTTCCGACAGCAAGCGCGACTCAGCGTCTGGGAGGTCATAAGTTAACAGCTCTGCTCAGAAAGCGGGAAGGCTGGAGGACAAAGGGAGGGAGAGCTGCTGAGCCCCCGGACGACAGGGCTCAGTTTGGTGGGGAACAAAGGCGTTCGCCAGCGCCATCTCCCCCACCCATCCCCCAGCCAAAATCCCAAAGGGAATCGGTTCCTGCCAGGGAACTTGCTCGTCCGGGCAAACACCCAACTCTTTGTTTCTGCAGAGCCAAACCTCTGGCAGCGGATCTGACTCCCTCCCGCTGCCACAGGCCGCTCCTGAAGTGGATCACCTAAGGAGAAGCGAGCTAAGCGTGCCCCTCCTGCCCCCAGCACCTTGCCTACCCACCCCAGCTAATATGCCAGATCCCCAGCACCACAAACCTGGCAGTGTGCAAGTAGCCCAGACGGGCCACGCCACCCCACAGTGAATCCCACACCTAGGAGAGGGGAAGAGAAGGCACACACCAGTCTGACTGTGGCCCCAGCGGTGGGCTGGGGGCAGACATCAGGTCGGACTGCGGCCCCGCCCACCAACTCCAGTTATACACCACGGCACAGGGGAAGTGCCCTGCAGGTCCTCACCACTCCAGGGACTATCCAAAATGACCAAGCGGAAGAATTCCCCTCAGAAGAATCTCCAGGAAATAACAACAGCTAATGAACTGATCAAAAAGGATTTAAATAATATAACAGAAAGTGAATTTAGAATAATAGTCATAAAATTAACCGCTGGGCTTGAAAACAGTATAGAGGACAGCAGAGAATCTCTTGCTACAGAGATCAAGGAACTAAGGAACAGTCACGAGGAGCTGAAAAGCGCTTTAAACGAAATGCAAAACAAAATGGAAACGACAACAGCTCGGATTGAAGAGGCAGAGGAGAGAATAGGTGAACTAGAAGATAAACTTATGGAAAAAGAGGAAGCTGAAAGAGAGATAAAAAAAATCCAGGAGTATGAGGGGAAAATTAGAGAACTAAGTGATACACTAAAAAGAAATAATATACGCATAATTGGTATCCCAGAGGAGGAAGAGAGAGGGAAAGGTGCTGAAGGGGTACTTGAAGAAATTATAGCTGAGAACTTCCCTGAACTGGGGAAGGAAAAAGGCATTGAAATCCAAGAAGCACAGAGAACTCCCTTCAGATGTAACTTGAATCGCTCTTCTGCACGACATATCATAGTGAAACTGGCAAAATACAAGGATAAAGAGAAAATTCTGAAAGCAGCAAGGGGTAAACGTGCCCTCACATATAAAGGGAGACCTATAAGACTCGTGACTGATCTCTCTTTTGAAACTTGGCAGGCCAGACAGGATTGGCACGAGATTTTCAGTGTGCTAAACAGAAAAAATATGCAGCCGAGAATCCTTTATCCAGCAAGTCTGTCATTTAGAATAGAAGGAGAGATAAAGGTCTTCCCAAACAAACAAAAACTGAAGGAATTTGTCACCACTAAACCAGCCCTACAAGAGATCCTAAGGGGGACCCTGTGAGACAAAGTACCAGAGACATCACTACAAGCATAAAACATACAGACATCACAATGACTCTAAACCCGTATCTTTCTATAATAACACTGAATGTAAATGGATTAAATGCACCAACCAAAAGACATAGGGTATCAAAATGGATAAAAAAACAAGACCCATCTATTTGCTGTCTACAAGAGACTCATTTTAGACCTGAGGACACCTTTAGATTGAGAGTGAGGGGATGGAGAACTATTTATCATGCTACTGGAAGCCAAAAGAAAGCTGGAGTAGCCATACTTATATCAGACACACTAGACTTTAAATTAAAGGCTGTAACAAGAGATGAAGAAGGACATTATATAATAATTACAGGGTCTATCCATCAGGAAGAGCTAACAATTATAAATGTCTATGTGCCGAATACAGGAGCCCCCAAATATATAAAACAATTACTCATAAACAGAAGCAACCTTATTGATAAGAATGTGGTAATGGCAGGGGACTTTAACACCCCACTTACAGAAATGGATAGATCATCTAGACACACGGTCAATAAAGAAACAAGGGCCCTGAATGAGACATAGGATCAGATGGACTTAACAGATCTATTTAGAACTCTGCATCCCAAAGCAACAGAATATACTTTCTTCTCGAGTGCACATGGAACATTCTCCAAGATAGATCATATACTGGGTCACAAAACAGCCCTTCATAAGTTTACAGGAATTGAAATTATACCATGGATACTTTCAGACCACAATGCTATGAAGCTTGAAATCAACCACAGGAAAGAGTCTGGAAAACCTCCAAAAGCATGGAGGTTAAAGAACACCCTACTAAAGAATGAATGGGTCAACCAGGCAATTAGAGAAGAAATTAAAAAATATATGGAAACAAACGAAAATGAAAATACAACAATCCAAATGCTTTGGGACGCAGCGAAGGCAGTCCTGAGAGGAAAATACATTGCAATCCAGGCCTAGCTCAAGAAACAAGAAAAATCCCAAATACAAAATCTAACAGCACACCTAAAGGAAATAGAAGCAGAACAGCAAAGGCAGCCTAAACCCAGCAGAAGAAGAGAACTAATAAAGATCAGAGCAGAAATAAACAATATAGAATCTAAAAAAACTGTAGAACACATCAACGAAACCAAGAGTTGGTTTTTTGAAAAAATAACAAAATTGATACACCTCTGGACAGGCTTCTCAAAAAGAAAAGGGAGATGACCCAAATAGATAAAATCATGAATGAAAATGGAATTCTTACAACCAATCCCTCAGAGATACAAACAATTATCAGGGAACACTATGAAAAATTATATGCCAACAAACTGGACAACCTGGAAGAAATGGACAAATTCCTAAACACCCACACTCTTCCAAAACTCAATCAGGAGGAAATAGAAAGCCTGAACAGACCCATAACCAGCGAAGAAATTGAATCGGTTATCAAAAATCTCCCAACAAATAAGAGTCCAGGACCAGATGGCTTCCCAGGGGAGTTCTACCAGACCTTTAAAGCAGAGATAATACCTATCCTTCTCAAGCTATTCCAAGAAATAGAAGGGGAAGGAAAACTTCCAGACTCATTCTATGAAGCCAGTATTACTCTGATTCCTAAACCAGACAGAGAACCATTAAAAAAATAGAACTACAGGCCAATATCCCTGATGAATATGGATGCAAAAATTCTCAATAAGATACTAGCAAATCGAATTCAACAGCATATAAAAAGAATTATTCACCATGATCAAGTGGGATTCATTCCTGGGATGCAGGGCTGGTTCAACATTCGCAAATCAATCAACGTGATACATCACATTAACAAAAAAAAAGAGAAGAACCATATGATCCTGTCAATCGATGCAGAAAAGGCCTTTGACAAAATCCAGCACCCTTTCTTAATAAAAAACCTTGAGAAAGTCGGGATAGAAGGAACATACTTAAAGATCATAAAAACCATTTATGAAAAGCCCACAGCTAACATCATCCTCAACGGGGAAAGACTGAGAGCTTTTTCCCTGAGATCAGGAACATGTCAGGGATGCCCACTCTCATCATTGTTGTTTAACATAGTGCTGGAAGTTCTAGCATCAGCAGTCAAACAAAAGGAAATCAAAGGCATCAAAATTGGCAAAGATGAAGTCAAGCTTTCGCTTTTTGCAGATGACATGATATTACACATGGAACACCCGATAGACTCCACCAAAGTCTCCTAGAACTGATACATGAATTCAGCAAAGTTGCAGGATACAAAATCAATGTACAGAAATCAGTTGCACTCATATACACTAACAACGAAGCAACAGAAAGACGAATAAAGAAACTGATCCCATTCACAATTGCACCAAGAAGCATAAAATACCTAGGAATAAATCTAACCAAAGATGTAAAGGATCTGTATGCTGAAAAGTATAGAAAACTTATGAAGGTAATTGAAGAAGATTTAAAGAAATGGAAAGACATTCCCTGCTCATGGATTGGAAGAATAAATATTGTCAAAATGTCAATACTACCCAAAGCTATCTACACATTCAATGCAATCCCAATCAAAATTGCACCAGCATTCTTCTCGAAACTAGAACAAGCAATCCTAAAATTCATATGGAACCACAAAAGGCCCCGAATAGCCAAAGGAATTTTGAAGAAGAAGACCAAAGCAGGAGGCATCACAATCCCAGACTTTAGCCTCTACTACAAAGCTGTAATCATCAAGACAGCATGGTATTGGCACAAAAACAGACACATAGACCTATGGAATAGAATAGAAACCCCAAAACTAGACCCACAAACGTATGGCCAACTAATCTTTGACAAAGCAGGAAAGAATATCCAATGGAAACAAGACAGTCTCTTTAACAAATGGTGCTGGGAGAACTGGACAGCAACATGCAGAAGGTTGAAACTAGACCACTTTCTCACACCATTCACAAAAATAAAGTCAAAATGGATAAAGGACCTGAGTGTGAGACAGGGAACCATCAAAACCTTAGAGGAGAAAGCAGCAAAAGACCTCTCTGACCTCAGCCGTAGCAATCTCTTACTCGACACATCCCCAAAGGCAAGGGAATTAAAAGCAAAAGTGAATTACTTGGACCTTATGAAGATAAAAAGCTTCTGCACAGCTAAGGAAACAACCAACAAAACTAAAAGGCAACCAACGGAATGGGAAAAGATATTTGCCAATGACATATCGGACAAAGGGCTAGTATCCAAAATGTATAAAGAGCTCACCAAACTCCACACCCGAAAAACAAATAATCCAGTGAAGAAATGGGCAGAAAACATGAATAGACACTTCTCTAAAGAAGACATCCGGATGGCCAACAGGCACATGAAAAGATGTTCAACGTCGCTACTTATCAGGGAAATACAAATCAAAACCACACTCACATTTCACCTCACGCCAGTCAGAGTGGCCAAAATGAACAAATCAGGAGACTATAGATGCTGGAGAGGATGTGGAGAAACAGGAACCCTCTTGCACTGTTGGTGGGGATGCAAATTGGTGCAGCCGCTCTGGAAAGCCGTGTGGAGGTTCCTCAGAAAATTAAAAATAGACCTACCCTATGACCCAGCAATAGCACTGCTAGGAATTTATCCAAGGGATACAGGAGTACTGATGCATAGGGGCACTTGTACCCCAATGTTCATAGCAGCACTCTCAACAATAGCCAAATTATGGAAAGAGCCTAAATGTCCATCAACTGATGAATGGATAAAGAAATTGTGGTTTATAGACACAATGGAATACTACGTGGCAATGAGAAAAAATGAAATATGGCCTTTTGTAGCAACATGGATGGAACTGGAGAGTGTGATGCTAAGTGAAATAAGCCATGCAAGAGAAAGACAGATACCATATGGTTTCACTCTTATGTGGATCCTGAGAAACTTAACAGAAACCCATGGGGGAGGGGAAGGAAAAAAAAAAGAGGTTAGAGTGGGAGAGAGCCAAAGCATAAGAGACTGTTAAAAACTGAGTACAAACTGAGGGTTGATGGGGGGTGGGAGGGAGGGGAGGGTGGGTGATGGGTATTGAGGAGGGCACCTTTTGGGATGAGCACTGGGTGATGTATGGAAACCAATTTGACAATAAATTACATATAAAAAAATACAAAAATCTAACAGCACACTTAAAGGAAATAGAAGCAGGACAGCAAAGACACCCCAAACCCAGCAGAAGAAGAGAAATTATAAAGATCAGAGCAGAAATAAGCAATACAGAATGTAAAAAAAAAAACTGTAGAGCATATCAATGAAAGCAAGAGTTGGTTTTTTGAAAAAATAAACAAAATTGATAAATCTCTGGCCAGGCTTCTGAAAAAGAAAAGGGAGATGACCCAAATAGATAAAATCATGAATGAAAATGGAATTCTTACAACCAATCCCTCAGAAATACAAGGAATTATCAGGGGATACTATGAAAAATTATATGCCAAGACACTGGACAACCTGGAAGCAATGGACAAATTCCTAAGCACCCACGCACTTCCAATACTCAAACAGGAAGAAATAGAAAACTTGAACAGACCCATAACCAGCGAAGAAATTGAATCAGTTATTAAAAATCTCCCAACAAATAAGAGTCCAGGACCAGATGGCTTCCCAGGGGAATTCTACCAGACATTTAAAGCAGAGATAATATCTATCCTTCTCAAGCTGCTCCAAAAATAGAAAGGGAAGGAAAACTTCCAGACTCATTCTATGAAGCCAGCATTACTTTGATTCCTAAACCAGATAGAGACCCAGCAAAAAAAAAAAAAAGAACTACAGGCCAATATCCCTGATGAATATGGATGCAAAAACTCTCAATAAGATACTAGCAAATTGAATTCAACAGCATATAAAAAGAATTATAAAGTTGTATTTTTTAAGTTTATTTTGAGAAAGACAGACAACATGATTGGGGAGGGGCAGAGAGAGAGGGAGATAGAGAATCCCATGCAGTCTCTGCACTGTCAGTGCAAAGCCCGATGCAGGGCTTGAATTCATCTAAAGTTGTATTTATAACTTATTGTTGTTAAAATATCTATTACTATTTGTCAACCATATGGACACTGCACAGAGGTATTGTGATTTGAATGAGGATAATAATACTTTCTCACTATATACCCTCAATACGCTAATCATCTTTAGAATTTAAAAAATATGCTGAAAAATATATTTTCCAACATCTTTAGTATTCAAATAATTTTTGAAGAATCAGTATCAACTAAAATGCTAAAAACTAAAAGCATGAACTGCTTAACATAGCTTGCTCTACCAGATAACACATCAATGTTTTTTCAACTGGAATAAGTCATTCATGAAACATCTAGAAAAATATTTACTAGGTACCAAGCACTGCCCAAAGCAATACAGATACATGGTTATAGACAGAGACCTGATGCCTGTTCCGGAGAGAATATCAAAGGGGAGGGGATCTGTGTTAGGTGTGGTGGTTTTAGAAGATCACTTTAAGAGGAGACATTTATACCAACACATTAAGCAAGCTCTAGAGTTAGACATCTGAGCAGGGTAAAGAGTACATCAGTAAAAGGGCCAGTGTAAATAGACATTGTGATGTGACAAAGAGTTTTAGGTTTTAAAGGTAGACCTTGTGAAGGAGACTGATGAATAAATGAGAGAAGACATATGCTGAGATATTATAGAAAGGAAGAGACCAGAGTTTTCAGGCACAGTGGATTCCTTTTTATCGTCAAGGTAAAGCCAATGAAGTGTTTTGAGAAAGGGAGGGATGGGATCCAGCAAACATTATAGTTTGCCATACATCCGTACTCTTAAGTAGAAAATACAATGCAGCAAAAGTGAGAGCAGAGGAAGAGTTAGTAGTCTGCTTCAGATAGTAAGCCTGTATTCATTAAATAATACAGTGAATCTGTGGAAACTGTAAAGATTTCCAAAGGAAAATAGAAAACCTAAAATTATTCAAACATCTTGGGGGCCACCTCTTTTGACGTCTTTTAAAATTTTTATATGTTTCCCTTTTAAAAATATTTAATTTTTTAATTTTTATATGAATTTTTAAATTTGCATATAGTTGACACACATATTACATTAGTTTCAGGTATACAACATAGTGATTAGACAAATTTATACAGTATGCTCCTATGCTCACCAGAATTGTAGCTCCATCTGTTACTATAAATATTATAATATCATTGACTATATTTCTTATGCTATTTCTTTTATTCCTGTGACTTGTTTTTTCCATACCTGGAAGCCTGTATCTCCACTCACCTTCACCTATTTTGCCCATCCCCCCCACCTGCCTCACCTATGGCAGCCATCAGTTTGTTCTCTGTATTTACATCTCTAATTCTGCTCTTTGTTGTTCTTTATTCATTTGGGTTTGTGTGTGTGTGTGTGTGTGTGTGTGTGTGCATGTTGATTACACATGAGTGAAATCTTATGGTGTTTGTCTTTCTCTGTCTGACTTATTTCACTTAACATGACACCTTCTAAGTGCTGTTGCAAATGGCAAGACTCCATTCTTTTTTATGGCTATAATATTCCAGTGTGTATATACTATATCTTCCTTATCCATTCATCTAGTGATAGACACTTTGGTTGCTTCCATATGTTGGCTATTATATATAATACTGCAATAAATTTAGAAGTACATAAATCTTTTCAAATTAGTTTTTTGAATTTTCTTTGTTTAAACACCAAACAGTGGAATCACTGGCTAATATGTTAATCCTATTTTTAATTTTCTGAGGTATCTCCATACTGTTTCCACAGTGGCTGGCTGCACCAGTTTGCATTCCCATCAACAGTGCAGAAGTGTTCCTCTTCCTCCGTATCCCAGCCAACATCAGTTGATTCCTGAGTTGTTTATATTAGCCATTCCGACAGGTATGAGGTGTTATCTCATTGTGGTTTTGATTTGTATTTCACTGGTGAAGAGTGATTTTGAGCATCTTTTCATGTGTCTGTTAGCCATCTGGATATCTTCCTTAGAAAAATGTCTATTAATGTCTTCTCCCATTTATTCACTGGATTATTTGGGTTTTTTGGTGTTCAGTTTGGTAAGTTCTTTATAGATTTTGGATTCTAACCTTTTATCCAATATGATATTTGCAATTATCTTCTCCCATTCCACCATGTGCCTTTAGTTTCTTTTTTTTTTTTAATTCCTTAGTTGTGCTGAAGCTTTTTATCTTGATGAGGTCCCAATAGTTCATTTTTGCTTTTGTTTCCCTTGCCTTGGGAGACATGTCTAGTAAGAAGTTGCTGTGGCCGAGGTCAAAGAGGCTGCTGCCCATTTGCTCCTGTAGGATTTTTATGCTTTCCAGTCTCACATTTAGGTCTTTCATCCATTTTGAATTAATTTTTGGGTATGGTGTAAGAAAGTGGTCCAGTTTCATTCTTCTTCATGTCATTGTCCAGTTTTCCCAGTACAGTTTGCTGAAGTTACTGTCTTTTTTGCATTGCATACTCTTTCTTGCTTTGTCAAAGATTAGTTGGCCATATATTTGTGGGCCCATTTCTGGGTTCTCTATTCTGGTTCATTAATCTATGTGTCTGTTTTTGTGGCAGTACTATAATCTTGATTATTACAGCTCTGTAATACAGCTTCAAGTCTGCAATTGTGATGCCTCAAGCTTTGCTTTTCTTTTTCAAAATGACTTTGGCTATTCAGGGTCTTTTCTAGTTTCACAAAATTTTAGGATTGTTTGCTCTAGCTCCGTGAAGAATGCTGGTGTTATTTTGATGGGGAGTGCATTGAATGCATAGATTGCTTTGAGTAATATAAACATTTTAACAATGTTTGTTCTTCTGATCCATGAACATGGAATGTTTTAACATTTATTTGTGTCCTCTTCAATTTCCTTCATGAGCTTTCTGTAATTTTCAGTGTACAGATCTTTTACCTCTTTGGGTAGGTTTATTCCTGGGTATCTTATTGTTTTTGGTGCAATTGTAAATGCGATAAATTCCTTGATTTCTCTTTCTTCTGCTTCATTACTGGTGTATAGAGACACAATCAATTTCTGTATGTTGATATTATACACTGCGACTTTGATGAGTTCACACATCAGTTCTAGAAGTTTTGGGTGGAGTCTTTTGGGCTTTCCATGTAGAGTACCATGTCATCTGCAAAGACTGAAAGTTTGACTTCTTTTTGCCGATTTGCATGCCTTTTATTTCTTTGTGTTGTCTGATTGCTGAGGCAACGACTTCCCATACTATATTGAACAACAGTGGTGAGACGAGACATCCCAGGCAAGTCCCAGACCTTACGGGGAAAGCTCTCTGTTTTCCCCAATGAGGATGATATGAGCTGTTGGCCTTTCATATAGGGCTTTTATGATGTTAAGGTATTTTCCTTCTACCCCTTCTTTTCTTAAGAGTTTTTATCAAGAAAGAATGCTGTATTTTGCCAACTGCTTTTTCTGCATCTTTTGAAAGGAGCATATGGTTCTTATCCTTCCTTTCATTAATGTGGTGTATTATGTTGATTGATTTGCAGATAATGAACCAGCCCTGCTTCCCAAGATGAAATCCCACTTGATTATGGTGAATAATTCTTTTAATGTGCTGTTGAATTCAATTTGCTAGTATCTTGTTCAGAATTTTTGCATACAAATTCATCAGGAATATTGGTCTATAATTCACCTTTTTAGTGGGATCTTTTTCTGGTTTTGGAATCAAGGTAATGCTGGCTTCATAGAATGAGTTTTGAAGCTTTCCTTCCATTTCTGTTTTCTGAAACAGTTTGAAAAGAATAGGTATTAACTCTTCTTTAAATCATTGGTAGAATTCCCTTAGGAAGCCATCTGGACCTGGACTATTATTGTTGACAGATTTTTGATAACGGATTCAATTTCTTAGCTGATTATTGACAGAGGGAGGACTTAAGTTAGTGGGGAAGTAGGGGGCTCTAGACTTCCTATGTCCCTCAAAGAAAGCTGTTGAGGTCAGATTACTTGGAATACTCAGGAAATGTACCTGCAGAGTGGTAGAAAGATCTCCATCATTGGAGGAATCAGCTTGACACATGTGAGGTACATGGATGGGAGTTGGGGAATGTAAAATGGTGGAGCCATGAAGGGGAGCAGCCTATTTCATAGATAGAAAAAAAAGTACAGGTGTTGCGATAGTGCAGCATTGAGTTAGCACAAGAGGAAAACCTCTCTGGACCACAGACTGGGAGCGAGAAGCACTGTGTCCCAGTTCTTTTTTTTTTTTTTTTTTTTTGGCAAACAGCATGTGGAGCTGAAACTCTGAGATTTTGGAAGTGTGTGACTTTCTCTGGAGTGGAGCTGTGGTGTGTGCTCCTGGAAAGGAGGGAGCTGGCCGGGAGTGCCTACCCTGTTATAACAAATTCCAGGATGCACTGGGAAAGAACAGTCCCCTTTCTGGAGTACTTTGGAAGAAGCTTTATTGACTCCTCAAGGACAAAAGACCCTGCAGGTGCCAGCCAAAGGCCTTTCATCAGCAGTGTGAGGGGCTCTTCTGGAGTAGAGGGGCCAGTCCACCTTGTGCTGGGTCCTTTAAGACTTTGGGTTTTGAATCCCATCCATGCACCAATAAGAAGGCAGAGGATAGTTGTGGTGCAGGGCATGCTGACTGCCTTCGCAATTCTGTAAGGCTGCCTGAATACCAGGGTTTGAGATCCCAGGTTCACTGAGAGATTGGGGTAGCATCATTTTCCCTCCAACACCAACATAGTGGGACTTTAGAGAGCAACACAGTGGCCCCCACTGTTGGTGGGACCTGCTTACACTGAACCCTGCCACTGGGTGCCTGGCAACTGCTTATATACTGTAGAAAGACTGACTCCAAGTCAATACAGCTGGCCTCTTATTCAGACCAGCAAAGCCACCATCCCCCGGGGACCAACAGGCAACACTTTTTCTTTTTCTTTTTTTTCCACTTAGTTATTTTTTCTTTTGGAATCAGGTTCATAGTTTCTGATTTGTTTTTGGTTTTGCTTTTGTCATTTCTTTTTATCTTTTCCTTTCCTTTCTTTTTTTGTATCAGGCCTTTTTATTCTTTTCCTTTACCTTCTTTTTCTTCTGTATTTATTTCCCTTTCTTTTTCCTTGGAATCAGCTTTATAGTTTTTTATTCTGTTTGGTTTTCTTTTTTTCCCCTTCCTTTTCTTTTTTATGGGATCAGGCTTCCTCCAGGCTTTTTCCCCCCAAGGTTACTTCACAAACAAATCAAAGCACATCTAGTTACAGGTCCAAACACTCCACCACGGCAAGCAAGGAGGAGATCGCAGAGGGCTAACTGGTGGGAAAGAACAGCCAAAACACAACAGCAGAGCACACACATCATACACCAGAAACACTTCCTGGGCTGCCAGGCCTGGACAGGGTATTAAGCCTCTTTAATCAGCAGTACTATCAGGTGCAGCAAACATAACAAGCTTTTAAAACATGCAAAAGAAAGGAACTTAGTCAAAATGGCAAGATGGAGGAATATTCCCTAAAAGAAAGGTCAAGAAGAAATCACAACCAGGGACTTTCTCAAAAGTATATCCTGACCACTAAACCAGCCCTGCAAGAAATTTTAGGGGGACTCTATGGGTAGAGGGAAAAAAAGACCAAAGGAGGAAAGACTACAAAGATCAGAGAACATCAAACAATATACCTAAACAAGAATTTAGAATAACAGCCAGAAGACTACTAGGTGGGTTTGAAAAAATCATAGAAGATACCAGAGAAACCCTTCCTGCAGAAATCAAAGACCTAAGAACTAGTCAAGATGAATTTAAAAATGCTATAACTGAGATGCAAACTGACGATATAATTACAATAAGGATGAGGAATCTGAGTTCAGAATAGGTGATATAGAAGATAAAATCATGGAAATAAGAAGATGGAAAGAAATCTATTAGATCAAAATGACAGCCTTGGAGAACCCAGCAATTCCATAAAGTGAAATAATATCTATATCGTAGGAGTCCCAGAAGAGCAGGGAAAGGGGGCAGAACAATTAAACAAGTTCTAGCAGAGAAGTTCCCTAATCTCGGGAAGGAAAAAGGCATCCAGGTCAAACAAGCACAGAGAATTCCCTTCAAAATCAACAAAAACAGGTGAACACCATGACATACAATAGTGAAACTTGCAAAAAATATAAAAAGAGAATTCTGAAAGTAGTTCGGAACAAAAGGTCCTTAACTTAGAAGGGTAAACACATAAGGTTAGTATCAGACCTCTTCAGTGAAATGTGGCAGGTCAGAAGGGAGTGGCAGGAAATATTCAATTGCTTAATTGGAAAGTATGCCACCAAGAATCCTTTTAACCAATGAGGCTGTGATTCAGAAGAAGGAGAGAGAAAGACTTTCCAAGACAAACAAAAACCAAAGGAGTTCATGACAACTAAACCAGCCCTGCAAGAAATTTTAGGGGGACTCTCTGAGTGGAGAAAAAAAAAGACCAAAGCAGGAAAGACAACAAAGACCAGAGAATACCACTGGATGTACCAACTCTATAGGTAACACAATGGCACTAAATTCATATGTTTCAATAATCACTCTGAATGTAAATAGTCTAAATGCTCCAAAAAAAGAAATAGGGTATCAGAATGGACAAAAACAAAAACAAAACAAAACAAAATAAGATCCATCTATATGCTGCCTACAAGAGACTCATTTTATACTAAGACAACTGCAGGTTGAAAGTAAGGGGATAGAGAACCATGTATCATGCTAATGGACTTCAAAAGAAGGTCATAGTAGCCATACTCATATCAGACAGCCTAGATTTTAAAACAACTACTGTAACAAGTGATGAAGAAGGGCATTATATCATAATTAAATGATCTATCCATCAAGAAGATCTAACAATTGTAAATATTTATGGCCCTTAGAGAACCCAAATATATAAATAAATTATTCACAAACATAAAGAAATTTATTGATAATAATACCATAGTAGTAGGAGATTTTAATAACCAACTTGAAGCAATGGATATACCATCTAAGCAGAAAATCAACAAGTAAACAATGGCTTTGAGTAACACACTGGACCAGATGGACTTAGCAATACATAGCAACAAGAAATACATATTCTTGTTGAGTACACATGGAACGTTCTCCAGGAGAGATCACATACTAGGTCACAAATCAGCCTTCAATGGGTACAAAATGATTGACATCATACCAGGCATATTTTCAAGTCATAATGCTAAGAAACTTGACATCACCACAAGAAAAAATTTGCAAAGCCCTCAATACATGGAGGTTAAGGAAGATCCTACTGAAGAATCAATGTATTAACCAGGAAATTAAAGAATAAATTTAAAAAATACATGGAAGTAAATGAAAATGAAAATATGACACTCTAAATCCTTGGGACGCAGCAAAGGCAGTCACAGAGAAAAATACACTTCAAATCATATCTAGCTCAAGAAGAAAGCAAGTTCCCAAATGCACAACCTAACCTTATACCTAAAGGAACTAGAAAAGGAGCAGCAAATAAATCCCAAAGCCATCAGAAGAAGGGAAAAAATAAAGTTTAGAGCAGAAACAAACGATAAAGATGAAAAAACGCAGAACAGATCAATGAAACTAAACACTGGTTTTTGAAAAAGTTAACAAAATTGAGAAACACCATGCCAGACTTATCAAAAAAGAGGACCCATATAAAATCATGAATAAATGAGGAGAGATCACAACCAACAGCACAAAATTCAAACAATCAAAAGAGAATATGATGAAAAATTATATACTGACAAACTGGACAAGATGAAGAAATGGACAAATTCCTAGATACTCACACATTACCAAAACTCAAACAGGAAGAACAGAAAAATTTGTTGTGGCTTTAATGTTAATTTTAGGACCACAAATACATACTGAACATTGTGATGTACCACAGTCCAACTGCAACACATGGGTGACACTCATGGACCACAGTTGGTGATACAAATATCACATTAGTGAAACTTCCATTTCCTTCCATTTACCTTCTCCCCACTCTGGTGTTGGTGCTGTTTTAGATTTACGTCTGCTGTTATCTACTGAGATAACACATTCAACAAGGTATTGTTATTACTTTCACTGTGTATGGTCATTTACCTTGTAGAGACATTTATGGAATGGAAATTGTTTTTAATCTCTTCCTGTTTCATTTTGTATAGCTATCGCTCCATGTTCACTAATGTTTTCTTCTTCACTGACATCTCTGCAAGTAATACCATCCAGTGCATTTTTTCAGCCGAGAAGTAGAATAGTTCAATTCCATATTTCAATTTGGATTTAAAAAATTCTACTGTGGCCCTACTTAACCATTGTAGTGCAGCAGTACTACCTCTTCTGATGACCAAGGTAAATTACTTACAAGATAGTGACACCTTTCATTGCCATGATGTCTCTGGGAAAGAAAAACATAAAGTGATTGAGTGGCAGTGAAGCTTGAGGTTAATAGGAATCTTACTGCATCACTGGTGAAAGCATATCCCAGAACTTCTGGAACTAGAGAGCCTGAAGCTGTGGGAAAAGAAAGCATAAATTCTACAAGTGTTTTATAGAGTTTGAAGATATACAGAGAATATCCGTGTTCTTAACCCTACAGATTCTGTTTACTGGGAACAAAATTACATCTAATGTCATTAAATAAGAGTATACACTACATCCTAGAGGATGCCATCTCAAGATACCAGGATACAATCTAAACACCGTGATGCTCAAAGTCAGTCTTAATATAAAATGATGCAGGGCATGATGGACACCTACATCTCCATAGTCAACTGAACCTCCATGGTCAGATGGTCCATACCTATGGGGTTTAGTAGAATGTCAGTGGCTAATTTCCAACTCACGCACAGTTCTCTGCTGCACATGGCATACACATGCTATGATCCTGTGAAACTACATTGTGACTCTCCTATTAGAATATGGAAAAAAAACTAATGAATGGTTTATTTCTCAGGAGAGATAACTTTAATACTGTATGATTAACCTGGATAAATGGCCCTAGTGGTAAGGCTACTTTTACTTTGTTCTAGATCTGATAAGATGCCTCCCCTGAACTAAGTTTACAAAACTGGAAACCTCATGTCAATCAATAAATAAGTATTATATACAAGTTGGAATACACTGCCTCTAAAACTTGGAGAGGACTACCAGACATTATGCTTTCTTCTTAGTGGCACAGCGATGGTACAAGATGCAATACTTTAACTTTTAAGGAGATGCCTCAGCATCCTTGCCCTGGATAAACTCTCCAAAATTTCACAAATGTGGCAAGACCCTGCCATCTTAAATGATAATGGTTTTTGTCCTCACATTTGATTCGTCACAGTGGCTTAATCTGGGAAGAAAAAAGTGTTGTTTTTCTTATGCCCTATCTTAGGAATATTGAAAATTTCACTTAACTTCGTTTTAAATAAGTGCACATCACATGTCCTTGACCTAAATTTTTGGTCTGCCTTTAATCAGCCATGATTGCAGTGTTATAATTAGATAGAGCTTTTATTTTGTAGTGTAAAACAATTATAGCATCTTAGTCCAATGTATGTGTAGCAGTACCACACTATCAACAGAGACTCCAAAACCCTATTATGTATGTTCATTTTTAAATAATTTCTCCCAAAATGTCTGTAAAAATTCCTCACACATTTGTACTCCAGAAAGACTAAATAATAAAAGGATGTGTGCCATTATAGTCCCATATTCCTTCCAATCCATTCTTTTCATTTCTACAAATTTGCTCTTACTACAGGAAGCCCTAATGCATGAAGACTTCATTTCTAGCACCCTAACATTTCCTGACCTTCAGATAGTTACAAATGGATATCACTGTTAGATTAATATAGGGTGGGAAGAAAAGAAAATGAAGAACACACACACACACACACACACACACACACAGTCTTAGCCCAAATATCTGTAGTAGTTCTCTGGCTCACTCTGGAACTCAGCAACACTTCCATGACTCTAGCCCTCCTAGTGAAATTGGTCACCACATTTCTCACTTTTGTATATAAGTCATCATGCACAAAATAATGGTCTCCCAAAGAAGTCCATACCCTTATCATGGAACCTGTGAATATGTTACCTTACATGGCAAACAGAAATTTGACAATATGATTGTTTATAAACCTTCAGATGGGGAGATTATCCTGGGTAATCTTGTGGCTTCAATGTAGCCTGAGAATTTAAAAGTATTGAACTTTTCATGGATCCAGAGAAAGAAAAAAAGAATCCAGGAAGGATGAATCTTGAGGAGGCTTTCATCCACTGTTCCTGGCTTTGAAGAGGAAGAAGATATGACCAAAGAATACATGCAATGTCTAGAAAGTGAGAATAACCCGACTGAAAATCAGCAAGGAAATTGAGATGTTATTCTAAAAACACCTAGAGCTAAAGTTGGCCCTTAGCCAGGAATAGTCTGGGAACAGTTTCCTCCCTCAAAGCCTCCAGTAAGAAATATTGTCCTACCAACAACTTCATTGTATCCCAGAGAGAAAAAAGTTGGATTTCGGACTTATACAACTTGGAGATAAGAAATTTGGGTTGGATGAAGCTTCTAGTTTTTGGGAAATTTTTTGAGGGAGAAGAAGAAAATGAATACATGTCATTACCCTGGGGCTGTGGTAAGACTGTGTCTTCTCTTGCCCCTCCAGATTAGATTTGGTGGTAGATTCCAGTTGATGTTCATCTTTGGTTTCCCTGAACATTTCCTGTTAGCATCTCAGCCTTCATGTCATTAGACATGTTCACTTCATGTTACTAAGTAATTAATTAAACTCCTGTTTTATGTATGTAGAATGCTAACCTGACAGCATTGAACTGTAAATATTTATAGTACTTTATGTTAGTATAACAACTAACACTATTCCAATTAGACCCGAGAAAATATAGAGTTGGGGAGAGGCAAAGTGCGCGACTCTATCAGAAGTCAGCCCCTCTAAAGAATTTTCACCAAGTAGCCACCCGAAAATAATGTTTACTTTCATGTTATTTGCCACTTTTATCACATGGCAGGCTTCACAATGCCACTTAATGAATCAGACATCTGTTACTAAAGAAGAATGGGAGAAGGCTACTCAGCAGTCTGTTACACAGTCTATACCAATTACTAAACTGGTCACTGGTGAGGAAAATGAAGAACAGTGGTTGGCTCAAGGTAGTGAGATGCAGTGTTCTCGACAGGGTTGGAGACTCCATGGAAGTGCATAGACGCCTCATACCATGAATGAGAATGGGGCACCTGGGTGGTCAGACAATTAAGCCATTACTTCTGATTAAAGCTCATGTCATTATTTCACAGTCATGAGACCAAGCCACATGTCAGGCTCTGTGTTAAGCATGGTGCTTGGTAGGAATTCTCTCTATCCCTCTCTCTCTGCCCCTCACCTACTCCTGCTTGCTCTCTCTCTCTCTCTCTCTCTCTCTCTCTCAAAATAAATAAACTGTAAAAAAAAGTTAGAAAATGAGGTTTTGTTTTCAAGAAAGAAGGAAGGGTCATGTTTGGGAAACTAACAAATTCTGCCATAGCCAGTTATCATCACTGTTAATTCAACATTAATCTAAACACTTAGTTAATGGACTAAGGCACAGGAAATGTATCTGAAGAAAAAATGTTATTAATGTTGTATATTATTTTACCAGTAACTTGAAACAAAGAAGACAAAGAACAGGGGAAAAATGACAAAAGAGATTTTCACAATGATACCATGTGCCATATAAATATGTAATAAATGGAACCAATAGCAATAAAACCAATTATGTTAAAGAAAAAGATCATAGTAAGTATATGCAAAATTACATTTAACAAATAATGTGTTATCCAAAAAATTGATAATGAAGATTAGAAAATATATTGTATCATAAAAGTAGGCAGACATTCAAAGAGACATAAAATCTTTCTGGATGGAAGACTCAGTTTTGTAATTCTGTTCATTTTTTCAAACCTTTCTTAGACGTTTCATACCACGAGATTAAAATGTCAATGGAACTTGTTTTAACTTTAGAAAATACATCTATTTAACATAGAATAAAAATATATAAAAATAACCAAGAACACTCTGAATGAATAAAGCAATGACAACAGACTTGCCCTTCTATACATTAACTATACTGTAAACTAATGAGTTAAGTAGTAACTCTTCAAAAATTATCCAGGAAAATAAAACAGTAAACAAGTACTCCCCAAAAAGAGCCTGATGTATCAGCAAATTTGAAAGGTAATAAAAAAAAGCATAACAAATTCTTAGTGGAATGAATTATTATTTAATTTTAATGATAAAAAATAATTTCACATTGTTTCTCAACAGTCCACAAAGATTACAGTTTAAATGTGAAAATCTCAGCCTTAATAAAATGTAGAATTTAAATAATCTAGAATATTTATATTTTTGCTAAATATCACATTTATGAATGTTTTTGTAGAAAACAAACTACCACAAAAGAATGAACATCATATAGAATTCTCATAATAAAACTCTAGTCCTAGAATGGATTATTGCCTTTAAAGTATTATAAGTTTTATAGATGAAAAATGGTATCTCCTTTCTGCAATGTCGTAAGTCTTTTTTAACAATCTCAATTACTTTTTTACTACCGGTCCCTAAGGAATCTAAAACAATTAAATGGGTTCTCTCCTTTGTGCCTCCTACCAAGGGATACACTCATATACTGCTGTCTTTTGAAGTCCAGAGAAGAAAATAAAGTCTCTGGATGTTGAAGATTAAGCATCCATTTCATACTGATGTTACCTCTGAAGTCTAAGTGCAAACCGGTAGGTTACATAATCTTGACATGCTACTCTATCTACATACCACATCGATCACATTATTCTCATTAATAACCTTAAATGTATCCATAAGTGTGAAACATATGTGCCAAAATGAAACTGAGAGGAGGGCTCAATGGGTTTCAAAAATTAATCTGGAACAAACATGATCTTGTTACAATTTGGAAAAAAAAAAACAAAAATCAGAAAACACTATACCCAT
Source organism: Lynx canadensis (assembly GCF_007474595.2). Classification (NCBI taxonomy): domain Eukaryota; kingdom Metazoa; phylum Chordata; class Mammalia; order Carnivora; family Felidae; genus Lynx; species Lynx canadensis. The sequence continues at coordinate 70,382,316 of NC_044308.2, read as the reverse complement.
GATTATTGGAAATTAGATTATAAAGGCCAATAAATTATTCTTAGACCAAAGAAATCTAGGTATGTTCAAATTGTTTGGTTATACTTATCAGGTTGAATGATTTTATTCTTTAAATTATAGCATAAATATAGAGAAAGTGCTTTTGTTGTTTTTTAGAAATGCAATTATTTTAAAAGAGAGATAAATGATAGAAATGTGAGGATAAAATGCGTGATTCAGGGCTTTGAAAATCATAGAACGTCACCACTCATAAAATATTGATGCCATCATTATACTTGTTAGGGATTTCTAGAAAAGCTTATGAGAAAATTCAACTTTCCTATAGTAACAGTCTGAAAATGGCCAAGTAGTGAAAACACTCATTAAGCGAGAAAAAAATTAGAGATAACATCTTCTCTAGGCTCTGTCTTTGCCAGACCCAGGTGCACCTGCAAAGTATACCTATTGCGTGCTTCAAGGAAATACAGAAGGTCTAGAGGCTATAGTTCAGATGAAATAATTGTCCTACAGTTAAGAGTACAAGGCACAAAGAAGAAATACAGATTCCCATCTGTGAATGAGAACTATCAAAGATGTACATTTCCTGTTTTATTACCTTGTGAAAGAAGGAAGTTTTTATGTTACTTTGAATGATAGTGTCAAACATAATGGGCTGATTATGTTTGGGGTTATAATGGGATGATTATGGGCCATTTACAAGAACTGTGTGTCTTAGTGATAGTAACCATGCATAGAAACGAACATATGATTGTTTATTATGGTTATCTAGATATACAATTTTAAAAATATGAATTATGTAACTAAAAGATTACATGTATCCCCCAATCACATACATTCTATTTTCTTTTCTTATAATCTACATTAGCCTTCGGTCTAGGCTCTCATAAAAGCAAGGAAAAGACTGAAGATGAACGTGCCTGAAATAAGACTTGAAGAAGAGAGCTAAAATCAGCCAAACAAGGAAGGTCTTAACCAGGTGAATTTACATAGAATGAGCACTGACCTATTCCCTTTATTTGTGTGTCTTTTTTAAAAGTTCATTTAATTTGCCTGAATCCACCCAAGTCAGCAACATAATATCTCTGACACTTTTCCATCTCTGACAAAGTCAAAGATTGAAAGAACTTTAAGGGAAATAATTGTGAGTAAGGATAGGTCCAAGGAGGCTAAGTAACCCAAGATAGGACTCTTCTCAAAGATAGGACTCTTTTGAAGTCTTGTTAAGTCATGCTTACAAAGGTAAATGATTCACCTTACTCTTTACCCCTCACTAATGGAGGAAAGTGGAACAAGACTACAATGGTAAACTTCACTAGTCTTACTAATAGTGATTTAGGTGTTTCTTTATACTTATATCTGTGAAGTCATATGACCTAGAAAGAATATCAGATAAAAATAGATCTTTGTTCATGTTTGCAACAACTGGAGAAGAATGCACAGATGGGACACACTTTACATCTGATCACATGAACTGAAGAGTCCGGCACATGTAGATGAGTATCTGTGGTTTTGACAGTCTAGTCTAAATAACTTAATCTTTCCTCAGTAATTGGGTTTGATCTCAGTTAATGAGATAACTGTCTCCACATGCAACCTTCTATCAACAATATGCTCATGGTCTATAATCAGTTCTTTTCAAGAATCATAATGCACTTCATGTGATTTCAGAAATATTTATGGCGAATTTTTACTGCCTTTTGAGGTTTTCATGAAAATGTGTCAGTAAATGCACCTCCTGCAAGAGATAAAAATCACTTTTGCTGATGCCTTCCAATCTCTTCTCTATTATTATTCTAGTACCTTATGAGTTCACACAGTCTGATCTGCAGCTGAACAAGAAGGAGAGGTTTTCTCAAATGTCCAACTGACCATGCCCCTACTAACCAATATACCCATTTTATTTAGTTGTCTCCATTCCCTCCAGTTTCTATACCATGTGGTCCAGTGAAATATCTCCTGTAAAATACAAAAGAAGTAGTCATAGTACCAAAAGGGTTGTTTGCCTGGATAAGAAACAGTATGTGAGTAAAGATCAAGTTTATGGACTTGTCAGTCCCTATGACATTCTGTGTGTTTTTCCCTCTTCTAGGCAACCTCTGATAAACTCATACGAAAGGATGAATGGATGTCCCCAACAACAGATCAAGTGTGTCTGAGTTCATCTTGCTGGGACTTTCCACTTCTCGAGAAATTCAAATATTCTTTTTTGCAGTCTTCTTCCTTGTCTATGTAGCCATCATAGTAGGAAACCTCCTCATTGTGATCTCTGTGATAGTTGATACGCATCTTCACTCCCCCATGTATTTCTTTCTGGCAAATTTATCATTTTTTGATTTATGTCTTTCTTCTGCTACAACTCCCAAAGTGATTGCAGACCTCCTTAGAAAATGCAAGACCATCTCCCTGTGGGGTTGCATGGCTCAGATGTTTTTTATGCACTTCTTTGGGGGTGGAGAGATGTCTCTTCTGATAGCTATGGCCATCGACAGGTATGTTGCCATATGCAAGCCCTTGCAGTATCAGACCATCATGAATCGCAGGGTGCTCATCGGGTTTCTGCTGCTCTCATGGGCAATTGGGTCCATACATACCACAAGCCAGATGGTTTTCACAGTAGGTTTACCTTTCTGTGGTCCCAATGTTGTGGACAGCATTTTCTGTGACCTTCCCCTGGTCATCAAGCTTGCCTGCACTGAGACCTATATCCTAGAGCTCTTGGTGATTGCAAATAGTGGCTTCCTGTCCCTGATCTGCTTCATTCTCCTGCTCATATCCTACACTGTCATGCTGGTCACCATCTGGCAGCACTCCTCCAGTGCATCCTCTAAGGCAGTGTCCACACTGTCTGCTCACATCACTGTGGTCACTCTCTCCTTTGGTCCTGCTATCTTCATCTATGCTTTCCCATTCAAGAGTTACTCTGTAGATAAATTTCTTTCTGTATTTTATTCTATAATCACCCCCCTCCTTAATCCAATTATTTATACTCTGAGGAATCAGGAAATGAAAGCAGCCATTAAGAGACTTAGCAGCCAGCATATTGACTCTTGGCTCACTTCCTAAATAATGTTTATAACAGCTGATTGTTTTGTGTTCTCTGCTTTGGGATTTTGAGTCTTAAATATTTATCAGAATAATTAAAATGAAAATTTTAAATATTATCAATTTTCAGTTGGAATTCATGGAATTATTAAGATCAGTTTTATTAAAAATATAATGGAAATGTTCATAGCATACATTCAATACATAAATAAGTGTGCATTCATTATTTCCTTGTACTTCCCTGTCTTAGAACTCAGGGAAACAACGCTGATCAATGTTTAAAATATCTAATCACATGTCTTTTTTCAAAGACATAATGGCTCAGTATATAAAAATAGTTAACTTTCATAAGATAGCACACTATATGATGTTTAGTTTCATTTTTACTTATAAAGTTGTATTTTTTTAAGTTTGTTTCGTGAGAGACAGACAGTATGATTGGGGAGGGGCAGAGAGAGAGGGATATAGAGAATCCCATGCAGTCCTGCACTGTCAGTGCAAAGCCCAATACAGGGCTTGAACTCATCTAAAGTTGCATTTGTAACTTATTGTTGTTAAAATATCTATTACTATTTGTCAACCATATGGAGTCTGTACAGAGGCACTGTGATCTGAATGAGGATAATAATACTTTCTCACTATATAGCCTCAATATGCTAATCATCTTTAGTAGAATTTAAAAATACGCTGAAAAATAAATTTTTCCAACATATCTTTAGTATCCAAATAGTTTTTGAAGAATCAGTATCAACTAAAATGCTAAAAACTAAAACCATGAACTGCTAGCAAAGCTTGCTCAACCAGATAACATATCGATGTTTTTTCAACTGGAATAAGTCATTCATGAAACATCTAGAAAAATATTTACTAGGTACCAAGCACTGCCCAAAGCAATACAGATACATGGTTATAGACAGAGACCTGATGCCTGTTCTGGAGAGAATATCAAAGGCGAGGGACCTATGTTAGGTGTGGTGGTTTTAGAAGATCACTTTAAGAGGAGACATTTATACCAACACATTAAGAAAGCTCCAGAATTAGACATTTGAGCAGGGAAAAGAGCATTTCTGGCAAAATGGCCAGTGCACATAGACATTGCGAAATGAGAAAGAGTTTTTTAAGTATTAAAGGTAGACCTTGTAAAGGAGACTGATGAATAAAAGAGAGAAGACCTATGCTGAGATTTTACAGAAAGGAAAAGTCCAGAGTATTCAAGCATAGTGGATTCCTTTTTATTGCCAATGTAAATTGAAGTGTTTTAGGAAAGGGAGGGATGGGATCCAGCATACCTTATAGTTGGGTGTACCTCAGTCCTCACAAGTAGAGAATATAATGCAGCAAACGTGAAAGCAGGGGGAATAGTTATTGGGCTGTTTCAGATGGTAAGCCTTATTTTATTAAATAATACAAACAGTGAGTTTGTGGAAACTGTAAAGACTTCCAAAGGCAAATAGAAAAGCTAAAATTATTCAAACGCCTTTGGAACCAACTCTTTTTATATCTTTAAAAACATTTTTAAATGTCTATCTTTAAAAATTGTTTAATACTTTTTGTTTTTTATATGATTTTTTTTATTTGAGTATAGTTCACACACATTCGTTTCAGGTGTACAACATAGTGATTTGACAAATTTGTACATTATCTACTATGGTCACAAGAACTGTAGCTCCATCACCATATATCACTAATATCCTTGACTATATTTCTTATGCTGTTCCTTTTATTCCTGTGACTTTTTCTTTCCGTAACTGGATGTCTGTATCTCCCACTCATCTATTTTGCCCATTCCTCCACCTGCCTCACCTCTGGCAGCCATCAATTTGTTCTCTGTATTTATATCTCTACTTATGCTTTTGGGGTTTTTTTATTCATCTTTTTTTTTTTTAGATTCCAGATATGAGTGAAATCTTACGGTATTTGTCTTTCTTTGAATTATTTCACTTAACATGGCACCCTCTAAGTCCATCCATGTTGTTGCAACTGGCAAGACTCCATTCTTTTTTATAGCTTAGTAATATTCCATTGTGTATATATATCTTCCTTATCCATACCTCTAGTGATGGGCAATTTGGTTGCTTCCATACCTTGGCCATTATAAATAATGCTGCAGTAAATGTAGGGATGCATAAATATTTTCAAAGTAGTGTTTTCATTTTCTTTAAATACCCAGCAGTGGAATTACTGGATCATATACTAACTCTACTTTTAATTTTTTTGAGAAATCTCCATACTTTTTTCCAGTGGCTCTGCCACTTACATTCCCACCACAAGACTCATTTTACTCCACGTCCTCACCAACACTTGTTATGTCTTGTCCTTTTGATTCTAGCCATTCTAACAAGTGTAATGTGGGTGAATATCATTGTGGCTTTGATTTATATTTCCTGATGATTAGTCATGGTGGGTATCTTTTCATGAGTCTGTTGACCATCTGTATGTCTTCTTTGGAAAAGTATCTTTGCAGGTCCACTGCCCATTTTTGGCTGGATTGTTTGGGTTTTTCTAGTGTTGAGTTATATGAATTCTTTATATATTTTAGATACTAACCCCTTATTGGATATACCAGTTGCAAATATTTTCTCCACTCAGTAAGTTACCTTTTTCTGTTGCTGATGGTTTCCTTTGCTGTGCAAAAGCTTTAAAATATGCCCTGAATATCAAACTTACCTACTTTCCCTCCTTATCCTCTTCTCCTTTTTAAGTATATCTTCCCTACTTGAGTTTGGTCCTAGACCGTGTGCTTCTAACACTGAAAAATTCTATGTGTACCATGCTTACCAACTGGTTTGGGTAATCAAATCAGGGCATCAAATATTGTTCTAATATTATATTTCTAATTTCTATATTTAAGAATCCTTTTCTTTCTTGCAAAGATCTCAAATGCCACACTAAACTGTGACATATATCTCCTCAGCAGAAATATTTTTAAAAGACTTATTTTTCATGGCAATTTTAATTGGTAATAGCTGCATGGGGAAAATAAAATTTTTTATAAAATTCCTAGATTCTGTCAAAAAGAGTGAGAAATCTTTTAGCAATGTCTGCTATGCCTTTCTCAGTGTAGGCTATTATATTAAATATATTAATTTTACTTGAATAAATTCATTCAATTACTAACTATAAATATTGAGATTGATAAAATATTAATAGAATTATAATTTCAAGTCTATCATCTATGATAGATCCATTTTCTGTTAATGTGTTCATCCTTCCCCAACCAAAACACTTGAATTAGTGCTTTTTCTGAAAAGCGATTACTAGTGAAAGTTCACATGGCTGATACACTTCACAAACTCACCATCCACTTAAATAATGAGAAAGTAAGTCCTTGCTCTGAACTCTAGGTAACACCAGCACATTTATTTTAATGATTCCCTTTGGGGGTTGATCACAGTCTGCATCTTATTTATGTTCTTGTCCTTTTTTTTTTTCCATACCTACCAATGATTGTCAATTCATGGAGGTTAAAAAAGATAATATATATTCAGGATCTCACTGTATCTTCACATCTTTGGAGGCCACTCTTCAGCTAGAACTGGTAGGTTTCAATAGCAGTGCTAAAGAAAACTGCAATTGCACACTTTAATAAAGGAGAAGACATTTTATAAGAAACTTAGAACTAAATGAAAACCATATTATTCTGATCATGAGGGCAATAGTAAAAGATAATTTTGGTCAAATAGTAACTGAACACTGTATCTACTTTCAGTAAGAGTAAGAGCCACATTCCTGATCTGAGGGATCAGTTTTATAACTTGAGTTCATGTTCAGGAATATAAATTTGAATTAGTTTAATCCTTATAGGGTAAAAATATAAAATAAAAAGTAATTTAGGATATTATAAAATAACGGAACAACTAGGTTCTCCCTTGGCTAAGTTTAGCATCTGTGACAAGTCTGAAATGTAAAATAATAAAATATCATATCAAGAAAATGAGAAAAGGTGATTTCATATTATTTATCTATGTTTTACTTCCCCACATTGAGTATTTCAACACAGAAAACACATAATATGCTAAGATAATGATTAATTTAAATCAATTTTTCTATTTTAATTTTAATTTTTTTACATTTATTTTACAGAGAGGGACGGAGGGAGGGAGAGAGAGAGCAAGTGAACAAGCTGATACAAGTGAGCAGGGCAAAGGCAGAAAAAGAGGGAGAATCCCAAGAAGGTTCCATGCTGTCAATACAGAGCCAAATGGGGGCTCCATCCCATGAATGGTGAGATCATGACTTAAGTCAAGAGTTGGACACCCAGTTGGGTGAAATTTGGCAGAGGACAGATAGTGCGATTTTTTTTTGTCATGTTAATAAAATTAGGCCTGAGTCATGTAGGTTCAATTTTTTAAATCAATTTTTAAAAAATGTTCCCCTCAAGTACACTTACTTTGTTCACTGAAGTCATATAACCTTTCAGTCAATACAATTGTCTAAGTGTACTGCTAATGTATTTGTTTTGGTAATTTTGCAACCCAAGGTCTATTTCCTATTCTTCTGCACCCACTGGCCTTTTTCCTACCTACCTTTAAAACAATTATTTTAATATTTTAAACTTGATCAGTATATGAGCGTGAAGCCCTTTGTGCATCTATAATGCTGAGCCCTTTACTATCAAATATACACATTTATTTTTTAATTAGAAAAATATTTATAGTGGTCATTTTGTCAGCAAATCTGACTTTTACATTCGAAACATTTTTTTGTTGTATTTTTTTAAACGTTTATTTAAATCAGAGAGAGACAGAGCATGCGCAGGGGAGGGGCAGAGAGAGAGGGAGACACAGAATCCGAAGCAGGCTCCAGGCTCCAAGCTGTCAGCACAGAGCCCTATGTGGGGCTCGAACACACAGACCGCAAGATCATGACCTGAGCCGAAGTTGGACGCTCAACCGACTGAGCCACCCAGGTGCCCCCCAAACGTTTTTTGTAGTGAATGAATATCACCTGTGATTTATCCAATCTGTATATGGCTTCACCCTTTCATAAGAAAGATTGATAGAAAACCCTCAAGTTCAATAAAAACTGCATAGCATTTATTCTCACTAAAAGAACTATTTAAGTACATTTGTGGAAATGTATGGAAAAAGACTTTTTTACTGAACATAGACACACAGTATTGGACATCCCACAGCTTTTCTTCCTCAGGTAAGCAACCTCAGTGTAAAAAAGTACAGTAAGTTTTCATCCTTTAGTCACATAAAAAACACAGGAAAAAGTCAAACTCTCCAGTCATAGGTCATCCATCCCATTCTCAGACAAATTTCCTTCTAGAGAGAAACGAAACCATGACCTATCTACTTTATCTGATTATTTTTCATTTCTTTTCAGTTCATCGTGTTTGTATAGTACACACTATACAAAAGCTTAAGCTTTCCATTTGAGGTTTAACTGTGGCATAAGTTAGGAAGAATTCTTTTGTTTCTCATACTGTATTTTTGCCTGTGTCTGAGTAGAAAACTATATATTTTAAAGAGAGTTCATCTTCGATCATTTGTACAAATCCACATGTTGAATGATTTCATCTGTCATAACATATTTGAATCCATCTCTATGTACACTTGGCTGGATATATTTTATAAAGGAGTTCATAACATTTCAAAAAATCCTAAATTAATATTGTTCTTTGCTTTTAATTTTCCAATTTACATATTAAGCTATAAAAATTACTTTTAGAATTCTCAATATTTTTCCTTTAGTATTTTGTGACTGTGGACTATATGGTTTCAAAACTATTCATAACTAGTATGTAACTCATTGACTACATGAACTAGAATACCAATGGTGATAATAATTCTTTGTAATGAAAACAATTAGGTAATTATATCACTTAAATTTAAAAGAGAAAAATACATTTATTTACACTAAGTCTTCTTTACCAAGTCTTCCATTGTAAAATTCTTCTGTGGTTCTTAACTGGTTTGAAACTCTATAATCACCAGAAAATGAGATAATGCTAAAAACAGAATTTTGTGAATGCACATACCTACCATGTATGTACAATAAAATATACAAATATATTCCATATATATTATCCTTTGGAATCTCATAACAACCTGTGATTTGCAGAGTAAGTATAATTTATTCTTACAACAAAATAAATCCATGTTCAAAGGAGTTAAAGAGCATATTTCCCTCATAAATGTTGATGACAGGACTAGAATATAACTCTTGACTCTTGGTTCAGTTTTTTTCCTTATTCTAATAGTTGGGCTAAACAGTAACACCTGAATATTTCATGAACTATTAAGCCAAAAACTGTATATTCAGAGTAAATTTTCCACAACCTGTTCTGATGCTCCAGAACTAGAATGTGGTGTAAGTATATGTATTTGTGTTTACGTGTATATGTATGATTCTGTATCTGTGTCTGTGTGTTTGGTGTGTATCACTAATAATTTTTCAAAAAAGTAAAAAACAAAACAGAAAATAAAAGCTGTGACCAAAAGGTAAAATGTAAACAAAAAAGGTAAAATGAAAAAGTGTATAAAAATGAGCCATCAGTCAGTCCAATATGGGAACACATATAGAGTACAAGTGTCAAAGATATATGAGAGAGTAAGAGTCGAGAATCAGTCTGCAGACAAATGTGAAATATCAGAGGAAAGCACTGGGTACAAAGAATAACGGTACTTATTAAAAAATTGCTGGCTGTTCAGAGTCCATCTATATATTAAATGCAAAGGGACAAGAAGGCAAACTCCAGCCAGGAACCCAGCAACAATACATTCATGCAAATAGGCAAAAAGTCTCAACACTCTAGGTCAGCAGTTTGTCCAGAAACAAAAGTATTAAAGAGCATTAAAAAAGATCATAAAGGAGGAGGAGGAGGGAATGAGAGAGAAAAGAAGGAAGGGAAGAAACAAACATGGTGGTGGGGAGGAATAGAGGAAAGAGAGGAAGGAGAGGAAGGAAAGGAAGGAAGGAGAGAAACAAACCAGTACATTGAGAAATATTTGTTTCTTCCCAGAAACTAGGAAGCCTGTTTTATTATTTATGGTTTTTGTGGGCGACGGTAAGAACATATGACAGGCTATAGCCAGTTTAAAGCTTCACGAAGAATTTGCTAAATTCCTAAAGTTATTTGCTTCGTGGCAATATAATTAAACTCAATGCACATACCTGAATATTTCAAATAATAGGTACCACAAAGTTATATGACCATATTACTATCCACTTGAACTAATTCATTTGACTAATGGCCATTTGGTTCCTCTAGTCATTGACCCATTGAACTCATGGTTCATAAACTCATGATAGAAACAACAAATCCATGTGGAGACACAATCTATGCCTGAAAAATATGTTTATAAAATTTTACAATAAACTTCTCTTTTGTGACTATCTGGCTTTAAAAAATGCAGTAAAGTGAATGTTCCTTGAATTAATCTATTAAATGTATTTTTCAGAAATGCCCATCTTCTCTTTTTCTATGTGAATCAAGCACTACTCTCTATATGGCCATACCTTCAAAACTATCAAAACTTAAATGGTCACTTTTTCTAGATTTTCTACATTTTAATGACTTTGAAAACTCCTACATAGACTAGATAATGAATAACTCAGTGGTAACGGAGTTTGTTCTGTTAGGACTCACCAACACTTGGGAACTTGAAATTTTCTTTTTTTTCATATTTTTGTTGGCCTATGCAGCTATTGTGGCAGGAAACTTTCTCATCGTGGTCACCGTAACCTTTGACTCACATCTGTACTCTACACCAATGTACTTCCTCCTTGGAAATCTCTCCTTTCTGGATATGTGTATTTCTACAATCACAACCCCTAAGATGGTCACAGATTTTCTCAAGGAGAACAAAACTATTTCCTTGTGGGGTTGTATGGCTCAGATGTTCTTCCTCCACTTTTTAGGGGGCAGTGAGATGACTCTTCTCATAGTCATGGCTGTTGATCGGTACATTGCAATATGCAAACCTCTTCACTACACATCCATCATGAACCGCCGGGTCCTCATGGGCTCTGTGCTGCTGTCCTGGGCAGTTGGTTTTGTGCATACGATGAGCCAGATGGTTTTTACTATCAACTTGCCCTTCTGTGGTCCCAATATAGTGGATGATATTTTTTGTGACCTTCCCCTAGTTCTAAAACTTGCCTGCACTGAGACCTATGTTCTGGAGTTGCTGGTAACTGCTGACAGTGGACTGTTGTCTTTCATCTGCTTCATACTCTTGCTCATTTCCTACACTGTCATTCTGGTAACTGTCCGACGTCGATCTTCTGGTGGACTCTCCAAGGCTCTGTCCACACTGTCCGCTCACATTACTGTGGTCACTCTGTTCTTTGGGCCAATTATCTTCATTTATGCTTGGCCATTCAGTAGCTTTTCAGTGGATAAATTTCTTTCTGTGTTTTATTCAATTATTACACCTTTACTGAACCCCATTATTTACACTCTAAGGAATCAGGAGATGAAAGCAGCCATTAGTAGAGTGAAGACGAAACACACCCACAGAATAAAGTGGTATTAATTCGTCTGTAGACTTTTAAAAATATTCATCATGTATATTGAAATTATCGCATGTTCCATCATTACATAACCATGACGTATTTGGGTCTTTTTGGAATTATTTTCGCTGAAATATAACCCAGTTGGGGTTAATAATTTTTTAATGTAATAAAGAATTAAATAGAAAAAAATGTCCCACTAAACTATAGTTGAAAACCCAGAAATGTTCAAAACTAGATTGCATCAAATAAAGAGAAATCAAATATAAATTGATCTATTTTTAATTCAGAAATAGGGATCTTTCAGCTCAATTCTTTAGTTGGGTAAGTATGCATGAAATTGCATGAACTCTTCAACTCACAAGTACACACAAATAAACTCATTTTTATGGATCTTAATATGCGTAAGAATTATTACTCTCTTTGACAAGGCAAATAGGCTAGTTTCTATGAGTGGGTATGTTCAAACAGTAACTGTCATGTATGACAGGAGAAGAGGCACATATTTCTTTCTTAAGAACATAGAAATTCCATCTGATATATAGGTGAAACACAACTCATTTTATCTTATTCCTTAATTCTTGTTTGTATTCATATTTGCTCTCACAAAACTTTCCCAGAACCAAGTAAGAACATTACTACTGCATTAATCCTCATAGACAAGGAAAAAGGAAGAAGCTTCTATATATCCCAGGCATTCACTTCACAACAAAACAGGAAATATTCAACCTTACTAAGTTGTATAAAGTTTAGTCAATTATAAAGGTTAATTTATGGTCCATGGTCATTAGAATAAAGACATTCCATGACCTCTATGATATCAAATTCAAAAGCTCTGCTTTTGCCCAAACACTTAGGGTCCCTTTTATAACCTATCCAATACATTTTCTTCATTGCCTCTTAAGCAAATAAGTATTAAGCATATGCCTCTTAAGTTTATTTGTGCAATATACTACCTGTAGACCAAAGGGTGCTTTAAAGATGTATTCCTAGCCATATGTGCATGACATATTTTAGACTAAATTTCTATTTTAAAAAACACATTAAGGAGGATAGTAACCAGGTCCCTAAGAATCATTGGGCATATTTGTATCTTTTTCTCTTGAGCTATTTTAATCATAAGGTGTAGACACCTTATGTGGCTTAGTAGAGATAATAAAGACCTCTAAGCAACCATCTATACCCAGTTATTTTACTGTAGCAAAGATCATCACTATCATCAACTCCAGAGGCATCATTCCTTTTCATGCTTTTAAAATTATTTTTGTCATTTTTCATACATTGTGCATAAAATATATTTTTTGTGTTTTTACCCTGATATACATGGAATCTATATATGCTATTATTGTAAAAGCTATTTTTTGCTCTGTTTAGTGTCTTAAAGAGTTATCTCTTTTGTGTTTCTCTGGTTCATTATTTTTTACTATGAAAAAAAACCATGTAACATCTTAACCATTTTTTAGTGTACAACAGTGTTAACTATGTGTACCCTGTACAACAGATTTCTAGAACTTTTTCATCTTGCAAAATAAAAGCCTATATTCATGGTTCTAGAATTCCCCTTTCTGCCTCTAGCTAGCTCCTGGAAATCACCATTTTACCTTCCATTTAAGGGTTTAGCTGTGTTAGATACTTCATGTAATTGGATCATGCAATATTTGTCTTTTTGTGACTGGCTTGTTTCACATAGAATAATTTCCTCAAACTTCAACCATATTGTAACATATGACAGAATTTCCTTCTTTTTAAGGCTAAATACTATCCCGTTGTATGTATATGCCACATTTTCTTTATCCATTCATCCATAGAAGGATATTTAGTTTCCTGTCTCCTCTTGGCTATTGTAAATAAAGCTGTAATAAACATGTGTGTGCAAATATGTCTGCCAGACTCTGTTTCAGTTCTTTCGGATACATATCCAGAAGTCAGACTGTTGTATCATATGGTAATTCTATTTTTAATTTTTTGAGGAACCTTCATACTTTTTTCCAGAGTGGCTATACCATTTTACATTCCCCTTAACAGTGAAAAGGTGTCCAATTTCTCCGCATCTTTACATCCTTGTCTGTACTTGTCATTTTCTGTTTTTGTTCCTGTTTTGATAGTGGTCATCCTAACAGGTGTGAAGTAATATTCTGGTTTTGATTTACATTTCTCTGGTGATTAGTGATTCTGCGCTTTTTTTTTTTCATATGTTTGTTGGCTTTTTGTGTATTTTCTTTGGACAAAAGTTTATTCAAGTTCTTTGCCCATTTTTTCATTGGGTTATTTGTTTTTTTGTTGTTTAGTCAGGGGAGTTTTTTTATATATATATTATGGATATTAGCTCCCTATTAGATAAATGATTTGCAAATATTTTCTCTCATTCTGTAGGTTGCCCTTTTACCTTGTTGATTATTTCCTTTGCTGCATGGAAGTGTTTAAGTTTGATGTGGTCTTATTTGTCTGTTTTTCTCTTGCTGCCTTAACTTTTGGTGACACATCCAACAAATAATTGCCAAATCCAATGTTTTAAAGATTTTCACCTATGTTTTCTTCTAAGAGTTTTATAGTGTCAGGTCTTACATTTAGGTATTTAATTCGAGTTAATTTATGTATATGGCATATGGTAAGGGTTCAACTTCATCTTTTACATACAGATATCCAGCTTTCCCACCATCAGTTATTAAATCTAGTGTATTCACTTTAATGTCTACAGAATCTAATTTTAAATAGACTAAAATTTATTTAAACCTCCTCCTCTTGGGAGACATTTAGAGCTCTCACATTATTTACTCTTTTAACTAATGGGTCAATTGAACATACATCTATGTATTTCTTTGTTCACCTATGATAATTTCTCTAGGATATGTACTCAGAACTGGAAGTGCTGAGTTTTAATTAAAAAACATTCTAACTTTATCAGAAATTACTAAACCTTTTTCAACATTGCAGATATTTACATTCTATGAAGAGTCCTAATTTCTCCATCATTTTGTCAATACAGGATTTTATAAGGTATTTTTTCTCTCCCAGTTGGATGAGTTTAAAAATATTTTATATTTATTGCATTTCCTTAGTTAATAATGAATTTGGACATTAATTCAAATATTTATTGCACATTTTGTTTTGTTGCTCCAGTTCATACTTTTGTTGATTTCTCTTCTGGGTTCTTCTTTTTAAACTGATTTTTATAACTGTATACATGTATTTATAAATATACATATTTTATAATATACATATCCACACATAGATTGAACTGAAAATATCTTCACTCTTACAGATTGGATTGACATTTTGATGTTTATACATACACAAAATTTAATATAGCTGCATTTGTCAACCATTTTTGGTTTGTCATTTTATGTCTTATGTAATACATCTTGACAGCTGATAGCCCAAAATATTGGTTTTTTTTCTTTTTTCTATATTTCTTTTCTTTTCTTTTTTCTTTTCTTTTTTCTTCTTTCTTTCTCTCTCTCTCTCTCTCCCCCTCCCTCCCTCTTTCTTTCTTTCTTTCTTTCTTTCTTTCTTTCTTTCTTTCTTTCTTTCTTTCTTTCTTTCTTTTGAAAGAGAGGGGGAGAGGTGGGGGAGAGGTGCAGGCAGAGGAAGAGGGAGAAGGAATCTTAAACAGGCTCCTCTCCCAGCAGGGAGCCTGACAAAGGACTTGATCTCATGACTGTGAGATCATAACCTGAGCTGAAATCAATAGTCAGATGCTTAGGGGTGCCTAGGTGGCTCAGTCGGTTAAGTGTCCAACTTCACCTCAGGTCATGATCTCGTGTTTCATGAGTTCAAGCCCTACATCGGGCTCTGTGCTGACAGCTCAGAGCCTGGAGTCTGCTTCAGATTCTGTGTCTCCCCCTCTCTCTGCCCCTCCCCTGCTTGTGCTCTCTGTCTCTCAAAAAAATGAATAAATGTTAAAAAAAAAATTTAAAAATAGTCAGATGCTTAACTGACTGAGCCACCTTGGTGCCCTTGTCTTTCTTTTATAATTTTAACCTCTTTTTTTTTATTTTTCCTTCCCCTCCCCCATGGGTTTCTGTTAAGTTTCTCAGGATCCATATAATTTTAAACTTTTCTTTTTTTCACATTTGGTTATTTAATCCAACTGGAAGTTACATTTTCTATTAGTATCTTATAGGAATCAAATTTATTTTTATATGAATATAAATGATCATCCAAATACCATTTACTGAATAACTTTTCCCTACTGATTGTAATGTCATCCTAGCTACATGTAAAGTATACATTCATCCATGTCTGTTTCTGGCCTCTGTCAGTCCTTCCACCAGTAATTTTGTTTCTCAGAGATAACACTACACAGTCTTAAATATAGTTACTACTGTCATTTGTCTTAAATGCTCTGCTTTAAGTATATACCAGTTCCATCTGTCAATCAACTCTTCTAGATGATTTCTGGATAAGTTGTCAAATGCAAATAATTTTAGGATAGCAATTGAAATTGGATAGAATTTATTAATTTGGAAAGAATAGATAACTTTATGATTTTGATTATTCTAATTCATCAACCTAACATATCTCTTTATGTTGTTACATTTTTATGTAACATTTTATATACTATTTTCAAAATTTGGTGATATTTTAATTGATTTGTCATCAGGCATCATATTTTGTTATTATTACAATGGAATCTCTTTGGTGCTATATTTTAGTAGGTTGTTACTGATGTAGAAAAACATATTTTTGTTTGTTGATTGCATATACAGCAAATTTATTGAACTTTCATACCATTCATTCTTATTTTGTTTAGATTCCTTTGAGTGCACTAATTAGTTTATCTAGAAATCAAGTAGTAATTTTTTTCATCATCCTTTCCAAACCAAGTGTTTGCTGGTTTTTTTCATTTTGCAGTATTGCATTTGGTTAGAACCACCAGTACAATGCTGAAGGGAAGGAATTTATTTTCCAGCATTATAGTGTCTCTTTCTAAAATATTATCATGGGCTATACATCCTTTTTCAAAATTAAGATATGCCTTTTCTATTAATTTCCAATATTTTATTAAATCATCAATGATTGTAGAATTCATTTAAAAATTTATGCACACTTTAAGATGATTGCATCTTTTCTCAATTCATCTGTTATACTAGTGGATTGGCTTAATATTGTTAACATTTCCTTGACTATGTAGTTGAAACTCCAAGTTGTAATAATATGGCTTTTCTTTTGCTTTTCATGTCTCCAGATTTAATTTACTAATTGTTCTTTTCATTTGTTTTAGAATTGTTCATTTTATAACTTTCTCTCTTTTTCTATTGTCTGAAACAGTTAAAAATATATTAAGGATTTTGTTACTTATTTTTAGAAGTAACAGGTGAACATGGGG
Organism: Lynx canadensis; assembly: GCF_007474595.2. Taxonomy (NCBI): domain Eukaryota; kingdom Metazoa; phylum Chordata; class Mammalia; order Carnivora; family Felidae; genus Lynx; species Lynx canadensis. Next base: position 70,365,482 of record NC_044308.2, on the reverse strand, counting down.
GAGAAAGTGGGAGACAAACCATAAAACAGAGGCTTAACTATAGAGAACACACTGAGGGTTGCTGGATGGGGAGGTGGGTGGAAGGGAGGGATGGGTTAAATGAGTGATGGGTGTTAAAGAGTACACATGTTGTGATGAGCACTGGGTGTTGTATGTAAGTGATGAATCACCAAATATTATACCTGAAACTAGTATTACACTATATGCTAAATGGAATTTAAATAAAAACTTGGAAGAAAATAAACAAGTAAATAAAAGTTGAATATAAGCTCCCTCACCTACCACCATCTGCTCTAAACTCACACCTGTTCACTTTCACATTTTCCAGAGCGGCTGCACCGGTTTGCATTCCCATCAACAGTGTAAGTGGGTTCCCATTTTTCCACATCCTCACCAGCACCTATTGCTTCTTGTATTGTTGATTTTACCTATCCTGACAGGTGTGAGGTGGTATCTCATTGTAGTTTTGATGTGTATTTCCCTGACAATGAGTGATGTTGAGCATCTTTTTATCTGTATGTCTTCTTTGGAAAAATGTCTATTTATGTCTTCTGCCCATTTTTTAATTATATTATTTGTTTTTTTGAGTGTTGAAAGTTATTTACATATTTTAGATATTATCCTTAATCTGATATGTCATTTGCAAATATCTTCTCCCATTCCATAGATTGCCTTTTTGTTTTGTTGATTGTTTCTTTATATCATGCAGTGAGGAAAAGATTTAGAGCACCAGATGATATATATTGGCCATTTTTCCTATATCTTTTCTATTCTAACCCTTACATAGCATCAAGATAAAAACAATGTCTCAGTTTATTGTATATTAGAGTCTATTTATGTTTCTTCTAAATTCTTGACTACAATTCTCTTCAAATAGTCACTCATCCTAAATGTATTTACTATCTCCCTTTATATATGTCAATTTCCTTATAAAATAGGAATGACTATTCTATGAATGTATATTATTTATTTTACAAAATGCCATTCTATGTTCTTTTCCTCTCAATACAATTCATATTGTTTTATATAAGTGGAGTTCTTACTTCAAAGTGTTACTATTATCCAGTAGCACCAATACCAATCACCTTACTACCTATTCACCAAATGACAGCTAAACTGCTTCTGATTTCCTGTTACTATAAATTATTTCTTTTTTTTTAATGTTTATTTTGGAGAGGGAGAGAGGGAGAGAGGGAGAGAGGGAGAGAGAAACAGAGACAGCACAAGTGGGGGAGGAACAGAGAGAGAGGGAGACACAGAATCCAAAGCAGGCTCCAAGCTGTCAGCACAGAGCCTGACGCAGGGCTCAAACTCACAAACCATGAGACCATGACCTGGGCCAAAGTCAGACACTCAACCAACTGAGCCACCCAGGTGCCCTGATGATTTCATGATTAATAACTGTCCAACAGTCCTATGTAGGTGAAACAACTTCTCTAAGATAAACACCCAGAAGAGAAAAGAAATGGACATAAAGCATTTACCCACTTAATTTCACTAAATATTACAGACTGCTTTCCAGAATGATTCTAACTCCACCTACAGAGGAGGATCCAATTGCTCATGTCCCCACTACAAAATAATAATTTGCCTTTCTAAATTTTGTTTGCATATAGAATAGTGTCTTATTGCTTTAATTTGCCTTTTTCAGGTTATCATACCTATTAGTTATTCAACTTTTGCATGAATTACTCTTTTAAGATCTTGGTCCACCTAAAATGGGTTTTCTGTGCTTTTCTTGTTGGTTTGCATGCTTACCTATGCATTGCTCAATACATTAGCTAGTAACTTATATGTCTGTTTAAATTCTAGTTTAAATGGGGGCGCCTGGGTGGCGCAGTCGGTTAAGCGTCCGACTTCAGCCAGGTCACGATCTCGCGGTCCGTGAGTTCGAGCCCCGCGTCAGGCTCTGTGCTGACAGCTCAGAGCCTGGAGCCTGTTTCCGATTCTGTGTCTCCCTCTCTCTCTGCCCCTCCCCCGTTCATGCTCTGTCTCTCTCTGTCCCAAAAATAAATAAACGTTGAAAAAAAAAATTAAAAAAAAAAAGAATTAAAATAAATAAAATCAAATGCATATGCATGCATATAAACATACATGATTTCCATTTCTATTAACCTCCACTTTTTGTATTTTATTTTACCATTACCTTGTTATTTTGGTAGCATCAATTGGTATATGGCTTAATATCTAGTTATTTTCAACTTGCAAATATCATCTTAAGTTTGCCTATTATAAACAATAAAGTAATTTTTGCTATATTATTAATAATATTGAATATTGGTTTTATATGTATAAAGATATACAAATATACAGATAATATATTTACATGAAAAGATCTATGTTTATACAAGGTATACATATAGGTAAATATATTAAATTATATTTCATAATATAGATATACATGATTATATATGTGTACAGACATATTAATATGTATATGTTACATATGTATTATATATACACATATAATTTTATTTCTGAACTTTGAGAGTAAGTTCTAGACATAATACTCTTTTACCTCTAGCCACCTCAGTGTCTATTTCCTAAAACAATCTAATTTTCAAATGGAAATCAACATTAATATAATATAAATATCTAATATATCGACCTTGTTTGACTTTTTGGCCAATTAGGAGAATAATGTTCTTTTAGAAAACAAAGTATCTGGTCCAGGACCAATTCAGGATCACAAGTTGTATTTCATTGCCATGTCTCTTTTTTACTTAATCTTCAATAATTCCTCAATTTTCTTTTAATTTAATGTCCGTCAGGGCAGAAATCTCATTGCTTAGTGGTGTGCTTCCTATGTTTCATTTTGCCCAAATGTGCAGATATATGGTTCCTTCCCCTCTTATTCTCCTTTTTGCTTGCTTACTATAGACATTATTTTGGTCTTTTCATTTAACAATGTATCTTGGAAATATCAGGTCATATGACCTCCATATCAGTTCATAAAGATCTTCCCCACTCTTCATCACAGCTGTGTGTGTCTCAAATATTCTAAAATATATGGAAAAAATAGAAGAGAAACACAATTCAAATGCTCTTTGGCAGCTTATCATACAACCCTAACAAGTTCTCATGTGCCTGGGACTAGAGTATTTGTGTCAGATCAGTGTTACCATAGGCTTCAGCAAAATATTCTCATAATCCTTAATCTAGTTTCTCAGATCATTCACTTTCTACTCATTTCTGTGTCATTGCTATGTTAGACTTCAATTAAAGAGGCTGCATCGCCTAATAGCTTGCTCTCAACTTGCCAGGAATAAAAGAAATATTTCTTTTCTTTTTACAGATTAACTCTTTATTCTCTACTGGTGAGGTTTGATTCTGTAATTGATTCAAGGTACAAACACAAGGATGCTCAGACAAAGAGGGATTGAACCACATTTAAATTCAATGGAAGTAATCCAATCACATCTTCCCTGGGGTAAGGAGGTGACATGTTTCTGTATTTATATCTGAGGTCACTGCAAATGATTTATATGTAGAGACTTCTATGTTTTGTGGCTTCTTAAAAGCTTTGAACACTTTCACATTTTGGTAATACCATTAGAGTAATAGTGCCTTGCTAACAAAGGATTTTTTTAAAGATATATTTACCAAGCACATTCACTGCCAAAGTGCAGGGACATGGCTGACATTCCATCCATCTGATATCTCTATCTGTGGGAGAATTCTATTTTAAAGTGAGTCATATAAATAATAAGGATGGAAATAGTTATTCATTTTGCTGGCACAGGAAGCAATGAACTTTTCTTAATCTGATCATTTTTAAATCCAAAAATTAAAACAAAAATTAATGGTTGCATAGTCACTTGAAGAGAAGAAAGTAAGCCGCCAGCTCTAAAAATATCCCTAATCTCCCTAGTAGGTCTTACCTCATCTGTCCTTTCAAATTGTTACTGCTCTAAAAGATAAAACCATCACAAAACTGAAGCATTATTCTCTCAACAGACAGAATTCCTAGTAAAATCATCTACTGAAGATTCTGAGAATTTTCTAGTACATATTGGACATGACCTAATACTACCAGAAACTATATTCAGAAGTCTAGGTTGGAGTTTATACATTTTAGCAACCTGTTCCTTCTAAAAGAACTATGAATTCAAAAGATTCCCAGCCATCTAGAAATTTTCCCATCTCAACACGTTATTACTGCTTCTGAACTGGTAAGCAAAAGAGATGTTGCAAACATAATAAAGTCAATGCATTTGCCTTGTAAAGCTCACATAAAATAGCAAATGTTAGCCGAGTTTGTTGTAATCAGTAGTGAAGGCACGCTCGCAGGTTTGGAAAGATGTGTTAGAGACTCTGGAATATGAGCTAGAAGAAAATTTAACTGAGAGCTATGAAAATTAAGAGAGATAATTTACATGAAGTTCTGCAAACAGCAGAATCTCAATAAATTAGTATATTTATTGTCATTGAGGAAAGATTTTTCTTCCAGGCAGTGTGCTAGGTGCTAAGAAGACAATAAATAAATTTTAAAAATTCATAATCTTGGAAGACAGAAATATATAAAAATAACTACGTCACTAGTTATAAAGGCAGTACTGAATGCACAGAGAAGAGAAATATTAGTTCTGACTTTGTTAGGAAAAGACCAACTGAAAATGTAGTATTTAATGTTGGCATTGAGGGCAAATAGATTTAGAAAGTCAAGAGGATTCATTTATGTAGATGCAGGTATTTCTTCTTGATATGGGGTTAAATTTCCTGAAACCATCCTTTCTCCAAGTCTTTGTAAAGACAGCAAGGCTATGTCTAAATTAAACTATTAAAACATGTAGTCAACTCTCAATAACCCATGCTAATTTCAGAAAATCTAAGCATTTTTACATCCAAACAGGTAGTTGTATTTGGGATTTTCTTGTGGTGGGGTTGCTTAGGGTCCACCAGTTCCGATAAAGAAATTGTCAGAGCTATACTGCTGATTTTGGAAATGTTCCTGTGAGGCTGGGAAAAATAAAGAAGAGCCTAGAAAATACAAGGCTATGCTAGACAACAAATACAGAGCTGCCCTGAACAACTCTTAGAACCTGCATAAACAACAGAAAGGAGATCACCCGGGATAGGCTTTATTTCAGGGACCTCACCCATAACTACTTCCACTTTGCTATGCATGGGCTCACTTTTTTTGTTTGATCTGCTCAGCAGCCTCGTCTAATTCCTGTCCCCAGTGGGAATAGCAACATTTCATTACCCACTTTCACTCCACTGTATTATTGGGCTAGAAAACAAAGAAAAGTAATGGGGCTCTGGGAAGACTGGCTAGGTCAAAGTAAGGAAAACAAATTGGACCTTACCATTTATTTGAGGAGTGAGGCAAAGAATGGGAGTCAATAAAAGAGCAACATTGTGTTTGTAGTTGGGTGTGCTTGGGGGAGGCAAAGAGGGAGCACTTACTGAGAGTGGAGAAGTCCTAGTGAGGAAAGGGACTGAGGAATCTTGAAAGCTGACAAGTGTCAGTTCCCTCTTATGAAACTATGAATTCAGAAATAAAGTGTTACCTTCTGGTGGGAATACAAACTGGGGCAGAAGATGTATATATATATATATATATATATATATATATATATGTATTATATATATATATATACAAATGTACATATACATGTACAAATGTACATATACATACACACATACATACCATGGAGTATTACTTGGCAATCAAAAAGAATGAAATCTTCCCATTTGCAACTATGTTGATGGAAGTAGAGGGTATTATGCTAAGCGAAATTAGTCAGAGAAAGACGAATATCATATGACTTCACTCATACATGGAATTTAAGATACAAAACAGATGAACATAAGGGAAGAGAAGCAAAAATAATATAAAAATATGCAGGGGACAAAACATAAGAGACTCTTGAATATAGAGAACAAACTGAGGGTTGGTGGAGGGGTTGTGGGTGGGAGGATGGGCTAAATGGGCAAGAAGCACTGAGGAAGACACTTGTTGGGATGAGCACTGGATGTTATACATAGGGGATGAAGCATTGGAATCCACTCCTAAAATCATTATTGCATTATATGCTAACTTGGATATAAACTTAAAAATTAAAAAATGAAAATAAAATTTGAAAAAATAAACAACAAAAAAAAGAAAGAAAGTGTTAGTTCCTGCATTAAAACCAATACATTAGAGAACGCTTCTAAGCATACCTAGGAGATCCTGAGGTATGGTTCCAGATAACGAAAATAAAGCAAATATCACAGTAAACCAAGTCACCTGAATATTTGGTTTCCCACTGCATAGAGAAGTTATGTTTACATACACTATACTGTTTAAAGAATTTAGACAGGATTATGTCTAAAGAATATATATATATATATATATATATATATATATCTTAGTTAAAAAGATTTTATTGCTAAAAAATGCTAACCCTTATCTGAGCTTTCAGCAAGTCATTATCTTTGTGCTGATGGAGGGTTTTGCCTTGATATTGACAGCTGCTGACTGATCAGGGTGGTGGTTCCTGAAGGCTGGGTGGCTATGGCAATTTCTTAAAATAAAACAATGAAGTTTGCCACATAAACTGGATCTTCCTTTCATGGCCAGTTTTTCTGAAGCATGCAATGATGTTTGACAGCATTTTACCCACAGTAACACTTCTTATAAAATTAGAGTCAATCCTCCTCAACTCTGCTGCTTTATCAACTAAGTGTATATAATATTCTAAATCCTTTGTTGTCATTGCCACAATCTTCACAGTATTTTTACCAGGAGTAGATCCTCAAGAAACCACTTTCTTTGCTCATCTAAAAGAAGCAACTCCTCATCTGATAAAGTTTTATCACAAGATTGCAACAAATCACTCACATCTTCAGGCTCCACTTATAAGTCTAGATCTTTTGCTATTTCCACATCTGCTGTTACTTCCTTCACTGAAGTTTTGAACCCCATGAGGGTTAGAATCAACTTATTTCAGACACCTGTTACTGTTGTTTTTTTTTTTTGCCCTATTCCCATGAATCATAAATGTTCTTAATGCATCTATAATGGAGAATCCTTTCCAGAAGGTTTTCTACTGACTTTTCCCAGATCCATCAGAGAAATCACTATCTATGGCAGCTATATAGCCTTATAAAATGTATTTCTTAAGTAATAATACTTGAAACTTGAAATTACTTAATTCGTGCACTGCAGAATGGATGCTGCATTACCAATCATGAAAACAACATTAATCTCATTGTACATCTCCACCAGAGATCTTTGGTGACTGGGTGCACTTTCAATGAAAAGGAATCTCTTTTTCTGAGAAGCTGGTTTCAAAGTGGACTTAAACTATTCAGTAAACAATGTTTTAAACAGATTTGCTGTCATTCAGCTTTATTGCCATATTTATAGAACATAAGCAGAGTAGATTTGGCATAATGCTTAAGGGCCCCAGGATTTTCAGAATGATAACTGAGCATTGGATTCAACTTCAAGTCACCAACTGCAACAGCCCCTAACAAGAAAGTCTGGTAGACTTTCAAGTCCAACAGTCCTACCAAGACGAGAAAGTCTGCTTGTCCCTTGAAGCTTTAAAGCCAGGCATTGACTTTCCCTTTCTACTATAAAAGTTCTAGATGACATCTTCTTTCCATATAAGGCTATTTCATCTACATTAAAACCCTGTAGTTTAGCATGGACACCTTCATTAGTTATCTTAGCTAGATCTCGTGGTTGAATGTGCGGTAGCTTCTACATCAGCACTTGTTGCTTCACCTTGCACTGTCATGTTATAGAGATGCCTTCTTTCCTTAAAACTCATGAATCAACTTGTGCTAGCTTCAAAATTTTCTTCTGCAGCTTCCTTACCTCTCAAAACCTTTCCAGAATTAAAGAGAGTTAGGGTCTTGCTCTGGATTAGGCTTTGGTTTAAGGGAATGTTGAAGTTGGTTTGATCTATTCAAACCACTAAAACTTTCTTTGTATCAGCAAGAAGGCTATTTCACTTTCTTACTATTCATGTGTTCTTGGGAGTACCACCTTTAACTTCCTTCAGAAACATTTCCTTTGCATTCACAAATTGCCTGTTTGGCACAAGAGGCCTAACTTTTGGCAAATCTCAGTTTTCATCATGCCTTACTCACTAAACTTAATCATTTCTAGCTTTTAAGGTGAGAGCTGCATGGTCTTCTTTTCACTTGAATGCTTAGAGGACATTGTCGGGTTATTTACTGGCCTAATAACAATGTTGTTTGGTCTCAGGGAATAGGGACCCCTGTGGAGAGATGTGGGGAGAACTAAAGATGTAACTATAGAAATGTGACCAGTATCTAGGGTAACAGAATTATGACAGAAGGTGAAAAGGATAATTCAGTGGTTCTTAACCAAGGACAATTTTGCCTCCCGATGGGATATTTGGCAGCTTATGGAGATATTTATGTTTGCCACAACTGTAAAGGAGCTGCAGACAGCTAGCAGGTAGAGACCAGGGATGGTACTAAGTATCCTACAATGAAGAGGACAGTCCCTGAAACCATGAATTATTCAACCCTAAAGGTTAATAGTGCTGAGAAGTCCTGGACTGTGGGAATGTAATAGAGCAAGTCATAAAAATTTGGGTATGCTGGGGTGCCTGGGTGGCTCAGTCGGTTAAGTTTCTGACTTTGGCCATGATCTCATGGTTCATGGGTTCAAGCCCTGCATTGGGCTCTGTGCTGACAGCTCCAAGCCTGGAGCCTGCTTCAGATTCTTTGCCTCCCTCTCTCTGCCCCTCCCCTGCTCACACTCTGTCCCTGTCTCTCAAAAATAAATAAACATTTTTTTTTTAATTTTGGTATGCTGAGATGCTTTCGATGGAATCTAAATTATTAAGTCAATTTTCACAAACACATTAATATCAGAGAGCAATAGTTCATGTGTTTTAAAGGAAGTGGCCTATAAAATGCATTTTTCAATGATTTTGGGTTGCCACTGATACTGTTGTGTTGTAATGCACATGCTAGTTGCCTGGACCAAGCCTTCTCAGAAGGGAAGTCGCTGTGCACGTAGTTGAAATGGATCCTCTAGGACTGCCAATTAGGGGTAAAGGTGTGTAGATAGATACTTATGGGACATGTACAGATAAATGAATGTATTTATGGGCTCTTTTCCATGAGCTTTATTCTGGTTATGCACTGTTGTATAACAAACGATAGCTCAGTGACTTAAACCATTTATAATTATATTTCATAGTTCTATAGGGTAATTATGTTCAGCTGGGTGATTTTACTTGGGCCCTTCAGTGCAATTACAGGTACATGATAGTTGTGGCTGCAATGAACTAAAGGCTAAACAGACTGGATTTCCAATGCTAGAAACTGATGTCTGCTGTCTTCTAGGAGCTCATTTGGGACTGCTGAGCAGAGCATGGATATGTGGCTCTTCTACGAAGTTTAAGATTCTCATAGCATGGTGGCTGGGTTTCCAGAGGGGATGGCCCAAGAGCAAGTGTTCCAAGAAGCTCAGGCAAACCTCACAGAGCTCTTTATGATTAGACTTACAGGTCATACAACATGACTTCCACCATATCCTATAGGTCAAGGGCAAGTCTCTGGGCCAGTTCAAATTTAAGAGGAGAAGACCACACAAGTGATTAAATGCAGGGTGTACAACTCATTGGATGGTCATATTTGGAGATAAAATACCATAGTCTTGACTATCCTCATGGATTAGAAACTCACTGTCAAGGAATGATTTAATCAGATAACTTTAATAATGGGAGTGACTATGGGTCTGACAGTTGGAAGTCTGGGGATCATGTAAGTTAACTAGAGGATCTGAACTGAAGCTGGGAAGAAGTGTCAGGAAAAAGGAAGAAGGGTTTGGAGGCCATCTGTTAGCAGGCATTCATGTCTACCTGTTAAAACTCTATCACAGTATTTTTAACAAAGGGTTAGTACACTGTAGCTTTTTATAAAATATGTACTGATTTACAAACCCATAAATGTTTTATTTCCAACTGCATAATGGTTTGGGGTGAATAAAACTATATTGCAATGAGAAAAAATGAAATATGGCCTTTTGTAGCAACGTGGATGGAACTGGAGAGTGTGATGCTAAGTGAAATAAGCCATACAGAGAAAGACAGATACCATATGGTTTCACTGTTATGTGGATCCTGAGAAACTTAACAGGAACCCATGGGGGAGGGGAAGGGAAAAAAAAAAAAAAAAAAGGACGTTAGAGTGGGAGAGAGCCAAAGCATAAGAGACTGTTAAAAACTGAGAACAAACTGAGGGTTGATGGGGGGTGGGAGGGAGGGGAGGGTGGGTGATGGGTATTGAGTAGGGCACCTTTTGGGATGAGCACTGGGTGTTGAATGGAAACCAATTTGTCAATAAATTTCATATATAAAAAAAAATAAATAAATAAAAAAAACAAAAAAAAACTATATTGCAAGAACAAGACTTTATCAGTGAAAACAATACATCCCTTCTCCTTTTATGAACTTCTGTATGCTATACAACTGGGCACTTGGTAGATGTCTTCTTCCTTTGTTCTGTGATTGCTTATTACATGCAAGCATATTCCCTCAGTAAGTCTGGTGTGCTGATTAGGGTTAGAGGTCATAACCTAATCTTTTCATTCACCACACTCTCCCTCACATCCACTCTTTACATTAACTAACACACAGTGTAAAGAAAGTTCTTTCAATCAACACCCCCAATATCTCTCCTAAAATGGATCCTCTATTTCCTTTAACAATGGGCACTGTGTTATTACAACTAGACATTTGTAACAAGGACTTCTTTTTTACTCCTTCTATCACTTGCCAACCAGCAGCTTTGTATTCTCAGTGTGTTCCCCCTATAATCCTTGTTCACCAAATCTGTTAGTCCCTAGAAATATTTTAACCATAGAGTTACACTATGTTTCAAACCAGAGTCAAGAAATTTTGAGTACAGTTAAAATGTGGACCACTTAAGGTTATCCAGTAATTATACCATCTCCACTTTGGAAGTAAAGGAAAGAAGACATTATAATCCTCCTGATCTGAGACTTGGATATTCTGGTAGAAAACACACACACACACACACACACACACACACACACACACACACACAAATACAGCTGACTGCTGCCTAAACAAATAATGTGTTACCATGAGAGAGACTTTGCATGTTCTAAGCCCACTATACTGTTTTAATAGTTCCATGTGTATGTCTTCTTCCAGGTGCAGACTCTGCCTCTGGTGATATAATCCACTTCTCTACAGAAGCATCCTATACCTCACTCTCACATTCCCGCTGTCACCATGACCCCCCCCCCACCATCTCTGAGCCTCAGACTGATCCTTAGCTTCAACTATCTCCTATATCTTTGTTACTCTGCAGCCCTTTGTCCTACTGCAGCTACTAATACTGCCATCAAGGTCCCAAAAGCCATATGTCCCTGTTCCCCTGTCAGCAATTACTTTTCATTCACTTTCTTGCTTTCCACCAATAGAATAAGCCAAAACCTACAAATGCAGAAGGTACCAGTGACAAATACATTAATAATCTTATCTCTTACTTGTATAGGATTTCAACCTCATGTAGCATATCATACACTTTCTCATTTGCTCTCTATGGGATTTTTTAAGTTTTATTTAAATTCCAATTAGTTAACATACAGTGTACTATTACTTTTTATAGTTTCCTCAAGTTTTCACGGTGAAGTGTTTTGTGTAAGGGCACAGTGCAAGTTATCAGTAAGGTTTAAGTTATGACACCACTTTAATTCTAGTCAAAGCTGTTTGCACTGCCCACACCTGTCACAACTGTGAAGTAACAGCTTGGCTATCTTTCTATTAATATAAAACATATCTAATTGTTATTTTCTATGTTTGCAAATAAATATATGTTTGATTTGTGAGGGTAAAAGAGAGTAGGACTAAATGAATCCTTTTTATAATTAATCTTCCTAACAATACGATCAAACTTAGACAAGGAGTTCTGAGCTCCTGATCTCATATTTCTTCAGCCAAACCAGTGGCTACTTACAGAACTTCCTTGGAAACCCTCAGGTATATTATTTCCTAAATTATGAATGACTGCAACAAGCTGGAAATAAACTAGGTTAAGGAAAAACAAGCTTGCCTGTTTTGTTTCATTATCCTTAATTTCTAGATCTTTACAAAACACTCTTACTTCAAAGATATCAATTCTGAAGCCAAGTATTTTTAGGTTCCACAGGAATCCCACAAAGGGATATTTGGGTCTGGAAGTTCTTCATTTGCAGTTCACATCATAGCCAAAGTACCTCTGTTAATTGTTGTTACATTGCCTGACATCTTATAATATATATATATATATATATATATATATATATATGTGTGTGTGTGTGTGTGTGTGTGTGTGTGTGTGTGTGTGTGTAAGATATATGTAAGACCATATATCTCAAAATGAGATGATACTATACAAAGTACATTGTAGATTTTGGATACTAGCCCTTTGATATGTCATTTGAAAATATCTTTTCCCATTCCATTGGTTGCCTTTTAGTTTTGTTGATTGTTTCCTTTGCAGTGCAGAAGATTTTTATCTTTATGAGGTCCCAATAGTTCATTTTTGCTTTTAATTCCCTTGCCTTTGGAGATGTGTCAAGTAAGAGGATGAGCACTGGGTGTTCTATGGAAAGCAATTTGACTATAAATTTCACATTAAAAAAAACCTAAAGTGCATTGTAATTTGCCTTCTGTTCACTTAAGTAATGAAAATATTTCCCATGTTTTCTCAAAAATCATTTTATTGTTAATGAAATATTACATTGTAAAACTCCTATAATTCATTTAAGCCCCAATGGTAAGACATTTAGATTGCTTCAAGTATTTTGCATATACTGTAGTGTTACTATGAAGACTTCATAACATACACATAATCATTCCATTACAATGAATTCTAAGAAATGGAATCTGACTCAAATGTTCTGTACATGATAAGGTTTTGAAACATAGACAATGGAGAAATGATTTGGACTCTAAAGTACTTTTAGGGAGGACAGAGAGATGACCAAGTGACATAAGTATTTGGGAGGAAAACAGTGCAGTAGGCAATGTTCAATGGGATCTGAAAGAATCCCTTGCCTAAAATCTTCATTCAGTACAGTTTGCCACATGACCTTTACTGTCCTTTTTTTTCCAGTCCTTTACTGACAAAACCATTGGCTTTTAATAAATTCATTATTTAAATACTTAAAAATACAAATGGTAATATATTTGCTTGTTTTTAGTCATGCACATCATACCATGAATGAGTTTATTAATTCTTCTCTTCTATGACTACCATCTGAGGTCAAATCCCTACAGAAATGATATCCTGATGAGTGTGGAGACCAGAAATAGACAGGGAAAAGTTAGAGAAAGAGGGAAAATAACCTAGGAAACAAAGATTTTACATAGTTTCTAATTTTTAGACAAGCTTTAATTATATTGTAATGAACTGAGAGTCAACCCCTGAAACCATTACTATACTCTATGTTAACTAGCTTGGGTTTAAATAAAATTTAAAAAGAGAGAGAGAGAGCAACTTTGATGATTTATTTATGCAACAGGAAAATAAGTCTAACTATACAGCACTGCACCTCAAGATCTGGTGTCCTAGCTGGAGTCCCAGAATCTCCAATCACTGCTATCCAGTGCACTCACATTCTGAAAGGAATAGATTCCAGTAGACCCTTGAACAATATAGGTTGGACTACCCACGCTCACCTTTAGGTCACTTTCTTTCAAAAATTACAATATACTACTTTAAATGTATTTTCTCTTCCTTATGTAACATTTTCATGTTACATAACATTTTCTTAGTAACATTTTCATGTCTTTAATTTATTGCAAGAATACAGTATATAATACTAATAATGTATTTAACATCTTTAATTTATTGCAAGAATACAGTATATAATATTAATAACGTACAAAATATGTGTTAATCAACTATTTATGTTATTGGTGAGGCTTCTGGTGAACACTAGGGTATTAACTATTAAGTTGTAGGAGAGTCAAACGTATACATGGATTTTTGACTATGTAGGGTGTTAGTACCCCTAATGTCTGCTTTGTTCAAGGGCCAACTTTATTGTCTCTATTCCACAAAAAGACCTTGAAAATGTTCATAGAAGCTCAATTCATGTCACCAACACCTTCAAACACCTAAATGGATAAGTAATTGTGATGTATCCATATGATGAGCAATATAAAGGAATAAACTAAGATTGGCAAATCATCTCCTAAGAGACACAGCAATAAAACTAGAGAAAGTTTTCAGACAAAAATACCCACAACAAACTAAAAACTTTTAACTTTTTGAAGCCTATGGAAAATAACCAGAAGGCATACAACAAACTGAAAAAATATTTATTTAAGAATCTCCATGAGTCTCTGACATTTAAGCCAGAGTCTGCTCCTATTTCTCCCAGCTCTGTGCTGTGAAAGTTCTTTGCTACACAGATGCTGCATCCCATACACAGAGGCAGCTCCTATTGTCCCTCCAAGCTCCAGAACTGGGACAGAGAGATTATATGCCAAATGGCACCAAGGCGGGCCTTGACAACTGGTGGCTCCCATCTCCCCTCTTAGCTCTGGCTTCATGGTATGGAGATCTGCTCAGGGTAAGCATTATGGATAAGCGGGGCCTGGAAGCCCTTCCTGAGGGAGGTGACTTTATTTGGAGACAATTGCAGAAAATCTATGTCCAGGGCCTATTGTTTGAAACAATCAAGGTCTCAGTGGAAACATCTTTAACAACCCTGTAAAAATAAAAAAATATTTTAAAGGAATACTATGAAAAACTATATGCCAACAGAGTAGATAACTTATATGAAATGGACAAATGCCTAAAATAACACAATAAGAAATAGAAAATCTAAAGTGACACATAAGAAATAGAGATTTTGTTAGTATTTTTTAAACTTTCTAAAGGAAACCCCCCAGTCCTGATGGCTTTACAGGTAAATTCTGCCAATTTTTTAAAGAAGAAATAAGACCAATTCTTCAAAAACTCTTCTATAAAATAAAGGCATAGGCAAAAATTCATAATTCACACTATGGGGGCAATTTTACCCTGATACCAAAGCCAGACAAAGACAGGAAAAAAGAAGAAAACTACAGACCAATATCTCTCTCTCTTATCAATACAGATTCAACTATATACTATAGTACAGAAACCCACTTTAAATATAAAGATACAGATAGGTTAGGCATAAAAGGATAAGAGAGAACAAAGTCAGAGGACTGACACTACTCAACTTCAGGACTTACTATAAAGCTACAGTAACCAAGACAATATGCAATTGCCAAAAAATAGACAAACATCAATGGAATGGAATAGAAGTTCCAGTAATAGACTCACACAAATTTAGGCAACTGATCTTTGAAAGGGGCAGAGGCAATGCATACACCAAAGACAGTCTTTCTAACAAATTTTACTTGAACAACTGGACATTCACGTGGAAGAAAGAAAGAAAGAAAGAAACAAGAGAAAAAGGAACCTACACAGACCTTATAATTTTCACAAAATTTAACTCAAAATGGATCACAGACTTACTGTGAAGTGCAAAAACACAGAACTTTTAGAAGATAACATAGGAAGACATCTAGATGACATTGTGTGTGGCAATGACTTTTTATTACTATTATTTTTTAAGTAGGCTTCATGCCCAGTGTGGGAACCAATAAAGACCTTGAACTCACAACCCTGAGATCAACACCTGATCTCACAGCAAGAGTTGGCCACTTAACTGCCTAAGCCACACAGGTGTCCAGCAAACACCAAAGATACAGTCCATAAAACACTAAGGGCACAGTCCATAAAAGAAATAACTGATAGGCTGGACTACACAGAAATTTAGAGCTTTTTCTCTGCAAAAGACAATGCCAACAGAATGGGAAGATAAGCCACAATGAGAGAAAACATTTGCAAAAGACATATCTGATAAAGAACTGTTACCCAGTATACTCAAATATCTCTTCAAAGTCAACAATAAGATGCTGGGGGCCAACATGGTGAATAGAGGAAATCCATACATCCTGTGTCTCTCAAACAAAGAAGTGTAGAAGCCAAAAGACTTTGAACACCAGAGTATGGGAGGAAAAGAGACTGAATCTACTAGGAAGAAAATGGGAAAGCTGGAAAAAAGATAGGACTACTCCAAGGAACAAATCAAAGCACACCTGGTGGAGGGTCCAAAATACTACTACGAGTAGGGCAATAAAATAACCAAAGTCACAACAACAGAAAGCAAGTAACAATCCCAAAAAAAACACGTCCTGAAGGGCCAGGCCCTGGACAGTGTATGACCCTCCTTGAATATAGCAGTGCTTGCAAGTGCAGAGCACACAAGCTTTTAAAAAGCATAAGTGACAGAAAACTAGCCAAAATGATTCTTTCAGAAATGGAAGAATTCTCCTCAAAACAAATTCCAGGAAGTAGGTACAGCTAACGAATTGATCAAAAACAATTTAAGCAATATAACTCAAGAATTTAGAACAATAGTCATAAAATTAATCACTGGGCTTGAAAAAAGCATAGAGGACAGCAGAGAATCTATTGCTAAAGAGATCAAGGGGCTGAAAAATATTCATGATGAATTAAAAAATGCTATAAATGAGGTGCAAAATAAAATGGAGGCAGCCACAGTGTGGATTGAAGAGGCAGAGGAGAGAATAGGTGAATTAGAAGATAAAATTATGGAAAAAGAGGAAGCTGAGAAAAAGAGAGATAAAAACATCCAGGAGTATGAGGGGAGAATTAGAGAACTAAGGGATACAATCAAACAGAACAATATCCGTATCATAGGAATTCCAGAAGAAGGAGAGAGAGAGAAAGGGGCTGAAGGTGTACTTGAACAAATCATAGCTGAGAACTTCCCTGGTCTGGGGAAGGAAAAAGGCATTGAAATCCAAGAGGCACAGAGAACTCCCTTCAGACGTAACTTGAATCGATCTTCTGCACAACATATCATAGTGAAACTGGCAGAATACAAGGAGAAAGAGAAAATTCTGAAAGCATAGGTATAAATGGGCCCTAACATACAAAGTTAGGCACATAAGGGAAGTAGCAGACCTATCTACTGAAACTTGGCAGGCCAGAAAGGAATGGCAGGAAGTCTTCAAAGTGATGAACATAAAAAATATGTAGCCGAGAATCCTTTACTCAACAAGTCTGTCGTTCAGAATAGAAGGAGAGCTAAAGGTCTTCCCAAACAAACAAAAACTGAAGGAACTCGTCACCACTAAACCAGCCCTATAAGAGATCCTAAGGGGGATTCTGTGAGTGAAATGTTGTAAGGACCACAAAGTACCAGAGACATCAATATAAGCATGAAACCTACAGACATCACAATGACTCTAAACCCATATCCTCCAGTAATAACACTGAATGTAAATGGACTAAATGCACCAACCAAAAGACATAGGGTATTAGAATGGATAAAAAAACAAGACCCATCTATTTTCTGTCTACAAGAGACTCATTTTAGACCTGAGAACACCTTCAGATTGAAAGTGAGGGGATGGAGAACTATCTATCATGCTCATGGAAGTCAAAAGAAAGCTGGAGTAGCCATACTTATATCAGACAAACTAGACTTTAAATTAAAAGCTGTAACAAGAGATGAAGAAAGGCATTATATAATAATTACAGGGTCTTTCCTTCAGGAAGAACTAACAATTATAAAAGTCTATGCATCGAATACAGGAGCCCCCAAATATACAAAACAATTAGTCACAAACATAAGCAACCTTATTGATAAGAATGTGGTCATTGCAGGGGACTTTAATACTCCACTTACAACAATGGATAGAACAACTAGACAGAGAATAAATAAAGAAACAAGGGCCCTGAATGATATATTGAATCAGATGGACTTGACAGATACATTTAGAACTCTGCATCCCAAAGCAAAAGAATATACTTTCTTCTTGAGTGCACATGGAACATTCTCCAAGATATATCACATACTGGGTCACAAAACAGCCCTTCATAAATATAAAAGAAGTGAGGTCATACCATGCACACTTTCAGACCACAATGCTATGAAACTTGAAATCAATCACAGGAAAAAGTCTGGAAAAACTCCAAAAGCATGGAGGTTAAAGAACACCCTACTAAAAAAATGAATGGATCAACCAGGCAATTAAGAAGAAATTTTAAAAAACAGGGAAACAAATAAAAATGAAAATAAAACAATCTAAATGCTTCGGGATGCAGCGAAGGCAGTCCTGAGAGGAAAATACATTGCAATCCAGGCCTATCTCAAGAAACAAGAAAAATACAAAATACAAAATACAAAAATCTAACAGCACACCTAAAGGAAATGGAAGCAGAACAGCAAAGACACCCCAAACCCAGCAGAAGAAGAGAAATAATAAAGATCAGAGCAGAAATAAACAACACAGAATCTAAAAAAACAGTACAGCAGATCAATGAAACCAAGAGTTGGTTCTCTGAAAAAATAAACAAAATTGATAAACCTCTAGCCAGGCTTCTAAAAAGAAAAGGGAGAGGACCCAAATAGATAAAATCATGAATGAACATGGAATTCTTACAACCAATCCCTCAGAAATACAAGGAATTATCAGGGAATACTATGAAAAACTATATGCCAACACACTGGACAACCTGGGAGAAATGGACAAATTCCTAAGCACCCACACACTTCCAAAAATCAAACAGGAAGAAATAGAAAATTTGAACAGACCCATAACCAGTGAAGAAGTTAAATCAGTTATCAAAATCTTCCAAAAAATAAGAGTCCAGAACCAGATGGCTTCCCTGGGGAATTCTACCAGACATTTAAAGCAGAGATAATACCTATCCTTCTCAAGTTGTTCCAAAAATAGAAAGGGAAGGAAAACTTCCAGACTCATTCTATGAAGCCAGCATTACTTTGATTCCCAAACCAGACAGCGACCCAGCAAAAAAACCAGAACTACAGGCCAATATCTCTGATGAATATGGATGCAAAAAATTCTCAATAAGATACTAGCAAATCGAATTCAGCAGCATATAAAAATAATTATTCACCATGATCAAGTGGGATTCATTCCTGGGATGCAGGGCTGGTCGATATTCACAAATCAATCAATGTTACATCACATTGGTAAAAGAAAAGATAAGAACAATATGATCCTGTCAATCAGTGCAGAAAAAGCATTTGACAAAATTCAGCATTCTTTGTTAATAAAAACCCTCACAAAAGTCGGGATAGAAGGAACATACTTAACCATCATAAAAGCCATTTATAAAAATCCCACAGCTAACATCATCCTCAAGGGGGAAAAACTGAGAGCTTTCCCCCTGAGATCAGAAACACGACAGGGATGTCCACTCTCACCCCTGTTGTTTAACATAGTGTTAGATGTGCTAGCATCAGGAATCAAACAACAAAAGGAAATCAAAGGCATCAAAATAGGCAAAGATGAAGTCAAGCTTTCACTTTTTGCAGATGACATGATACTATACATGGAAAACCTGATAGACTCCACCAAAAGTCTGCTAGAACTGATAAATGAATTCAGCCAAGTCACAGGATACAAAATTGATGTACAGAAATCAGTTGCATTTTTAACACTAATAATGAAGCAACAGAAAGACAAATAAAGAAACTGATCCCATTCACAATTGTACCAAGAATCATAAAATACCTAGGAATAAACCTTACCAAAAAGATGTAAAAGATCTGTATGCTGAAAACTATAGAAAGCTTATGAAGGAAATTGAAGAAGATATAAAGAAATGGAAAAACATTCCATGTTCAAGGATTGGAAGAATAAATGCTGTTAAAATGTCAATACTACCCAAAGCCATCTGCACATTCAGTGCAATCCCAATCAAAATTGCACCAGCATTCTTCTCGAAGCTAGAACAAGCAATCCTAAAATTTGTATGGAACCACAAAAGGCCCCGAATAGCCAAAGTAATATTGAAGAAGAAGACCAAAGCAGGAGGCATCACAATCCCAGACTTTAGCCTCTACTCCAAAGCTGTAATCATCAAGACAGCATGGTATTGGCACAAACACAGACACATAGACCAATGGAATAGAGCAGAGACTCCAGAATTGGACCCACAAACGTATGGCCAACTAATCTATGACAAAGCAGGAAACAATACCCAATGGAAAAAAGACAGTCTCTTTAACAAATGGTGCTGGGAGAAACAGACAGCAACATGCAAAAGAATGAAACTAGACCACTTTCTTACACCATATACAAAAATAAAGTCAAAATGGATGAAAGACCTGAATGTGAGACAGGAAACCATCAAAACCCTATAAGAGAAACCAGGAAAAAACCTCTCCGACCTCAGCCGCAGCAATTTCTTACTTGACACAGTTCCAAAGGCAAAGGAATTAAAAGCAAAAATGAACTATTGGGACGTCATAAAGATAAACAGCTTCTGCACTTCAAAGGAAACAATCAACAAAACTAAAAGGCAACTGACCGAATGGGAAAAGATATTTGCAAATGACATATCAGACAAAGGGTTAGTATACAAAATCTATAAAGAACTCACCAAACTCCACACCCGAAAAACAAATAATCCAGTGAAGAAATGGGCAAGAGACACAAATAGACACTTTTCTTTTTTTTTTATATATGAAATTTATTGACAAATTGGTTTCCATACAACACCCAGTGCTCTTCCCAAAAGGTGCCCTCCTCAATACCCATCACCCACCCTCCCCTCCCTCCCACCCCCCATCAACCCTCAGTTTGTTCTCAGTTTTTAACAGTCTCTTATGCTTTGGCTCTCTCCCACTCTAACGTCTATTTTTTTTTCCTTCCCCTCCCCCATGGGTTCCTGTTAAGTTTCTCAGGATCCACATAAGAGTGAAACCATATGGTATCTGTCTTTCTCTGTATGGCTTATTTCACTTAGCATTACACTCTCCAGTTGCATCCACGTTGCTACAAAAGGCCATATTTCATTTTTTCTCATTGCCACGTAGTATTCCATTGTGTATATATACCACAATTTCTTTATCCATTCATCAGTTGATGGACATTTAGGCTCTTTCCACAATTTGGCTATTGTTGAGAGTGCTGCTATGAACATTGGGGTACAAGTGCCCCTATGCATCAGTACTCCTGTATCCCTTGGGTAAATTCCTAGCAGTGCTACTGCTGGGTCATAGGGTAGGTCTATTTTTAATTTTCTGAGGAACCTCCACACTGCTTTCCAGAGCGGCTGCACCAATTTGCATTCCCACCAACAGTGCAAGAGGGTTCCCGTTTCTCCACATCCTCTCCAGCATCTATAGTCTCCTGATTTGTTCATTTTGGCCACTCTGACTGGCGTGAGGTGATACCGAGTGTGGTTTTGATTTGTATTTCCCTGATAAGGAGCGATGCTGAACATCTTTTCATGTGCCTGTTGGCCATCTGGATGTCTTCTTTAGAGAAGTGAATAGACACTTTTCTAAAGAAGACATCCAGATGGCCAACAGGCACATGAAAAGATGTTCAATGTCACTCCTCATCAGGGAATACAAATCAAAACCGCACTGAGATACCACCTCATACCAGTCAGAGTGGCTAAAATGAACAAATCAGGAGACTATAGATGCTGGAGAGGATGTGGAGAAACGGGAACCCTCTTGCACTGTTGGTGGGAATGCAAACTGGTGCAGCCACTCTGGAAAACAGTGTGGAGGTTCCTCAAAAAATTAAAAATAGATGTACCTTATGACCCAGCAATAGCACTGCTAGGAATTCATCCAAGGGATACAGAAGTTCTGACGCACAGGGGCACTTGTACCCCAATGTTTTTAGCAGCACTCTCAACAATAGCCAAATTGTGGAAAGAGCCTAAATGTCCATCAACTGATGAATGGATAAAGAAATTGTGGTTTAGAGGACAGAGGGAAGATGGCGGCGTAGGAGGACGCTGGGCTCACCGTGTCCTGCTGATCACTTAGATTCCACCTACACCTGCCTAAATAACCCAGAATACCACCAGAACACTAGCAGAATGGATTCTCCAGAGCCAAGAGCAGATGAGAGGCCCACAGAAGGGGGTAGGAAGGGCGGAGAGGCGGTGCACACTACATGGACTGGCGGGAGAGAGCCAGGGCAGAGGGGCAGCCTGCCAGCCAAGCAGAGACCCCGCGTCTGGCTTGCAAAAGCAGAGGGGCCAGACGGAGTGTGTTCTGACAGCAAGCGGGACTTAACATCTGGAAGGTTGTAAGTTAACAGCTCTGCTCAGAGAGCAGGAAGGCTGGAGGACAACTGGTGGGAGAATTATTGAGCCCTGGACAACAGAGCTCAGCTTGGTGGGAAACAAAGGCGCTCACCAGCACCACCTCCCTCGCCCATCCCCCAGCCAAAAGCCCAAAGGGAACCAGTTCCTGCCAGGGAACTTGCTTGAACGGAGCAAATGCCCAATGGTGTGCTTCTGTGGATTCATCCCTCCAGAGGCTGGAGAGGATGTGGAGAAAAGGGAACCCTGTTGCACTATTGGTGGGAATGCAAATTGGTGCGGGGGGGGTGGGAGGGAGGGGAGGGTGGGTGATGGGTATTGAGGAGGGCACCTTTTGGGATGAGCACTGGGAGCTGTATGGAAACCAAATTGACAATAAATTTCATATATTGAAAAAAAAAAGAATATTACCAGGGATAAAGAATGTCATTTTGTGTTGAGAAAAAAATCAATCAGTAGTAACAATTTATGTTCCTAATACAGAGTTTTAAAACATATGAAGCAAAAACTGATACAGCTACAAGTAGAAATAATTTTTAAGAATATATTCGGAGAATTAGAAGGCGGGATCATCAAGAGAACATGACCACCAGTTGATTCCTGAGCTGGACCTGGGCAATGGGAAGCTCCTCCCCACTCCCCTGTCCTTGGAATATGCATTTCCCTGGCCTTCCCCACTACCAGAAGCTGCTCCAAGAAAACAGCCTTGAGAGAGTGATGGGGTGTTGAGACTGTCAGGACACTATACATGGCTGAATCCACTTAAGGTCTCTATATTAACTTTAGGATTGGGCAGGTGGGTACAGAGAGCTTCTCATCATGAGGTCACCTATGATGTTGGTTATGTATCATACCAGTCAGGATATGACTCCTCTGGCAACTGGAAGTAAAACCTTAATTGAATTTGATTATATAAATCTAGTTAGAGATTAATATTGCCAAAGACATGTCCTGAGTACTTATATGTTAAATGAAAAATACTTTAAAACTTCACTAATGTTTAATGCATAGCTGTTTGAAGTATAATTTTTCTTGTCTCTTTGTTCTGATTTCTAGAATATGCAAAAGTTATTCTTACAAAGAAGTCCCCAAGAGATGTCCAATGTAAATTATTTTCATGATGCTTGTCCTGCCTAGATTACAGAATAGGAAAATTTTACCCAAGGGATTTCTTCTAGTGGTGAATATACATAAGGCTGAGGAAAATTGCTTCCACAGATACTGTCTCCACCCAACTGTGGATGTCATCTCAAGCATACATCAGAAGAGAAGAGGAAATAGTAATCTGGTCTTGAAGAAAATTCGTGTTAGTAAGTTATCTCATGTTCTCTGTGACTCTCTTCTTTATAATAATTTTTTAACAGTTTATTTATTTTTTTAATATATGAAATTTATTGTCAAATTGGTTTCCATACAACACCCAGTGCTCATCCCAAAAGATGCTCTCTTCAATGCCCATCGCCTCCCCTCCCCTCCCTCCCACCCCCCATCAACCCTCAGTTTGTTATCAGTTTTTAAGTCTCTTATGCTTTGGCTCTCTCCCACTCTAACCTCTTTTTTTTTTCCTTCCCCTCACCCATGGGTTTCTGTTAAGTTTCTCAGGATCCGCATAAAAGTGAAAACATATGGTATCTGTCTTTCTCTGTATGGCTTATTTCACTTAGCATCACACTCTCCAGTTCTATCCACGTTGCTACAAAGGGCCATATTTCATTCTTTCTCATTGCCACGTAGTACTCCATTGTGTCTATAAACCACAATTTCTTTATCCATTCATCAGTTGATGGACATTTAGGCTCTTTCCACAATTTGGCTATTGTTGAGAGTGCTGCTAAAAACATTGGGGTACAAGTGCCCCAATGCATCAGTACTCCTGTATCCCTTGGGTAAATTCCTAGCAGTGCTACTGCTGGGTCATAGGGTAGGTCTATTTTTAACTTTTTGAGGAACCTCCACACTGTTTTACAGAGCGGCTGCACCAGTTTGCATTCCCACCAACAGTGCAAGAGGGTTCCCGTTTCTCCACATCCTCTCCAGCATCTATAGTCTCCTGGTTTGTTCATTTTGGCCACTCTGACTGGCATGAGGTGATATCTGAGTGTGGTTTTGATTTGTATTCCCTGATGAGGAGCGACGTTGAACATCTTTTCATGTGCCTGTTGGCCATCTGGATGTCTTCTTTAGAGAAGTGTCTATTCATGTTTTCTGCCCATTTCTTCACTGGATTATTTGTTTTTTGGGTGTGGAGTTTGGTGAGCTCTTTATAGATTTTGGATACTAGCCCTTTGTCTGAAATGTCATTTGCAAATATCTTTTCCCATTCCGTTGGTTGCCTTTTAGTTTTGTTGATTGTTTCCTTTGCTGTGCAGAAGCTTTTATCTTCATGAGGTCCCAGTAGTTCATTTTTGCTTTTAATTCCCTTGCCTTTGGGGATGTGTCGAGTAAGAGATTGCTACGGCTGAGGTCAGAGAGGTCTTTTCCTGCTTTCTCCTCTAGGGTTTTGATGGGTCCTGTCTCACATTCAGGTTTATCCATTTTGAGTTTATTTTTGTGAATGATGTCAGAAAGTGGTCTAGTTTCAACCTTCTGCATGTTGCTGTCCAGTTCTCCCAGCACCATTTGTTAAAGAGACTGTCTTTTTTCCATTGGGTATTGTTTCCTGCTTTGTCATAGATTAGTTGGCCATACTTTTGTGGGTCTAGTTCTGGGGTTTCTATTCTATTCCATTGGTCTATGTGTCTGTTTTTGTGCCAATACCATGCTGTCTTGATGATTACAGCTTTGTAGTAGAGGCTAAAGTCTGGGATTGTGATGCCTCCTGCTTTGGTCTTCTTCAAAATTACTTTGGCTATTTGGGGCCTTTTGTGGTTCCATACAAATTTTAGGATTGCTTGTTCTAGCTTCGAGAAGAATGCTGCTGCATTTTGATTGGGATTTCATTGAATGTGTAGATAGCTTTGGGTAGTATAGACATTTTAACGATATTTATTCTTCCAACCCATGAGTACGGAATGTTTTTCCATTTCTTTATATCGTCTTCAATTTCCTTCATAAGTTTTCTATAGTTTTCAGCATACAGATCTTTTACATCTTTGGTTAGATTTATTCCTAGGTATTTTATGCTTCTTGGTGCAATTGTGAATGGGATCATATAATAATTTTTAAAATATCTGTATATATCTGTATCACCCATGCCCACTTGCTTGACATTGAATATGGCTTGTTTAACTTCCAATTTTTAAAGAAGGTAATAAAGTTTTTCTCCTCCCATCCTATTCCTATGGGAGCTTCTATGGTCTCTCAAACAAAGGTGTGCATATCACCATCATGCAGCACCAAAGAGATGCTCTCAGGTCTGCTTTGGAAGATCTCCATCCTTTGATGGCTACTCGATTTTAGCAAGTTCCAGCTCTCTTCACTTAGGTGGAATTTGCCATTTAAGAAGATAAAGTTTTTCATGTCAGAGTATTTTACACTAAGATAACTTCTAACATAGAGATAGAAGTGAAAACTGTGGGGCACCTGGGTGGCTCAGTTGGTTGAGTTTCCGTCTTCAGCTCAGGTCACGATCTCACGGTTCGTGAGTTTGAGCCCCGCATCAGGCTCTGTACTGACAGCTCAGAGCCTAGAGCCTGCTTGTAATTCTGTGTCTCCCTCTTTCTCTTTTCCTCTCCCCCTCATGCTCTGTCTCCTTCTCTCAAAAATAAATAAACGTTAAAAAAAAATTTTTTAAAGAGAAGTAAAAAATGTTATATATCCAGTGAGAAATGATAGAAAACTCAATTACTACAGAAGTAAGATAAAACTTACAACCTGAGAGAAAAGGAAGGCATCTTTAGCTAGCAGAAGGAACTTGAACTTTCTCCCTGTCCACTTCACACAGTATATAGGTCAGGAAATCCATTAAATTTTCTGAGTCCAATTTTCTTCTTGTAAGAATATAAACATTGAGAATTTCAGTTTTAGGATGATTATTATTTTAAATATCTTAGTGGATAAACACTGAATCTAGAAGAACAGGACAAACATGTTGCTGTATTTTGAAACTCCTAAATAGGGGTGCCTGGGTGGCTCAGTCGGTTAAGCGCCCGACTTTGGCCCGGGTCACGATCTCGCGGTCCGTGAGTTCGAGCCCCACGTCGGGCTCTGGGCTGATGGCTCAGAGCCTGGAGCCTGCTTCCGATTCTGTCTCCCTCTCTCTCTGCCCCTCCCCCGTTTATGCTCTGTCTCTGTCTCAAAAATAAATAAACATTAAAAAAAATTAAAAAAAAAAACTCCTAAATAATAACTCAATTAGTCTTCTTTCCTAATTTTTCAGTTTTACTGATCCAAAGGTTATCATTAGTCCTTTTGTGAAAATTCTCCAAGTTACAGTTAAAAACCTCAAATGTGCTTTAATATAATGCACTTTTGCCTCATGGAAGTTTCTTAAAATATTAATAACCCCTCTTGGACAAAAGTAGACCAAAAGGTAAAAAAAAAATTGCTAGGCTATTCGAAAGCAAGCATCATTTCTGAAACTTCTTTTGCATGTGTACATCCTACTGCTTGCTAAGAATTTGCTTGTTAATTTAGAGAAAACGTAAGAGGTAGGCATTTTTTCTAAAAAGGTGGTACCATGTATTTTGCTTACATAGACTAGTTGGCTGTTAAGATTGCTGCCAGTAGGTTTTAGACACTGTACTGCTTTAAGTTGCATTTTAATGAACAAAGAAGGGAAATAACTAATATTTACTAGTCATGCACTGAGTACCAGAAAAACTTAAGTGCTTTCTGTATACTTATTGCCTTGTCATAATAAGTCTACTATTAAATTGAGTTCTCCCTTTTCAACAGATGAGGAAATTCAAACAGAAATGAGTTTAGCTCAAGGTCACAGAGTCAACAAGTAATAGAGTTATATTTCAGACCAGATTGGACGAATTAAAAAGTCCATGTTCATTCTACTTATTGTCCTAATTATTGGATTAATATTCATATGTAATATAACATACCAATATTGTGGAATATTAATTTAAAAACTGATTAAAAAACAGAAGGATTTCTTATTGGTAAATTGTTCCCTAGCAATGTACATATTCATCTTTGGAAGGCAGCTATGCTCACCACTACACCATGTACATATTCATATTTTGCAAAATCCTTTCTCAAACACAACTGAAATGCTGCTTTTGCTATTAGCTATCTTCTACATCATTTATTACAAAACACATGGAACTAGTTATTGACAACTAATCCCAGAAAGGTGTTTGTCTTGACAAAAATTAAATTTCAAGGTAAAGACCAAATTGTTCAAATTTCTCAGGGGACATAAGTCTACTGGGTGTAATATCAGCATATTTTCTTTAGAAATTAAATCTCTATCATGGAGCATATGTTAACTTGTAAGTTACGAGAATACTAACACATGTCCCCTTGTCCCCAGCAAATGTGTGCTTTACCTAATTCTTTAGGAATATCTTCTTCATTTCTATCCTGTGCTTCTGAGTTCTCAGTATAAGGGAAGGGGAAACTAGTGTTCATGATGCAGTAGGTTTTCACAGTTCTGCTCTCTTTGGCATCACTGTTAAGATTTCAAAGGGTAAAAAAAGAAGAGACACATAAAAAATAAAGCAAAGGGAAAGAAATAATAAAGGGAGAAGAGAGATAAACAATTAGCTTTCCACCATCCAGTGAAAAAATAATCAATTTACTGAAGGATGAATATAAACAATATCATTATTGTATTTACATATTTGTACAAAATAAAAAAATTATATATTTAGAGATAAATAATTGGTGATCTCTGAAGTTTTAACTTCATGCTCACTCAGCACTAACAAACATGTATTCTGATTCCATATGTCTACAATTTATTCACATCCTCTAAATAACATTTATATGTATTTGAAACTTGTATGGCAATATTTTTAAACTTAGGGATTTCACGGCATCCATTGATATATGGTTGACATGCTGTCAAAAATCTTTGCACAACTTTTGAATCAACCAAAATTCAACCAATGGCCTACTGTTGGCCAAAAGCCTTAGCAATAATAGAGTTGATTGAAAGATATTTGTATTTTTTACATGTTATATGCTGCATTACTACAATGAAGTGGGCTAGAAAAAAGGAAACGTTATTTTTTTTAACGTTTATTTATTTTTGAGACAGAGAGAGACAGAGCATGAATGGGGGAGGTGCAGAGAGAGAGGGAGACACAGAATCTGAAGCAGGCTCCAGGCTCTGAGCCATCAGCTCAGAGCCCAACACAGGGCTTGAACTCATGGACCGTGAGATGGTGACCTGAGTTAAAGTTGGACGCTTAACTGACTGAGCCACCCAGGCACCTCAAGAAAACGTTATTAAGAAAATCATAAAGAAGAGAAAATACATTTACAGTGCTGTGCCTACTGACAAAAATCTGTATATAATAGACCCACAGAATTCAATCCTGTGTTGTTCAAAAGTCAACTGTAAATGAAAATAAATATTCTCTATGGATAAGCTTGAGTATAACAAGCTTCCATTCAGACTTCAAGTCAGACTCTAAGTCTGAGTTACCTTCCTCTGTGGTTACTTTCTCATCTAATTCCCCACAGACATCTTTTTCTAATACATTTAGTTTACTAAATGAATTTCATTTAACTGTGATCTTAATGATAAATTGTGTGCCTGATTTTGCATTTAAATTATCATGCCATGGTATTTATTATAAGGTTTTCTATATAGCTTTTCTCCTACTGACTGTTCCAACATATATTTTATAGTAATAAGCAAAAAAATTAGGTTTATGGTGTTTTATAAAAGAGGTTCACTCATCTGTGGAATTTGAGAAGCTTGACAGATGATAATAGGAGAAGGGGAGGAGAAATAAGATAAAAACAGAGAGGGAGAGAAACCCTAAAAGCATCTTAAATACAGAGAACAAACTGAGGGTTGATGTGGGTAGGGAAAATGGGTGATGGGTACTAACAAGGTCACTTGTTGGGATGAGCACTGGGTTTTCATATGTAAGTGATGAATCACTAGATTCTGCTCCTGAAGCCAAGGCTACCCTGTATGTTAAGTAACTTGAGAATTTAAAAAAAAGGCATAATGTCAGGAATATTTTGCCAATATTTGTCTTCCCAGTTATATTTTCCACTTTCAGGTATAAATGCTAATTTTCAAGGAAATTTAAATTTAAATGAAATAGAATTTCAATTAAACACTAAAAGTTAAGTACCCATTCCCACACCACTAACTGACAATCTATCCTTCTTCCTAGGTTATTTTAGAGGACACAGTGAATAAAATGGATAAAGGAAATTTGTCTATAGTGTCAGAATTTGTGCTTCTGGGACTTTGCCACTCATGGAATATGCAGGTCTTATTCCTAATCATATTTTTTATGCTTTACCTGATTATTGTATCTGGAAATGTTTTCATCATGATCCTAATCATCACTGATTCCCATCTTCATTCCCCCATGTATTTCTTGTTGGCCAACCTGTCCTTTGTTGATATGTGGCTTTCTTCAGTCACCACTCCAAAGATGATCACGGACTTTCTCAGGGAGAACAAGACTATTTCCTTTGGAGGGTGTATGTGCCAGATCCTCTATGTACATTTTGTTGGAGGGGGTGAGATGGTACTATTGGTGGTAATGGCCTATGACCGCTATGTGGCTATCTGTAAGCCACTCCACTATTCGGCCATGATGAGCCTGCAAAAATGCACTAGTCTGGTGGTAACTTCCTGGAGCATTGGCTTCGTGCATGCCATGAGTCAGATGGCTGTGATTGTGCAATTGCCTTTCTGTGGCCCCAGGGAAATTGACAGCTTCTTCTGTGACATACCACTGGTAATCAAGCTTGCCTGCATAGATTCCTACAATTTGGGAATATTAATGAATGCTGACAGTGGGGTTCTAGCTATGACTTGCTTTATTCTGTTGTTGATATCCTATACATATATTCTTCTCACCATCCACCAAAGCACTAAAACTGGTGCTTCCAAGGCACTCTCTACCTGTACTGCCCACATCACAGTGGTGGTGCTCTTCTTTGGGCCTTGCATCTTCATCTATGTGTGGCCACTCAGCATCACCTGGGTGGACAAATTTCTTGCTGTGTTTTACTCTGTTATTACACCTCTCCTAAATCCAGCCATTTATACTCTGAGAAATAAAGAGATTAAAGATGCCATGAAGAGATTCAGAAGCTATTATATGCATTACAAGGGAAATATTTAATGCCCCAAAAACCTTACTGTAAGCACTTCAAATTGATAATACATTGACCTTGTAAAATAAGTTGAAAATTCTAGGCATTCAGTTTATTTCTACATATTATAGTTGTCTCCAAGTGCAGGAATAGGGTAAATATAATTCAAGAAATGGCAACATTTATTAATCATCCAGTAGAACACCACAAAATATATCCCTAAAGCCCAAACACTAATGATCCCTCTTTCTGAGGGAATTGTCTAATCAGTCTTCCTATGACTTTATGTTAATTAAGAATCTAAAATTCATTCAACAAAGCCATCCATCCATCCTGATGGATAGTATCTTAACAAATTTCTCTTGAATTTTCTCCTAACTCCATTTGGAAAGTACTCCTATAACACTGACTCCTTCTCTCAAACCTTTCACCCAACTTCTTGTCAAGAGGTAACTCAATTATTATTTTTTCTTTAACTTAGCTTCCAGGCAAATACCAATGGGAAGCAGTGGGAGAAAAAACTAGAGAGAATGTGACAACAGTGGTAAAATCATAGAGTGAAGGATATTCTGTGTTTCATTTCCATTAACTCAATAAATGTAAAAAAAAAAAAAAAGGTAAAACCTAATGATATTTCCCTTGGTTATCTCAGTCTCAAGGACTAATATTTATTATACTTCAAACTATTATTAATCATCTGTGTAAAAGTCCTAAAATGTATGCTCTTCAAGGGCAAGAGCCATGCCTTACCTGATCAATTTTTGAAATAGCAGTACTTAGTATATTGGTTAATATATAAACACTCAATAAATATATTTGAATGAATATATAAAGGATAATTTATCCATTCAAATACCCATAACATTTATTGATCGTGGCGTATTGAAGTGCAGCCTTTGTCATCAAAAGAAGTTCCTAAGTTTCAACTTACAAATAAAATTTATTTTATTTCTTGCAGAATTGTAAATTAAGTGGATTGAAATTCACTTGGAAGAATCAACAATAAAAGTCAGAAAAAAAATTTAGTACATACACAGGTTTTATATCTCTTAACATCAAAACAAAAAACAACAAAATGACAATAAAAATAATGCACTGATCCTCCTTGAATGCCTACTGTATGCCACTCTTTTATAGGCATTAATTTAAGTGCTTTTATTATTATTTCCAATTTATGAATAAGAAAATGAGACTCAGAAATGTGAATTAAAGTTCTTCAAGATAACACAGTCTTATTTTTCCTTCTCTTAAGATTTATAGGTCAATTTGAATTCCAAGACTCTTCACTTATTATATAACACTACCCAATACAATAGAAAATTATTTCTTTTTTTTTTAATGTTTGTTTATTTTTGAGAAAGAGAGACACAGAGCATGAGTAGGGGAGGAGCAGAGAGGGAGACAGAACTGGAAGCAGGCTCCAGGCTCTGAGCTGCCAGCACAGAGCCCGATGTGGGGCTCGAACTCACAAACTGTGAGATCATGACCTGAGTCAATTAATAGAATCAGAGAACCTAAGTCAATAATGGAATATTAACCAAACAAAATAAATAATATACTGGAAATGGCATTTTGCAATCTAAATTGATTATGCAGTATAAAATGGGAATGGGAGAAACATCACCTAAGAACAAACCTGCACACAAATGGTAAAGTATTAACAGTCAACCATTTAGCTGTCTCTACCTTGGGCGGTAGCCCCAATTCATTCTCATGGGTATACTATTCATTCACTGTATTGTCACCACTGTATGTTTTAAGAAATTTTTTTCTGCCCAGAACACTATCTTTTTTTTTTTTTCTGTTTGTCCTTATAAGATAAACCTGAGTGTTAAGTACTATTTTTATGGATTTCCTAACATGTGAAAAAGAAGGGTTTAAGAATAAAAAAAATACAGGGGCGTCTGGGTGACTTGGTCGGTTCAATGTCCAACTTGGGCTCAGGTCATGATCTCACAGTTTGTGAGTTTGAGCCTGGCGTCAAGCTCTGTGCTGACAGCTCAGAGCTTGGAACCTGCTTCAGATTCTGTGTCTCCCTCTCTCTGCCCCTCCCCTGCTTGCACTCTGTGTCTATCTGTCTGTTGTCTCTCCCTCTCACTCAAAAATAAACATTAAAAAAATTTTAAGTAAAAAATAAGCTTATAAATTTCTTTGTAATATAATTTGCCACAACAAAATCCAAGAATTACATGCTCTCAACTCAAACATTTTAGTCACTTTTTTCCATGCTTTTCAAGCTTAGTATTTACATTTATCAGATAGGCAAATTCTCCTCAATTCTCACTGATTTCTGTTAGAATCATCTTCACAGACATTAACCTAGAAGACTTATATTCTCTAGTCAACCTCAAATGGCCAACAGTTGGTCTTAATTTGCATTTAAAGAAAATATTGTCTACTCTGGTGGAAGTCATTCTTTCTTAGGCACCAAGACCTCCAACACAGTAGAGCTCAGAGTGATGCAAATGGGAAGCAAAAATTATTGAGTTGTTAGATATAACAGCAACAGGATTTATTACAATTTCTACATCTTGATTCCCAAAGAGAATGAAGATCTCACCTCCCAAAATAGTCATAAACGAGTCTTCAGTATATCATTCTATCATTCTATTAGACCAGCTGTTTATGAGTGAACAAGTGTTAATATCAGGGCATTCTTGGTCATGAGACCACAGCTGCACTTGTTTGGCTCATCAGATGCAATGTTATATAGAATACCACCGTTGTGACAAAGCATTTTTTTCAATCCATGGATGGGAGTTTAGCCTATGGTATTTTAGTTAGGAAAAAAATGCATACCCATATGTTCATTTCAGTGAGGTCAGAATTCTACTTCTTCCACAATGGACATGTTTCAATATAATTAACCTGCCATCAGATCACTGGCTGATCCCCGCAGTAAATTGTGCCATTTAGTGGCTCAGCATTAAAGGTCAGGTAACACTAACAGCCAGATCAAGCTTTGTAAGGAATTCCAAATTGTTTAGCAATGAATGATCTCTAACCTTGGTCATTTTGCATAGGAACCCATTCAGCAAGTGCTGAGATGACTGGAGAAAGATGTTAACATGCACATAACTTGTAATTTGCCTACCTGACTTCTAAAGATTCCTCTGTAGGAGCTGCCCCGTAGTATCACTCACATGGGACGACATCTTTATTTTCATAATCTATGCCCATTCTGAGAGGTCTATCACTAGAACTCTCCCCCAGGAATTCTCTGTCAGTAGGCTTCCTACTATTCAGTCCAAGCTCTGACCATCTAATTACACCATTAGTAACTATTCAGGAATAAATATATACCCATGCTTCTAGTCAAACAAAGTGGACAACTAAAAGTACTGCTTGAAATTCTTCCCTTGGGAGAATTTCTCCTCACCACACTCATTCAGGGCCAAAATCATAATACTACCATAACTAACCAAATCTAACCACAATACTTCACTAAATTGCAGTAGTAGAGCCTCAGAGTTTCACTTCTAGTTGCTGCCAATTATATAAAAGAAACCAACTGTATATTAAGCTCTAAATATTTAATTTTTAGTCCATGTAGTCATAGATATATAATGAGATAAGGCAATCAGGCAGTAATAGTTGTTGAAGGACTTTACTATAATCTAATGTAACTTCTTATGCCTCTTGACCTGCTAAGCTCAGTTTATTATGTGCCATTTCCACTTAATGATATAATGTTGGTTCTGAATTTCAATTTTATGGCTTAAAGAATAAGATAGCATTCAGTTCATCATAGGTAGCTGAGATCACACAATCACTTGAAGCTCAAGTTTAGGCATTTGAGATCTACAAGCTATACTAGAGCTCAGGGGGATGCTAGCCATGGGAACCCTAGACACTTTACTGAGGTGGTTTATTTCCCACGATCTAACTCAGATATGTCTATGGCATCCAAAATATTTGCTTTTTTCCTTTTATTGGGTCCAGTCAGAATTACCACATCAATGTAGTGGACTGGTATGATGTTTTGTGGAATATTGAATGATCAAGAATTCTACAGAATATATTATGACAAATGGATGAATTTTGTGGTATGTGAATTGTTGCTTCATAATAAACATTATACATATATATCCATATATATATACGGATATATATGCATATGTATATACTTTTAAATATTAAGTCTGTTAACTACACAAATATGTATACCTTCAAGTTAATAACTATAAATGTAAAGATGCCTCCATTAAACAATCACAAGATAGTTTACTTAGTACATTAAGTTAATCTCAAAATAATTCTCTTAATGTAATACTGAAAGTAATACTTGGCAAAGGGAAGCCAGACACATTCTTCTGACCTGGGTCCACATAGTAATGCAGAAGGGAGATTGTGAGATTATTTTTTAAATCATAAATGCTATAGTCATTCATAAAGAAAGAGGAAGCCTTCATTCATGTTCTTTCTACTCCTTTCTTTTCCATTCTTCTCCTCCCATATTTTATGACTTTGTGGTCAGATTATATTTAGAGAATCAAACTTAATACAAAGAATCTGAAGTCCATTCAAGGACAGTAAGTAAACAGAACCATATTACATGAGGAATAGTCATAAACATTTAGAATAGTTTAGCCTAAAGATAAAAAGGAATGTGGACTATATTGATAGTGGTGAAGAAAAATTATAAGTAAGATCTTCTTCCCCAACTCCTATGCAGTGGTTCAAAGGTTCTGATTCGGGGAGAGAAAGCCTTTAAAGAAAAAAAGCCCTGCAGCCTTATCTGAGGTGGCTGACTTCATTTTGGAACTTGGTGTGGAGAATTCCATGATGAAGGACATTCTCAAAAAACACGGGAATCTTGGTGAAGAACAATGAACAAGTGTTAGAATTTCCTTGATGCTGGCAGCCATTAACAAAACAGCAGAGAAACAAGACATCAGACAGAAAGAACCATCTAAGATCCCTCCTAAGATCATAAACTTCAGAGACAGGAAGGCTGTTTGCATGTGCTAGGCTACACCCACTCAGGAGAATTAGGGAAGACTTGAAAGCATCTCCTAAGCCACACAAAGATCCAATGAAAAATGAAGGTTCAAAGGCTCAGGAATAAAGCACACCTCTGAACAAACACGGCCTGAAAAATAAGCTACTCTGATCCATAGGCAACTCCTAGGAAGCCAGCACTTAAAGAAAAATTACACATATTTCTGGAAGTTTGGAAGGCTCTATGCATGTTAATTCCAAACATATTTCCCCTTCTTGCTAAGCAATGCCTTTAATTTCGCAAATTAAGTTGTTATTCTGAAAACTACAAAATTAAATTCTGTGGCTGATTTCAGCAGGATTACATCCATAACTACAAAAGCAAGATATTTAATAACTGTCACAGAACTTTTCTGGTTCTCAAACTATAACTTGAAATCAAATTTTAAAAATCTGAGTTTGCCATTTCTTTCTATAAGTATTCAGAAGAATCCATCACTCACCACACTCCTTATAATCAACATTAGTAGCAAAATGGTCAAGTACAATAACCACTTGCTTCAGTTAGCCTTCAATGCAATCAACACAATTATCTGCAATGCCACTGCCTGCTGGTAATCGATCACTAGCATGCCATTTCCCACGGGCAAGGATCTCAGGCTGTGCTCATTCCCAAGGACAAGACCAAGCCAATTCCCAATCCCCATATTTAAGGAGCTGCTTCCTGGGACCAATTCTGTTACAAATTTATGAATCAGAATATACCACAAAAATGCA
Organism: Lynx canadensis; assembly: GCF_007474595.2. NCBI lineage: Eukaryota > Metazoa > Chordata > Mammalia > Carnivora > Felidae > Lynx > Lynx canadensis. Next base: position 70,329,416 of record NC_044308.2, on the reverse strand, counting down.
TATTTGTTCTAATAAAATAATATAATCTAAAGATGGTTAACTAGGTATTGAAGAACTAAAAATAGACTTTTTAAAGCACTAAGGGATCATTTTAAAAGCAGCTGAAGGAAAAAAAATACCAACTTCAGAGCTGGAGGAATAAAGGGGAGAGTTTGGCATTATTAAAACTCAGAAGCTTAGAGGACCCCACACTGGAAACTCACACCTATGAAAGGGGGTCAGTGTAGGAGTTTTGAGAAGAAGCATAACTTCTCTAAACCAGTTTCTGTAAAATAGCACTACATTCTCATAGCATGTCAAGGATAAAACACCTAAGTTGCATAAAACACTTAACAGTGTCTTTCACAAAGCAAACATACATACTATGAAAGCTCCCAAAGGCCATCCATTTATTGTTAGGATAAAGTTCAAACTGTGATGTTTTTCAACACCTTAAAGGCCCTGCATAATATGGTTTCTGTCTGCAGACACACCCCAAAACCACACTCCTCATTATCATCTCAGCTTCTCCAGGCCATGAATGGAAAACAAAACAAAAACCACAGATGATACAATCCTAGAAATTCATAGTATATTTATTATTTGCTGTTGGTTTATTGTAGGCGATTTTTTTTTTTAATTTTTTTTTTCAACGTTTTTATTTATTTTTGGGACAGAGAGAGACAGAGCATGAACGGGGGAGGGGCAGAGAGAGAGGGAGACACAGAATCGGAAACAGGCTCCAGGCTCTGAGCCATCAGCCCAGAGCCCGACGCAGGGCTCGAACCCACGGACCGTGAGATCGTGACCTGGCTGAAGTCGGACGCTTAACCGACTGCGCCACCCAGGCGCCCCGGCGATTTTTTTTTAAAAGGACACCCAAAGCATAATCAACAAAAGAAAAAATAGGTACACTGGACTTCATCCAAACTAAAAATATTTGTGTCAAAGCCTCCACTCAAGAAAGTGAAAATTAGACCTGCAGATGAGAGAAAGTAGTTGTAAGACTCTTCTAATGAAGATCTCGTAGCCAGTGGAGTGGTGGCCCTCAAAGAGATAGGTCTATATGCTATATCACAACTCCTGAAACTACTGATGTGACCTTACTTGGAAAAAAGGTCTTTGTAAATGTAATAAGGGTACTGAGATGACATTAATTTGGAGAACCTGGGCTGGCTCTAAATCTACAAGCAACTGTCCTAATAAGAGACAAAGAGGAAAAGACAAGAATACAGGGAATAGGACCATGCGAAAGCGGAGGTAGAGGATGAAATCATGCAGACATAAGTGGATGCTGGAAGTGGCAAGAAAGGATTCTTCCCTAGATATTTATGAGTATGTCAACATACTTATTGCCAATTTCTAGCCTCCAAAATTGCAAGACACTAAATTTCTGTTTTAAACCACCAAGACTGTGGTAATTTATTATGGCAGTCCTAGAAAACTAATACAGGTCTAAATATAAAGGACTCCTAAAACTCCATAATAAAAACACAATCTCATTTTAAACTGAATGAAAGATGTGAAAATACATATCTCTCAAGAAGATAAACAAATGGCCAACCAGGAAGCACATGAAAAGATGCCCAATATCATTAGTCGTTAGATGAATTCAAATCAAAACCAGAATGCATTCTCATTTCACACCCACTGGATTGGCTATAATAAAAATTATAAAATAACAAGTTTTGGTGAGGATATGGAGAAACTGAAATGTGTATACACTGCTGGTGGGAACATAAAATGGTACAGCCACTGTGGAAACCGTTTGACAGGTCCTCAAAATGCTAAACATAAAGTTACTATAGGACCCATATGACCCAGCAGTTATACTCAAGAGAACTGACAACAGGTGTTCAACAAAAAATCGTGCTAGGGTAACACCACCGGCCTCCCTTTCCTTTACCCTTCTAACCAAACAATATTCCTGCCCAGTTACAAAGTGCAAGTTGTTTCCCTAAGTGCACTCTGAAATACACAAGAATATCTTAGTCTTTACATGCTCCAGTCTGGTATTGTCCAAAAGTATCAAGAGTCACCTGGGGAACTTTTTAAAGGTTCTTAAAAAGAGAATGTATTGAAGATGGTGGGGTAGGAGGAAGCTGGGCTCACCACATCCTGCTGATCACTTAGATTCCACATACACCTGCCTAAATAACCCAGAAAACTGCCAGAAGACTAGCAGAACAGATTCTCCAGAGCCAAGCGCAGAGGACAGGCCCATGGAAAAGGGTAGGAAGGGCGGAGAGGCAGTGCACTACACAGACTGGCGGGAGGGAGCCAGGGCAGAGAGGCAGCCCACCAGCCAAGCAGAGGCCCCGAGTCTGGCTTGCAAAAGTGGAGGACCCAGACAGAGTGTGTTCTGACAGCAAGTGGGACTTAACATCTGGAAGGTTATAAGTTAACAGCTCTGCTCGGAGAGCACGAGGGCTGGAGGACAATGGGAGGGAGAGTTGTTGAGCCCCAGACGACAGAGCTCAGCTTGGCGGGGAACAAAGGCATTCGCCAGCACCATTCCCTCACCCATCCCCCAGCCCAAATCGAAAAGGGAACCAGTTCCTGCCAGGGAACTTGCTTGCACCATGCAAACACCCAACACTGTGCTTCTGCGGATCCATCCCTCTGGCTGGGGCAGGTCTGACTCCCTCCCGGTACAGGGCCCCAACTGAAGCAGATCACCCAAGGATAAGCCAGCTGAGCTTGCCCTTCCCTCCCCTGTGCAACTTGCCCATCCACCCCAGCTAATATGCCAGATCCCCAGCACCAAGCCTGGCAGTGTGCAAGTAGCCCAGACGGGCCATGCCACCCTACAGAGAATCCCACCGCTAGGAGAGGGGAAGAGAAGGTACACAACAGTCTGACTATGGCCCCAGCTGTGGGCTGGGGGCAGACATCAGGACTGACTGCGGCCACGCCCACCAACGCAAGTTATTCAAGACAGCACAGGGGAAGTGCCCTGCAGTCCTGCACCACTCCAGGGACTATCCAAAATGATGAAACAGAAGAATTCCCCTCAAAAGAATCTCCAGGAAATAGCAACAACTAACGAACTGATCAAAAACGATTTAAACAATATAACAGAAAGTGAATTTAGAATAATAGTCATAAAATTAATCGCTGGGCTTGAAAACAGTATAGAGGACAGCAGAGAATCTATTGCTACAGAGATCAAGGGACTAAGGAACATCCAGGAGGAGCTAAAAAATGCTATTAATGAGCTGCAAAATAAAATGGAGACAACCACAGCTCGGATTGAAGAGGCAGAGGAGAGAATAGGTGAACTGGAGGATAAAATTATGGAAAAAGAAGAAGCTGAGAAAAGAGAGATAAAAAAACTTCAGGAATATGAGGGGAAAATTAGAGAACTAAGTGATGCACTAAAGAGAAATAATCTATGCATAATTGGTATTCCAGAGGAGGGAGAGAGAGGGAAAGGTGCTGAAGGTGTACTTCAAGAAATAATAGCTGAGGGGCGCCTGGGTGGCTCAGTCGGTTAAGCAGTCGACTTCGGCTCAGGTCATGATCTCGCGGTCCATGAGTTCGAGCCCCGCGTCGGGCTCTGTGCTGACCGCTCAGAGCCTGGATCCTGTTTCGGATTCTGTGTCTCCCTCTCTCTCTGACCCTCCCCCATTCATGCTCTGTCTCTCTCTGTCTCAAAAATAAATAAATGTTAAAAAAAATTGTTTTTAAAAAAGAAATAATAGCTGAGAACTTCTCTGATCTGGGGAAGGAAAAAGGCATTGAAATCCAAGAGGCACAGAGAACTCCCTTCAGATGTAACTTGAATCAATCTTCTACATGACATATCATAGTGAAACTGGCAAAATACAAGGATAAAGAATATTCTGAAAGCAGCCAGGGATAAACGTGCTCTAACATTAAAGGAAGACTGATAAGACTCGTGACGGATCTCTCTACTGATATTTGGCAGACCAGAAAGGAACAGAAGGAAATCTTCAATGTGATGAACAAAAAAAAAATATGCAGCCGAGAATCCTTTATCCAGCAAGTCTGTCATTTAGGATAGAAGGAGAGATGAAGGTCTTCCCAAACAAACAAAAACTGAAGGAACTCGTCACCACTAAACCAGCCCTATAAGAGATCCTAAGGGGGATTCTGTGAGACAAATCACCAGAGACATCGCTACAAGCATGAAACCTACAGACATCACAATGACTCTAAACCCATATCTTTCTATAATAACACTGAATGTAAATGGACTAAATGCGCCAACCAAAAGACATAGGGTATCAGAATGGATAAAAAAAACAAGACCCATCTATTTGCTGTCTACAAGAGACTCATTTTAGACCTGAGAACACCTTCAGGTTGAAAATGAGGGGATGGAAAACTATTTATCATGCTACTGGAAGTCAAAACAAAGCTGGAGTAGCCATACTTATATTAGACAAACTAGACTTTAAATTAAAGCTGTAACAAGAGATGAAGAAGGGCATTATATAATAATTACAGGGTCTATCCATCAAGAAAAGCTAACAATTACAAATGTCTATGCGTCGAATACGGGAGCCCCCAAATATATAAAACAATTACTTACAAACATAAGCAACCTTATTGATAAGAATGTGGTCACTTCAGGGGACTTTAACACCCCACTTATAGAAATGGATAGATCATCTAGACACACGGTCAATAATGAAACAAGGGCCCTGAATGATCCATTGGATCAGATGGACTTGACAGATATATTTAGAACTCTGCATCCCAAAGCAACAGAATATACTTTCTTCTCGAGTGCACATGGAACATTCTCCAAGATAGATCACATACTGGGTCACAAAACAGCCCTTCATAAGTATACACGAATTGAGATCATACCATGCATACTTTCAGACCACGATGCTATGAAGCTTGAGATCAACCACAGGAATTCTTACAACCAATCCCTCAGATTACAAGCAATTATCAGGGAATACTATGAAAAATTAGATGCCAACAAACTGGAACACCAGGAAGAAATGGACAAATTCCTAAACACCCACACACTTCCAAAACTCAATCAGGAGGAAATAGAAAGCTTGAACAGACCCATAACCAGAGAAGAAATTGAATCAGTTATCAAAAATCTCCCAACAAATAAGAGTCCAGGACCAGATGGCTTCCCGGGGGAGGTTTACCAGACGTTTAAAGCAGAAATAATACCTATCCTTCTCAAGCTATTCCAAAAAACAGAAAGGGAAGGAAAACTTCCAGACTCATTCTATGAAGCCAGTATTACTTTGATTCCTAAACCAGACAAAAACCCAGTAAAAAAACAGAATTATAGGCCAATATCCCTGATGAATTTGGACGCAAAAATTCTCAGTAAGATACTAGCAAATCGAATTCAATGGCATATAAAAAGAATTATTCACCATGATCAAGTGGGATTCATTCCTGAGATGCAGGGCTGGTTCAACTTTCGCAAATCAATCAACGTGATCCATCACATTAATAAAAGAAAAGATAAGAATGATATGATCCTGTCAATTGATGCAGAAAAAGCATTTGACAAAATTCAGCAACTTTTTAATAAAAACCCTCAGGAAAGTCGGGATAGAAGGAACATACTTAAACATCATAAAAGCCATTTATGAAGAGTCCACATCTAACATCATCCTCAATGAGGAAAAACTGAGAGCTTTCTCCCTGAGATCAGGAACAAGACAGGGATGTCCACTCTCACTGCTGTTGTTTAACATAGTGTTGGAAGTCCTAGCATAAGCAATCAGAAAACAAAAGGAAATCAAAGCCATCAAAGGTGGCAAAGATGAAGTTAAGCTTTCTCTTTTTGCAGATGACATGATATTATATGTTGAAAATCTGATAGACTCCACCAAAAGTCTGCTAGAACTGTACATGAATTTAGCAAAGTTGCAGGATACAACATCAATGTACAGAAATCAGTTGCATTCTTATACACCAATAATGAAGCAACAGAAAGACAAATAAAGAAACTGATCCCATTCACAATTGCACCACAAGCATAAAATACCTAAGAATAAATCTAACCAAAGATGTACAAGATCTGTATGCTGAAAATTATAGAAAACTTATGAAGGAAATTGAAGAAGATATAAAGAAATGGAAAAACATTCCATGCTCATGGGTTGGAAGAATAAAGATTGTCAAAATGTCAATACTACCCAAAGCTATCTACACATTCAGTGCAATCCCAATCAAAATTGCACCAGCATTCTTCTCGAAGCTAGAACAAGCAATCCTAAACTTCATATGGAACCACTAAAGACCCCAAATAGTCAAAGTAATTTTGAAGAAGAAGACCAAAGCAGGAGGCATCACAATCCCAGACTTTAGCCTCTACTACAAAGCTGTAATCATCAAGACAGCATGGTATTGGCACAAAACAGACACATAGACCAATGGAATAGAATAGAAACCCCAGAACTAGACCCACAAATGTATGGCCAACTAATCTTTGACAAAGCAGGAAAGAATATCCAATGGAAACAAGACAGTCTCTTTAACAAATGGTGCTGGGAGAACTGGACAGCAACATGCAGAAGGTTGAAACTAGACCACTTTCTCACACCATTCACAAAAATAAACTCAAAATGGATAAAGGACCTGAATGTGAGACAGGGAACCATCAAAACCCTAGAGGAGAAAGCAGGAAAAGACCTCTCTGACCTCAGCTGTAGCAATTTCTTATTCGACACATCCCCAAAGGCAAGGGAATTAAAAGCAAAAATGAACTACTGGGACCTCATGAAGATAAAAGCTTCTGCACAGCAAAGGAAACAATCAACAAAACTAAAAGGCAACCAACAGAATGGGAAAAGATATTTGCAAATGACATTTCAGACAAAGGGCTAGTATCCAAAATCTATAAAGAGCTCACCAAACTCCACACCCAAAAAACAAATAATCCAGTGAAGAAATGGGCAGAAAACATGAATAGACACTTCTCTAAAGAGACAGCCAGATGGCCAACAGGCACATGAAAAGATGCTCAACGTCACTCCTCATCAGGGAAATACAAATCAAAACCACACTCAGATATCACCTCATGCCAGTCAGAGTGGCCAAAATGAACAAATCAGGAGACTATAGATGCTGGAGAGGATGTGGAGAAACGGGAACCCTCTTGCACTGTTGGTGGGAATGCAAACTGGTGCAGCCACTCTGGAAAACAGTGTGGAGGTTCCTCAAAAAGTTAAAAATAGACCTACCCTATGACCCGGCAGTAGCACTGCTAGGAATTTACCCAAGGGATACAGGAGTACTGATGCATTGGGAAACTTGTACCCCAATGTTTATAGCAGCACTCTCAACAATAGCCAAATTATGGAAAGAGCCTAAATGTCCATCAACTGATGAATGGATAAAGAAATTGTGGTTAATAGACACAATGGATTACTACGTGGCAATGAGAAAGAATGAAATATGGCCCTTTGTAGCAACGTGGATGGAACTGGAGAGTGTCATGCTAAGTGAAATAAGCCATACAGAGAAAGACAGATACCATATGTTTTCACTCTTAGGTGGATTCTGAGAAACTTAACAGAAACCCATTGGGGAGGGGAAGGAAAAAAAAGAGGTTAGAGTGGGAGAGAGCCAAAGCATAAGGGACTCTTAAAAACTGAGAACAAACTGAGGGTTGATGGGGGGTGGGAGGGTGGGGAGGGTGGGTGATGGGTGTTGAGGAGGGCACCTTTTGGGATGAGCACTGGGTGTTGTATGGAAACCAATTTGACAATAAATTTTATATATTGAAAAAAATAAATAAATAAATTCTAAGCAACAGTATAACTGAAGGTTCTCCAAATCTCCCTTAACTAGATGGAGAATCCTCTAGATATCTCAGGAAGTGCTTATGCATACAACATCCTACAAAGTTTTGCATACTTAAAGTTATTTCCTTTAACCTTCATATACTTGGAAGATAGATTGGCTCCAAACTAATTTTTATATCACATTTTATTTCTTTGAATCTTTTGGAAATATAGATCCATTGTTGCCTTTCTTTGCATACTACTATCAAGAAGTCAGATTCCATCCTGACTTTCTTTCCTATCGACCTTGTTCAGTTATTTTGGTAAGAGGCTCAGAAGATACAACATTTTTTTTTAATTTTTTTTAACGTTTATTTATTTTTTTTTTTGAGACAGAGAGAGACAGAGCGTGAATAGGGGAGGGACAGAGAGAGGGGAGACACAGAATCCGAAACAGGCTCCAGGCTCTGACCTGTCAGCACAGAGCCCAATGCAGGGCTTGAACTCACGGACCGAGATTATGACCTGAGCCGAAGTTGGACGCCTAACTGACTGAACCACCCAGGCGCCCCGGTACAACATTTTAAATAGGTAATAATTTTACTAGGCTAGGCCTTGGAATTCACCATTTTGTACCAACTTTTCCAAATTCATTATAAAATATATCATTATGTATATATTCTGGTCTTTTATTTTTGACACGTTAATAAAAAAATTTTGATATGTTAATTCTACTCTATTGCATTTTAAATTATACAAATATTGACTACCCCTTGCCCAGTTCTATGAAACATCCTTTTATTCTGTATCTCCCATTGTAATTTTGGCCATTCTGTTCTCCATTGGGTATCTGGTAGTTGATTCCTCATTTTTGTGTTTGTGAGGTTCAGCAAAACGGTGTTTAGAACAAACTAACAATTTTTACCTGTTTTTTTTTAACCCATTTCTTCTTAATAAGACAGACTTTACACAAATTCTAATAGCTGCAGTTTGGGTGATTACACAATGTTTTATATTACAACATACAATAATATGAATTCAGAGTTAGACTGTGTGCAGTATTTTATTCCCTGAACAACCAAGGAGCATAAGGGAACATTCATATGATTCCCAAATTTCAAGAAAGTGACAATTTGACCAGCTCTATTCTGTAAAGGTTTTTTGTTTTTTGATTATTGTTTTTCCTGGTTTTTGGAAAAGGAATTTGTAGGTTTTTTGTTTTTTTTTCATCATGATAAGTGTACTTTTTAATCCCCATCCTCTATTTCACCCATCCCCCACTACCCTTCCCTTGGTAATCACCACTTTGCTCTCTATAGTTATGAGTCTATTACTTTGTCTGTCTCTTTTCTTCCCTTTGCCTATTTGTTTTGTTTCTTAAATTCCACATATAAGTGAGATCATATGGTATTTGTCTTTCTCTAACTGACTTATTTCACTTAGCATTATACTCTTGAGATCTGTCCACATTGTAGCAACTAGCAAGATTTCATTTTTTATGTATATGTATATATATATTATATATGTACATGTATATATATTATATATGTACATGTACATATATGTATATATGTATATGTATATATTATATATGTACATATACGTATATATGTATATGTACATGTATGTGTATATGTATATATACATGTATGTATATGTACATGTATATATGTGTGTATATATATACACATACACACACAGAGGTGGGTATATGTATCCCACCTCTTCTTTATCTATCTCTCATCTATTAAATGACACTTGGACTGCTTCCATAGTTTGGCTACTGTAAGTTGTAATTTTGTCTTGTTCAATTTTCTTCTGAGTAGCAGATGACTCTTACTGTTATTTCCAAATTTTCAGTCCTTTGTAGTCAAAGATTTTTAATTTCTGATTCAGATGTTCTTACAGATCTTGTATTACAGATTTAATGACATTTCATTTTATGATGGAATGTTATCATATATTTTTCCCTGCTTCATGGCTGGAATCATTATCAGCTTATACCCAGGTTCCAAAAGAAACAGATTTTAACAGAAAATTAAATGGACATTTCAGGTGGCCTCAAAATAAATCTCATGAAATTTCCAAATTGGGAAATTTTGCCTAAAAAGACTTAAGATGTTTACCATCAAAGGCAATATTTATTCTTAAAGTTATAAGATATATCATCATGTGTAAATTTCAAACACAAAAGGAGACATCATAGAAGATATTTCATTCTGCACAATTGTAGATTAAAAACAAGAAATACGAAATACAAAGGGAAGTAAATTCCACTCCACTATAAGAATAAAATTTCAACAAATAAAGTTTTTAAAAAGGCATTGTTTTGCTTCGTGGGGTGGTGAACAGTCAGTCCTGCAAGTCTAAACAGCACAGGCTTAATGCTTGAGCATGGAGTGTTCAGTGCTGCTTTGTATCCACGGTTAAGCAATACTACATAGGAGTTCCTTCTCTTTAACATTTTCTAAACCCCATCCTAGTTCTACTCTCTTTAATGAATGTTATTTCTTAAGTCATACCTTTTTGCTGTCACTTTATACATTTAAAGGGAATAGTTGAAAGCAAAGTTGAGATGAAAAAGATGTAACATTGTCCTCTTAGATGCCAGATCCTAATACGATCTCAAACACTAATAACTGTTTAACTATTTCTTTGCCCAATGTGTTACTTTCTGCATATATGATTATCAGACAATACTTAATATATGACAAAAATTATATTCATGTAACTGAGTGCATCTATTAACAAAAGTAACAACACAGCTGAATCAACTTAAGGACAAGCCTGATTTGCTTGCCAAAAATAACTTAGGAGAACCAATCATCCTTTACATAAGAATATTTTCAACCCAGTGACAGAGAAAAATATCAGCATACACCGGTACCTCGGCAAATGTGCCTTGAAATTCAAAAAACTTCCCAAGATTCTATAGACCAGTCAATATGTAAGTGAAACAAAAAGTGTATTTCAGTAATTTAAAATCTTAAAATATGCAAAATAGCCTTAAATAAATTTATAATCACACTATTGGCCTTTAATATGAAATAAACTACCCAAGATATTTGTGCTACTGAAATAAAGAAAACAAATGGTCTTAAGATAATATTTAACCCTTCAATACTTGTGCATACAGTATTGCTTGCAGAAGGCATGACTTGTTTTCTCATTTAGAGCTATTTAGAAGATCATCCTCAAACTCCATCTCCTCATTGCCAACTTCACGTCCTTGTTCCTCAATGTGTAGATAATGAGATTCAGAATGGGTGTGATCATAAAGTCCAAAATGGCAAGAAAACTTATCCACTGGCACTGTGGGAAATGGCCACACATAAACAAAGATGCATGGTCCGAAGAACAAAACCACCACAGTGATGTGAGCTGACAGAGTAGAAAAGGCTTTAGACAAACCACCTGAGGAACGTTTCCATACAGTGACCAGGATGAAGATATAGGAGATAAGCACTAAGAAGAAGGTGCCCATGGAAACGAACCCACTGTTGGTATTAACCATGAATTCCATTCTGTAGGTGTCTGTGCAGGCAAATTTGATAAGCCAAGGAAGGTCACAGTAAAAGCTATCTATCTCATTAGGACCACAAAAAGGCAAATGGACGACAAAAGCTAACTGGACCACTGCATGAATGAGGCCAATAACCCAAGCACCAGACAGAAGCAAAATGCACATCTGTGGGCTCATGATAGTCAGGTAGTGGAGGGGCTTGCATATGGCCACATATCTGTCCAAGGCCAGAGCAATGAGCAGGACCATCTCAGATCCAGCCAGGACATGAAGGGCAAACATCTGGTGACACACCCCTGAAAGTATGTGGTTTTGTGCCCAGAATACAGGTCACAATCATCTTAGAAACCCTTAAGGTGGAAAGACACAAATCAATAAAGGAGAGTTTAGCTAAAAGGAAGTACATGGGGGGTAATGTAAATGAGGATCAAAGGTCACTGTAAACACAAGGAGCTTTCCCAGGACCATTGTTACAGAAAACCCAGTAGAGAAAGCAAGGAGAAAATGTAGCACTGGTCCATAGGTAGAAAGTCCCAGGAATACAAATTAAGACTTCAGAGTAATTTGTTTCACATATTGGCTATGTCTAGTGATACCTAAAAGACCAAAACCAAAATAATAAAGAATTTATCAAAAATTATTATTTAAAAACACACATTTAAGCTTTTATTAAATCTGATTTAGGAAGAAATCTTCATTAAAGCTATAAGGTTTTTTTTTTAATTTTTTTTTATTTTTTTTTTATTTTATTTTTTTTTTTTTTTAATTTTTTTTTTTTATGTTTATTTATTTTTTGGGACAGAGAGAGACAGAGCATGAACGGGGGAGGGGCAGAGAGAGAGGGAGACACAGAATCAGAAACATGCTCCAGGCTCTGAGCCATCAGCCCAGAGCCCGACGCGGGGCTTGAACTCACGGACCGCGAGATCGTGACCTGGCTGAAGTTGGACGCTTAACCGACTGCGCCACCCAGGCGCCCCGGTTTTTTTTTGTTGTTGTTGTTTGTTTGTTTGTTTTTGTTCTTTGTTTTTTAAATAGTGTGTTAACTTATCCATTTGGCTAAAATACTTAATAACTAATATTCCTAATAAGCATCTACCATTTGCCTAGTACTATGTAAAGTTTTGAGGTAAAACACTGATCCTGACTTCAGGAGATTTACAGGTTAATGTTGGAATTAGACATTATAGCTTTACATAATAGCTATATACATATTATTTACATAATAGCTTTACAGAATTCTGATAATTGATTTAAAGGAATGAATTGGGAAGAATGTGTTTCTTAAGCAGAATCATAAAACTGCAAGTGACCCTTCCTTCAGCAAGATCCTCAGGGCCCTTCTAATGGAAGAAAGTGGCAATATCAGGAGATCCAACAGCTGGACATACATTTCTTTCTATGAAAGTCTCCCTAACCTTTTCTTCTTCAAACTGCATCTGAGATCAAGGAGGAAAACACAGAAATGAAAAAAACTAATTTTCCCATTGTATAGAAATGAAATTTTACTTAATTTTATTTATTTTTAAATATATTGTCAAATTGGTTTCCATAAAACACCCAGTGCTCATCCCAACAAGTGCCCTCCTTAATGCCCATCACCCACTTTCCACCTCTCCCCTATCCCCCATCAACCCTCAGTTTGTTCTCTGTATTTAAGAGTCTCTTATGGTTTGCCTCCCTCCCTCTCTGTAGCTACTTTTTCCCCTTCCCATCCCGCATGGTCTTCTGTTAAGTTAATCAAGATCCCACGTATGAGTGAAAATATATGGTATTTGTCTTTCTCTGACTGACTTGTTTCACTTGGCATAATACCCTCCAGTTCCATCCATGTTGCTGCAAATGGCCAGATTTCATTCTTTTTCATTGCCAAATAGTATTCCATTGTATATATAAACCACATCTTCTTTATCCATTCATCAGTTGATGGACATTTAGGTTCTTTCCATAATTTGGCTATTGTTGAAAGTGCTGCTATAAATATTGGGGTACAAGTGCCCCTATGCATCAGCACTCCTTTATCCCTTGGGTAAATTCCTAGCAGTGCTACTGCTGGGTCATAAGGCAGTTTTATTTTTAATTTTTTAAGGAACCTCCACACTGTTTTCCAGAGTGGCTGCGCCAGTTTGCATTCCCACCAACAGTGCAAAAGGGTTCCTCTTTCTCCACATCCTCTCCAGCATCTATAGTCTTCTGATTTGTTTGTTTTAGCCACTCTGACTGGTGAAGGTGGTATCTCAGTGTGGCTTTGATTTGTATTTCCCTGATGATGAGTGATGCTGAGCATCGTTTCATGTGTCCATTAACCATCTGGATATCTTCTTTGGAGAAGTGTCTATTCATGTCTTCTGTCCATTTCTTCATTGGATTGCTTGTTTTTTGGGTGTGGAATTAGCTGAGTTCTTTACAGATTTTGGATACTAGCCCTTTATCTGACATGTCATTTGCAAATATTTTTCCCCGTTCCATCGGTTGCCTTTAGTTTTATTGATTGTTTTCTTTGCAGTGCAGAAGCTTTATATCTTAATGAAGTCCCAAAAGTTCATTTTTGCTTTTAATTCCCTTGTCTCTGGAGATATGTCAAGTAAGAAATTGCTGTGGCTGAGGTCAAAGAGGTTGTTTCCTGCTTTCTCCTTTAGGGTTTTTATGGTTTCCTGTCTCACATTCAGGTCTTTCATACATTTTGAATTTATTTTCGTGTATGGTGTAAAAAAGTGGTCAAGTTTCATTCTTCTGCAAGTTGCTGTCCTGTTCTCCCAGCACCATTTGTTAAGTAACTAACATGACAGGGATGTCCACCCTCACCACTGTTGTTTAACATAGTGTTGGAAGTCCTAGCATCAGGAAGCAGACAACAAAAAGAAATCAAAGGCATCAAAATTGGCAAAGAAGAAGTCAAACTTTCACCATTAGCAGAAAACATGATACTCTACATGGAAAACCCAACAGACTCCACCAGAAGTCTGCTAGAACTGATACATGAATTCAGCAAAGTCTCAGGGTACAAAATCAACGTACAGAAATTGGTTGCATTTTTATACACCAACAATGAAGCAAGAGAAAGAGAAATAAAGAAACTGATCCCATTTACAATCGCACCAAGAACCATAAAATACCTAGGTATAAACCTAATCAAAGATGTAAAAGATCGGTATGCTGAAAACTATAGAAGGCTTATGAAGGAAATTGAAGAAGACACAAAGAAATGGAAAAACATTCCATGCTCATGGATTGGAAGAATAAATAGTTAAAATGTCAATACTGCCTAAAGCAATCTACACATTCAATGCAATCCCACAAAATTGCACCAGCATTCTTCTCAAAGCTAGAACAAACAATCCTTAAATTTGTATGGAATCACAAAAGACCCCAAATAGCCAAAGTAATATTGAAGAAGAAAAACAAAGTGGGAGGCATCACAATCCCAGACTTTAGCCTCTACTACAAAGCTATAATCATCAAGACAGTATGGTATTGGCACAAAAACAGACACATAGACCAATGGAATAGAATAGAGACTCCAGAACTGGACCCACAAATGTATGGCCAACTAATCTTTGACAAAGCAGGAGAGAGTATCCAATGAAATTTTACTTCAGATGGTAATTCTTAAATTTGGGGGCCCTGCTTTAAGAATTTGGCATTTAAATTACTTACCTGAAGGATTCTTTAGACAAAAATAGTTTGATTTAAAGACTATTTAAATATTTATGTTAAAGAAAAACATTTATAAAGCACAGAGAACTAAAAGATGAAGCAGCTTATCTCTTAGTGACTACAGGTAAATAAATATTTAAGATGCCTTCAAATTCAGGGGGCCTGGGTGGCTCAGTCAGTGGATAATCCCACACAATTTTAGCTCAGATCATGATAGCAGGGTCATGGGACTCTCTCTCCCTCTTCCCCTCTCTCCCACTCATGCTAATTATTTTTTTTTAAATTTTTTTCAACGTTTATTTATTTTTGGGACAGAGAGAGACAGAGCATGAACGGGGAAGGGGCAGAGAGAGAGGGAGACACAGAGTCGGAAACAGGCTCCAAGCTCTGAGCCATCAGCCCAGAGCCCGACGCGGGGCTCGAACTCACGGACCGCGAGATCGTGACCTGGCTGAAGTCGGACGCTTAACCGACTGCGCCACCCAGGCGCCCCGCTAATTATTTAAAAATAGAAAAAGAGGCCTTGAACGTCACTGAGCAAATTCTCAGTGACCTACTCTCCTGTCCATAAACAACATATTTTATGAGGTCACAGTTTTAGAATTAATATATCCTAGTGATGTATTTCTAAGAATGCATCATAGTCCATTAACAGAGACTTCTCACATAAGCAAATTATTCTAACCATCCTTTAAGAGCAACTACTCTTATAGATGGATAATGTGACAATTATCCAGGGGTTTTCAGTCATGACTGTGAATTAGAATTACCTGAAGTAGTTTATAGTAAAAAGCATATTTCTGGGATTTGTTCCCAGAATTCTAATTAAGCAAAGCAATGATGCATCCAGATTGTTCGCATTTTAAAAGCATCTCAAGTGATTTTAATGTAAGTAGTCTTCAAATTACAGTTTGAAAACACTGTATTCTGTATTTTAATTTATTTCAAAATAGGAAAGTGAGTTTCATAAACCCTTCTTCAAAATTCAAAGAAATTCCTTTATTTAAAATCTATGGTGGAATTTAAGAGACAAAGGAGAAAAAGAGAGAGAGAGGAGACAAACCAAGAAACAGACTCTTAACTAGAGAGAACTGTTACCAGAGGGAGGGTGGGTGGGTTGATGGGTAAAATGGGTGATGGGGATTAAGGAGTGCACTTGCAATGAGCACCCAGTGTTGTACGAAAATGTTGAAGCACTATATGGTACACCCGAAAATAACATTACACTGTATGTTAACTGGAATTTAAATAAAAATGTGTAAAAAATAAAATAAATGTATGGGTCTCTGTGCACTGACAATGACAAGTTCCCTGCAAAAGTCCACAGTTTGGGGAAAACAGGTGACTTTACTCACTCAAGTTTCACTAACATGGCAAGCAGCCATCCTTACCCAGTCCAGACACCTCACCTCCAGGGATTTCTGTGCCTAAAGCGAGGGTGCAGGGTCCATATCCATCTTCATGGATCTGACCAAGGCAAGGAGGAGAGCTGAGCAGAGATTGGGGATGAGACAAGAGCCACGGATACCTCTAAAAAGTCATAAACACCTGTGGGATCTAGCATCTCTTTCAGCATTTACTCTAGGACTGGTTCTGTGCTAAACATGCTGTGCGTGTGTGTGTATGTGTGCATAGTAACAGGACAAAATACAGGGTCCTCAGGAATCAGAGAAAAATTGAGGTAATAAGGGAAGCCTTTGCTAATCATCAGGACTGGATTAAGTTTCCCTCTCCTATACTCTCAGACATCATGTTTATCTCTATCATAGCTCTCACCTGACAGCATATTTTGTGACTATATAACTTGCTTTAATTCCACTAAACTGGGAATGTGTGTTCCTAAATACTCTATATCCACCCCTAGCTCCATTCATGGAATCTGAAACACAGCAGATGCTTGACAAACATTTAATTGCATAAATAAATGTGTGAATAGTATTAAATATATCTTGATGGTAAAAAAAAAATGGCTATGTGTAATGTCTACAAAGTCAATAATCAGTGTTATACCAATAAAAACCAAGGAAATTAATCCTAAGGCAGCTTTCCTTTTAAGTTCTTTTCCCCCCCCCCCCCCCCCCGTTACAGGCATTATAGAAGCACTGCAGAAGCTGAAGTGTCTGTGATGTGATTCTTGTCCCAAAAGAACACTCAATTCAAGTGGAAGACAGTCCAAGACTAGTCCCTTCTCTGCGTCTCGTTCTCATGAACTCTCTGGAAAGCCCTCGATTTTGGCATTTTAACCAGGACTACGTGTAAAAGAGTACTAATCACCCCCTCACTGGGACAACCCCAAAAACTTATTTTCCCCTCATTTTTGGGACCAGACTGACCACAGCTGCTGTCTGCCCCACACAACTAAGAAATCACTGCCATGTCCCTGACAGAAAGCTGCCTGAGGTTGGGTCAAAGTTGAGGTGTACAATGTAATAATTCCGTCTGTATATACTGTGAAATCATCATCACAATACAGGCCCCAACTACATGACCAGGAGGAAGGAGGGCTGTACCAGAGGCCGACCCAGAGAACAATCCTTACGGGGAGCCGTTATGTGGGACCCATCAAGAACGTGCTCGGCAGGAACATCACACAAAGAGGGGACACTGCATGAGGAGAACAGGCGGGGCACGCTCTTCCACAGCAAGAACCCGCCCGTGGACGCCACCCGCTTCTTCTCCACGGCCCGGCACCGCCTCTACACCTGCGTGCTGACGGTCCACCTACCTGGCCGAGATCCAGGGTCCCCAAAAAGTGGCTGCTGACATCTAAGGATCCTCAACAGGAAGCAGGCCATGCCTCGGAGGAGTCCCCGCTGGCCAGCGCCCCCACGTTGTCAGGAAGGCCCATCTGCCCTCAAGGCGTCCACGCCCACCTGAGGTCTCACGGAGGCAGCCAGGCTTCCCCCCAGTGTGTGTTCGACCAGCGGCCAATCCTGCCCGGAGACCCCCTGGACATCACCGGCCGCCCAGCCAGGTGGTGCCATAGACGTGCAAGCACAGAGGTCCGAGAGAAGGCAAACCAGGGGGCACCACGTCCTGACCACACTGCAGCCCTCCTGACGGCGCCCGGGGCCCTGGCCCAACTCCCCACTGCGCCTGCGCGCCGCCCACCTGAGGCTCCACCAAGGCCTGGAGCCCTCGCATTCTCAGCACACCTGGGAATGCCCCGCCTCACAGGTTTCTGGGTCCTACTCCGCGCGGTAACTCTTGCTTGCTGCTGTTTCTTTTGATTTTAGAGGCAACAGAAATGCCCAAACAGCTGAAACTTATTTGGCTGGAGGGCGGGGAGAGGAGTCAGGGCAACCAACACTTTTTGTCCCATTTCTTCAAAGGGAAACTCAAGTGTCCCTGCAAAATTTTGCAATAAAGCCATTAAGAGGAAAAAATGAAATAGAGTCCCATAGAAATGCTGTTTACTTATAAAAAGATTTAACCTAGAAGACACGACATATTTTTCCTCCTTTTTTATTTCAATGTATTCTAGCAGGTTTATAAATACAACTTTTAGGGGCGCCTGGGTGGCTCAGTCAGTTGAGCGGCCGCCTTCGGCTCAGGTCATAATCTCACAGTTTGTGGGTTCCAGCCCCGCATCGGGCTCTGTGCTGACAGCTTAGAGTCTGGAGCCTGCTTCTGATTCTGTGTCTCCCTCTCTCTCTGCTCCTCCCCCACTCATGCTCTGTCTCTCTCTCTCTCCTTCAAAAATAAATAAAAACATTAAAAAAAATTTAATAAATACAACTTTTATCCTTCAGATTTTAGGCCTTCTTTTGCTCTCTTCAAAATGGGATTTAACCTGGAAGACACGACATATGTTTCCTCCTTTTTTATTTCAATGTATTCTAGCAGGTTTATAAATATAACTTTTATCCTTCAGATTTCAGGCATTCTTTTGCTCTCTCCAACAATATAAGAGAGGAATAAGGTGTCATCTTCCTGAAAGCTTTTTATAACCACTCTTTTCTTCGTTTTAAGTATAATTGACATATACAGTCCTATTAGTTTCCAGTGTACATCAGTGATTTGATATTTTGATATATTATGAAAAGGATTCCCACAGGAAGTCTAGTTGCTAGGTGTCCACATACTAAGTTACTATGATATTATTGACTAATTCCCTATGCTGTACTTCATATTCCTGAAATTTATTTTATAATTGAAACTTTGTGTCTATTTCCCTTCATTTATTTTGCCCATCCCTCTCCCTCCTCCCATATGACAACCACCAGTTTGTTCTCTGTATCTGTAAGTCTGGGTCTCCATTGTTTGTTTCTTTTGTTTTTGAGACTCCACATATAAGTGCAATCATATGGCATTTGTCTTTCTCTGACTTCACTTACCATAAAACCTTCTAGGTCCATCTATTTTGTTCTAAATGGTAACATTTCCTCCTTTTTTAATGGTGGAATAATATTCCACCATAAATATATTCAACTACTTCATTCATTCATCTAAACTTGGACACTTAGGTGGCTTCCAAATCTTGGCTATTGTAAATAATACTAAGTGAGCATAGGGGTGTATATATCTCTTTGGAGTTTTTAAACTCTTTAAATGTTTACATATAAACATAAAAAAAAATTAACTGTCTAAAGTCTATGAAACCAAAACACAGTATTATTGCAGTAGCAAGCAAGAGGAGTGCTGAGAAATTTTTCCTAAGGCAGATGTTTTCAAACTGTGTTCTTTTAGTGTTTATGCAAATGTGTAAGATTACAGTCATTAGAGAAGCCAGAAGTACCCAGGAGCATGTTTCTCCTGATTAAAAACATTGTCTAAAATTACTGGAAGCTTTGGGGCGCCTGGGTGGCGCAGTCGGTTAAGCGTCCGACTTCAGCCAGGTCACGATCTCGCGGTCCGTGAGTTCGAGCCCCGCGTCGGGCTCTGGGCTGATGGCTCAGAGCCTGGAGCCTGTTTCCGATTCTGTGTCTCCCTCTCTCTCTGCCCCTCCCCCGTTCATGCTGTGTCTCTCTCTGTCCCAAAAATAAATAAACGTTGAAAAAAAAATTAAAAAAAAAATAAATAAAATTACTGGAAGCTTCATCCAATTATTCACATAATTTGAATATTACCCAATTCTCTCCTTTGGTTTGGTGTTCCAGAATCAACATATAAGAAAATTGTTTAAATTCTCTGACCATTTGGTTAATATAAAATTTAACTCTTGCTTATGATTATCTTTTTAGGTTCCAAAGACATTTAAAAGCTCAGCATAAGATCTGAATCTGGCACACTCAAACATACTTCCTAATAGATGACTCCCCAAGGGACAGATCAACTCATTAAGATGCAGTGTAGATCCAGTGTTTAAAAATCTGTGGGTAAAAATGTTTTAATTTCCTGATCCAGTGCATATTAAATAGTAACACAATACCTTAATTTATACCATGAAATATTGAGCCATAAAATACTGATTCTTCCCATGTGAAAATTAACTTCTGTAATTGAATTTCACTGGCATGCATTCATATTTTTCAATAAAAACATTAAGCATAATGCACATTCACAAGGAAAAGTACACTTTTTAAATCAATAGGATCTTGAAATAGTGTCTTTTTTCCTCCTTGCAGTCTTTCAAAGCCAGGAGAAAGATTCATAGAGCATTTTATTCTTGGGTTAGTTTCCTTGTGCTGAATGTCTCGTGTCTTGAATGCCTATGAACTGACAGCTCTTGCTGTGTTGGACTATGATTAGGAAAATAAAATCCATTTTATATAAATATTTTAGACAAAATAAAATAGTAAGAGAAATCTCATCATAACAGAGTTGAAGAGGGGCACCTGGGTGGCTCAGTTGGTTAAGTGTCCAACTTCAGCTCAGGTCATAATCTCACAGTTTGTTGGTTCAAGCCCCATGTTGGGCTCTGTGCTGACAGCTCAGCGCCTGGAGCCTGCTTCAGATTCTGTGTCTCCCTCTCTCTCTGCCCCTCCCCAACTTGTGCTCTGTCTCTTTCTCAGAAATCAATAAACATGTAAAAAAAGTTCTAAAAAAACAGAGAAAGAAAATCACCAAGTACAAAGTGAAATTGTTGGGTTAAACATGTATGTACGTGTATGTGTGTGTATATAGATTTATATTATATAGTTATTATATGATCATGCTAATGTCATAGTACAATGCAGTTATAGTTATAAACTATGTTTATAATATAAAATTATATAATATTGTGATATACAAAAACAAATAAGTGATGTTATAGTTATATTATAAAATTATATTAATAATATAAAATTATATTATATAGAATAAAACTATATATATATATATATGATTTTTGTTGAAATCAACTATTTCTCTGAAATATAACACAATACAAATTCTATCAATAAACCATCAGATTGAAATATTTGAGCAGAATAATATTAAAGAAATTATATACACTGAATGAGTAAGAACATGTAGCTCTATGCAAAGCTGGAATTCAGTGAGAAGTCACATGTTGGTTACACAGCTTCTTCATAGCTGTTTTCATCTCTTTATTTCTCAATGTGTAGATAAGGGGGTTCAAGAGAGGAGTAAAAATGGTATAAAATACAGATAAGAGCTTGTCCACAGAGAACCGACTGAAAGGCCACACATAAATGAAAATGCAGGGCCCAAAGAAGAGCAGGACTACCATGATATGTGCAGAGCAAGTAGAGAGTGCTTTGGATACCCCACCAGCAGCATGCTGTCGGACAGTGATGAGAATAACAGTGTAGGAGACCAAGAGGAGCACAAAACAGCTCATAGACAGCAACCCACTGTCTGAGATCATGAGTATACCCAAGACATAGGTGTCCATGCAGGCAAGCTTGATCACAAGAGGAAGGTCACAGAAGAAGCTGTCCACTTCATTGGGGCCACAGTAAGGTAAATTCACAGTAAAGGCTACTTGGCTGATGGAGTGCACAAATCCAATGACCCATGAAACCAACACCAGTCCCATACAGGTTTTCCGACTCATCATGGTCATGTAATGCAAAGGTTTGCATATAGCCACATATCTGTCATAGGCCATGGAAACCAGAAGCACCATCTCAGCCCCACCAATAAAGTGCAGGAAGAAGATCTGAGCCATACATCCTCCAAAGGAGATGAGCTTTCGATCACTAAGAAAGTCCCTGATCATCTTGGGGGTGGCAAATGAGGCTAGCCATATGTCCAAGAAGGATAGATTTCCCAGCAGGAAGTACATAGGGGAAGAGTGCAAGTGGGGGTCAGAAATTACAGTGACCACAATAATGAGGTTACCCAACACAGTGACCACATAGATCCCAGAGAAAAATATAAAGAAAAAATGTTGGAGATGCTGTGAAGTGCAGAGTCCATACAACACAAATTCTGACACCAAGGAATAATTCTGCAGTTCCATTATCTCAAGTTTCAGATTTTGTTCTGAATCTATATAAAGAAAAGAGATGGATACGAAAGGACCTGTCAACTATCAGGCACATGAAAGTGATCAACTAAATTTTATCAGAATATAATTTTAATTTGTAGGACATAACATAAAATAGAATACAGAGAAGATTAAAACGAAGTCCAACAGCAGAGTTTGCTTTTCTCCCATGTTCAGGCTGCTTGGAATCTTCCTTTAAAAAAAAAAACCCACTTTATTAAAATAAAATGTACCTACCTACCAAAATGCACCCATTTTAAGTGTAAAACTCAACGATTTTTAAACAAATTTACAAAGTTATGCAACCATTCCCATAATGCTTGTTTTGAAATCTTAACAATGTAGACTCCTTCCAGATTTCTCCTGGTAGTCATTGGACTATCTTCTTCTACAGTATTTGTTTGCTCTTTCACAAGCTCACTCATTCAGACCATACCTATGTAACATTGACAGTTTCTCATTCTCACTTAATTCAGTTGTTAAAGCAATTAGCATAAAGAGAAATAAATCAATTAACCTAGGGTTTATATAGTTCCCTAATCTCTTTTAATCTCTTTTAATCCATTGGGTTTGGGATTAAAAAGCCAATGATCTAATTCATTTGTAGATTTATTTTGTATAAATTGACTACTTATGATAGGATTTGGGGATGGCTTCAATGCAAAAGATGTTTTCCAAGACCTCTCAATAAGGACCAGAGCATAAAACTTATGCAATAATATCTTGGTGCGTAGCTTTTACAATATACATGAGTGGCTGATAAATTCAACATTTGATTAAAAATGTAGTTCTGAGTTTCCATAAGAACTGAGATGGGATGGATAAGTCTAATCCATTTATCATGAGAAATGAACTGGCACCCCAGTCTTCTCACTAGGAGGAAGATATGGTATAAAATGTTTTACAAAGACATTGAACAGAATTCTGCATGGGTAATTTCACAAAAGATGTAGAATTGTCCTCTTTTGAGTTTTTTTTATGTTGGCCCTTTTTAAAATTGAAGGATATAACATGAAATAATAGTTGGTAATACTTCTACAGGGAACTAAAGTAACATATTCCATATCTGAAATATTCCAATGATGTAAACATGATATAGTGATAGAATTTAAAAATCTAGAGGAATTCATGGTTGTTATATCTCTTTTAGTCTACTCAAATAGCACCCATCTTGCCCAGGCTTTTGTCAGGATAATAGGAATTCAAATTCTTTAGTTCCAACTTGCCATTTTCCAAATCAAATATTTTAAAAGATTTAATGGCAAAACTTTCTGTGAATAGGTACTACCCCTCTTTAGAAGGGGATTATAGGGGTACCTGAGTGGCTCAGTCTATTGAGTGTCTGACTCTTGATTTTGGTTGGTGTCATGGTCTCAGGGTCATGGGATCGAGACCTAAGTCAGGCTCCATCCTGACCATGGAGCCTGCTTAAAATTCTCTCTCTCTCTCTCTCTCTCTCTCTCTCTCTCTCTCTCTCTCTCTTTCTCTGCCCTTCTCCCTCACTTGGGCTGTACTCTCCCTCTAAAAAAAAAAAAAAAAAGGAGAAGGAGAAGAGGAGGAGGACAAGAAGGAAGAAGGAGAAGTAGAAGAAGAAGAAAAAAAAGAAGAAGAAGAAGAAGCAGGAAGAGGGTGCAGAGGAGGAGGAGGAGGAAATTATAAATCTGAAGTTAAAGACCACTGTGGACCCAATGGCTATAATCACAATTCAGAATCTGTTCACAAGTTTAGTTAGATGACCCTGACACTATCCTAGCATACATATTACTGGGTTTAATTTAGTGTTTTCTAGAGATTAAGTGAATGGAAAGTTGAAATAATCAAAAGGAAAACTCAGGAAACAAAAATTTTTTTTAAATGTTTAACTTTCTATTGAATTAAAGATGCTCTAAAATTAGATATTGGTGATAATTGCACTCTGTATATATACTAAAAACCATTGACTTGTACATTTAAAATAAGTAAACTTTATGGTATGTAAATTATATACCAATAAAGCTCTTTTAAAAATGTAAGTTAAAAGAAGCAGAATAAATGAACTTAAGTAGGGCTCTGATTTCAGAGAACTCTTTGTGATTTACAATGGCATTTTAAACATTATTCAATGAATGTTAAATTTGTAATCAGAAACAATTATGGTTGATTTTGCATACTTATAAATGCTACTTAAAAAACAAATACAGCACCTGGGTGGCTCAGTCAGTTGAGATTCTGACTCTTGATTTCAGTTCAGGTCATGATCCCAGGATCATAGGATTGAGCCCCATGTTGAACTCTACACTGTGCACGGAGCTTGCTTAAGATTCTCTCTTCCGACCTGTGCTCACTTGCTCGCTCTCTCTCTCAAATGAAAAAAAATAAAATAAAACAATAACAAAATTTGATTTTAACTGACAAGTTAATTTATTTCCTCCAATGATTTTTATGTAAAAATACAACACAATAAATTAGTCTCTGGCTAACTTGTATATTCAGACACATATTCACTAAATATCTATCAAAGGCTGTTTACTAACCTGGAGTTAAGATGCTCACTGCTGATGCTGCAGATCCCTCAATTTGTATTTCAAATCTACTATGTTTGAATGGAACTTTTGAAAACATGCATTTTTTGTTTGTTTGTTTTTTCTGTAGAGGATTTAATGATCTCTTTCTCCTATTCCTGGAAAATAATTCAGGAAAAGCATCACTTTAAGAAGCTAGAGAACTTCATATGTGAATCTTCTTTTAACTTTAGATATAAATATCTATCTCTTCTTTCCCTCAAGCTAAGAATCCCTTAAAGATGGGACATTGATGGCCAATTACTGTAATGGAGCTTGGGGAATAAACTATCTTCAAGTAGAAATTTGTGCTAATAAATCATGTTCATTTCCCCAAGTGACGAAAAAGAAAGATTTTAAAGATGTCAAATTCTATAAACACATTTGCAATTATTTAATGTATACTTATCCAGTTAATAGACTGAAAATGTGCTTTTCCTTTAGATGACAAAATTAACAACATACGTTTTATTTTAATTTTTTTAACATTTTTTCATCTTTTGAGAGACACAGTGCAAGTGGAGTAGGGGCAGAGAGAAAGGGAGACACAGAATCTGAAGCAAGCTGCAGGCTCTAAGCTGTCAACACAGAGCCCAACACGGGCTCGAACTCACAAACTGTGAGATCATGACCTGAGCTGAAGTCAGCTGCCTAACCAACTGAGCCACCCAGGTGCCCCAACAGCATACATTTAAAAAAATATATTGAAAATATGCCAACCTTGTACTTTTTTTTTAATGTAACTTTGATCATGCAAAATACTTTGGAGCATCAGATTTGTATGTGCCAAAATATTTCTCCAGATTCGTATGGTCATGTATAATGAAATTTCCTAGTGTCTGGGTTACTTTGTACATTGTTTATGATTGTTATCCCACTTACCTCCCTGAATCATTTTGAAGTTAATTCAAAATTCTTTTCTAATGGCCATACATCAATTGCAAATATCCTAGAACGTTCTGGTGAATGATCATCATGTTTGCAACTATTCACATTACCTTCAATTCCATATTAGGTGTTTGAGCACAACCCAGTTTAGAAGGGATGTCAGTGCCAAATCAGTATCTGGGTATAATAAGATGTTTCATGTTCTAAACTGGCTTTAGATTATTGTGTTTCACTGTAAAGGAATCATAAAACCTTTCTAAGTTTCTCTTTCTCTATTTAAAACACACAATAATTGCTGAAGAAAAATTGTAGAACTAACTTCTATGCATCAATGTCATTTGTTTTTGATATTCAGTCATTATGCAGGTACAAATATGCTATATAAAGCCAAGAATTATGGAGAAGCTTATGACAAATAACAAGTGAATGTTTGATTTGAAGGTAGAGTAAGATTTCCTAAACATGATGATTAATTTTAAGTGTCAATTTGGGGAAGTGTTTTTGGATGAAATTAACCTTGAAATTCCTGAACTCTGAGTAAAATAGATTCCCCTTCACAAGGTGGGTGGGACTTATCCAATCATTTGGAGACCTGACTAGAACAAAAAGACTGGCCTTCCCAAGCAAGAAAGTATTCTCCAGTAGACTGTCTTTGGATTTCATCTGCATCACCAGTTCTCCTGGGACTCCAGCCTTCTAGTCTACAGTATAGATTCTGGACTTGCCAGCCTCTGAAAAACACATGAACCATTCCTTGTAATAAATATCTCCCCACCCCCATCTCTCTCTCTCTCTCTCTCTCTCTCTCTCTCTCTCTCTCTCTCTCTTTCTCTCTTTCTTGAAAACCTTAACTGATATGCTAACTATAAATCCAGTAATAGAAGAATTCAGAAAGCAAAATAACAATATACAAAAATATGTAAAATTAAAAAAAATCCTTTGTATTTGAGGAAGTGTCACTTATATCCAACTACAAACTAGTTAACTCTATTTCCAATCTTGTGACCCCCAAAGTCACTACATAGTGTTGTGTAGACTTTAACTGCTCAAGATCTACTGGGGGGCCAAGGTCTGTGGGGACTAATATCTAGCCTGTGCCCCACCCATCCAACAAACAATATATCCTGACCAGGCCTTTGGAAGTACTTTGGAAGTACTTTTTTCCTAACCCACACAAAGCTCCAGTGTGGCTACATTAGCCCTGATGACAAAGTCCTAATACCCTTG
This sequence comes from Lynx canadensis, assembly GCF_007474595.2. Taxonomy (NCBI): domain Eukaryota; kingdom Metazoa; phylum Chordata; class Mammalia; order Carnivora; family Felidae; genus Lynx; species Lynx canadensis. The sequence goes on along the minus strand of NC_044308.2, from coordinate 70,302,488 downwards.
ACACAGAAAAAGTATTTATAAATCAATAAGTGAGGGAAACCTGAAGAGGAAAATGAGGAAATAATTCAAAAAAATTATTTTTTAAAAGGAAGAGAACTAATAGTCCAATAAACATTAAAAAGTTGACCTCAATAACCAAAAATAACAAGAGATACTTGTATTCAAATATCAATTTGTAATAAATATATCAAACTCATGGTCAGGTCTGATGAAAATGGATAATTTAGTAATAAAAGTAACAATACAAATTTAAATGCCTGACATCTACTGAGGGCTTACTCTATGCCAGCACTATGTTGATTTTTTCAATTAATCTTCACAAAATTCTAATGAGAGAAACACTATCATTCCCAGTTTACAAATGAGGACACTGAAGCTAACATGTTTGGATGCACACACTGTCAGCTGCAGAGTCGTTGCTCTAACCCAGGCACAGAATCCATATTCTTAAACTGTGGAATGCTGCCTCCCCACTCCTAATAAGATTGTATGTCAGTAATGAATATTAACTTATATGTTAGCTAACTAGAATTTAAATAAAAACTTCAAACAACAAATAAACAAAAAGAATGTCAGTACAACTTTCAGATAGCCACTTTGGAAATATAAATCAAGTTCCTTGAAAAATGCCAATAGACCTTGACCTAGGCATTTCTATAGTAAAAGATGTGTATTACAGCGTTGTGGATTAATATGTTAAAAATTATAACAATTTAATTTTGCCACAATACTTAATATCAATTAAAGTAGATCAGTGTATAGAAGGTAATGACAAGAAAAATAACATTTTCAGTACATATTTCAATATGTTAAGAAAGGATGATGGTGTTTTGTTTAAAAAAAAAAGGATGCGGGGCGCCTGGGTGGCGCAGTCGGTTAAGCGTCCGACTTCAGCCAGGTCACGATCTCGCGGTCCGTGAGTTCGAGCCCCGCGTTAGGCTCTGGGCTGATGGCTCGGAGCCTGGAACCGGTTTCCAATTCTGTGTCTCCCTCTCTCTCTGCCCCTCCCCCGTTCATGCTCTGTCTCTCTCTGTCCCAAAAATAAATAAAAAAACGTTGAAAAAAAAAAAAAGGATGCTACACTACACATGTAGTGTTCATTTGTAGAATGCATTGGTGAATGAAACTGATAAAAATTGCTTCCCTTACGGTACTTACATTCTCACAGAAAACACAGACACATAAACACAAACAAAATAGTAATTTACAATAAATGTAAGGGAAAAAAATCAAGCAGGTTAAGAGATAATGGAAATGCCAGAGTTTTGGGGCACCTGGGTGGTTCAGTTAAGCGTCCAACTTTGGCTCAGGTCTTGATCTCGTGGTTTGTGAGTTCCAGCCCCACATCAGGCTCTGTGCTGATAGCTTGGAGCCTGGAGCCTACTTCGGATTCTGTGTCTCCCTCTCTTTCTGCCCCTCCCCTGCTCATGCTCTGTCTCTCTCTGTCTCTCAAAAATAAATAAATGTTTTAAAAAAATTTAAAAAAAAAGAAATGCCAGAGTTTTAATTTTAAATAGGATGTTGAGAATAGGCTTCATTGCAAACGTGACTTTTGACCAAAGACTTAAAGGAGGTGATGGGATCCTCCAGGAGTACATCTAGATGCGGAAAGTGAAACAGAGAAAACAGCCAGTGAAGAGGCACTTAGGTGGCTGCCGCCGACAATGTTCAAACAATTCCCGTGACTAAAGTGGAATGAAGTACAGAGTCATTGGGACAGTAAACAATTGTGGGTGGTGCCCAAATCCTGTAGCTCCCTGTAAGACATATGCTATATATTAATTAATTAATTAATTAATTAAGACATTAGATGGTTCCCATATCCTTTTATAGGTTCTGCTGAGAACAAATGTAACATTTGCATTCATTTGTCACATAATGAGAAATGTTATTAAGGCATTTTTTTGACAAACATTTAATTCTTACTGTACGACAAATTTTTCTAGGCATTATGATTGAGTGGTGCTTTACTTTTGGGTAATCTCAAACACTTTCAAGATTTTGGGATATTTCTATAGGACATTTTTGCTCTACCACATTGTATATCTGTGCCAAGTTTTCTCTGAAGGCACATATTCAGGAGAGTGAAACAAAATCTTTTTAATAATTAAAATGAACCCCAAAGCACAAGGAAATGACAAATGGTCTGCCTTAGTGGGTGCTGAGATCTCATTTCAGTGGAGAATTGCTATCTCTAGTACCTCAGAGCTAGAATGCACCCCACATGTTGTCTTGACCAACAGCACAGCCTTCCTATCCACCTCCACTTAAAGACACCAAGAACAGGGTTTTGAAACAGCTTTGTGATTAAACATGAGATTTGTAGACTGGCTCTACTCCTGACTTGCTGTGTGATCTTTGGAAATTGCTCAACCTCTCTGTGTTTCATTTTCAGTGTGCCAGATGTTAGTCTAGGCACTGGGGACACTAGCAAGTTCCCCACCAAGACTATGATTAGTGTTGTAACTACTTGGGGGAATTTCTGGCAGATTTGAGAGCACAGGGTGGCTGAGAGGATGGCCAGCTTACCTCCAGATTGTTTCAAACCCTCTTTTCCCCGTCAAGTTTTTAAAAACACATTGCTCTCCTCTCATGTATATAAGCCATCCCTAGGCTCAACAGGGCAGGGCAGTTTTGGGAATGATCCCCTTTTTTCTCCTTGTGCTGCCCTTCTGATAATAAAGCTCTCTTTGATCAAAACCAATGTCTCAGACATTGACTAACTATGCATCAGGCACACTGACAAGTTTGAGTTCCTTAAGAAATTTGGTGAGCCAGCCAGGAGCCTTGTGCCCCAAGCAGGCCAGCCCTGGCCAGAGGGGTGACCTCATGGGAATTTCCCACAGCTGCTTGGATTGCCATTGAATCCAAGGAAATTCCCCCGGCTGCCCCAGAGACCTACACTGGCCTCTTCTCAAGGCCAAGCCTCAATTGAAGCAAAGACATATTCCATGGGCTCTGGGAGAGCTTCTGTTGTTGAAGAGTGTGTTTGTGTGTGTGCAATCAGCAACTGCATTTCCTCTCATTTGCTTTCGGTTCTTTTTAGAAATCTTTCCAAAGAAGACCTTTAAAGAGGGACCCTCACATTTTGCAAGATGGAATAGTTGTACAGCCATCCTTAATTGCTTTTGTTGATGGATCATTTGCTTTTGTTTTTCTCCCACAGTGCTAAAATACTGTTAGTCCTGTCTGTCTGCCTTATCTGTATTATGGGGAACACCAGTTCAATCCAGAATGTAGTGATTTGGGTTGCACTATGCAAACTGGTCTTCTTTTAGCTATGCTTCTATGAATCAAAAGAAAACAATCATATTCTTTTGTAATGTATCTTGGCCACAATACAATTGGAAATTTTCTTTTGTAAAACCAGGAATACTGCCCCTGAAACAATGCAAAGTCCTTTAACCTCTCTGGGAACTACTTATCTAAATTATTTTGCATCCCTGAGACTGAAAGTAAAAAAAAAGGAAAGAAAAAGGACTTTTAAAAGTACAAATGACTGAAAAAACACCCTTGCTCAAAATCAATCCCACAATTTCCATAAGGTTATTTGCCAAGAAAAAATACAAATCTTTATTTAAAATTTCTTATTTTTGCCTGTCTAATATGGTGTTGTCTACCTCTGGATGATATTACTAAAATTAATGATAAAAGAGCTCTATTTAGTTAGAAACAAGCACTTTTAAGAACGGGACATCCTTACAAGCAAAGATGGAAACTAATTCAAATTCTTCTCAGGTTCGTATGATCTGGCATAACCTCTGATAAATGAAAGCTTGAGTTTGCTGGTTTAATTAAAATAAGCATGTCTTTTAGAGTTACAGTTTTGATTACTCTTATCTGAATGTTTGCTTTTCCAGACTTAAGAAACAATTTTCTCTTAAGAGATCTATGACTTACAGAAACTTGATAAAGTATTCTTTTGTGAACACATTGATCTTTTCTCCCTACCTGAACCCTCCAGAATTCAGAAACTCTCAGTAAGTATTCTTTCTTTCATGGCAATTATAGTTATTTCCATAAGTTCAGTAAGAATCTTTCATGTAACAGAACATCATTGAAAACACTGGTTATTTTACTAAGACTTTGACTGGACTGTCATAGTTGAGAGAGGCACACATAAACTCAGATATGACCAGCTTTAAGAAACTAAGGTTGACTTCAGGTGCCAATGAAACCCTTGGAAATGTTAGCCTGGTCCCTTGCTTGCAGACTCCCGGGACCCGTACCAGGACAGTAAAGAATGTCACTTGCTGGCAGGTACAGGAACCTCAGGATATTTTAGGGACCTCGAGAAGAAAGGAAACAACCCACATCTACAGGTATTGCAGAGAAAAATAATGATAAGTACTTGGCTTGGCTTCTGGCCTCAAAAGACTATTAAAAGTTAATCTGAAATTCCTTATGAAACAATCTAGCAAAGCAGATTTAAAAGAACCTATATAGCCAATCACTATTCTTGCTGTGCTTATGTGAATAATTAGGCCAGGTTTGTTAAAATTGGATTTATTTTGCAGCAAATTAGACTTCATTTGGCTACCTTCAATAAAAAAGGAGGGTAAATTTGGAGAGAAAAATTATATTTCAATAACACACTTTTGTGGATGTTAAATTCTAATTCTGATTAATTGTCTTTGCATGTGTGCAGTTTGCCTATACAGCTGGGCTGGATCCTATATTCCTCTGCTTTCTTTGAACATCTATGACTCTCCCAACTAAGGTTTCCCATTTCCTCCCATTCTTTTAACTTGAAACAAGCCCATGAGTTTCGTCGACCAGATTCAAACAATACTACCAAACAGAGGCATTAGAGGCACCAGAGACACTGCAACCAAACCAATATGTAAACTCAAGAGTACTCCTGAGACTTCAAAATTACCTAGAATGTATCCTGATAGGATTAAAAAACAGAGGTACCTCAACCAAAGAATCTAAATAAGGTTTGGGTTGCCTAGTGCCTCAGTCAGTTGACCACTCGACTTGATTTTGACTGACGTCATGATCGCAAGGTTCATGGGATCAAGCCTCATGTCAGGCTCTCTGTGCTGAGCGCAGGGAACATGCCTGTGATTCTCTCCCTCTCTCTCTCTCTCTCTGCTCCTCCCCCACTTGTGCGCTTCCTCTCTCTCTCTCTGTCTCTCTCTCTCTCTCTCTCTTTCTCTCTCTCTGTCAAAATAAATAAACTTAAAAAAACTTTTTAAGGGGTGCTTGGGTTGCTCAGTCGTTGACCATCTGACTTGACTTTGACTCAGGTCATGATCTCACCATTCATGAGTTCAAGCCCCGTGTCAGGCTCTGCACTGACAGCACAAGGCATGCTTGGGATTCTCTCTCTCTTCTTCTCTCTCTGCCCCTCCCCCATCTCCCTATCTCAAAATAAATAAATAACCTTTAAAAAATTTTTAAATAAGGTTCAATAAGTTAATCAGCTGCCTCTAGAAGATGCTTCATCTTTTCCTGAATGAATCCATCGAGCATATTGTCAGTATGCTGACATCTACCATGAAGCACCTGAAAATTTAAAAGTGATACATATGACTTTTATTAGCCAAAGTGTCCCAGCTAGTCAAAGGAAATTACGAAAAATAGTGGTAGTTTTAGAGAGGGCTATTTGGGCATGGGTAGGGATTGCTTTTAAGGTTTCTAGTAACTGGGATCAAGTCCAGAAAACAGAGAAGCAAACAAACTAAGAGTAATGAGACAGCATGCTACTTTGCTAGCTGTGGCTACCTGAGGAAAGTCTCCCGAGAAACAGTCAGGTGAAAACCGAGGTCCAAGCCCTGTGCCCAGACACTGGAGAACGTCTTCAAAGGCAGGTTTCCCATTTCCACTCCCTTGGCTATTGCTCTTTGCCCCTCAGCAGCAGGAAGCAGCCAGAGCGGTCATTGTCCCTATTCTCCAAGATGGAAGAACTATAAAATAAGAGTGGGGATTTGAGGCAGGCGCTTGGTTCGTGGACCTGTTTTGAAGGCCTAAGGGGAACTATAGTTCTATTAGTTGCATTATTAAGTTAGGTCCGCATTCTGTTTGCTCTCTACATAACCATCGTTTATGAATCTCTTAACCTCATTCCAGTCAATCATTAACTTTGCCTTTGTCTTTTTTACCTTTATTCACTGTTTATCCACTGATTCTAGAAACCTAATGGGGCTGGAGAGTAGCATTGGTGTTGATGTATCTGATCATACCAGGTCCCAAAAAGCTCCTCACTGACCAGAAGAATGCTTACCCCCAGTTTGTTTCAGGGACCCCCCTCCCAACAAGTTTTTAAGAAACTCATGACCCTCCTCTCATGCATATAAGCTGTCCCTAGGGTCAACAGGTCAAGGCAACTTTGGGAATAATCCCCTGACTTCTCCTTGGGCTGCCTTCTCCCATCCAAGTACTAACCAGGCCCGACCCTGCTTAGCTTCCGAGATGGGCTGCCTTCTCATAATATATTTGTAAATTTTATTCTTTTTATTATATGTAGTCATTTTCAAAACCCAATACCTATGAACAAGTGAGTCTCTCTCTTTTTTTTTTCACTTAATTATAGTTAATTAACATACAGTGCAATATTGGTCTCAGGAGCAGAATTCAGTCATTCACCACTTACATACAACACCCAGTGCTCATCACAACAAGTGCCCTCCTTAATATCCATCACCCATCTAGCCCATCCCCCACTCACCTTCCTCTGTCAACCCTCAGTTTGTTCTCTATCATTAAGAGTCTCTTACGGAGAGAGAGGGGAAGATGGCGGCGTAGGAGGACACTGGGCTCACCGCGCGTCCTGCTCTGATCACTTAGATTCCACCTACACCTGCCTAAATAACCCAGAAAACCGCCAGAGGATTAGCAGAACGGAGTCACCAGACCCAAGTGCAGACGAGAGGCCCACGGAAGAGGGTAGGAAGGGCGGCGAGGCGGTGCGCGCTCCACGGACGGGCGGGAGGGAGCCGGGGCGGAGGGGCGGCTCGCCAGCCAAGCAGAGCCCCCGAGTCCGGCTGGCAAAAGCAGAGGGGCCTGACAGGCTGTGTTCCGACAGCAAGCGCGACTTAGCGTCTGGGAGGTCATAAGTTAACAGCTCTGCTCGGAAAGCGGGAAGGCTGGAGGACAAAGGGAGGGTGAGCTGCGGAGCCCCCAGACGACAGAGCTCAGTTTGGCGAGGAACAAAGGCGCTCGCCAGCGCCATCTCCCCCGCCCATCCCCCAGCCAAAATCCCAAAGGGAACCGGTTCCGGCCAGGGAAATTGCTCGCTCTGCACAAACACCCAACTCTGTGCTTCTGCGGAGCCAAACCTCCGGCAGCGGATCTGACTCCCTCCAGCTGCCACAGGGCCCCTCCTGAAGTGGATGACCTAAGGAGAAGCGAGCTAAGCCTGCCCCCCCTGCCGCCGTGCACCTTGCCTATCCACCCCAGCTAATACGCCAGATCCCCAGCATCACAAGCCTGGCAGTGTGCAAGTAGCCCAGACGGGCCACGCCACCCCACAGTGAATCCCGCCCCTAGAAGAGGTGAAGAGAAGGCACACACCAGTCTGACTGTGGCCCCAGCGGTGGGCTGGGGGCAGACATCAGGACTGACTGCGGCCCCGCCCACCAACTCCAGTTATACACCACAGCACAGGGGAAGTGCCCTGCAGGTCCTCACCACACCAGGGGCTATCCAAAATGACCAAGCGGAAGAATTCCCCTCAGAAGAATCTCCAGGAAATAACAACAGCTAATGAGCTGATCAAAAAGGATTTAAATAATATAACAGAAAGTGAATTTAGAATAATAGTCATAAAATTAATCTCTGGGCTGGAAAACAGCATACAGGACAGCAGAGAATCTCTTGCTACAGAGATCAAGGGACTAAGGAACAGTCACGAGGAGCTGAAAAAACGCTTTAAAGGAAATGCAAAACAAAATGCAAACCACCACGGCTCGGATGGAAGAGGCAGAGGAGAGAATAGGTGAACTAGAAGATAAAGTTATGGAAAAAGAGGAAGCTGAGAAAAAGAGAGATAAAAAAATCCAGGAGTATGAGGGGAAAATTAGAGAACTAAGTGATACACTAAAAAGAAATGATATACGCATAATTGGTATCCCAGAGGAGGAAGAGAGAGGGAAAGGTGCTGAAGGGGTACTTGAAGAAATCATAGCTGAGAACTTCCCTGAACTGGGGAAGGAAAAAGGCATTGAAATCCAAGAGGCACAGAGAACTCCCTTCAGACGTAACTTGAATCGATCTTCTGCACGACATATCATAGTGAAACTGGCAAAATACAAGGATAAAGAGAAAATTCTGAAAGCAGAAAGGGGTAAACGTGCCCTCACATATAAAGGGAGACCTATAAGACTCATGACTGATCCCTCTTTTGAAACTTGGCAGGCCAGAAAGAATTGGCACGAGATTTTCAGGGTGCTAGACAGCAAAAATATGCAGCCGAGAATCCTTTATCCAGCAAGTCTGTCATTTAGAATAGAAGGAGAGATAAAGGTCTTCCCAAACAAACAAAACCTGAAGGAATTTGTCACCACTAAACCAGCCCTACAAGAGATCCTAAGGGGGACCCTGTGAGACAAAGTACCAGAGACATCACTACAAGCATAAAACATACAGACATCACAATGACTCTAAACCCGTATCTTTCTATAATAACACTGAATGTAAATGGATTAAATGCGCCCACCAAAAGACATAGGGTATCAAAATGGATAAAAAAACAAGACCCATCTATTTGCTGTCTACAAGAGACTCATTTTAGACCTGAGGACACCTTTAGATTGAGAGTGAAGGGATGGAGAACTATTTATCATGCTACTGGAAGCCAAAAGAAAGCTGGAGTAGCCATACTTATATCAGACAAACTAGACTTTAAATTAAAGGCTGTAACAAGAGATGAAGAAGGACATTATATAATAGTTACAGGGTCTATCCATCAGGAAGAGCTAACAATTATAAATGTCTATGCGCCGAATACCGGAGCCCCCAAATATATAAAACAATTACTCATAAACAGAAGCAACCTTATTGATAAGAATGTGGTCACTTCAGGGGACTTTAACACCCCACCTATAGAAATGGATAGATCATCTAGACACACGGTCAATAAAGAAACAAGGGCCCTGAATGAGACATTGGATCAGATGGACTTGACAGATCTATTTAGAACTCTGCATCCCAAAGCAACAGAATATACTTTCTTCTCGAGTGCACATGGAACATTCTCCAAGATAGATCATATACTGGGTCACAAAACAGCCCTTCATAAGTTTACAAGAATTGAAATTATACCATGCATACTTTCAGACCACAACGCTATGAAGCTTGAAATCAACCACAGGAAAAAGTCTGGAAAACCTCCAAAAGCGTGGAGGTTAAAGAACACCCTACTAACGAATGAGTGGGTCAACCAGGCAATTAGAGAAGAAATCAAAAAATATATGGAAACAAACGAAAAGGAAAATACAACAATCCAAACGCTTTGGGACGCAGCGAAGGCAGTCCTGAGAGGAAAATACATTGCAATCCAGGCCTAGCTCAAGAAACAAGAAAAATCCCAAATACAAAATCTAAGAGCACACCTAAAGGAAATAGAAGCAGAACAGCAAAGGCAGCCTAAACCCAGCAGAAGAAGAGAACTAATAAAGATCAGAACAAAAATAAACAATATAGAATCTAAAAAAACTGTAGAACACATCAACGAAACCAAGAGTTGGTTTTTTGAAAAAATAAACAAAATTGACAAACCGCTAGCCAGGCTTCTCAAAAAGAAAAGGGAGATGACCCAAATAGATAAAATCATGAATGAAAATGGAATTATTACAACCAATCCCTCAGAGATACAAACAATTATCAGGGAATACTATGAAAAATTATATGCCAACAAATTGGACAACCTGGAAGAAATGGACACATTCCTGAACACCCACACTCTTCCAAAACTCAATCAGGAGGAAATAGAAAGCTTGAACAGACCCATAACCAGCAAAGAAATTGAATCGGTTATCAAAAATCTCCCAACAAATAAGAGTCCAGGACCAGATGGCTTCCCAGGGGAGTTCTACCAGACGTTTAAAGCAGAGATAATACCTATCCTTCTCAAGCTATTCCAAGAAATAGAAAGGGAAGGAAAACTTCCAGACTCATTCTATGAAGCCAGTATTACTTTGATTCTTAAACCAGACAGAGACCCAGTAAAAAAAGAGAACTACAGGCCAATATCCCTGATGAATATGGATGCAAAAATTCTCAATAAGATACTAGCAAATCGAATTCAACGGCATATAAAAAGAATTATTCACCAGGATCAAGTGGGATTCATTCCTGGGATGCAGGGCTGGTTCAACATTCGCAAATCAATCAACGTGATACATCACATTAACAAAAAAAAAGAGAAGAACCATATGATCCTATCAATCGATGCAGAAAAGGCCTTTGACAAAATCCAGCACCCTTTCTTAATAAAAACCCTTGAGAAAGTCGGGATAGAAGGAACATACTTAAAGATCATAAAAGCCATTTATGAAAAGCCCACAGCTAACAGCATCCTCAACGGGGAAAAACTGAGAGCTTTTTCCCTGATATCAGGAACACGACAGGGATGCCCACTCTCACCGCTGTTGTTTAACATAGTGCTGGAAGTTCTAGCATCAGCAATCAGACAACAAAAGGAAATCAAAGGCATCAAAATTGGCAAAGATGAAGTCAAGCTTTCGCTTTTTGCAGATGACATGATATTATACATGGAAAAACCCGATAGACTCCACCAAAAGTCTGCTAGAACTGATACATGAATTCAGCAAAGTTGCAGGATACAAAATGAATGTACAGAAATCAGTTGCATTCTTATACACTAACAATGAAGCAACAGAAAGACAAATAAAGAAACTGATCCCATTCACAATGGCACCAAGAAGCATAAAATACCTAGGAATAAATCTAACCAAAGATGTAAAGGATCTGTATGCTGAAAACTACAGAAAGCTTATGAAGGTAATTGAAGAAGATTTAAAGAAATGGAAAGACATTCTCTGCTCATGGATTGGAAAAATAAATATTGTCAAAATGTCAATACCCAAAGCTATCTACACATTCAATGCAATCCCAATCAAAATTGCACCAGCATTCTTCTCGAAACTAGAACAAGCAATCCTAAAATTCATATGGAACCACAAAAGGCCCCGAATAGCCAAAGGAATTTTGAAGAAGAAGACCAAAACAGGAGGCATCACAATCCCAGACTTTAGCCTCTACTACAAAGCTGTCATCATCAAGACAGCATGGTATTGGTACAAAAACAGACACACAGACCAATGGAATAGAATAGAAACCCCAGAACTAGACCCACAAACGTATGGCCAACTCATCTTTGACAAAGCAGGAAAGAACATCCAATGGAAAAAAGACAACCTCTTTAACAAATGGTGCTGGGAGAACTGGACAGCAACATGCAGAAGGTTGAAACTAGACCACTTCCTCACACCATTTACAAAAATAAACTCAAAATGGATAAAGGACCTAAATGTGAGACAGGAAACCATCAGAACCTTAGAGGAGAAAGCAGGAAAAGACCTCTCTGACCTCAGCCGTAGCAATCTCTTACTCGACACATCCCCAAAGGCAAGGGAATTAAAAGCAAAAGTGAATTACTGGGACCTTATGAAGATAAAAAGCTTCTGCACAGCAAAAGAAACAACCAACAAAACTAAAAGGCAACCAACGGAATGGGAAAAGATATTTGCAAATGACATATTGGACAAAGGGCTAGTATCTAAAATCTATAAAGACCTCACCAAACTCCACACCCGAAAAACAAATAACCCAGTGAAGAAATGGGCAGAAAACATGAATAGACACTTCTCTAAAGAAGACATCCAGATGGCCAACAGGCACATGAAAAGATGTTCAGCGTAGCTCCTTATCAGGGAAATACAAATCAAAACCACACTCAGGTATCACCTCACGCCAGTCAGAGTGGCCAAAATGAACCAATCAGGAGACTATAGATGCTGGAGAGGATGTGGAGAAACGGGAACCCTCTTGCACTGTTGGTGGGAATGCAAATTGGTGCAGCCGCTCTGGAAAGCAGTGTGGAGGTTTCTCAGAAAATTAAAAATTGACCTACCCTATGACCCAGCAATAGCACTGCTAGGAATTTATCCAAGGGATACAGGAGTACTGATGCATAGGGGCACTTGTACCCCAATGTTCATAGCAGCACTCTCAACAATAGCCAAATTATGGAAAGAGCCTAAATGTCCATCAACTGATGAATGGATAAAGAAATTGTGGTTTATATACACAATGGAATACTACGTGGCAATGAGAAAAAATGAAATATGGCCTTTTGTAGCAACGTGGATGGAACTGGAGAGTGTAATGCTAAGTGAAATAAGCCATACAGAGAAAGACAGATACCATATGGTTTCACTCTTATGTGGATCCTGAGAAACTTAACAGGAACCCATGGGGGAGGGGAAGGAAAAAAAAAAAAAAAAGAAAAGAGGTTAGAGTGGGAGAGAGCCAAAGCATAAGAGACTGTTAAAAACTGAGAACAAACTGAGGGTTGATGGGGGGTGGGAGGGAGGGGAGGGTGGGTGATGGGTATTGAGGAGGGCACCTTTTGGGATGAGCACTGGGTGTTGTATGGAAACCAATTTGTCAATTAATTTCATATATATATATATAAAAAAGAAAAAAGAGTCTCTTACGATTTGTTTCCCTCTCATCTCTCCCCGTCCCTTCCCATGTGTTCATCTGTTTTGCTTCTTAAATTCCATGAGTGAAATAATTAGGTATCTTCCTCTGAATGGCTTTTTTTGTTTAGCATAATACATTCTAGCTCTATCTATGAATGCAAACTGGTGCAGTCATTATGGAAAACAGTATGGAGGTTCCTCAAAAAAACTAAAACTACCCTACTATCCAGCAATTGCACTATTAGGTATTTACCGATAGGATACAAAAATACAGCTCTGAAGGGGTACATGCAACCTCAATGTTTATAGCAGCATTATCAACAATAGCGAAACTATGGACAGAGCCCAAATGTCCATCAACTGGTGAATGGATAAGAAAATATGGTATATATGTGGAAATGGAAAGTTAGCCACCAAAAAGAATGAAATATTGCCATTTGAAAGTAAATCTTACAGTTGAAAGTTTCTATATCACTTTTCTTTGACTTGACCATATAAGAGCAATAAATTAACCTTTGCCTTATTTGTCCATGGAGTCAGCTTCCCAGCCCTCTATTATTTTAAACAATTTCTGAATTTGGGGAAGAGGTAATTTATTAATGTACTTCCAGAATTTGGCTAACGCTAGTAGAGGCAACATAGAAAATTATAAAGAGGTGCATGGCTTCTAAAAACAGACTGAATTGAAATCTGTTCTGTTTTCTTCTAGCTATGGACAGTTAGGTAAGTTCTAAAAGTCTTCTGCCTCAGTCCTCTCATACATAAAATGGGAATGAAAACAGCACCTAGCTCATAAGACTGAGATAGTCAAAGACTTCACCAGACAGCCTAATTATTTACTTAATTATTTTTTCAAATACTGTCTTTTAGATACAGACTGAAGAATTGCTTTAGGCCACTCTCTCTTTAGTAGCCTCAAATGAGTCTTACTTTCCTTTAGACACATCAACCTTTCTGACCAATTATGCTCAAAGTAAAATCATATGGCAGAACAACTCTGAGCCAAGTGTTCTAGCCTTGCAGACTAAAATGATGACAAGTAGTATATATTTTTAGCTCCTCTTGCAGTTTGGAAGGATCATCCACACTTTAGGGAGGTTAAAGATTTAGCTTTGTAAATCTATGGTAGGCAATAGATTTAAAAATCATGAACATGGGGCGCCTGGGTGGCGCAGTCGGTTAAGCGTCCGACTTCAGCCAGGTCACGATCTCGCGGTCTGTGAGTTCGAGCCCCGCGTCAGGCTCTGGGCTGATGGCTCAGAGCCTGGAGCCTGTTTCCGATTCTGTGTCTCCCTCTCTCTCTGCCCCTCCCCCGTTCATGCTCTGTCTCTCTCTGTCCCCAAAAAATAAATAAACGTTGAAAAAAAATTTTTAAAAAATAAAAAAAAAATCATGAACAATGTTTTTGACATATAGATAATTTTTTGGTCCTAGTCTGCCTTACCTTTTTCAGAATATTCTAATTCCTCATGGTGACTTAATATGTTATGATGTCCCCTAGAATTCTGGACTTACCTGACGGGTACTAGCAGACTGAAAACCCTTCAAGTAACATTAAAATCTGTCTGAGAAAATGGCTATTTTGGGTAATGGTGAGATGGTAATCAACTTGACTGCCTCTTTGAAAGATATAAGCTGCATATAGATTGCCTACTGGAGGATTGGAAAGACTCCAGACCATTCTTATAAATCCTCCTTCCTAATTCTTGGTTTTCGTTAAAGGTAGGAAGAGAAACAGGTGATTTCAGCCACTAGGTGGCAGTGAAGCTTCTTGTAAACTTCTTCCAGTTTTTATTGAGCTGTGCACACCGAACTTTAGATTCATTTCTTCTACAATTAAAAAAGATTTATTTATGCCCACTGGAAATGTTGACAATAGCCTGAAATTAGTAAATTTTCCATGTCAAATAGGCGAAGTGCAAATGTTAGTTTTTATCATCCCAAATATGTTATTTTATAAGAATGTATAACATTTTCATCATATTGTATAAATATATTAAAATCAGTAGTTCTCCATACATATCTCAGAACATTTATGACATATATATATATACATATATATATATATGTATATATATAGTGTTCATTGGAATTCAAGAAAAATTTCAGAAAAAGTATTAAGTCTTAGAATGTCATGAGCTAAAATATGAAATAAGATATTAGAAAATAATAGGAAAACATAAGATTATCATAGTTGAAACATTATATTCTAAGCCCAAGAAAATCGACTAAAAATGTCAATTATTTAGTGTTCAGGTAGGTGGCTAATTTCAAGTAAATATATATATATAAAACTATATATATATATATATATATATATACACACATACATAACTATATAAAACTACACATTTTCTTCATTACAGAATTATCAAAAAGTGACAGTTAAAAATGACCTTGGGGCACCTGGGTGGCTCAGTCGGTTGAGCATTTGACTCTTGATTTTGGCTCAGTCCATGATCTCACGGTTGGTGGGATCAAGCCCTACATCCGGCTCTGCACTGACAGCGTGGAGCCTGCTTGGGATTTTCTCTATCCATCTGTCTCTGCCCTTACCCCCTTCTCTCTCTTTCTCTCTTAAAATAAACATTTTTGGTGGGGTGCCTGGGTGGCTCAGTCGGTTGAGTGTCTGACTTCAGCTCAGGTCATGATCTCACAGTCCATGAGTTCGAGCCCCACATCGGGCTCTGTGCTGTCAGTTCGGAGCCTGGAGCCTGCTTCAGTTTCTGTGTCTCCCTCTCTCTCTGCCCCTCCCCCACTCACACTCTGTCTCTATCAAAAAATGAATAAACATTAAAAAAATTTTAAATAAACATTTTTTAAAATGACCTCATAAACATTAAAATAAAATAATTCATAACATTAATATTTTCAGTATTTAATGAAGAAAGTTATAAAACTTTACTGGGAGATACAAAACAAGACCTTAAAATTACAGAAATAAACCATGTGTAGGATTAAAAAGACCAATATTGTCAATACCATATTTTTCCCTAAATCAATGTATAAAATTAACGCAATTATAATTACTAAGTATTCATGTCATTTGATAAAATCATTCTAGTTCATATTAATAAATAACTGAACTGGTTTCAAGACAATTTGAGGAAGAATAGCAATGAGGATACTTATTTAATAGATATTAAAATGTACCATAGACTTATAATAATTAAAACAACTTGCTCTGGAAGGAATCTCAAAGGCATTATGTTGAATGAAAGAAGTCATGCTTAAAAGGCTACTTACTGTGCACAAACTAAAGGGCAACCTATGGAATGGGAGAAGATATTTGCAAATGACATATTGGATAAAGTTAGTAACCAAAATATATAAAGAATTTCTACAACTCAACACCAGAAAAACTAATGATCCAATTACAAAATGGGCAGAGACATGAATAGACATTTTTCCAAAGAAGCCCTGCATATGGCTAACAGACACATGGAAAGATGTTCAACATCACTCATCAACACGGAAATGCAAATCAAAACTGCAACGTGATACCACCTCACACCTGTCAGAATAACTAAAATCAATAGTACAGGAAATATTAGGTGCTGGTGAGGATGTAGAGACAAGGGAACCATTCCTCTTGCACTCTTGGTGGGAATGTAAACTGGTGCAGCCACTCTGGAAAACAATATGGAAGTTCCTCAAGAAGTTAAAAATAGAACTACCTTAGGATCCAGCAATCAATCATACTACTAGGTATTTACCCAAAGGATACAAAAATACTATTTCAAAGGGAAAGATACACCCCAATGTTTACAGCGGCATTATTTATGATAGCCAAATTATGGAAATAGCCCAAATGTCCATCAACTGGTGAATGGATAAAGAAGAAGTGTTAGATATATACAATGAAATATTATTCAGCCATAAAAAAGAACAGAATCTTGACATTTGCAATGACATGGATAGAGTGAGAGAGTATTTTGCTAAGCAAAATAAATTAGAGAAAGACAAATGCTATATGATTTCACTTGTGTAAAATTTAGGAACAAAACAAATGAGCAAAGGGAAAAAAAGAGAGAGGCAAACCAAGAAACAGACTCCTATCTATAGAGAATAAACTGATGGTTACCAAGGGAGAGGTGGGGGGGATGGATCAAATAGGTGATGGGGATTAAGGAGTGCACTTGTGCTGAACAAGTGTTGTATCAAAATGTTGAATCACTATATTGTACACTTGAATTTAATATTATACTGTATGTTAACTGACTAGAATTTAAATAAAAACTTAGAAACAACAATAACAAAAGAGTATTTAGAGCCACAAATGTCCTCCTTGCCCAGCTCAGTGGATGGCTGCCATGTCTATTCTCACCCCAGCAGAAATCTGGGGTTTTATTGTGTGCAGAAGTCTCTGAGCTGCAGGACACCAGGCACATACCTTAATCCTAAACCTAACCTTAAACTTAACCTTACCCTTAACTTTAAACCTAATGATTACCCGAATGATAACTCCCCCAAGCCCCTAATCCACAACACTAAACCTAACCCTAACCTAACCCTCTGGAGAAATCTCTGAACTGCAGGATACCAGGAACATACCGTCACCCTGGTCCTAATCCTGACCCTAACTCTAACCACATATCTGGAGGGGAAAAAATGACATGGTGTATACATACAATGGAATATCACTCAGCCATAAAAAATAATGAAATTGTGCCATTTGCAAGGATGTGGGTGGAGCTAGAGAGTATTATGCTAAGAGAAATAAATCAGTCAGAGAAAGACAAACACCATCTGATTTCACTCATACGTGAAATTAAAGAAGCGAAACAAACAAGCATGGGGGAAAAAAAGAGGCAAACTAAGAAATAGACTCTGAACTATGGAGAACAAACTGATGGTTACCAGAGGGGAGGTAGGTGGGAGGATGGATTAAATAGGTGATAGGGATTAAGGAGGGCACTTGTGATGAGCACAAGGTATTGTGTGGCAGTGTTGGGTCACCATATTGTACACCTGAAACTAATATTATACTATATGCTAACTAACTGGAAATAAAATAAAAACATTTTAAAAAGGCCATTTACTGGGGCGCCTGGGTGGCGCAGTCGGTTAAGCGTCCGACTTCAGCCAGGTCACGATCTCGCGGTCCGTGAGTTCGAGCCCCGCGTCAGGCTCTGGGCTGATGGTTCAGAGCCTGGAGCCTGTTTCCGATTCTGTGTCTCCCTCTCTCTCTGCCCCTCCCCCGTTCATGCTCTGTCTCTCTCTGTCCCAAAAATAAATAAACGTTGAAAAAAGGCCATTTACTATATGAGTTCACTTACATGACAGTCTAGAAAAGGCAGCCTAGGTACAAAAAAACAGATCCTATTATCTGAGCCAGAAGTTAGGAAAGAGGGATAGACCACAAAGGGGCACAGGGGAATTTGAGGGTTGAGGACATTTTCCTATAACCTCATTGTGATCATTACATGGCTATGCATTTGTCAAAACTCACAAAATTGTATACTAAAGACAGTGATTTTTTTTTCTATTTGTAAAACGTATTTAAAAACAAAAAAGCTTGATACTGGTACAAAGAATTGATTATAGACTTTTCAGAGGTATCAATCACCCCTACCCCATGTAGGCCCCATGAATCAATTTATCAGTGGACTCAGAAAAAAAGAAGAGACAAATATTGGTGTTATTACTGAAAAATTTGTTTTGGACTTACAACCATGTACCATAGTACTGTTCATGCCACAGCACAACTGCAAATTTAGTTCACTCTTTCCATCCATGGGCTGTAAACTTTCTGAAACCCTGGATGAGCCTTCTGGCACACTGTGCCAGGCTCACAACATATGTGAAGGATGGTTGGAGGCACTGTGTCTGGGGCAACTCAGTAACAAAGTTAAGACACATTAAGTAGGGATTATGTACTAAATGTACTTTTCCAGCACCAAAGAGCAGTTACCCAGGCACTCAGCTAAATAGCAATGTGAGGCATCATCTGTGTGCATTTTCTACATACAGATTCCCAACAAAAACTACAAGTATAATAGCAACACTAATAACGTATTTTGTAAAGATTAAAAACATGCTGGGGTGCCAGGGTGGCTCAGTCTGTTAAGCATCTAACTCCTGATTTCGACCAAGGTCATGATCTCAAAGTTCGTGATTTTGACTCCGGAGTTAGACTCTGAACTGACATTGCGGAACCTCTTGGGATTCTCTCTCTCCCTCTCTCTGCCTTTTCCCCACTCATTCTCTTTCTCTCTCTCTCTCTGTCTGTCTTAAAATACATAAATAAACTTTAAAAACATGCCAAAATTATAAAAGAAATGTATAAAGAAGTTTTTATAGATAGAGAAGCTAAGTAGATAATTTATTCATTTTTTTCAAATTTGCATTAGAAACAGTAGTGAAGAGAAGATTTTTTTTAAGTTCATTTATTTATTTTGAGAGAGAGAGAAAGGAGAGAGCATGAGTGGGGGAGGAGCAGAGAGGGAGAAAACGAGACTCCCAAGCAGGCTCTGCACTATCAGCAAAAAGCCCAAAGTAGGGCTCCATCTCACAAACAGTGAGATCACGACCTGAGCCGAAATCAAGAATCAGACCCTTAACCCACTGAGAAACCCAGGTGCCCCAGTGAACAGAGGACTTAAATGCATGTCTTCCAGAATGGAGATGTCATGCTTTAACCATTGATGATGACAGTAGAGGGGTTTCCTATCTAACAATTACATCTACTGTTTCCTTATACAGAACTTGAAATACATTAAAAGTTTATTCCTTAATAATGTCCAAAACAAAAGATTGCCTCTTTGGAAGCATCATCTACAAAGTGGGTTTTGAATTTATATGTCGAGTTCTTATCTTCTTAATGGCTGCTTTTACTTCTTGATTCCTTAATGTATAAATAATAGGATTTAAGAGAGGTGTGAAAATTGTATAAAACACAGAAAGAATTTTATCTACAGAGTATCTGCTGAAGGGCCATACATAGATAAAGACACATGGGGCAAAGAAGAGAGTCACAACCGTGATGTGTGCCGAGAGAGTGGAGAAGGCCTTGGCAGAACCACTAGCAGCACGGTGCCTGACTGAGTGTATGATGACCGTGTAGGAGACAAGCAAGAGGAGGAAGCAGACCAGGGACAGGAGGCCACTGTCAGCAATGACCAGCAGTTGTAGCATGTAGGTATCCTTGCAGGCGAGTTTGATCACAAGGGGAAGGTCACAGAAGAAGCTGTCCACCACGTTGGGACCGCAGAAGGGCAAATTCAACATGAAAGCCATTTGACTAGATGAGTGCACAAATCCAACTGTGTAGGAGGATAGCAGCAGCCCACCAAGCACTCGGGGGTTCATGATGGACATGTAATGGAGGGGTTTGCATATGGCAACATACCTGTCTATTGCCATGGCTACAAGCAACATCATCTCACTCCCACCTAGGAGGTGCATGAAGAACATCTGAGAATAACATCCCCACCAAGAGATGGTCTTCTGCTTTCGGAGGAAATCCACAATCATCTTAGGGGTAGCAAAAGAAGCCAGGATCATATCGATACAGGAGAGGTTGATAAGCAGAAAATACATTGGTGTGTGAAGGCGTGAGTCAAAGGTCACGGTGACCAAGATGAGAAGGTTTCCTAACACAATCCCAGCATAGACCACAGAGAATCCTAGGAAGAATAAAATCTGAAGATTCTGAGATTTGGAAAGTCCCAGCAAAATGAACTCAGACACCACTGAATAGTTCACCCTTTCCATGTTATCAACTTTGTGTCATCATAATCAAAATGAGTAAGAATTGTGGGCAGAAAAGTTGTGTTTACACAAAGGATGGTTCATGTTGGTGTCTAATTTTGATACTCAGACAGGTGAACTCCCACTTTTGGGAAATTTTATTGGTCAGTGATATAAATGGCCCAGAGCAGCATTCCAAACAGTAAGAAGAATTCAGAATATACATTTCTGAAAGACAAAAATAAAAACAGCACATGAAATCACAATCATATAGACTGTGAACTTGGATTCCAAAGCCCTCAATACGACACCTAGCTGAGTTACTCATTGGGCAACATATAACGAGTATCTCCTTTTGAGGGTTATGTTTCCTCCTCAGTAAACAAACAAACAAAAAATCAAACTCCATGATATTGAATGCCTCTTTGTGCTATAAAGATCTCCATAAATAAGACAAGGATCATGGTGGGTTCCACATTCACAGAATATTATTGAGTTTCTTAACCTGGAAATGATAAATGTAGAAAATATATCAAGGATTCTAGAGACCCATACTTTGAAAGAGATTCTGGTAAAGAACAATTAATTAATGTCTTAAATTAAGTCTTCCTTATAAGTTTTTAGGTCCTGAGAAAAGCACATCTTCTCTTTCCTGCTCTATTCTTGCATGAATCCCTCACAGCTTATGCTAATACCAGTGATGGTCACTGCACATTAGTAGAGTCAAACCATGAATTTACATATGTATACATAATATATATATGGCATATATAATTCGTTCACTCAAAATTTAACATTATTCACCTCAAATGCCTCTTCTGTAATTTTAAGCAGGATATACCAAGGATATAGAAAGTCCCCAGCCAAATGGAACTGAATTTATTTTCTTTTCAGTGTGTATTCATTCATTCATTTGTTTAGTGCTATACAGAGGACCACTGGTTAGCTTGTGCATGTTTACTTATCACAGCTTCAAAACGATAAAATGAGGTAATTGAGGTAACTGACTGATGTGGGTAATAGAAATACCATTCTTTCAACACAGTCATCTAAATTTATACCATAGCTTTCCCATCAGCCCATCCTTATAACAACACTGGTTTTGTTGGCTTTGTTCTTAAAAAAATATTTTCAACCATAATAGTTCCTCGTTATCTAGGTTCTTAAAAAGCTCCTGCAGTAATTAAAGCCTTCCTTTTGTGCCACTGTTTTTTACCAGAGCGGGGAAAATACTTTCATAGGAAAGTGCCTCATGTGAATCCCAGGAATAGCCTTGCATCTCCTTTTCCCATATTCCCATCAATTTCCTGCAATTTATGCTCCCAATCATCAGAAACAGAAGGAAGAAGCATCATAATGCTGTACACTCTGTTTCTCTGAGGCAATCCCATGGGTACATTTATCCAACTGGGGATGTATTTTTCCTACATAGACATATCCTCTGGCCAAGTTCTTACTCTGAGAAACTTGGATTGACACAAATTTGGTACTAAGCCACATTAAGTACATAAAGTTATTTTCATGTTTAGAAAAGTTGTATCTTCTTTCAGTTTTATGGGTAATATTTAAAGTATCCACACTATGCTTTTTGAAACCTCATTTTTAAAACTGCATTTGAGGAGAACAGGATAGACTTCAAATATACATGAAATAGTTTATACACATTCTTGCATATTACTAATATTTATTGAATGAGTGAATGAATGAATAAAATATATATGAATATTCAGGATCTACATTAAAATAAGTGTTAAAGCAAAATCCATGTAAATTAGGAATTTTAAGCATATTTACTTTTAAATGTCAAATTGGATGTTGAAGCATTTTTAAACAGAAACAGAATAACCATTCCAATAAAATTTTAGAAGTACGTATTTTTCCCTAATTTATTTTTGAAAAGGATCAAAGTAGCTTATGTGAATGGAAAAGAAAACATGGCACACAGAGCAGCAGGATATAACAATCTATTTCCTGGATAAACAATCTATTTCCTGGATATCCTCTGAGAACAGTAATATACACATTAGTACAGTGTGTGTGTGTTCTTTGTGTGTTGTGGGTACTAGTATATGTTTACATTTATATGCTTTTTATTAAAACCATAGTGTTCAATGCTATTTATTGAGAGAATAGTGTTCACATGTATAGTTATTTTCCTTGGGTTTGTCAATACATTAAAAATACATTTCTAAGAGCACATGAAAATCCAAATCATTTTATGGCTATATAGAATTGCATTTTATTGATGATGCATAATGTAATTACCCCACAAATATAGTTTACTTTTAGGAATTGAACATTACTCATAAGAATTCTGTTTTCATCCTATCAGTGTCTCCTTAAAAAAACAATTACCTAACTCCCTTTTCAATCCCCAAATTCACCTAGTCCTTCACAATCAGCCTCTCCTCTACTCTAAATATCCAGTATTGTTTTCTTATAGTGCCAAAATACAACTTCTGTTTTGGTAAAAAAAACAAATTTGTGGTTTTCTGTATTCCCCGTCCATTTCCTTTTTTCTATCCGTACATGTTTTCTTCTTTTTGGGTAGACAAATCCTGTCCATATAGCCATATACTTCAGGACACCTTGAGGCCTCTCTTTTATAAAACCCATACCAATTTCCAGTGTATTTATGGTCCATTTCATGTACTCTACCATTTACTTATTCACTAGGTATACCATGTGCATTAGGTGTAAATATTCTGAAATTGAAGGAACACTAGAATAAGAGCTATGGAAATTTGTTCTAATCCAAGGTCCCTCATTTTTGGTGTTGTGATTCTTCTTTCCCCAGATCACTTTTAAGCTCCTTGAAAATAGATCAATTATTCTTATATTCTCCATAATGTTACAAGGGTCATCAATAGAGATGTTGATGAAGTGAGTGAAAGCTGACAGATATTTAAAGAGAAAAACTTTGGAATAATGCATTAATGATAACTGTAGAAAAGATAGGTTTATTCAAAGTCAAAGAATTTTTCTACTTTTTATGTTTTTTTCTGCTTTGATAGTGTAACTTGCACCAATCTGTAATATTTGTTTAAAGCACATTTTTACATATTAGTTTTTACTCTAAACCATAGACATAGACACACATGCATACACATTCTCCCACACACTCCCTACAAGTGTAGAAGAGGCAAGGGGTGACAGTAAAAAGAAAAATTTTATGTTTTCAAGGGAATCATTTTGATTATCTGCCCAGCATCCCCCCTTCCCATAGAAACAAAGTTCTTTAGCTTTCTTCTTACTGTAAACAACTTTCAAACTGTTCTAAAATGGCTGAGGAGAAAGATATATAAACAGCATTTTATAAAAAACAAATGAAATCAACATTTGATTCTTAATTCTAAGACACAGACTCACTATGCAGAAAATATAGTTGAGCTGAGTATTAGAAGTAGAAATTTAATCACAGATCACAGGCATCATATTACGAAGAAAAAGGACAAATTGTGATTGATCTACAAGTTGCTTGATCTACAGAGCACAATCTGTCAAACTACTTGAGAATATATGAGTAATTTATTCCATTAAAATGAATGTTTAAAAAGTTTTGTAATCTTAACACAGAAGAATATGAAATAAAATCTATTATGGCTTAGTTTTGCCAAAAATCATATTCTTGTCCACATGATACTAGTCATCTGAGCTGATATTTGTTGTTTGCTTAACAGAACAGGATAAATTGAAGTGTTAGGTCTAGTAGGTTTATAAGCACAGGGAATAACACATTTCTTTGGAAAAAAGAAAAAAAGCAAAGATTTCATTCAGCTACCTACTTCTTGAGGCGTCACCATTTGGCATGGATTGGAAATGCTCTCAAATGTATATTAGTAATGATATGGACATTATGAAGTTTGACATGAAAATTCTTTAATAAATGGAAAATAACATCACTTGAAGTATATCAAAGTGTACTCAATTATTTAATTTGCCCCATACTGTCACACTTATAAGGAAAATATGCTGTATTTGTATGACAACTAGAATGATAATTCCTTCTAGAATTCTCTAATGTTATCATGGTGTTCACCTAAAGAACTTTTCACATTTGACTCTACCTATGAACAACGGGATTGAAACTCAGTATCTAGAAATGGTTCTATATTTTTTAATGTATGTGAAAGCTTCCCCTACAACTTACCAGTTTTACAGTGTTTCAAAGCATTACTTGAGTCAGACACATTGAAACCTGGAGAGGTTCTCTTTCCAAAAATAATAGTATTTCCCTAAAATAATGACAAATGTTAATATTTTCTCTATTTTCTCCATAAAGAGTCATATATATTGAGAGGGTAGTAATATAGATGTGATGTATTTTGAGACCTAACAATACCCAACTGATGATAAATACCAATGGGAATTATTAAAGATGCCATGTTGCTTTCCCTGAATGACAACAGAGAAAACTTTTTATGGCATTGCACACTTAAAGAAATTGACATGTTTTACTATCAACAACAGTTAAGCAGAGGACTATAAAACCACTATCAGGTCTGGAATGTTCCAAAATGAAAACTTACTTGAAGAGTACTAAAAAAGGTCAATCACAAACACATAGCTACCTTTTACTGTATATTACACTTATGCCTGGCATTATTATAAGCATAACTGGGTCTATCAAAACAGAAGATATAAAGATATAAAGCTGGGGAACTGCAGTCTCCCCATTTCCTTAGTCCCACCTCTGGTTCTAAGAAATGTTTCCTGTGGAGTATCTCCTTGGCTCTCTTTCATATCCAATTGAAAAATATATCTATCCAATGTATTAGCCATATGTTCATGCCTCTTTCCATGCCTATTTAAAGTAACATTGAATTTCTGTTTCTGTGTTTAATGAGACCACTGTTCCAAATGTGATATGAAATGTGATATAGCCAGATAATCCAATGTTCCTTTGGTCCCTTTTGTAGATTAGTAAAAGCAAAGTGCCTTTCTTGATCAGAGGAATTGTTCCATATGAAATACACTGATAGACTCTCCAATATTATAAACCTTTAATTGTATTTTCGCTGGCTGCTTCTGTAAGATTGATAAGAAACCATGCATCACAGCTATTAACTCAGGAAATCAGTGGATGAGCCCTGATGAACTGATGGAGCCAACTGCTCTGTCCCGGAGAACCCTGAGGTGGCTGGACAGATTGAAAGCATAGGTCCTGGCTGGGTTTGCCAACATTATTGCTTAACAAACTTGGATAAACTCATTGCAAGAGAAAACAATAACTCAAGAGATAAGGGTTTAGAAAAGAGGGAAAATTTTAGTTCCAGGTGCCTATATCTGTGTGAACTGGCAGGCTCAAGCCTTAACAACTGAGCTCTCTGCTTGCAAGGTGGACACCTAGAATTTTTTAGGACAGGTTTAGGGGGTTAATGCAGTAGAGAAGGCAGGGAGCACCTGATCACAGATGAGGTCAGTATATGTTTAGCCCCTGATCATGAGCAAGGAAGGGGATATGGGGGGATGTCTTCTAGGCATTCCATTGCTATCAGGGCTTTTCTGATAAGGGGACTGGAATGTTTCATTCATTGTCAATGTTCTAATAAAGTGCGATATAACTGTTGGGGTCTATAGTTGAGCAAGAAGTCTCACTAACAAAAGGATAACCAAATCCTAGAGCTGAGTAGGTGTCAGTTCTACTGAATCCCTGTTTTTAGACCACGGGGGCTTCTGGAAGGAGTCCAGTATGATTTATTTGCTGGTTTTGTGCAGACCCTTGACTTCAGAGAAATCTGCCTAAAATCATCAGTAGGTGGTTTCTTCCTATGGATGCTGAGTTAAGCCCACAGTGTTCACACTAATGGCTTCCGTGGGTATGAGAGAAGTATGCCCACCTTTTCTCTGTTTGGATATTTCCATGTCATTTTATTTCATTATCCTCAGTAGCTAGTTCAGGAACCCCTAAACCATTTGACATAAACCTCAACATTCCAATCTCCTGGCTCAGCACCAGGTCTTTTTTGGGTGGTTTCTGTATGATTTGTCTTAATCTTCCTCTAAGTTCCCATAAATGTTTACATGACTGAATGCTGGAAGTGAGGGTAGTTTTATTTTCCAATTACCTAGAGCCAGTATACTTGCCCCTATAGCAAGACCCCTGGCTTAAGAGACTATCAACATCTAAAGGTGTCATTGGCCCGTGAACCTAATTCCTCCTGCAATGCTAAGTAAGGGTACTTGACAGCATCCACCACGCAGATTTTCCCTTACCTTCTTCCTCAGTTTTACTGTCTTCAGGACTTACAGTGGTTGATTTACAAACAATAACATGGCCTTCATTTTGCAAACTACATCAATAGGCAAGGAGCATGTTTTAATTTGACCAAGAGGGAATAAAATGGTTTAAACCTGGGCCGTCCAAGTTATTAGCCACTACACATACATGGTTATTTTAGCTAACTACTTTGTTTTTCTTTCCTTCTTTCCTTCCTTCCTTCCTTCCTTCCTTCCTTCCTTCCTTCCTTCTTCTTTCTTTCATTTGGTTGTTCTGTCTTTCCAGCCCCATTTTCTCTCTTTCATGGTTCTAGAGTTTATATTATGCAACTTTAAATTATCACATTCTAGTATCTTCAAATAATATTATTCCATTTCACATATAACATACTGAACTTCTCTACTGCTTCTCCCCTTTGTACTATATTATCATGTCATCATTTTATTTGTACATATTATAAATGCAATGAATTGTCATTACAGCTTTATTTAATATTTCTGATGGCCATGAAATATGTAATCGTTATTTGCTTGAAAATGTCTTTATTTCACCCTTAATTTTGGTATAGAATTCTAGTTTGAGAGGGTTTTTTCTTTTCATATTTTAAAGATACTTTGCATAGTTTCTGAAAAGAGTCTAGAGTTATCAATTTTTTGTTCTTTTGTATAAAATGTATCTTTTTTTCTCTGACAGATTTTAATATTTTATAAATTGCTCATTTTCAGCAATTATTGTATGTCTTGAAGTGATTTTCTTTTTTGTTTTTCCTGAGGCATTCAAACCTAATTTTGTTCTGTGAATTTATACTTTTTATTTGAGTTCTTTAAACATTATTTCTTCAAATTTTTTTCCTGTCATCCCTAAATCCAGTACCACATGTGTTAAATCATTTGACATTTTTCATAGGTCACTGAGGCTCTGTTAATTTTTTCCACAAATGTTTTAGCTTCTGCTTTAGCTTAAATTGTTTCTATTTTATTTTGTTTTTAACTTTAAAAAAATTTTTTTCTTTAATGTTTACTTATTTTTGAGAGAGAGAGACAGTGAGAGGGACAGAATGTGAGCAGGGGAGGGGCAGAGAGAGAGGGTGACACAGAATCCAAAGCACGCTCCAGGCTCTGAGCTGAGCTCCAGGCTCCAGCACAGAGCTCATCATGGAACTCGAATTCAGAAATGGCGAGATCATGACCCAGGCTGAAGTCAGACACTTAACCGACTAAACCACCCAGGTGCCCCTTTTCTTTTTAACTTTTTAAAAACTATTTATTTATTTATCTTGAAAGTGGGGGGAGGGACAGAATGAGAGGGAGATGAGAGAATCCCAAGCAATCTCAATGCTGTCAGCTCAGAACTCCACATAGGGCTCAGTCTCAGGAACAGCAAATTCATGACCTGAGCCGATATCAAGAGTTGGACGTTTAACTGACTGAGCCACCCAGGTGCTCCAAATTGTATCTATTTTCTATCCAGGGATTTTTGTTGTTGATGTTCCTTTGTCTTTTGAATGGATTTTTTTTTTTTGGTTTCTATATTGTATTTTGTAGCCCTAAAACTTCCATTTGATTTTTTTAATATTTTTATTTTTTTCTCATGTTTATGTCATCCTGTAAATTCCCTGATTATTTAAAAAATGCCTATTTTAGGGTTATATATAGGGGCGGAGATCCAACATGGCAAAGTAGAGGAATCTGAAGTTCTCTCGTCCCTCAAACACAGCAGAGTTGAGGCCAAAGGACTTTGAATTTCAAGAATCCAGGCTATGACGTGACAGAGACATCTTCAGGGGCCCACGGGGACAAACTGGCAGGCCATAGGTGTGTGATTGCAAACTGGGAGAGATAAAACGGGCAGTGTAGACACGGATAGGAAGGATCCCCTTGTGCAGAGAGCCAAAGGGAAGAGAAAGAGAGACTGTGGAAGTATTTATATGGACAAGAGAAAAACCACAGACTGAGAGGGAGAAAGATCCAATCTCTAACTGCAGGGCTTTCTCTGGAGTGGGGCCGGCTGCCCTGTTTGCACACCTGGGGAGGAGGGGAGCCAGCCCAGGGCTCAGTAACTAGTCCAGAGACACAGTCTGCAGAGGGAGAAAGCAATCCTCTGCCTGGAGTGCTGTGGGAAGAAGTTATATAACCGGCCAAAGGAGTGGCACTTCCCTGAAACCGGGCGAAGGGAGTAGGAACCTTAAAGACATCAGGGTTTAAGTCCCAACTGAGTTCCAGGGAGGCGCAGGACTCAGCGGAGAGGGACAAACTGCCTCCTTCAGGCCCACTGCACTGTGAGGACAGCCTGAACAGAATGGTTTGGGATAGCCAGTCCTTGGAGGAGAGACTGGGGTGTCACTTTTCTCCCTACTACCAACAAGGTATGGCTTCAGGGAATGAACAGTGGGCCCACAGTGGAGGCGGGACCAGCCTACACTAAACACACCCCTCCTTGCCTGGTAACTGTGTATCTACTGGAGTAGGATTGACGCCAATGAAACAGACAGTCCCTCCTCGAGAACAGTGCTGCCATTGGTTCCAGGGAGCCCAGTGGTTTTGGATTTTCTGATTTATTCTTGGACAATTCTTATTATATATATGTATATATATGTATTATATATATATACACATATATATTTATAAATATATACATATATTTATATGTATATATACATATAATATATGTGTATATATATATATATATATATATATATATATATAATTTTTTTCCTTTCCTCCTTATTTCTTCACTCCTCTGGTCTGGTTATTCTGGTTGTTGGTTTGTTTAACCAGACATATTTCATCTATTCTCTTTATACCTGTTCTGTATCTCCTTCTGAATTTTCCTCTCTCTCTCTCTCTCTCTCTCTGGATTAAGCTGTATAGTTTCTCTTCCTGGTCAATTTTCTTTTCTTTTTCCTCACCCGGGTCACTTCTCTCTTTGTATGGGATAAGGGCTCTTCCATCAACACCACCCCCACTCTGTTGTTTGGTTGTTGCTGGTGTTTTGGGTTTTTGTTTTGTTTTGATTTTGTTTTTGTTTTTTCTTTGTTTTTTTGTTTTCTTTCCCAGGGTTACTTCAACAAACAAATCAAGGCACACCTGGTGTAGGGCCTGAAACATCATTACAAGTAGGAAGATAAAGCAACCAGACTCACAACAACAGACAGCTAGTAACACACTCTAACAAACACCTACTGAAAGGCCAGGCCCTAGACAATGTATGACCCCTCTTTAATACAGTAGTGCTCACAGGTGCAGGACACATAACAAGTTTTTAAAACACATAAGGGACAGAAAACTAGCCAAAATGATGAAATGGAAGAACTCTTCTCAAAAGAAATTCCAGGAAGAAATGACAGCTAAAGAATTGGTCAAAACAGATATAAACAATATAACTGAACAAAAATTTAGAATAATAGTCATAAGATTAATAGCTGGGCTTGAAAACAGCATAGAAGACAACAGAGTATATTGCTGCAGAGATCAAGGAACTAAAAAATAGTCATGATGAATTTAAAAATGCTGTAAATGAGGTGCAAAATAAACTAGAGGCAGTGACAGCAATGATTGAAGAGGCAGAGGGGAGAATAAGTGAAATAGAAGATAAAATTAGGGGAAAAAAGGAAGCTGAGAGGGATAAAAAAATTCTAGAACACGAGGGGAGAATTAGAGAACTAAGTGATTCAATGAAATGTAATAATACCCATATCATAGGAGTTCCAGAAGAAGAAGAGAGAGAGAAAGGGGCAGAAGGCATGCTTGAACAAATCATACCTGAGAACTTCCCCAATTTGGGGAAGGAAATAGATTTTGAAATCCAGGAGGCACAGAGAACTCCCTTCAGATTTAATAGGAATTGATCTTCTGCAGGACATATAATAGTGAAACTTGAAAAATACGAAGATAGAGAATTCTGAAAGCCGCTAGGGACAAACAGTTCTTAACCTACAAGGGTAGACACATAAGGGTAGTAGCAGACCTATCTAGTGAAACTTGGCAGGCCAGAAGGAAGTGGCAGGAAATATTCAATGTGGTGATTAGGAAAAATATGCAGCCAAGAATCCTTTATCCAGCAAGGCTGTCATTTATAATAGGAGAGAGGAAAGTTTTCCCAGACAAACAAAAACTGTAGCAGTTCATCACCACAAAACCAGCCTTACAAGAGATCCTAAGGGGGAATTCTGTGAGTGGAATGTTATATGGCAGAGAACAAAAAGAACCAGAGACATCACTACAAGCGTGAAACCTGCACATAACACAATAACTCTAAATCTATATCCTTATATTTGCATTTATTATTGATCCAATGGGATATATCAGTGGTTCACAACCAAGGGACATTTGGTAACATCAGGGGACCTTTTTGGGTGTCAGGGCTACTACTGGATGTAATGGATAGAGGCTATGAATGCAGCTACATATCATACAATGCTGAAGGCAATCTCCCACAAAAGAGAGTTATCAAGCCTAAAATGTCAATGGTGCCAAAACAATACCATACATTGTGAATATTACATTATTGTGTTTTTCATATATTTTGAAAATAAGAGAATTGTTAGAAATACATATTTGAAATGTCTTCTCTAGTATATGCACCTTTTAATTTTCTTTCTTTTTTTTTTTAGTTTTTCTTTAAATTCCAGTTAGGTAATAACAGTGTAATATTAGTTTCAGGTGTAAAGTGATTCAGCACTTCCATATATAACACTTGGTGTCCATCACAACAAATGTGCTCCTTAATCCCTATTGCCTATTTCACCCATCCCCCCCGTCCACCTCCACTCTGGTAACCACCAGTTTGTTCCCTGTAGTTAAAAGGTTTTCTTGGTGGGGCGCCTGGGTGGCTCAGTCAGTTAAGCATCCGACTTCAGCTTAGGTCATGATCTCATGGTTTGTGAGTTTGAGCCCTGCATTGGGCTCTGTGCTGACACCTCAGAGCTTGGAGCCTGCTTCAGATTCTCTGTCTCCCTCTCTCTCTCCCCTCCCCTGCTCATGCTCTATCTCTCTCTGTCTCAAAAATAAATAAAACATTAAAAGGTTTTCTTGGTTTTCCTCTCTCTCCTGGCAAGTACTCATAAGCATTGGACACTAGGAGGTAAACTGATACTTCACATCAGGAAATATTCAAAAAATTAATAACCATATGAAAAAATGTTCTACATTATGAACAATCAGGGAAATATAAGTTAAGCCACAGTGAGGATTATAATTTACCTAACAAAATTGCTAAAATTAAAAAGTCTTGACAATACCAAAGTCTGGTAAGGATGTAGAACAACTAGACCTCTTCACATTGCCTGTGGAAGTGTAAATAGGTACAACCACATTGGAGTCCTCTAGTAGTTTCTAAAAGACATGCCTACTCTATTACCCAGTAATTCCACTCCAAGGTATGTATCCAAGAGAAATGAGTGGTTATGTCCATAAGAAATATACAAGAATGACTATAGCAGCGTTGGAAATAATACATAAGCCCCATTAATAAGTGTTATTTTCCTAAGTGTCTAAGCTACAAATGTATGAAGTAATCAATGAATGAAGTAATCAATTCAGAGGTGACAACAATAAAGTATTTTTGGACACTATTGACCAAGCTGTTTACTGAAATATTAGCATGATTAGGCAAAATAGTTGGTTGTACAGGCCATTAGTTGACTTCATAAACACAGGCAGTCCAATGTGAGAAAGAAGAAATTAGTCAGCTGTTGTTTAACAAGGAAGAGATCAAGTAAACGATAGCAAATTGCTTTCCTTTTAACCAGGAAGTATTCTGGCACAATGCAGTACCAATAGAGCTCACAAATCCAAGAGGAACTAATTATAGAGAAAAATTAAAAAGGTATCAGAGAGATGTGACTCTGAGGAATCAGCTATTTCTAATTAAATTGGTACTCTTCACCTTTATTCAGATGATAGGATTAAAGAAAGCTTTATGTGGCCATCAAAGTTTTATGAAGAGTTTTACATAATAAAGTGAAATGTAATACAATGAATTTTATCTCTTATGTTTCTAAATTCTTCTTACTTTGGACTTTCAAAAAATCAAACATTACATTTTAAAGAGACACACAGTTTGTATATCTGTGTCTATTCATGGGAACATGGTTATATCACTCAGTTGGTAATGGTTCTTTCTGTCTCTTTTTTATGGGGAAAATCTACACACTAAAGAGAGATACTGAATAATCTAGCTTGCCAAATGATGGCATTTAGTTCCCGAGGGAATTCATTTATAAGATGCAAGGTTTTCCCAGGGTCATTAATTGACATATTCCTCATTTGGTCTTCTGCAGTTTCAAAATAAAAGGGAGTTCTCCTTCATTAAAACGGGGACATAAAAAAAGAACATGGAAGGAAGTGGGGGCAAGTGAAAAACTCCAGAGCCTCAGTGACTTTCAGTCACAACTCCCAAAGCAATAAAAAGGTATGCATAAGAAACGTTAAAGATATCTCTACGTATGCATTTTATTAAAGTTATTTATTTAAAAAATTTTGCAATTTCAAATGGAGAACATGTTTAATAAGAATATTTGTGATCAATCAAGAAATATAGAAAAATATAATCAGGTATATAATTATAGCACCCAATGCAAAGCCCTGAAACACTTTGATGCGTATGACCTCAAGCTATATTTTACTGAAATTACACTCCCTTTTTCACATATTCAACCATTATATATATATTTTCTTAAACATTTCGTATTTGACCTTGGCTTATTTTTATATAGGGTTCTTGAAATTTTCTGTATTGACTTACAAGAATTTGATATTAATGAAATAGAAACATTTGCCTATTTTTCTCCAGTTCAGCTTTTGCGTCTTAGAATTTTGCTTATGTTTTTTAAGTATGAGAGAGCTTATTCATTTCACTTAACTAACTTCTGTGGTTTCTATTGTTCATGATCCCAAGCCAATATTATAAAATACAACAAAGCATATAATTCACTTCTATATTTCTCTATATCCTTTATTGCTTGAACTATTATTTAAGTATTTAAAATATTTGGATTCGTTTTTATTTAAGACATTTTATTGAATTCATTTTTATGTAGCTCACCAGCCTATTTATTCCCAAGTTATTCCACCTTTATCCTAAACAGCATATTTTTAATATATGATTCTTTTACTAAAGTCTCAGGTTTTTCACATCCTTTTATTTATTCTATCTATTCTTAAGAAGGTAAAGTATCATTCCATTACTTTAGCTTTATAATGTATTTAAATGTCAATAGATATGTCTCCCTTATCGTTCTGCTTTTCAAGAATTTTCCTAGGAATTCTTAGAGGACATATTAGAAGGGCTGAAGGGAAAAGACTGCAGAAGACATCTTCCCATCTTTCTTGGTAAAGTTGTTTTGTCAAAAGGGGGTATGTGATTTAGAATGTGTTTGCAACCATGGCTGTCTGTAATAGATTGCCGAATCCATAAAATCAACCTTAGTGCTGCTGCACCTCTGAATGTTTTAGGTAGTAGATGATAAACCAGCATAGCCTATCACCATCACAAGCAGCAAGTTATTTACACATTTTTCAAGTTCCTTTAGAGCTATATTAAGATAAATGATTTTCTGATTTGAAGTCCTTAGCTAAATACCAACTACATTTTAGGGAGCATTTATCCAGGGCTATAATCTAATTCAACTTTATTTTATTTTATAGAACTTGCCTTATAAAAATTAGAATCTGCATTAAGTCTATAAGCTAATATACCGGAAGTAAGCAAGCACTTCTGATACTTTAGTGCATCCATGTTTCTGTGAGATTTGTATGAAATTTGTATATAGGTGCATAATGTTCCACAACGTGCTACAATAATCTATTCAAAATATAATGACATTTTAAAATTTAATAATATATCTAATACATTTTTCTATAAGACCACATATAGATTTCCATTTTTTTAAGTTTATTATTTATTTTTGAGAGAGAGAGCATGCAAGCAGGGGAAGTGGCAGAGACAGAAGGAGACAGAGAATCTCAAGCAGACTCCACACCTGCAGTGAGGAGCCTGATGTAGGGCTCCAACTCACAAACCGTGTGATTGTGACCTGAGTCTAAATCAAGAGTCAGACACTTAACTGACTGAAGAACCTAGATTTCTATTTTAAGTCATGCCATTAATGATGGGTTTTGGAGGAGCTGTCCAATTTTAGGTTATTAAAGACAATAGGATAATGAACACTCAGCCATTTTTCTTTGGAAACTTAACACTAAAAATCACAGAACTGAAGGTTCTTTTTAAAAATGTGGCAAAACTTGGGGCGCCTGGGTGGCTCAGTTGGTTGGGCGTCCAACTTCGGCTCAGATCATGATCTCACAGTCCATGAGTTTGAGCCCAACATCGGGCTCTGGGCTGACATGACAGCTCAGAGCCTGGATCTTGCTTCAGATTCTGCGTCTCCTTCTGTCTGCCCCTCCCCTGCTTGTACTCTGTGTCTCGCATTGTCTCAAAAATAAATAAACATTTAAAAAAAAATTTTTTTTCAGCTGTTAGAGATTGATTTTTTTTATATATATATATGAAATTTATTGACAAATTGGTTTCCATTCAACACCCAGTGCTCATCCCAAAAGGTGCCCTCCTCAATACCCATCACCCACCCTCCCCTCCCTCCCACCCCCCATCAACCCTCAGTTTGTTCTCAGTTTTTAACAGTCTCTTAAAAAATTTTTTTAAAGAATAAAAATGTGACAAAACTCAAATAAAAAATTTAGTACCAAATTTCTCCAAAAGAATATCATGCCAAAATACAAAAAGTGGTATAAAGGAATTCTTAAACTCCCATTCTTTTGTTACTTTTACTTGCATTTCTTTAATTATCAATAAGGTTGAACACTTTTGTGTTTAAAGATATTTATAGTTCTACTTCTATGAATTGCCAATCCAGATGATTTCTCCACTTTTCCACTCTTTCTTAACCTTTCCTTATGAATCAGAGCTAACAGCTCTTTGCCACATTTGTAGAAAATATATTCTCATCTCTTATTGTATGTTCACTTTTTTATTTTCACTCTCGGAAAGTCAGCTCTGATTCTAGTTTTTGCATCCTATCTAAACTTCATTGATTCTAGTTATTGTATCCTATCTAAAATGTTTTATCAGCTCCATGATGTTAAAATATTTACCTGTGTTTGCTTTTCATTTCATAGAAGTTATATTTTTAGGGAAATAAATCTTTAACATCTCTGAAATTTATTTTCAAATGAAAAATCAGTCTGGGAATCTGATCTCCAATCCCAGATTGCAAATTCGTTGCCTCATCAGCATTTGCTGAATATTTTCCTTACTTATCCCAAAATCTATTTCTGTTATATATTACAGTTACATATGAGTTTATATGTGGGTCTGAACAAGCCTTTCTGTTGTATTTTGCTTTTTCTTCCTGTGTTGGGTCCTCATTCTTTGAAATGCTGTAATTCTATAATTTGCACAGTAAGTAGTGCATGAAAGCAAACACCACAATCTCACATGGCAAAATCACATGTTAAAAATGCAAGATTTCATAGGAAAACTTAATAAGTAAAAATCTGGCAAGGTTCCTCCCTCTTTCATTTCATGGAGAAGCGGACAGAGGCTGGGTCACTGTTGCATACACCCTTGTAATGGGGCCTAGGAAGGTGATCTCACCTGCTCCCTACTCTGTGTTTTAATCAGGCAAACCTGAGAACAAACTCAGGAGAAAAGATTAAAATGTCAAACCTCAGAAGGTAAGCAATACGAATTTTAAGTTAGCTTTTCAGGAGAATATTATAAAGCCAACTGCTGGCATTTATTGATAGTGTGGAATTCTGACATCAGGAAGAGCTTCTTTTTCTAAAGAAGGGCCATCAGCACCAGTTAACTTCTTACAGTACAACCCTCCTGGCTTACCATTGAATAATTCTGTTTGCCTCTCCAGAAATGTCTTTTACTATATTGTTTGTTGCTGTCATCATCAAGTAGAGCTTTTCTACTATTTTCAGTTTCATTGGCTTAATTTTAGGTTTTTGAGCCAACATCAAACTCAATTATATAGCTCAAAGTAGTCCCTGACATATGATAGTATAAATCCTCTAGCTGTGTTCTTCAAAATTGCCTTGGCTTGGGGTGCCTGGGTGGCTCCGTCAGTTAAGTGTCTGACTTCAGCTCAGATCATGATCTCACCATCTGTGAGTTCAAGCCCCGCATTGGGCTCTGTGCTGACAGCTCAGAGCCTGGAGCCTGCTTCGGATTCTGTGTCTCCCTCTGTCTCTTACCCTCCCCCATTCATACTCTGTCTCTCTCTGTCTCAAAAGTAAATAAACATTAAAAAAAAATTTAAAAATTGCCTTGGCTCATCTTGGCCTTTTGCATTTCAATATACATTTCAGAATAAACTTGTGGATTTCCAAAACTCACCTTGGATTGACATAGGGACTATGTTGAATATACACATGAATTTAAAGATAATTGGCATAGGGGCACGTGGGTGGCTCAGTTGGTTAAGTATCTGACTCTGATTTCTGCTCAGGTCATGATCTCATGGTTTGTGAGTTCGAGCCCCACATCTGCTCTGTGCTGGCAGTGTGGAGCCTGCTCGGGATTCTTTCTGCCTCTCTCTCTGCCCCTCCCTTGCTTGCACTCTCTCTCTCTCTCTTGCTCTCAAAATAAATAAATATTAAATTTTTTTTAAT
The DNA here is from genome assembly GCF_007474595.2 of Lynx canadensis. Classification (NCBI taxonomy): domain Eukaryota; kingdom Metazoa; phylum Chordata; class Mammalia; order Carnivora; family Felidae; genus Lynx; species Lynx canadensis. The sequence goes on along the minus strand of NC_044308.2, from coordinate 70,265,262 downwards.
TAAGAATCGGCATATTTACAATTCATGAACCTGATATATCTTTTTATTAATGGGTATTTTGTTGTCAACTAAAATTATGTTGTCTACCTATCTCTTCAATATTGTTAATTAGAGTTTTCTAATACTGACCCATTTTTTAATTCCAACAAAAAATAGTAGTTGGAATGAGAGTTAACAAAATACCAAGATTTGTAGGGAAGTGTCTGTGTAAATTTGTACAACCCTCTGTTGAGAATTTGACATTATTAGATTAGTTGAAAATGACCTAGTAATTCTACTTCTAGTTATTTAATCTTGAAAAAGTCTTTCACATGTAAATAAACATATAGATATACATTAATTGCACCATTTTTAAAAACTTAAGTGTAGTTGACACACAATATTACATTAGTTTCAGGTGTGCAACATAGTGATTCCACAAATCTATACGTTATGCTAAGCTCACCTCAAGTGTAGCTACCATCTGTCACCATGCAACCTTATTACAATCCCATTGACTATATTCCCTGTGCTGACCTTTTATTACCCTTGACTTATTCACTACATGACTGGGATCCTGTGCCTCCCACTCCCTTTCACCCATTTTGCTCCTCCTCCCATCCCTTCCCTTGGCAACCATCAGCATGTTCTTTTATATGTGGAATCTAAAAACAAAACAAATGAAGAAACAAAAAGTAGAATCAGACCTATAAATACAAACTGAGAACAGACTGATGGTTGTACCATTTAATAATAGTAATTCCTCAGTAAAAATAAAATTTTTATTCACAAAATGTTGTTATGATAGGATATCATTTTTTCATTTTTTAAGCCACACACAAAACAGTAAGATGATAAGTGAACTTTACCTATGCCAGTAGCTTTTATTTTATTTAAAAATTGTGAAGCAAAATTATAAAATACAAATATTTGTTAATTCTGAATAATAGTATGAATATCTTAATTATGTTTTTCTTATACTATCCAAATTCTTAAAACATTTCAAAATATTTAAATTATCAAAATATTTAAAACTAATTGTGTCTTTTTCTATGAATGAGGTCTCAGTCAGATACAAATTCTTTTGTGGGTTTTTTTTTTCCCCACTTTTTTTCATTTTTTTCAGATGTCACATTTTTCTCAAGCCTCAAAAAAATTGTTCTGCTACTACTATCTTTTTGTAGATACCTATCATATATCTGCCTCCATACCTTGCTTCAAAAATTATGGCTGGCATTATTCATGTTTACATGGATGTCATCTAGAACCACATAGATGTATTCCCTACAGATCCCCTTTTGCTTATCAGAGCTCTACAATTATACCATCCATATATAAATGATATGGGTGTTATACTAAATCTGTTAGGACATTTAGCCACTTGACAGAGAAAATAAATTAAGTGAGGCAGTGCGAAGCCAGCAGCAAGCATCCATTTGTGCCATATCTGAGCACTGTACCTTCCAATCTACTCAATTCATAGGCCCAGAGGTAAAGTCAGAGTGCTTTGGAGAAGACCCACATATCTGAGCCTTTCTTCCACCTTACAGAAAAAAGAAGGTGAGAAGCCATCTCCATGTGGCCAACCATAGACTCAAATGTCTAAAACTCCTAGGGTTTATACTGCTGCTGCTCATCTGACTTTCAGCAACAGCTTGTGAACTGACTCTTAGATTCTCAATGTTCTATATTCCATCTACTTAATTTCATTGTTTTTAGTCCTGCCTCTCAGTTAGAAAACAGCTGGACTCTCCTTCACTGATATGCCCCTTACTATTATGCATTGTGGAAATAGATTTTGAGATGGATGCATCCTCTTCTTTTCCCATGGAGACCAACAAATCTATACCAAATATTCTAAAAAGGAGGCAAAGAATCTCTAAATTCTCTCACCAACTCAGATACTCACTTTTCTTAAGATCAGTGCAGATATGAGTTACGTATTGCTGGCTTCAATTTTCTTCAAACATTTTGGTTTATGGCAGAAACTCCTCATAACCATTGCTAAGAAATTATATTTATTCTTTTAAAAAAATTTGGATTCAGTATTGTTCAACACTTGATTTTTTTTGCACATTTCAGTAGATGATGGGAAGCAAAGTTAAGTGAATATGTATTACATCTCTCAATTTTAACTCATAGACTTTAATTCACTTTGTTTTTGCTTTTAGGTACCATATGCCAACAACCAAACAAATGGAGAAACAAAATCATTCCATGGTGTCTGAGTTTATTTTGCTGGGCCTCACAGAGTTTCGTGAGTTACAGCTTTGCTTATTTTTGTTTTTTTCCATTATCTATGTAGTCACTGTGTTAGGTAACCTCATGATTATCTTTGTAGTAAAACTGGACCCTCAATTACACTCTCCCATGTACTTCCTGCTGGCCAACCTCTCCTTTATTGATATGTCCCTGGCCTCCTTTGCTACTCCTAAAATGATCTGTAACCTAATTAGTGAATATAAGGCTATCTCCTATAAAGGCTGCATGGCCCAGATGTTCTTCCTTCACCTTTTAGGTGGAAGTGAGATGATGTTGCTTGTAGCCATGGCAATTGATAGATTCATTTCTATTTGCAAACCTCTCCATTACAAAAATATCATGAACCATCATGTTTGCATTGGACTTGCACTTTTTTCCTGGACCACTGGTTTTGTACACACTATGAGCCAAATGGTGTTCACAGTGACTTTACCATTCTGTGGTCCCAATGTTGTGGATAGTTTTTTTTGTGATCTGCCTCGGGTCATCAGACTTGCCTGCACTGACACTTACATCCTGGAGCTATTGGTCATTGCATTCAGTGGACTACTCGCTTTGTTCTGTTTCACCGTTCTGTTCATCTCCTATAGCATCATTCTAATTACTGTCCGGCGTCGCTTCTCCACCAGGTCTTCCAAGGCTTTGTCCACTCTCTCAGCCCACATTACAGTGGTGGTGCTGTTCTTTGGACCTTGCATCTTTATCTACATATGGCCATTCAGCAAGATCTCCATAGATAAGATCCTTTCTGTGTTTTACACCATTTTTACTCCCCTTTTAAATCCAATCATCTACACATTCAGGAATAAAGACATGAGAAAAGCAATAAGAAAAATAAAGAAGAAGCATGTGAGTCCCAGATCGACCTTTTAACTGAAACATTACAATCATGAAAGACATCATGGTCATTGTTGCCACCACCATCATCTGAAGACACTGAGGTATACGATTTTGTATGAAATATAAGCCACATCTTGAGAACTGGCAATCCTTCCCTACACAACATATATATGCAATAAAACATCCTGAATTATGTATCCAAACACAAACCTTTCCAATATAATCCCATTCATGTATGTTGTAATTTTCAGGTTTTTGAAAACTAAATGAGATTCGAAATAACTATTTATTGAGTTTTAACCACAGATGAGGCACTTAGCATGTATTTTCTCTTCACTTCACAATGATGAAAATAGGGCATATTATTATTCTCAGTGGAAAACTCAGCATTATAAAATTTAATGATTGCCACAGAAATTCCAAGTACTAGACCAAAAATCAGATCCAAACTCTAACTTCAAAATCTATGCTTTTATAATAGATTTTTATCTAAATTTTAATAACTTTCATAAATGTATTTCTTGTCCCCTCCTTCACATGTTCTCAATAAATAACTCCAACAAGGGCAAAAAAAAAATTTCCCATTGATCTGAAAATAAAAAGTCACCAGCCATTTCAGTGCCTCATACCTCTGATTTAATAGAAAAGCATATTAAGTTATCTGAAAACAGTGATCCCAATAATCAAGGTGTTAATCAACCCTAAGATTAATATTCCTCAAAAGGGTAGGGAAGATAACGTATGAGACTCAAGTGATTCTCTGTGGTGTCTCATAATATTTTCATTTCAAGTAATAAAAGTAAATGAAAATGTTTTCCACATTGACTGCATCAATTTACATTCCCATCAACAGTGCACAAAGATAACATTCTATGGTGACAGTGACTACACTTATCCTGATGAACATTGAGTACTGTATAAAACTGCTGAATCAATTTATTGTACACATGAAACTAATATAATATTGCACATTCATTATATTTAAAGTAAATGAGTATATTTTAAGTAAAATAAATGAGAATGACATAACCCAATAAAATTTTAAATTTGATACACTCCACCAAGTTAAGTATCATCATCATCAGACTTATTAGATGAAGAGAAAAGAAGAAAGCAATTGGCAGTAAAAGAAGACAGCCGTGGATGACTGAGTCTCATGACCCATTAGTAATAAAATGATGATTGTAGAAATTAAGAATATTTTCCTCCTGAATTATGTATTAGGGTAACTGTGTGTTTATAAAGAAATTTCAAATTCCTTTTTTTCCTTTATTTTTCCTCACCAAGAAGATGCTGGTGATTAACTTTATCATTTAGTCTCTAGGCTATGGAATATTCCTATGGGATTATGACTAAACTAGGGGAAATCCCAAACAACACTGAGATGGATATAGGAAGCTATGAGAAGTTCTAGCTTGCCATTTGGAGTAAAAGGGGAGAATGTCTTAATTTGTATGCAGGACAAATGAATCTTTCAGCTGAAGCAATTATTTTCTATTGGAAATTTAAATACAGGTGGAGTGGTGTGCATGGAGTCTAAGCAACAAAATGGGAAGATGATTCAGAATATTTCTCTGGTGACTCTCTGCCCCATATTAGCTTTTCTATAGTCCTCTCTCTTTAGTACATAGCCACAAGCCTGAAAATTACTTTTCCTGAACTCCCTTGCAAACTTATTTCTATCAGGTTCTATCAGTGGAAGACACTAACATGATGTTGGAAGGCAAGAAAAAAGCAGAAGCTTTACATTCTTCTGCTTTGGGCTCTGGCAGCAGCAATATCAGGCAACCATGGACTCCAGGAATACTTTGTGGGGCTCAGCAGCATCAGTAAGGTTGAAGGGTCCAAGACCCCTAAAGCTTCACCAAGTGCAAGTGCATATTCTTACTCAGTAATGGGATAGAGGTTCCAACATCAGTAATGGCAGCACCCTCCCAGCAGCGTTTAGGGATTCTGGGTAATGTCTCTTCCTCTTTTGCTCATCCAGCTTTCAAGGTGGTAGTTGTTGTTTACACTTACCCACAGTAATATCATTTTCTCCTTTCTGCTCCTCATTTCTGAGCTGTGAAATTTTCATTTTCAACTTTCTACTGAGCTGTTCCCTGGGTATCTCAAAGACATCTCAAGCCTAAAATGTAAACACCAAATTAATTACCTACCTTCCCAAAGCTGCTATTTTTCCTGCACTCCCTATGTGAAGTAATAAGATCACGTTCAGCTTAATGATTCAATCTAGAAGCAAATATTTACATCCTATTACATATAATTTGGTGCACTTAATGGTGTCACACATTCTTCTGAGGTTCTGTTGACTTTTCCACATTTTCTTTTTTACTATCTGTTCTTGAGATTGCATAATTGCTATAGATATATCTTCAACTTCACTGCTTCTTTCTTTGACTGCTCCTATCTATGGGTCATCTCTCTAGTGATTTCTGCATTTGAGTTATTGTACTCTGCAACTCCAGAATCCCCATTAAAAAAATTTCTATATCTTTTTTGATACCCTCTACTTGATGAGATATTGTCATACCTCCCGCTACTTCTTTAGACATGCTTTCCTTTAGTTCTCAGAATGTATTTATAATAGCTACTTTAAATTTTTTTTTCTGAGAGATGCAACATCTGGGTCCCTGCAAAAGCATTTTTCTATTGATCTTTTATTTCACATATGGGGCATAATTGTGTTTTTCTTCACATGTCTCATCAGTTTTGCTTAAAATTGGACATTTTTTTATAATGTATCTTAGCAACTCTGGTTGCCGATCCCTCTCGTCTCCAATGTTGATGTTCTTGAAATTGTCTGATTGGTTGGGTGTCTAGTTCCTTGGCTGAAGGAACCCTGAAGTTTATTGCCCTTGCAGTGTGTTGCCTCTGATGATCCTGCTCAGGTTTTGTCCTTGTTTTTAACCTTGCAGCTTGGTTACCTTTAGGACATCATAAGCTACTTATTGGTCTGGTTTTGCTTAAGTCTCCTAGGCCAGGTAGAATGTTATCCTTTGCTAGTAGTCATGAGTGTGGCTTAGAGGCTGCTCTCACAGTTCAAAGAGATTATATTTTGCCCCACATTTAGTCAGGGACTAATAGCTGAATGCTCCCTCTCCAGTGTTTCCTGAGAGGTGCACAGACTTGGGCACTCACACCGTCTTCCAGATTAACAGGAATTTGTGTGATTTTTTTAAAAGCTTGGCTTCCTAGGAGTTGCCATTGGTATGGTGTTGCTTATTTTTCATACAATATTGGGTTAGAGGTCGTGCTCAACCTTCTTGTTTCACTGAAGCTTCCACCCTTTGTTAATAGATCTGTGTGTGGCTTACAGAATGTTTTCATTTCTGCTCCATACCTTTGTCTGAGTTCTCCTAAGTGGATGCAGCCATTGCATGTACACAGCCTCCTTTATCCCCACAGGTTGATTGTGATCCCAGTAGAGTTTCTCTTGTGTCTCTCACTTTGCTTCTATCCTTTAAACTTCTGTGTGCCATACAATGTGATTTGTTGATATCTATATAGTGATGCTATGAGGGCCTTCTTAATTGCTCTTCACCAAGAGCTCCATTGTTTCTGACACTGAATTTTAAATGGAACTCTCCAAGCTCCATTCCACATAAAGCCATGCCTCCTCAGGTAGAGTTATGGAGCTCTTCATATTTATAGTATGCCTGTCCTTCTGTGCAGAACCTGAGTACCACTGCATAGGAGTTGAGGTCAGAGGCGGCAGCCTATTTCTCCCAGTGACATCCCTGCTGTATGAGTGGGCACTAGGGGAGCAAAGATCCTGTTCATCTCAACTTGCCCCTCTGCCATGAACTTCCACTCGAACTAAGTTGGAGGATAGGGATGCTGAGGGGGATCCCTAGTGTTCTTAGCCTGCCCTGTCTGGAGTAGAGTTGTGGTTGTTGTTGGTTATTAGTAGTAGTAGTAGTAATTACTATGATAAGAACACTTGACATGAGAAGCACCCTCGTGACACATTTTTAAGTGCATGATATAGTATTGTTATCCAGAGGTATACTGTTACCAGAAGATCTCCTGAAATAATTAATCTTACACAACTGAAACTAAATACCCATTGAACAGCAACTCCCCATTTACTTCCTGTCCAAACTCTAGCAACCACCATTCTCTGTTTCATTGAGTTTGACTGCTTTGAATACCTTATGTAAGTGGAACCTCTGCCCTGTAAGTAGGTGTGGAATGGGGAAAGATAGCCTCTTCATTTCCTTGGTGCTCATCTAGAATAGAATTTCTTCAACACTTAAGTCCATACCCTTCCAAGGTAAAACCTGAGACCACAACCCTAGACTGGAAGCTGTGCAAAAAGGAAGAATTCCTATCTTCCTGACCATACGTTCCTAGAGCAGAGTATCCACAGTAGAGTAGAAAAGGGTTTCTAGAATATGGAGCTGGGGGGGCAGGGAAAGGAGACATGGGATACAGTGTGGCTTAAATGCTAGACTCACTGTTCTTAAAATTTAGTATATTTTCTTAAATGATCATTTCTCTATTTTCTCTATGCCCTAGGACAATTTCTGGAGACTCCACATTATTTATTGTTCTCTGTAAGTTTCACTAGCAAAGTGTTTGTTTTCTTGCAGAGAGAGTCTACCAGCTTCTCTCCTTTTGTTAGAGAGAGAGTCCAACATTTTGCCAGTCCAAATGTCCCTACCTCATTTGATTCTTATGTAGAAAATCTACAGACAATGTTATGGAACACACTACTTACCCTGTTCAATCTGTCATCAATCATGTACACTCTGTCACCAAAGTTTCATAATTCTACCTGACAACTTAATCAATACTTCTCCATCACCCTCCAAGGCCTTATGTCAAACTTTCATCATTTTATACCTATAGTATTAAAATAACACATTAATGGCCTCACAGTGCTACTATCATCACTCTGTGAAAACTCACTTCTCTTCAGTCTCTATTTTACCATTTCAATAGATCCTCGTGAACTACAGAATATATTCAAAACTACTTTGATTGATTTTAAGGCCCTTAAAAGTTCTTATGCTAACCCAACTTTCTGTCCTCATCAAAAATTCCCCCCTATTCATGACCCAAGCTATCATATACTTCAAACATACTTGCTATTTTCTGTTCACGTAATATGTCAGAATAGTCTATGGTTCCATATCTCCCTACATATGATTATCTCTGCTAGACTGTTCTTCTTGCTTCTTTGTGCAGACAGTCAATACCTATCATTAAAGGCATAGTTGCCTCTTTGGGGATAGGTACCTCTTTTAGGAGAAATTTGCAAATTCCATAAAACAACGTGTGATTTATTGCATGCATATCATCACACTTAGCAATGGATTATTTGGAATCAGTATTGAATAATAAGATTCTGCGATCCTTGAGGACAGACAGGTTTCTGACATACAGTATGGACCCAGGAAAGTTGGAGACTTGCTGAATTCAATATCTATTTCAAGGCCTCATTTTAGTCACTTGAGAACTAGTTGCATATACAGAGTTTCCTTTTTTCTTAGAGCAATAATCTATACTATAAATATTTATGCTTCTAAATAACAAATTTGAAGTTAGAATACCTATATTTTGTCCCCAGAATTTTCTTTAGAAGGAATCAAATGACACTATATTCAACACTAGAGAGTTGAAGGATATAAGAGAACAAAAAGCAAATTCACTCAATAAATCAACCAAAAGTAGGAAATTAAATTAAGGGTAGAAGTGAATGCTAAATACAAACTCTGCCAACAAGGAATATACAGTAAAGTAATAGAAATGAGAATATTAAACATTTGAGGACAGGGAAAGAATATGTCAAAAATCATAGAATTTTACCCTGGCCAATAACGTTGGGTGAGTATTTAATCAAGGAGTAAAGAATTATTAGTGTAGAAAATACAGAACCTAGAGAAGTATTAATTGGGTCAGAATACATTATTGAACCAAAAGAGAAGAGTTAATTAAGCAGTCATTAAAAGTTGTTTAAACCCATTGTCCCAAAGGAGAGTGAATATATTTTAAGCTGGCTGTAACCAATTGATCAAGTATAGGGCAAAAAATGTGAACATCTACTTCTGTTTCTTTTAATTGGAAAAGACAACTAAGCTTTACCAGTATTTAATATTAAGATTTTTTTGGTAATCTAAATTAATCTGTATAATACCTGGTTACGTTACATATAATACTTAAAGTTATCTGAAAACATGTGAGTTAACCAAAAGACAGAGATTTAGAGCAGTTATTTCTTTGAACACTTTGCTATGTATTATAGCTTAGGTGTGCCAAAATAGAAGAAGGGGACACTTAAAGTTTATGTTATTTTATATTAACTTAATTTGTTCTCCAAAACTTTATAAGGAGCTTAAATGGATTTATGCTAATTAGCCTTGCATTGAAGATAATTCTAATTTTAAAATTCACATAAATGGTGATACAATAATAGAGTTGACAATTTTACCCATAATATAAACTTTTGCCAACTAAATCACAAAGTAAGAGAACAACAAGCTATCAGAACTGATAATAAACTGGATAGAAACATATTAAATTATTAAGAAACATTATTTTATAATACAGATTTACTTCCATTATAATAAACAATGAACTTGACAATGTATACTGTACCTTGATACATTAGCTAGTGATCACAATTAGCAAAAGACATATATAGATATATAAATCAATACATAAAACAAAATAAAACTATAATTTTTGCAGTATTATTACTTGCAGGATAATAAATAATTATTTTACATTTCTCATTAAAGGCAATAAAAAGTGTTGTGGATGTGTCTTACTAATAGCAAAAGAACCAAAAACTCATTTCTGCCAGTATGAGCAGTATGACAATAAATAAAATGTATTCTTTATCAGTAAACAGTATCAAAAAGTGCATAGAAACTACTTTTAATGATTTGGAAATCTAATGATCTGTAATAGAATCAGTTATGTCCTACAGAAAGGAGTTTTGCTTTACACAAAAGTATCAGTGATTTTAAGAATTGTATATAAAAAACTCTCATGACTTTTAGTATGAATCCCATACTAAAAGCAATGTCTATGACAGAAATCTACATTAAGCCATGGGTTAAGTGGTGAATTTGACTGTAATTAAATGGACTATGACATAAGTGACACGGATATCAGTCAGTTTGAAAGTTATTAATAACATCTTTTTTGGCAAGTAATTGAAACAATCTTTGAAGACTGTGGTGCAAAGTACACCAAGATCATCTATTATTATTAATTTTGTAAAAGAAACACCTTGTATAACAAGAATTTACTACAATATTTTATAGTAAAGGGACAATGTTATGAAACTATTTTGTGCCGTATAGTTTTTGAAAATCTCATAGCAAATTACCTAAAGATAAAAAGTAATTGAAATTTTAGTGAGCATAAAAAAAGTTATACTATCAATGTATAATGCCAATCGTTTTTTAATTTAAATTCAAGTTAGTTAATATACAATGTAGTCTTGGCTTCAGGAATAGAACCCAGTGATTCATCTCTCACATAAAAACCACCCTCCTTAATGCCCATCACCACTTTAGCATAACTATTTTAAAATTTCTACTTTCTGAATATATTAATATTGTACATATTATATGCTGTCAATAGTAAATTATAACATACAGAAATCTATTTTCATGTTGGGGATGTTATGCTCAGAAAAGTCTAGAGATTATTCATCTGAAAAATTACCCAAAGATGTTAGGAGGCTAGGAGGATAGGAGGATAGACTGGAGTAGTATGAGGGAAAGCAAGTGTCCACTAATTCAAAGATGTCTACAATTCTTATAGCACAGCTAATCAACCAATACTCTCATGTCCATTGTAATCAAGCCAAAGCTCAGAGAGAACGACAGCATGTGGCAGGGCTGGAAATTAAGTGTAAACATCTCTCCTGGTCATGCTAGGGCAGCAGCCTCAGTGTCCTAACAATTCCCACTTGAAATTTGGATTCCCAGAGCTACAACAAATCTGCCTCCAAGGTGATTCACATTTTTATAAAAGAACCAGAAGATAGTATATACATTCATAATATGGAGCATCACAGAGCGTGAAAAGCAGATTTTTAATTTTGAATAACCCCTTGAACACATTTTTCTTCATATTGTGCCTTTAGAGCGGGTAAGTGGAAATGTCATAGAGAGCTAATTCAATAGAGGGTTAATATACTGAAGATGGTATTTTAATTTTGTGTTGGCTGGAAGGAAAAGGCTGTGGCTTTTGAGACATCAAATGCTCTCTCACTGAGAGATTGTATTACTACTTCACAACAACCTATGACCAAGAGTTTCCATACAAATGTATAAAATATATGCTCTCAAAATGATACTAAAGAGTAAAACCTGGCAGTAGGTGTTCAGTGATTACCAATTTTGAGTGAAATTAAGAAAAGTAAATTGTGAGCACCCAGATAACTCATACTATCTTTGAAAACAAGGCAATTGCTGGAAACTCAATTTTTTCATAGAAAAGGGGATATTTTTATTTTCATCATTTTAGGTACTGACAGACATGTAATAAGCACATTCTACTGAGAGCTGGAGAAGGAGCTGGCAAAGGAGAATTAATGACCAGAACTAATAGGTAGAAAATTTCTGAATAAAACTGACCATCAGTTTTATCTCATACAAATGAGATCTTAGGAAAAAGAAGTCCTTCTAAGATGTTCATACACAAGCAAATGAAGGAAAATGTGAATAATTTAGGAAACTCATAGGAGTATTCTAAATAGTAGGAAAATATCAAGAAAACCACTTAACAAAAAGAGAATAGTGACTTTCCAAATATATAAGGCAGTCAAAAATATAAATTCAAATAGGGGACATTAAGAAATTTAAAAATTAAGGCATATCAGATCTGCAGTTATGTCATCGACTGCTCCATAGTGAACTATATTTGAATACAAGCAGCTGGATAGAACCAGAAAACTATTGAGAATGACTACTCTAATATAGTAAAGATACTTTTACTTAAGAATGAAAGCAAAAAATGTATAATAGTTTGAGTTTTATTGACCGTAACTCATATAATATATTTACTTGTTTTAAATACACATTTCAACAATTATTGTTGTTTTCACATAGCTATGCAACCATCACCACAATCTTATTTTAGATCATTTCATCACCACAGAAAGAAAATTCATACCTGCTTACATGCACTCTCAGCTCAAGGTGACCACTTTGTAGTAATGTACTTTCTGTCTCTATAGATTTATGTTTACCAAACATTTCATATGGCCTTTTGTGTGGCCTTTTGTGTCTTGCTTCTTTTACTTAGCATGTTTTTGAGGTCCTTCAGTACTTTAGCATAAGTATACATAATTTTTGAAAACATACAATTAGTCAAGATTGAAAATTTTATTTTTTCTTAAAGTGCCCATAATGAAAGGAGAAGGAAATATTTACATAAATCAATTATTTTTATATTAAGTAATATGTATTGTATATACATGAGCAAGAGCAGAAATGCTCATATCCAAATACCTAATAAAACAAGTCTTGGGTTGCTTCTTTCCTTTTGTTTAAATTTGTTTATTTATTTTGAGAGAAAGTGAGTGGGGGAGGGACAGAGAGAGAGAGAGAATCCCAAGCAGACCCTGCACTGTCAGCACAGAGCCCAAACATGGGGCTCAAACCCACAAACCCTGAGATCATGACCTGAGCCTAAACTAAGAGTTGGATGCTTAACCAACTGAGCCACCCAGGGGCCTCTTGACTTGTTCCTTTCTTAATGGGTTTTTATATGGAAAATTCTCAGGATTGCAATCTTGGATTTACATGACTGATTCAGATTTAGCACACGCCATCTCTGTGCTCATGCTGTGCCTGGCCAGGAGCTTACACATACACCATGTCACCCATTCCACATCGCTTTAGGGTGGTCCTGAATCAAACACTTGAGAAATTTACTTAATTATGTGGATCTAGATTTTTATTTACTAAATAAGGTGTAGGGAATAAGTGATTACAAAGTTCCCTTCCAGCTCTGATATATAATTATTCTACCATCAATTTCCTCAAAAGCACCTCATAAATTGAGGAAAAGTTAACTATAATAAAATGTACAATTGCTTATTGAAGAGGAAGAAAATTTTCTTCACTAATAGAATCTCTGTCTAAACTACATAATTTATTTCTTTTCATTTATGTTGCCGTTATACACTTTTTTTTTCTTTTTCTAGTCTTCAATTCTTAACTTTATTTAAGTAACTTTGCTTTTCAGGAAATTCTAAAATAAATTCTCTTGTAAAAATGGGATCACTGGTTCAAAATACCTCTATCCTTTTCCCTTCAGTGGTTAAACCTACACAAAGCTATGAAACTGATGCCACAATTAAGAAGATGAATTTCTGTTGGAAGATTGTAATTTCCCCTGGAGAGTCTCATTGGCTAGAAGTCTATACAAGTATCTGCAACAAAGTGCAAAGTTCTGAACATAAGTGAAATGGGACTTGGCTCCTTATTTGACTTAAAAGGTAACTAGGCAAATAATACAGGGATACACAGGAAGACTATACTATAAATTGAAGAGAGATAGATGACAGAATATAATGGCCTCCTAGCAGCAGTCTGGGGTGATAACTGAAGAATGGTCAAGGAAAGGAATTCCAAGACAAGTTCAGGAACTGGCTGAATGGAATCAGGGGAAGTGGACTATGTCAGATCTAAAGGCATAGGTTATGGAATCTTGCATTGGGCTCAGATTCTCTCCAGATAAGCTTTCTCTGAGATATAGAATATCAAACTTCAGTGAGACAGTATTTACTAAGGTTTAGTGTATGATGAAAAGAAAGAGAAGAAAAACTACAAAATATAGGGAAGAGTAGTAATCTCAATATGTGATTTAAGAAAGAACTCTTGTTCTCTCTTGAAGACAGACAGTCACACTGAGTCTAACAGTAAGATCATCTGCACAGTAAGAGTGCTGAATGGACAAGCTACCTGAAGAACTGAAAGATATTAGGTGCTAAGGTATGAGGCGTAGGGGGGTTTCCCCAGAGTGGTGGGGCTAGGATGAGAAAGAAAGTCTCCTGAAGAACATAGAGAATAAGAATCAATGGACAAAAGGGGAGTAAACTCATGAAAAACATTTTTAAATGATCCTTAGGCAACATTCAGCTTTTCAGTTATAGAGAAAACCCACATTTTGAGGCTGCAATTACTTTTCTTGTCTTAGAACTTACATACTTCTTTATGTTAATAATTCATATTTTATTATTATTATTATTATTATTATTACTGAGAATGAGATTAAATAGCCAATAAACACCATAACAAGTCAAGAGAGAAGTTGTGGAAGGAAGAAAAGGCCTTATAGTTTCACAACCTTAATGGCACTTCTTTCCTGCTTTTTGTTTTTTGTGGGTTTCTTGTTGTTCTTTCAAGTTTTTATTTAAATTCTAATTAGTTAACTTTTAGTGTAATATTGATTTCAGTAGTAGAATTTAGTGATCACTTACATATAACACCCAGTGCTCATCACAAGTACCCTCTTTAATGCTCATCACCCATTTAGACCATCTCCACCCACCTCCCTCCATCAACCTTCAGTTTCTTCTCTATTGTTAAGAGTCTCTTATAGTTTGCCTCCTCTCTCTTTCTCCTTTTTCCTCTTTTCCATATGTTCATCTATTTTGTGTCTTAAATTCAACATAGGAGTGAAATCATATGGTATTTGTCATTCTCTGACTTACTTTGCTTAGCATAATACACTCTAGCTCCATAAGAAGAGGTATATTTATGTTAAGTACAGAACTAAAGAAATAGTTTTTAAAACTTGCTCGGGAAAGGAAGAAGATGAATAAGAGAAACAAATGCTGGGAAAGCTAACAACATAAATGAATGCCAGCTTACCCTCTCAAATAAAATAAAAGGCAAAATAAAGCTGTAATTTAGGATTTATTTGTATTAATTGCATTACACTTAAGAGTATTAATTTCATATCCAAGTTTTTCTGTTGTCAGTGTATCATGGGGCATGAAATTCCATGTAGCAAAGGTATTCATCCCCAATTGTAACTGGCATATTCATTTCATCTGATAATCATCAAAACCAGTCATTTCTCCAAAGTGCATATAACTATTAAAATTACTGTCATAAAGGTCTCCAAAGTAAAATTCCTGCTCACTCACCTGATAATCATGTAACACAGCCCTTCAAAGAGAGCATGGTGCATGGCTGTCCTCTGGGTGCTCGTCCAGACCCAGTGTCATCGTTCAGCATCCACTCTGTCTCCTGGAGGTTGACCAACAAGAACATCATTTTCATCTTTATTTTCCCTAATTGTATTCATTGTCCAGTTCTTAAAAATATATAAGGTAGGAAATAAATTGAGGGAATTAAGGTTGGATAATGGTGATAGGATATTTTGACAAGGGTCTGAGTAGAAAAGAAAACAAGGAGGACATTATAGGTCATTGGAGAAAAGAGAACAGACACTTCCTAAGCATCTTCATATCTGAATTCAGTCCCTTTTCTAAATGTACCACTCCTCCTACTCACTGTTCTTTATTCTCTTCTTCCTATAAATCCTCACATATTCTCTGAGCCTTGTTCTTCCCATGGGGATTATTTTTAATTTAAAAAAAAATTTTTTTTTTTTTACGTTTATTTATTTTTGAGACAGAGAGAGACAGAGCATGAACGGGGGAGGGGCAGAGAGAGAGGGAGACACAGAATCGGAAGCAGGCTCCAGGCTCTGAGCCGTCAGCCCAGAGCCCGACGCGGGGCTCGAACTCACGGACCGCGAGATCGTGACCTGAGCTGAAGTCGGACGCACAACCGACTGAGCCACCCAGGCGCCCCGGATTATTTTTAATTTATAAATGTTTTGAAGATAACAGCAACCAAACTTAAAGCTGTATCTAAAAGTGTCCTTGGGAATTGGTCTCCATTAATTTTTTAAGTTTATTTATTTATTTTGAGAGAGAGAAGGAGAGAGAACATGTGGGGGAGGGGCAGAGAGAGAATGGGAATCCCAAGCAAGCTCCACACTGTCAGCATGCAGCCCCATGTGGGGCTCGAACTCAGAAACCTTGAGATCATGACCTGAGTCAAAATCAAGAGTAGGATGCTTAATTGACTGAGCCACCCAGATGCCCCTGGTCTCCATTCTTTTAAAATTCTTACAATATGTTACATCACCATGTACTAAATTAAGTGTTTTTTTATTTGGTTTACTGCTATTTTTAGCTTCATTATTATGTATCTTTAGATTGTCTCTAGACATAGGGCATTCAATCATTCTATAAGAAAACACAGTGCAATTAGCTGTAACATAGAAGGATTCCAACATACCTGCCGAATCATACCTCCTAAGGAAACCACATGGAACATATGATTTCAATCAATACTTGACTAGACCATAAAAAATACATTCCTTTAACTTTGTAGGCAATATGTATATTGGTATGAGGTCAAATTCAGGCATCAGACTGACTGGGCTTGAATATCAGCTTTGACTTTGTTAGCTGAGTACCTATAAGTCATTAAATATTTCTATGCCATAGTTTTCTTATATGTAAAATAAGAATAATCATAATATTCACCTCATGAGATTCTTTGAGCATTAAATGTGTTAATATATGTGAAACACTTAGAACACAGTAATATTTAGCACATACTAATAGCTTAATAGTTATTATTTTTGATCACTCTAGATCCTATGAACAATGTCTAAAAGCTAAGTAAAGACAATTTAGTATGGCATGGCACAACCAAAAACAAATCTGTATGTTAGAGTTGAATCATTTAACTAATTACCTCTTAACTACCACTTACATACATTTACGCAGAACATGTATACTTCTCACTATGAACAACAGTAATATGAGGGTTAGGAAAAGAAGTTCATAAAGATTTTCTTTCATGTATAAATTAGCCTCTAAGAGTGTGTGTGTGTGTGTGTGTGTGTGTGTGTGTGTACACTTTCTTCACTTATTTCAGAAATAAAGAATAACCTTAAAAAATGACTTCAGTGATAAAGGACAACACAATTTCCTCATCTTCTGAATTCTATATTCCTTATATATTGTTTTAACATAATCTCAAGAGGTGACAGAAAATTGTGATAATAAAAGGAAAAATAAATACTAATGTAACTACTTATCCAATTTTTGCAAGTGAGCAAATTAGTGAGTCAAGATCAACTGATAAGAGTATCATGTGATCAAATAAAACAATAGAAAATAAAACTTCCATTCTTACAAATTCTTTTTAATTGCTGCATAACTATGAGAATATTATTTCAGAATGATATAACCCATAAAATAATTCCAAATTATAGATAGTGATGCCGATATATTTAAGATTCTGTGTTCTCATAATATCAATTATTATCATCAGTTAGAAATAGGAAAACATCAGTGCTAATGTGGCTTTATTTTTTTTTTTATTCTCTTTGTATAAAAGAACTTCTGGAGTCTTTCTGAATCAAGTAAATGGATCTTAAAAATGGATCTGTAGTGACTGAGTTTATTTTACTAGGATTTTCTGGACAATGGGAACTTCGGATTTTCTTCTTTGTAACATTCTCCTTAATCTACAGTGCTACTGTGTTGGGGAATGTTCTCATTATGGTCACAGTGACATTTAGTTCCACCCTTCATTCTCCCATGTACTTCCTCCTTGGAAACCTCTCTTTTTTGGACATGTGTCTCTCCACAGTCACCACACCCAAGATGATCACAGACTTACTCAGTGAACACAAGATCATCTCCATATGGGGCTGCATGACTCAGATGTTCTTTATGCACTTCTTTGGGGGTGCTGAGATGACTCTTTTGATAGCTATGGCCTTTGACAGATATGTAGCCATATGTAAACCCCTGCACTACAGGACAATCATGAGCCACAGGCTGTTGAGTGGGTTTATGATACTTTCATGGATAATTGGTTTTATACACACCATGAGCCAGATGGTATTAACAGTAAACTTGCCTTTCTGTGGCCCCAATGTCATAGACAATATATTTTGTGACCTTCCCCTTGTGATTAAGCTTGCTTGTATGGAAACATATACCCTGGAATTATTTGTCATTGCTGATAGCGGGCTGCTCTCATTCATCTGTTTCATCCTCCTTCTTGTCTCCTACATTGTCATCCTGATCACCGTACAACAAAAATCATCGGGAGGTCTCTCCAAGGCACTGTCCACACTGTCTGCACACATGATTGTGGTCACTCTGTTCTTTGGACCTTGTATTTTTATCTATGCCTGGCCATTCAATAGCTTCTCAGGAAATAAAGTCCTTGCTGTATTTTACACTGTTTTCACACCCTTACTAAATCCTATTATTTATACCCTGAGAAATCAGAAAATGAAAGAGGCCATGAGAAAATTACAGTTCCAAAATGTTATCTCCACATAGAACTCTTATAGAACTCTTAGACTTGAACACTATATATATATATATATATATATATATATATATATATATATAATTTTTTAATGTTTATTTCTGACAGAGAGAGAGAGACAGAGCATGAGTGGGAGAAGGGCAGAGAGAGAGAGGGATACATAAAATCTGAAGCAGGCTCTAAGCTCTGAGCTGTCAGGACAGCCTGATGTGGGGCTCGAAACCACGAACTGTGAAATCATGACTTGGGCTGAAGTCAGACACTCAACCAACTGAGCCACCCAGGCACCGCAGTTGAACACTATATAATTAACACAACTTCCAAATATTATGCTAACATAATTTTCATAGATTCTGTATAATACATGAAGTTCACTCTTATGTTAGACCAGTGCAGAACCATAATCAGTGCAGAAAATAATAAAATATCTTAATTCACATTTCCTGCTGTTAAAACACATAATGATAATGAATGTCCTACAGCAAAATAAACATTTGAAATCATCAAGCACTTTTCCATAGATATTCAACATCTATTTATTAGTGAAGATATAAATATGAAAATATATATATGGTGAATACTAATAGAGATGATTTTAATAGATATGGATTGTTAATGACATTCATAAAGTTATACTACCTTTAAATGATGGAGCAGTACAAATCATGATTGAGATAATGTGAACAACAATGAGAAAAAATATGAATCTAATCTCTTGATGCAATGAGACAAAAAAAAGAATAAGTAATTAAATCTGACAGCATAATGAATATAAAATGCAAGAGAGAATGTGAGATACCAGAGGGAAGAAACAAATGTAAGGACAATTTCAGTAGAACGACATAAAGCATCCTTGAAACCAAATGCTCCAAGAAATATCGTAAATATGTATGCACAGTTGACTTTCAAACCTCAATAAATAAAAATAGGAGCATATTTCTTGATTTTATGCAATATATCAATGTAACTTTTTCTTTCCAAGTGCTTTACATAAAACTTCAGTTAAATTTACCTCTGATAAGCTTATAATCCTTGTTGCAATTATCAGCTAAATCTGATTTGGTTGTGAGTGTTGAGGAGGGGGCAGTGCATGCTAAATTGAAAATATCATATTCATTGATAGTAATCTTAAGTATTCTCTCCCAATTCAAGACACCAACATTTCTTGCTTCCTCTAGGCAACAGCTTTCTATTGATCCTAAACTACTGCATAAGTTCTTTCCTCTATTGAATGTACTCTCTACAACTATCCAGAGTGATGTGATTAAAATGCAGGTCCCAATGTTTCCTCCCTGGCTAAAATTATTTTGTGGCATTAAGACATAGGTTCACATCCTTAACTGACCTTTAAACCCCAGCCTGTCTCTGGAAATTTGCTCTAATCTACCTCTTTTCATAATGTTATATTAACACTGACTTTCTTTCAAACTTTCCAAGTTATCAGGCATCTTAATTTAGGACTATTTCCAGGCTGTTTCCTTCATCTACAATGACCTTCCATCACTTCTATACCCAGCTAACTTCTTCCTAGAGTACAGAACCTGGACACAATATTATATTTTAGAATACTTCTCCTATATGTCCTTGGCCAGTTTATATTTCTTTATTTCACTCATTTATAGCCTGCTGCGATTTCCATCCTTTGCACAAGTTATAGCAATAATGAATTGTATACTTATAGGTTAATGTTAGTTCTATCTTAAGGCACTAGACTCTACATATCTCCAGTATCTAGTATGTATATTGGCTCATGGAAGTTCATATGTACCTACTGAATGAATAAAGAAATGATGAAATAACTATATTCTAGCAGTTATTTGACTTACACTTAAGGAATAAATGCACTTCAGGGCACTTGGGTGGCTAGGTCGGTTGAGCATCCAACTTTGGCTCAGGTCATGATCTCACAGTTCATGAGTTCAAGCCCTGTGTTGTGCTCTGTGCTGACAGCTCGGGGCCTGGAGCCTACTTCCAATTCTGTGTCTCCCTCTCTGTCTACTCCTCCCCTGCTCACACGCTGCCTCTCTCGAAAATAAATAAGGATTAAAAAATTTTTTTTAAAGGAATACATGCACTTCTATGAGATATTATCTGTTAAAAACTTAGAGTATATAAGGGCATATATTGCTCATATATTTTAGTAATTGAATTACAGGTGAGAGCCTTGTAATTAAAGAAAAGGAACATGGAATACATGAAGAATTTCAGGCAAATGGAAGAGAATAAATAAAGCAAGTTTAGAATATTTGCTATAAAAATTACATTCAATTCTATTTCTACACAGTAAACCTAAAATCTCAGTCTTACATTATAGCACACCCTATATTAGACAAATCATAGCCATTTATAAAGTAAAACATACATCCACTGGTGGATGGGAGTATACTCCAACTGATTAAACATTACATGAGATTTTTGTGACTGTAGTAAAGCACACTCAAAATCCAAAAACCCTCTGGTTAAAAAATATCTAAGATTGCTAGAATCATCTAAAATAACCATTAAAATCAATTTTAAAAGGTTTTAAAAGAAAGTAAACAAATCACATCTGAGTCCCAATATGAAACTGAGGTCCATTCCAGGAGGGTAAACCAGCACTGAAACATTGCTCATCTACTGAGAACATCTACTGAGTACTGTTACCTAGAGAAGCTACAAATTTGAGAGAGTACTATAGATTGGGCTTTGGTCCTGAACAGGGATGGAAACTGACTGGAGGTAATGCTGAGTGCTTACATTCTGAAAAAATAAAATAAAATAAAATAAAAGAGATTATTAGAAGAAAACCTGCCTACTGGAAGCCGACAGCAATAAAAAAAATGTTACCCAAACTTGAATCTGGATGTAGTGACAATAATGTGCCATTCACAAAAGCTGGGTTTGCTATCATAGTCTTTGTATGTTCCCATACATCAAAGTGACAGTTTTATTTTAACTCACTACTTAAGAATGTAGGCTCAGGCATTTGCAAAGGTAAACACAAATATTCCCTGAAAAGCAAAATGCTCCTTGAAAATAGTCTACACTAAACTACCAAAGAAAGGTTTTACAAATAAAAATTCACAATCAAAAATCACAAAACAAATAAACAAAAACATCCCAGCAAACATGACAGTCAGGAGAAAGTGAAAAACAATCATGAAATGGGAGAAAAAAATATTTAGAAATCATGGATCTGATAAAGAACATGGGTCCAGAATACATAACGAACTCTTACAATTCTTGAATTGAAAGACAAATAACTCAGTTAAAAATGGGCAAAAGATCTAAGGAAAAAGGTCCCCAAAGAAGATATATGAATGGGCAATAAGCACATGAAAAGATGCTCAACATCATTAGTCATTAGAGCTATACAAATGAAAATCACAGTAAGAAACCATTTCATACCAAGATGGCTATAATCAAAAAGACAGTTGAGAACATAGAGCAGTTGGAACCTTCATACATTGCTGATGGAATGTAAAATGGTGCAACCATTTTGAAAAGAATTTTAGCAATTCCTCAGAATGTTTAACATAGAGCTACCATGTGATCTAGCAATTTCACTCTGAATATGTAAAAGCAAAATAAATGAAAACACACACCCACACAAAAGATTGAATATTGGGGCACCTGGGCAGCTCAGTCAGTTAAGCGCCTGACTTTTGGTTTTGGCTCAGGTCATGCTTAGTGAGTTCAAGCTCTGTGATGGGCTCTGCACTGCTGGTGAGGAGCCTGCTTGGGAATCTCTCTCTCCTCCTCTCTCTGATCCTCCCTGGCTCGAGTGCTGTGTTTTTCTCTCTCTCAAAATAAATAAACTTTAAAAAACAAAACACTGAACATGAATGGTTACAGAAGCTTTATTCATAATAGTAACCAATTTTTAAGAACCTAAATGTTCATTAACTGATAGATAAACCAAAGGTGGTATTATTATGGAACCAGGCTGGAACGCTGGTGGAAAAACCAAGCAACACTCAGAGATCTTGGTGGATTGGAGATTTACTTAACACTGGCAGGCTCAGAGGAGACCATTTCTCCAAAGATCTGAGCCGTGAGCACAAGCATGGGAGGCAATTTATAGTCTGTTACTTCCGCATTCCACATTAGTAGTAATTTGGCATACACGGCAAGCAGGGCAGGAAGAAGAACCCGGAAGAGGGGTCTCTAAGCTAGAAACTAGAGCTTGTTTTAGTCCCGTTGGCCATCTTATGGTGCAGAACTTTACTTATTTTCCCAACAGTATACCTACACAATGGAATATTATCTGACAATAAAAAGGAATCAAGTACTGATACATGGTATAACATGCATGAATCTTGAAAAATTTGACAATACAAAAGAAAAGACACAGAAAACCACATATTGCATGAATCCATTTGTATAAAGTTTCCACAACAAGCAAATCTTTACAGGCACAAAGTAGATTGATGGTTACTTAGGTGTGGGGAGAGGGGAACAAGGATGTGGTCTTTTGCAACTAGTTTCTCTCCTTTAGCCTAATGTTTTTAAGATAAAACCAGATGGCAGCATGAGTTAATACGTGAATGCTAACAGCCATATCAGCAACATGGCAGAGTAGCAAATGCCTCCATACACCCACAAACACAACAGTTCATCAATTTATGGAAAAATTCCTTTTGAGAAAAATCTAAAACTAATTGAAAGTCTCCTGCACCCCCCAGGAGAATGCAAAACTTGGCTAACTGAAGCAATTAAGGAGTTTCAGGACACCCTCTCACCAGAGTCCCTCCCTGTCACAGTATCATATGATCAAGAGAAGATACACTAGCTCCAAGCTTCACCAAGGGGAGGGAAGGAGTTGATTCACACGTTCAGTGCCCCAGCTTTTCAGAGAGGTCTCCCTGAGGACTAGATTCTGTTTTGCCAGTCTTGGAGCTCTGACAGGTCTGGCAGAGTCTAGCTGCCTGTGGGAGAACAGAGGCAGTAGCTCAGGCTAGTAGATGCTATTGATTTTCCTTACCATTCAGCACAAAGTGAGTACATTAAAAAATCCCAGCTCTCAGCTTCTCCCAGGAGAGTAAAGGAGTTGATCCATGCATCCAGCACCCTAACTTCTATGGGGCTTCACAACTAGCATCTCTCTCACCAATCCCAAAGCTCTGATGGTTCTAGCATAGTCAAACCAGCTGGGGGAGAATAGAGATGCAGCTTGGGCTGATAGATGCCAGAGCTTCCCCTACATGCTCCCTTAAGCTCTGCACAGAGTGAGAAAACAAAAATCACTGCCAAGAAGCAGGCTGCTTCTTCCTGGGGAGAGAAAGCATTGGAGAGCCCCCCAGAATCTCTGGCCAGGCTTATTGGTGGGGATCTCTTCCTGCATAAAACCGATCTGTGAAGACTGAGAGAGGTGCCTACGTTGTCCAGTGTGCAGACACCAACACAGAGAATTGAGGAAAGTGGAGAACCAGACACAATGTTCCAAAAAAAGGAACAAGATAAATCCTCAGGAATTGACCTTAATAAAATGGAGGTATATGAGTTACCTGACAGAGAATTAAAACAACTCCCATAATGATGCTCACCAAGGTCAAGAGAACAGTGTGTAACTTCAATACTCCCATTTAAAAGTCACATAGCTCTTGCTTATACATGAAAGCTCATTCTTGAACTTGCTTTTGTGTAGGTTTCTTTCCCCTCTTATCAGGCCCAATGTATCCCGAGTCAGGCTGGAACTGTAGTTATCTCCCTGGAGAGGAACTTAGGCCAGGCCTACAGGGTCACCTGCTGCCTTACAGGAGAAAAGGCTCTGGAACTTCCTTGAGCAGGAGGAAGTTCTTGTTATTACAAAAATGAAGGAGACTGCAGAGCCAAAGTCTTCAGGGGCATTTATCCAGAGGTACTCATGCCAGATTTCAGGGTCCTAGATTTTCCCTTCTAGTGCCTTGACCTTACCGTAACACACATGCCTTGCTTGAGTGTTTATATTTTGTTGGAACTGTGTAAGTCTGTTAGATCTTCAGACTACTCCTTGTCTAAGATATTCCCACTACAGGAGATAAGGACTTCTTTGTGAGCTACAAAAGAGTTATTTAGATCCCTACACTTAACCTATAACTGCTTGTTCTGGTCTTCAGTATATTATTCCAAGGCATCAACACAACTTAAAATAAGCAAACAACTCCTCTATTTGTAGGAATTTTTCTCCCCTTATTTTACAAATGACTAAATGCCTGAATCATTCACTTATAATAGCATTCCTTTTCCACAAGATGTTTCCCCAGGTCACCACCACTGAAATCTTTAGGTGTTCATTTGTTTGTTTTGTTGTGGTTGTTGTTTTTTTAAGTAGGCTCCAAGTTCAATGTGGAGCTTGAACTCATAACCCTGAGATCAAGAGTCATTTGCTCCATTGACAAGCCAGCCAGACACCCCACCACCACTGAAGTCTTGAGCAATCAGACATTTATATAATGCCAGTACTTGTCTAGTCCCAAACACCAATTGTAATGGAGTCCTATTTGCACACCAGGCAGTGAGTGAACCAACCACAATACCCATTTATCACCTGTGCTCTCAGACCACTCCCAATACTAATTATGTTAGTTTAAGTCATCTAAGAAGTAGATACCAGATGGGATTAAGGTACATTCGTGGTGGAATACTACTCAGTAATAAATTTTAAAACATTTTTTAAGCTACTACATGCAACAACATAGATACATCTCTAAAACTTTATGTTAGTCAGAAGACACTCAAAACAAAAGAGTACATATTGTAAGATTTTATTTAAGTGAAACTTAAAAATAGATAAAAATGATATTTAGTGTCAGAAATGAGAAGTCCTTAGCTCTAACAGTGAATATTTACTACAAAGGGGCCCAAGGGAAATTTTTGTCTGATAAATGTTTTCTAATTTGATAAGTTAAATAGCTTCATTGATGCACACACAGGAAAAAAATTCAATCTATAATTTAAGATCATTTCATCTTAACACCTGCAAGATATTCCTCATACATAAAGGGAATTAAAAACAGGAACTGGTTACTAAAAAAATAAATAACAAAAACAAATAAAGTGGTTTAAAGTAGGATTTCGGATGGTGCCCTATTGATGTGGGAAACAAAGGCAGAAGGAAATGGCAGGTAAAACTAAATTTCCTTATAACCTGCAGCCCATTGACAAATACTTGAGGCTCTGGCCAGTCTTTTTTTTTTTTTTTTAACGTTTATTTATTTTTGAGACAGAGAAAGACAGAGCATGAACAGGGAAGGGGTGGGGGGTCAGAAAGAGAGGGAGGGAGACACAGATTCTGAAACAGGCTCCAGGTTCTGAGCTGTCAGCACAGAGCTGGACGTGGAGCTTGAACTCACAGACCAGGAGATCATGACCTGAGCACCTGCACCAAGGCTCCCACCAGTCTCAATGCTAATGCTTTGCTAGAGGGAAAACAACTTTAACTTGACAATAGCGAGGCCTCCAGTATCCTGTGAGTCTTCTTTAGCATATGAAAATCCCTTTGGAAACTTCCCCTGGACTTTACCTCCCCCAACTCTATAGTATATAACCAGTCTCTCCTCATGGTCCCAAGGCATCTCTTCCTGCCCAAGGGTCCTGTTCCCATGCTTTAATAAAATCACCTTCTTGCACCAACAATGTCTTCAAGAATTCTTTCTTGGCCGTTGGCTCTGGACCCCGTAAGCTCAACCATAACCCCAAAAAACCTCATCACTATCACCATTACTGGTAATAAAAGAAAATGCTTTGGCAAATTGTGGAAATAATATTATCATAGAGCAGTATCTTGCTTTTTTTCTTACCAGAAACCTTTTCTTTTTCCTCCCTTGTGGAGTCTCCAGCCAGTTGTAAGTTCTTACAACCAATGTCTAATTATATTCTCCAAGGTAAAAGGTCACCTGGGGGAAGGAGTTCTAGGTTGGCTGGGCTTAACAGATATCTTGCTATTTGATTGTTTTTAAATTTTAAATTTGTTTGTCTTCTGAATTTTGTGGACTTCTTTTTTCCTAATTTTACCTCATGTGTTAAAAGTAAACTAGCAGTGCACTATAATAAATAGTGTCTTTCAATTTATATGTCCTTTTCAGCAAAATAATCTGATTTATAGTGAAGTATTTAACACCTAATCTCTTTTTCCCTGGCACTAACACCTGAATGGATGACCATGTTTTACAAATTAAAATGTAGTTTAGAACATTTGACATTTAGTCTACATGTTTCTGTAAGCATACACATCTTCTTCTCAGTTCAAACAGAGGAACACAGTCATCAAAGTCATAGGTCATTTCATACAACTCAACCAAGCTTTAGTCTTCTTATTTTATAAGGTAATGTATCAAGCCGTTCAGGGAAATAAATTTCTGTCACAATTTCATTATAAATAAAAACGAGTGACTAACAAGAAGAATTCTAGAGGTTCTATTCATCTAAAAGTATTCTAATTTTTAATTGAGAATTTAGCCTGTCAAAGTGCAATGTGGAATGCAAAGGGTTCTTTCCTTTATACTGAATCATCTACTATTATGACCTATTTCTTTCCTCAATAGTAATACAGCTTTTATTTTAAGAATTTGGAAGGCTAATTTTGAGTTATAATTTCTGAATTTTGAATTGACTCTTCTTTGCCTAGAAATGATAAAACAACTGACTTCTTCATAAGATCAAACATCCATCTAATAAGAAAAGAAAAAGAAAAGAGAGAGAGAAAGAAGAAAAAAAATATACACATAAATAATAAAATGATGGTGTCTATTTTTGTCCTGTTACCTTAACATCAAATCTCCAGATCTAAGCAAGCTCAACTTCAACTTATTTTGTCACCCTATATTTCATATGATGAGAGTTAAAGTTACCAGAAAGAGACCACTGCCTGATATGATCTTCAAAACCAGTACACTGCTATTACAGAGGGATACTTTCTTAAAATTTTTCAACTGGATTAAACAAGAACAAACATAACTGTAGAATAATGAAGTATCACTACATTCAAAATAACATATGGATTCAGGAACTAAAATAGACGAGACAGAAGAAAACTTTTGAATGCTAGAAAGCAGTGAGCAAGCCTGAATCATGGAGGACATGGGCTTAGTAGAAGCTCTGTTAAGGCAGGGTAGCCTAGGGGAAATAGGTATCAGAGAACAACCTCACAGCCATTCCTGGGATTTCCTCTGTTGCCTCCACCTCTGCCACAAAACCTGCCAGTGAAACACCAAACTTACCAACCAACTCACCTGTCTCCTTTGTTGTCACCTTTTTAAATATTTTTTGATTTCCTCTCTTTCTCTAGCCATCTTTTTTCCTAGATACTGATGTCTCCTGATTTCAACATCAGCAATTTATAATTAAATTTTAAAAAGTTTAAGCCACACTGTGTTACACTATCAAGAACTCTCTGGGGCGCTTGGGTGGCTTAGTCTGTTCAGAGTCTGACTCAGTTTTGGCTCAGATCATGATCCCAGGGTCATGAGATCAAGCTTAAGATTCTCTCTTTCTTCCTCTGCCTCTCTTTACTGTTCATGCTCTCTCTCAATGGAAAAAAAAAAAGAAGAGGAAAAGAAATCAAAAGAGCTCTATGATTTATCTAAAATATTAAAAATTTTATTGTTACCTAGTCATTCCTTCTTTGCTAACCTGAATATAAAAGATAGACTGTTTGCTATTATATCTTGTAAAAATAGAAAGTTTATTTTTCTAAATCAAGATGCACTGTCTTCAGAATAAAAATGGAAAATGTACAAATTTCCTTAAAGATACAGCTCAAGAGTATTCTAGGCAGAATATTAACAGAACCAGATGATTATTTTGAACTGTGTGGGATAAAGTACAGGAATACAGAGAGACCCTAAGAAGAAATACTTATGATCAGTTTTCAAAATATTTTAGACGAAATGTAGACAACCCATGACAGTCTCTCCAAATAGCAGAAACAAATAAAAACTTCATGTAAGAAAAAGCTTCAGAATAAAGAATAAATCAATGATGAGGCTACAAGCCCCTTTGTTAAGTCTTCAGAAACACTAGACACAGTGCCTAGTAGAATCATGGCTGGAAATAAGATCAAGAATCCTACAGGTTTTGTCCACATTAGCCAAGTACACTTAAAGTAGACATATATGTCTCAGACAGAATTATGGATGTGGCTTTTGAAGCATGAAGTATACACACAAAAAAAGTTTCCTAAGATATGTACAAAATTTTTGGAGAATTATTCTGGCAACACAATAGCTAAATTGGACTAAAAAGGACAAAGTGGAAAATACAGAGTGTTGGCAAAAGGCTTGAAAGGACACTACACAGAAAATGATATCCAAATAGCAAAAATTTGAAAAGGTGCTCACTACCATTCCTCAGCAGGATGTGTAAATCAAAACTACAACGAGATGCCACTACACACTAACTTGAATGAACTGCTAAATTTAGACTAAAAATACAAATTGTTGTGAAGATACAAAACAATTGTTTCTCTCCTATATTGACAGTAGGGATGTAAAATGTCATAGCCACTATGGAAAAGCAGGGACATTTCTCAAGCATGAAAAATATCCTGACCCTATGTTTCAGCAACCCAACTCGTAAGTGTGTGCACAAGAGAAATGAAAGCAAATGTCCATGGAAAGATTTAATACAAGAATGCTCTGGTTGCCTTTATTCATGTTTCCCTCTAAATTCAAGGCAAAAAGCCTCTTCACTTGCTATATATTTAGAAAGTGGAATATTTATCAGTAAGAAACATGGATCTCAAAAAATATATACATTTAAAATGCCAGACACAAAACAATACATATTCTGTGATCCCATTTATATTATTTTCAAAAAAATACAAAAATAACCCATGTTGAAAAATTTAAGAATAGTGGTTATTTCCAGGGATGTAATTGGCCAGAAAGAATTTCAAGGGAACTTTCTGATATGTTGGAAATACTCCATATTTTGTTCTTTGTCATGGCCAGAAGGTATATACATGCTCAAAAATTCCCCTAGCTGTATACTGAAGATTTGGTCATTTTATTGTACATAAACTACTACTCAGTAAACTTCAGAAAACAATACCAAGTACGTGCATTCACACACTAATTATATTGACCCTCTACTTATATTTCTGAGGACTTGTCTTTCATGCATTCAAAAAGTGACACATTTAGCTTTAATTATTGCAGAATACATTGGGATAGCCAAAAAAATTGTAAATAGCTTATATTTTCCACATTAGGAGAAAAAAGATAAAGTTTTATATTAACAAACTAAATAATAAGCAGCCATATAAAGAGTTAGGAAATACTTTAAGCATTAACATGAAAATTTTCCCAATAGAACCTGTAAGGGAAAAATAAAGTACAAGATATTGTGTGATATATTTCAAATATATGTTTAAAAAGGGGGGAAATGTACATAAAATATTATTTACACAGTCACAATTTTGAAAATTTACACAAGAAATCAATTGTTTCCTTTCTGGTAGGATGAGTATGGATGATAGACTGCAATAGGAAGATTTCTCACTTAACTTATCTTTTTTTACCTTAAAAAGTGTAACTATGCATACATATTTCCTGTTTTTCCTATTACAAACTCATCTTGTCTGAATCATTTCCAAGTTTTTAAATTGCAATGCCATTATTCATAGTTAATCCCTCCAAATTCTTGAGTTATCCTGATTCCTCTTTTCAGACTTCATGTCTATCACCAAGTCCAAATGACTGTACCATAAAAATACATGCTGAGTTCTCTTTATTCTTTCTGCTACCCACTTTCTTCCTCCATTCTCCAGCAGGCTAAGTCCCCAAATTCTCCTGTGCATAGCACTGCAAAATCTTCAAACTGTTCTTGCTTTTACACTTGCCTCCTTCAAATCCCTCCTCCCCACAGTAGCCAGAGTGGCCTTCAGATTACAAAAGCCCTACTGTAATTGTGAGTACACAGGTAGAAGAATGACTACATGCCGTATCCTGTGCAACTGCTGCCTACCTCTCTGACATGGCCTCATACTTTTCCTCCATTTGCCCATGACTTAATCACCACGTGGGTTCTTTTCTGTTCCTCCATGCACCAGCTCTTTCACCTCCATGGTCTTTGTTCTTGCTCTTCCCATTGCCTGTTCTGCCCTCTCTCAGACCTCCCATAGCTAGATTTATCTAGTTATTCAGCTTAAATGTCACCCCCTCAAAAAGGGCTTTTCTAATACCCAGCATAAAAGAACACCCTACTTGTCCCCATTTGTTTTCCAACATATCACTCTGTTATATTCTTCATTTTTGACAGTTTTAAACCTATCTTCTTTGCTCTTTGACAGCCTCCCTCCACTGGAATATAAACTCCCTGAGAGCAAGGACTTCATGTACCATAACTAGTGCTGAATTGCTGACCCATCCATACACTAAGCCTTCCAAATGATAGATACTTACAACATTTTGTAAAAGAAAGAAATTCCTTTCTATGGTTTCTGATTGGGAAATATCTGAGGAATCTGCAACAGTTTCCCAAAGAAACAACCATCGTGGGTGGAGCCAGGACTACAATCTTGTCCTCTGAATTCCAGTCTCATATTTTCATCACTACTGGATGCCTTGTGTAGTAAACTAGTTCAGGTCATCCTAAGATACACCTCTTAAAACACACACATGGACACAGACAAACACACACACACACACACACACACACACACACACACCTTTCTTTTTTTTTTAACGTTTATTTATTTTTGAGACAGAGCATGAATGGGGGAGGGTCAGAGAGAGAGGGAGACACAGAATCTGAAACAGGCTCCAGGATCTGAACGGTCAGCACAGAGCCCGACGCAGGGCTCGAACTCATGGACCGCAAGATCATGACCTGAGCCGAAGTCGGACGCCTAACCGACTGAGCCACCCAGGCGCCCCTACATCTTTCTTTTTAATATTATAAAATTGTCTGAGATTAAAATGCTTTCTCACCTGAGATGAGAGGCCCACTGTAGACTAGTTAAGTTCTCTATATTATCCTTGCTGTTTTGTAATTAAAAAACAAACAAAAAAGACTTTGTATTTCCAAAGATCTCTCCTCTCTCCTCTGATCCTCTGCTCCCTTTCTTCCCTCCCTCTCCCCCCAACCTTTTTCTGTATTTGTACATGTGGCTTTGTGGTACAGTTATCTCTGTGATCATGGTTTCTCTGTCCCATTATCTTTTCTCCTATTTTTTCCATTTGTGTCCTGTCATGTTTTTCCTTCTGTTCTCTCTCTTCCATTGATGTTATATTTCTAGCTATCTGTCTTTCTTGAAATTTATCCTTTCAAGAAGCAAAATGACATATATTCAAAGTTATTTATTTGCAGCACAAATTTAATAGAAAAAAAATGGTCAACAATATTATCTCCGTCCCATCATTTTCATGATGTCCCACTCCACCTCTGACTGAACCGGACATAAATTTGAATGAAAGTGTATTTGTATATGTTATTTCTTTTGTAAAATTTAAGTTTGTTACCTTAATTTAATTTTTTAAAATTTTTATTTATTTTTGAGACAGAGAGAGACAGAGCGCAAGCAGAAAAGGGGGCAGAGAGAGAGGGAGACACAGAATCTGAAGCAGGCTCCAGTCTCTGAGCTGTCAGCACAGAGCCCAACGCAGGGCCTGAACTCACAAACTGTGAGACCATGACCTGAGTTGAAGCAGACACTCAACTGACTGAGACACCCAGGTGCCCCTGTTACCTTAGTATTAATATCACTCAGATTTATCCTATCTTCCCTTTTAATGTATAACAAGGAAACAATATTAAATGGATTTTTTATGATTAAATACTTTTTCTTTCATGTAATATTCTTTAATTGAAAAGCAGAAAGACCTTCATTTTGCTATGGCAGAATATAGGAACTACATATTCAAAAAAAGTGAGTAACTATAAATATTAAGATCAAAAGAACTAGTGTATAAGACACCAGGAAGTTCTCTTATTTAAGGAGAATTATTTCTGAAAAATCTTTTATCTCTGTTTTGTGCCCAAAATATGAACATACTAACATACTTACCATTAGTCTCACTACTAACCTCTTTAAACACCAATGCCTTCTCATCACTTACATGAATTAAGTAGAAGGATCTAGAATAACCTTCCCAGGCTCACTATTTTCATTATGCTTAATAAACATGTATGGCAGTCCATTAACACTGTCACTGTTAAAACATCCAATTTAAAATGATGACATGATCCAGTAGGGCCTTACTTAGCTGCCACACTTGTTGAATATTTTTAATCCTTAAAATGTTCTCTATTTCTACTTGACATTCTAATAATTCCCACTGGAATCACTCTGCATGCTTAAGGTAGCTGAAAAACTCCAAAGCATATTCCCTACTGCATCACAAATTAGAGAGCAGATTCCAGAATTTATGATGTCCCACTGTGAGGATATATATTAAAGGAAAAATTCAGAAGTGATCAGGTAATCTCCTTTTCATCAGAAGGAAGAGGATGGCCCCTTGTCTAAGAGTAGCACTGGAGCCTTAGGGAGGTGAAATTTTTGGTCATTCTTCATATTTAAAGGAAACAGAAAGGAAGAATAGAATAAGAAAATCATCACCTACTGCTTAAAATGCACAAGAAAAGCTTTAATAATCCTGCAGAAACAGAAAAAGGGTAAGATCTAAATTCAGACATATAGGATTTTCTACCTTGTCCCTCAAATATACCTCCTGTCTGTCCTCCTCATGAATAGTATTATATTAAGGGGGCTAAAATCTTTAATTACATTATTATAAAGAAGTGAAAATGCCAATATCTTAGGAAGATTAATTATCTGGACTTCCATTTGAGCATCACACAAATGAATAGGTTTTCCCCATGGTAAATCAGAGATACGGGGAGAATGAAAGTCAGGAATTGTAAAGTCAGAAGGTACAGGCTGAGTCCACAGACAAACATCACGACTTCACAAGTTTGCAAACCTCTTGGTTCCCACACTCAGTTGGCATGCATTTCTTTCCCTGCATATGGTCCCAGCATACACTACATATGGCTCAGAGTTAGGGATCAAAACAAGAAAGACTTGATTCACAATCCTAGCTGAATTAGGTAAGAAAACTTTGCACCCTTTCTTGAAACAACATAAGTGTTTACCTTGAAATGACTCATATTTAAGCAGTCACCCTCTCTGGGATTAACTCTAGCACACTGACACAAAAATCTACTAACACAGGGTCCACTCACCATTTTTTACTAGAATTTGTTTACCCACTGAGTGCTTTCTCAGTTCAGTTTGTGTAGATGTGATATGCCTACTAATCAACTCATTTGATCATCATATCAACCTTGCACAGTAGAAAGAGTGGATATATTATTTCTCCTTTATAGATTAAAAAATTCAGATTTTAAAAGACTAAATGATTTGCATAAGGTTTACAGCTACCAAATTGTAGTTATAGTAACTTAAATAAGATAGAATAATTCCCAAAGCAGGGTTCTATCTGTAACATTCATGACACTATCTAAAACATGAAAATATTAAAGGACAATAGAGGTTTCCATCATCCAATGTAGCCATCCCATTGATTTGATAAGCAATTGTCTGGGTGAAGACTTGTGCAATTGAATAAAGTTTTATATAATCCTCAACTTTAGTATTGATTAAATATTTTTTATGTTCTTCGGTTCGATTCACAGTTTTCAAAACTCATAGAAATGGGTAAGAGTGTATTTTAATAATTTGAAAATGTTATGAATATAGTATCAGAAAACACAATGTCATTTTCAAACTTTCATTAAATGGATTCATATTGGCAGGGGTGGTTTTAAGGGGATTTAGTTCAAAGCACAAAGATAAATCACTTTATTTTTATCATAATGAGTTAGACAAAATATTTGACACAACATGAAGTAACTAATGAGTGTTTGAGATGAAGTAAATTTCAGCAAGTTTAATGTTCAGGAAGAAAGTCTTAGCAGTGAAGAGCAAGTTAAGCATTTTCAATCTGTTGAAAAATACACTGGAATGGAATACTTAGGAAGCACCTACCATACTCCCTCTGCCTTGGAGCAATCTATTGTCTCAGAATTAATGGAAAGACAGGTATTGAAAGTAATGATGTAGAATGTGTGCACGAAACAAAGTGAAAATACATTAAGACTAAAAGAATGTGGGCAAATGAGAGAAAGGGAAGGACAAGAAAGAGTAATGAAGAAGGAAAAGCAAGGGCTCTGTGGAGAGAAACCACAGGAAAAATAAAATAAGGCAAATGTAAAAAGAATATTCGCGAAAGTGGGTCTATAAAAGAGAATTAGTAGGAAGAGAATGGATAAATATGAAACGTTTAGAAAGGAGCAAGAGAAAATGCATGGGGAGAGATGAAGGAGATGCTAGGAAGGTGACCGGTCCCCACACACCTCAGTGCTCAGTGTGACCTGTGGAGGCAGTGTGTCTGCACTCTGAGGAAGAGGGTCAGGTACCAGCACCCTCTCTATCTGTGCATCTAAAGATGCACTAAAATGCCAGATGTGTTTTTTTTATTAAGGAAGGATAGGGGTGATGAAAACATTCAGGTCTGTGTCTTAGCCTACACTGACAATACTTCTTTGCCTTATCTGACTACAACAAAAGCTTGCGCCTGTGAGAATTATTGTCTGGGGCTTTTTTTTTTCTTTCAGGAATCCATTTTATGCAGAGTAATATCCGTTGGATGCATGTCTGTCCTCAGTGTCTATGATGAGCACAATTTGAGAATCACGGGAATAGAAGGTATATAAATGGGAATGGGAGAAGAAAGTGGATTAAAGACGTGAAGTGATATGCAAGTCCATCTTTTAGTAACAGGGAGTAGAGATGGATACTGGAAAAATAAAAGCAGAAAAAGAGTGGGAGACTGTAACTCTCAGAGTGTTCCCTGTATCTTGAAATGTCAACCCCCCAAAAGCATGAAATTACTGTAAGTGATTACCTGGAATGCCCAAAACCTAAATAGACAGAGGGTGCTATGGACTTACTTTCCTAAGAGCAGGTTTGTATAGGCAGAGTAAGAAATAAAGGTGGAGACAATAGGCGTCCACATGGGTAAAAGACAGAAGGAAACTTCTAAATTAATTTCAAGGACACCAAATATATTTTTTTCCTTTTTTTTTAAGTTTTTATTTAAATACCAGTTACTTAACATACACTGTAATATTAGTTTCAGGTGTACAATATAGTGATTCAACACTGACACACACTACCAGCTGCTCATCACACTAAGTGGACTCCTTAATCCCCATCACCTACTTAACCCACCCACCCCCATCCCCTTCTGGTAACCATCAGTTTGTTCTCTATAGTTAAGGGTCTGTTTCTCAGACTGCCTCTCATTCTCTCCCTCTTTTTTCCCCTTTGTTCATTTGTTTGCTTTCTCAAATTCACTATGTGTGTGTTGATACCTATGTGAACATGTATCTGTATGTACAAATATGTGTACACATGTTATAAATTCCTTTTCTATAATATTTGGCGGCTAGTTACAAATGTTACTGATCACATAGAACATCACAGGTTCTGATGTTTCCTAATAATTGTGCCCTAAAATACCAGTATATTGCCTAAGTGTCCCATGAGTTTCTTTATGGACTTCTTAAGGTTTATTTTTCTTTAGTCTTTCTCCTTTTTCTCCCCTCTCTTCCTACCTTCTCTTTTGGGGATGCTATCAAAAATTTGTGACAAATTTCAATTGGGAATTTTTCTCTCTCCAGTTTTTCCCACCACATCTAATGGCACTTAAAAAATGATTCATTGAAATATAATCAACATACCATAAAATTTAAAGAGCATAATTCCATGGTTTTAAATGTATTTACAGAGTTATGAAAGTATCATCATCATCATGATAAATTTTAGCGCATTTTCCCCACCCCAAAAAGAAAACTCATATTAGCAGTTACTCCCCATTGCATCGTAGTCCTAGGCAACCACTCTTCTACTTCCTGTCTCTATCGATTTGCCTTGTCTGGAGATTTTCGTAAATTGAATTGTACATATGCTGTCCTTTGTGACTGGTTCCTTTCACATAGCATAATGTTTTTGAGTTCATTCATGTTTCTGCACGTCGCAATACATCATTCCTTCTTATTGCCAAACTATATTCCATTGTATCCATAGTATTTTTTAAAAACAACTATTGCATGTAATTAAAAAACAAGGGAGGGGCGCCTGGGTGGCTCAGTCAGTTAAGCATCCGACTTTGGCTCAGGTCATGATCTCATGGTTTGTGGGTTCGAGCCCTGCATCAGGCTCTGTGCTGACAGCTCAGAGCCTGTCGCCTGTTTCAGATTCTGTGTCTCCCTCTCTCTCTACCCCTCCACCACTCACGCTCTGTCTCTCTGTCTCAAAAATAAATAAACATTAAAAAAATCAAGGGAAATGTTGTTATATGCCACATTATAATATTTTGTTACAATTAGCAATCTTTCGTTTTTAAGTCATTCATGCCAACAAACATCTACAGATATCAAAACATGTGAGTATTTATTTATAAAGTATGTTTCTACTATTATAGTAACATACAAATTAGAAGACAACCACAAATATAATTCTAAGTAGAGTTCTTATTTAGACCAGATTATAGACTGAAAGGGTAAATATGTATGCAAGCAATATTACAATTAAGTAATAGCAATTTACAGACTCTGATTAATAATGTACTAATCCATTTAAACTAAGAAATACATACCTCTTATTTTTTTCTACTCTACTTGCAAATGAGAATGAAGAAGTTGCTGCAAAATTAAAATCTTAACTACAATTCCTTTATTTTTCTCATATGTCCAATGAGTACATCATACTTTATGTTCTATATGGACAATTCCAACTCTATCATGCTTTGATTTATTAGTTGAGATATTGAAAATATTTTATACATTATAAGTTTTACATGAAAATATTTGTGGGAAGGATGTCATTTGCCTACCATTCTGAGATCTGAGGGAAAAGGAGGTTATGGATACATGGTGAGCAAATAAAACTGGGTTAGTATTAATTAGGATTTAAGAACAGGGTATGTAGTAGATTCAGGATGGGGACCAACCAAGGGGGTAAGTAGGGGAAAACCTTTAAGTTAGGAAAATGTAGGATTCTTGTTTGAGACCCTAAACCATTTTGGAATAAAGGTGCACAAGGACACCAAAGCAGAACAAGTAAGAAACACATTTAGAAAAGAAGGCATAGAACTAGGGAGTCTACAGGAAAGAAATGAAAGAAGAATTCGCCAAAGTACTTTGGTCTGTGGGAATGAGAAGTGACCAAAAGCCAGCAACTATTATAATATTAGAGACAGTGCACCACCACTAACCAAAAGAACAACAAGCCTGACAAATTTCATAATGATTAAAGTTTTTTTAATGAGGAAATTTCAACTATACCTCAAGCAAACTAGCCCAGAGTCCTAGAGGAGCACATTACATAGAAGCTCATGGTTAAATGGGAATGAGAGTGGTTATAAGAACAATGGCTTAGGGGGGAATCAAGAAATGAAGGGTAGAAAGGTCAACTCAAGACATAAGACAATTACGGGCATGTGTTTTTTTCTGCTAGGCAAGTGTTGGAAGTGGTAAATGCTTTTATCTGAAAAGAGCTATGGAGTAGATGAAAAGGTGGTTATAACAGATAATATTTTGTTCTTTGTTATGTTGCAGACAGAGGAGAGATGGAGAGGGAGAACAGCACAGTGGTGACAGAATTTATCCTCCTTGGTCTCACCCAGTCTCAACAGGCTCAACTCCTGGTCTTTGTGCTAGTCTTAGTTTTCTACCTCATCATTCTCCCTGGAAATCTACTCATCATCCTCACCATCAGATCAGACCCTGGCCTCACAGCCCCCCTCTACTTCTTTCTGGGCAACTTGGCTTTCCTGGATGCATCCTACTCCTTCATTGTGGCCCCCAGGATGCTGGTGGACTTCCTCTCTGAGAAGAAAATAATCTCCTACAGGGGCTGCATCACTCAGCTTTTTTTCTTGCACTTTCTTGGGGCAGGGGAGATGTTCCTTCTTGTTGTGATGGCCTTTGACCGCTACATGGCCATTTGTCATCCTTTGCACTATACCACTGTTATGAACCCTAGAATCTGCTATGCCTTGCTGTTGGCTCTGTGGCTTGGGGGCTTTACTCATTCCATTGTGCAAGTAGCCCTTATTCTCCACTTGCCCTTCTGTGGCCCAAACCAGCTGGATAACTTCTTCTGTGATGTGCCACAGGTCATCAAGCTGGCCTGCACAGACACCTTTGTGGTGGAGCTCCTGATGGTCTCCAACAGTGGCCTGCTTACCCTGCTGTGCTTCCTGGGGCTTCTGGCCTCTTATGCTGTCATCCTGTATCGTGTGAAGGGACACACCTCTGAAGGCAAACACAAGGCTCTTTCCACATGTACCACACACATTATCATTGTGTTTCTCATGTTTGGACCTGCCATCTTCATCTACACTCGTCCCTTCAGAGCTTTCCCAGCCGACAAAGTGGTTTCTCTCTTTCACACAGTGATCTTTCCTTTGATGAACCCTGTGATTTATACCCTTCGCAACCAGGAAGTAAAAGCTTCCATGAGGAGGTTACTGAGTCGTCACATGGTTTGCTGAATGGAATAGAAGAGTGAGACATGCAACAAAGGAGAAAGTTCAGTTGGAATTAATTAAATCATTTATTTATTAGTGTACTATGTGAGTCAGTCATTTTAGGAAATACTGAATTTATTAAGCAATTCCAATTTTCAGGCACTATTCTAGGTATGTGAATAAGGCAGGTAAGATTCTAGGTCTCTTGGGGTTACATTGAAATAGATAAAGACAGATTAAAGTATTAAATTGGCCCAAAAAAAACCCCATAATATCCAAGAGAGATAGTGCTCTGAAGCAAGTGAAAAATACTGCCATGATAGAGTTTGACAGGAGATGGAAGTTACTTTGCTTTTGGTTGTTAAGCAAGGTCTTGTTGGTGGTAGTTAGCTGATATCCAGGTGACTTGAGAGAAATACCTGTGCAATTTCCCAGGGACAGAAAATTCTAGACAGAGAAGATGACTAGTACAAAGGCACAGAGATTTTATTAATTGGTACATTGGAATATCACAAAGAGAAATGTGGTAGCTTGTCAAATATGTTGATATATGTAAATATATATGTACTACACACTGTACAAAAAATGGTATGACGTCTTTTAGGGTTTGTGTGTGTGTGTGTGTGTGTGTGTGTGTGTAAATGCATGACAATAGTCATGAAAAAATGATAGACACATAATAGGATTATCATTGATATAGACTGGATTAAAATTTTCTTTCTTGTCACATGTTTTATGTTTATTTATATTTTTCACATTCTCTGCTTCATTTTGGTTTAATTGAAAAAGGGAAGGAAACAGATACTCTTATAGTCTCTGGAAAGGAATGGAACTCTGCCAACTCTCCAAGTATAGCCCAATGAGAGCTGGATCAGACTTTCGACTTAAAGAATTGTATGAGAATAAAGTTTTGCTATTTTAAGTCATTAAGTTTGGGGTAATTTGTTAAGATAAATAGTAAATAGAGACAACACAGTCTGGTTAAATAGTAATATAGTAACATAGTATTTCTTTTACTATCCTTTTACTCTTCATCTATATGGCTCTTTATTTTTTTTATTTTTATTTTTTTCAATATATGAAATTTATTGTCAAATTGGTTTCCATACAACACCCACTGCTCATCCCAAAAGGTGCCCTCCTCAATACCCATCACCCACCCTCCCCTCCCTCCCACCCCCCCATCAACCCTCAGTTTGTTCTCAGTTTTTAAGAGTCTCTTATGCTTTGGCTCTCTCCCACTCTAACCTCTTTTTTTTTCCTTCCCCTCCCCCATGGGTTTCTGTTAAGTTTCTCAGAATCCACCTAAGAGTGAAAACATATGGTATCTGTCTTTCTCTGTATGGCTTATTTCACTTAGCATAACACTCTCCAGTTCCATCCACGTTGCTACAAAGGGCCATATTTCATTCTTTCTCATTGTATGGCTCTTTATTTTTAATACAGTTTCTTGTATGTAACATAAATCTTAACCAATACAATAATCTCTGCCTTTAAATAGGTTATTAGGTCATTTACAGATATCATGATAATAGATAGACACAGTTCAGTTAAAATTGACCATCTTTTTATTTTATATTTGTTTCATCTGTTTTTTCCACTTTTGTCTTATTTATGTATTTTCTTGAACACTGAGTGTTATTTATATTTCTTTTGTTTATATTTATTATTGAGTTCAATTTATTCATAGTAATAATCTTGACCTCTTAGCTATCTCTTTTCTTGAAGCCTTTAGTGTTTATTTTAGGGTGATAATACATACTGTACATTTTAATGTATCACAGTCTAAATTCAATATTACATATTTCCAGGTATCATATAAGAAAGTTATAACATTGTACTTCCATTTGCCTGTTTGTGCTGTTTTATATTAATGAGTATTATTACCTATTGAGATAATACATTCAACAACATATTGTTATTACATTCACTGTGTACTATCATTTACCTTTTAAAGAGAGCTGTATAATAAAAATTATTTTTATCCTCTTGATGTTTCATTTTGTATAATGTTATTGCTATGCCTTCACGTTCACTAATTTTTTTCCTCTTCACTGTCATCTCTGTAATACCTTCCAATGCATTTTTTTCACTTGAGAAGCACAATAGTTCAATTCCATATTTCAATTCAGATTTAAAAAAATCTTCCATGACCATTCTTAATCACTGTATAGTAGTAGTACTATCTCTTCTGATGATCACAGTAAATTACCCTTTACAAGATGGTGACACCTTTCCTTGCCTTCATGTCTCTTAGAAAGAAAAATGCAAAGTGAATGAGTAGCAGCAATAGCCTGAAGTTAATGGAAATCTTACTGTGTCATTGGTGAAAGGAGTTCTTCTAGAACTAGAGAGCATGAAGTTGTGGGAAAATAAAGCATAAATTGTACAAGTGTTTTACAGGGATTGAAGCTATATGAGGAATATCCTTGCTCCCAAGCCTGCAGAATCTTATTACTGGGAAAAAGAATACATATAATGCCATTAAGTAAGAGCATACACTACGTTCTAGAAGATGCCATATCAAGATAGCAGGATACAATCTAAAAATTGTGATGCTCTCTAATCAGTCAATATAAAATAACACAAAGCATGATGGACAGCTCCATCCCTATAGTCAGTTGAAGTGCCATGATCAGGTGGTCCATATCTACTGGGGCATAGTAGAATGCCACGAGCTGATTTCCAACTCATGTATAGTTCTCTGTTGCACATGGAAGAGCCATGCTACATAATCCTATGAAACTACATTGTGATTCTGTTAGGATATGGCATAACTTATAAAAGGTCTATTTTCCAGCTAGGTAATTTTAATACTGTTGGATGTACCTGGATATATGGCCTTAGTAGTAAGACTGCATTTACTCTGTACTAGATCTGCAAAGATGTCTTTCCTGAACTAAGTTCACAAAATTGGAAGCCTCATGTCAATCAATGAATAAGTAATATATACAAGTTGGAATATACTGCAAACTTGGAGAGGACTACCAGACATTAAGCTTTCTTCTTAGTGTATGGTGATGGTACAAGATGCAATATTTTAACTTTTAAAGTGATGCCTCAGCATCCTTGCCCTGTATAAACTCTCCAAAACTTCATAAATGTGGCATTACCTGCCATCTTAAATGAATGAGGTTTTTATCCTCACACTTGGTCCTTTACATTCACTTAATCTGGGGAGAGGAAATGTTATTTTTCTTATGCCCTATTATAGGAATATTGAAAATTTCACTTAACTTCCTTTTAGGTAACTGTGTACCACATGACCTTGACTAGAATTGTATTTGTAGCTGTTGGTCTTGCTAGTAATCAACCATGATTATGGTGTTTCAATTAAATTAAATAGAAGGTTTTTTTTTTTCCCTAGGGTAAAAGAAATCATAGCATTTTAGTCCAACGTTGGCATGGCAGGGTCACAATATGACCAGAGCCTCCAAAACTTCCTATATGTATGCTCTTTTTTATTTATTTATTTTTATTTTTTTATTATTTTTTTTTATTTTTTTTATATATATGAAATTTATTGACAAATTGGTTTCCATACAACACCCAGTGCTCATCCCAAAAGGTGCCCTCCTCAATACCCATCACCCACCCTCCCCTCCTTCCCACCCCCCATCAACCCTCAGTTTGTTCTCAGTTTTTAACAGTCTCTTATGCTTTGGCTCTCTCCCACTCTAACCTCTTTTTTTTTTTTTTCCTTCCCCTCCCCCATGGGTTCCTGTTAAGTTTCTCAGGATCCACATAAGAGTGAAATGTATGCTCTTTTTTAAAATAGTTTGTCATTTTTTTATTTTTATTTATTTTTTATTTTATTTATTTATTTATTTTTAAAAAGAGAGAGAGAAGATGGCGCGTAGGAGGATGCTGGGCTCACCACGCATCCTGCTGATCACTTAGATTCCACCTACACCTGCCTAAGTAACCCAGAAAACCACCAGAAGACTAGCAGAACGGAGTCTCTGGAGCCAGGGGCAGACGACAGGCCCACGGAAGAGGGTAGGAAGGGCAGCGAGGCCGTGCGCGCTCCACGGACTGGTGGGAGGGAGCCAGGGCTGAGGGGCGGCCTGCCAGCCATGCACAGGCCCCAAGTCTGGCTTGCAAAAGCGGAGGGGACAGCCGGAGTGTGTTCCGACAGCAAGAGGGACTTGACATCTGGAGGGTTATAAGCTAACAGCTCTGCTCGGAGAAAGGGAGGGCTGGAGGACAATGGGAGGGAGAGTTGTTGAGACCCGGAGGACAGAGCACAGCCTGGTGGGGAACAAAGGTGCTCGCCAGCGCCATCTCCCTCGCCCATCCCCCAGCCAAAATCCCAAAGGGAACCAGTTCCTGCCAGGGAACTTGCTTGCACCCCACAAACACCCAACGCTGTGCTTCTGGGGGTGCATCCCTCCGGCGGGTCTGACTCCCTCCCAGTGCCGCAGGGCCCCTCCCAAAGCCGATCTCAGAAGGAAAAGCTAGCTGACCCTGCCACTCCCGCCCCTGTGCACCTTGCCGATCCACCCCTGCTAATATGCCAGATCCCCAGCACCACAAGCTGGGCAGTGTGCAAGTAGCCCAGAAGGGCCACACCACCCCACAGTGAATCCCGCCCCTGGGAGAGGGGAAGAGAAGGCACATACCAGTCTGACTGTGGCCCCAGCGGTGGGCTGAGGGCAGACATCAGGTCTGACTGCGCCCGCCCACCAACTCAAGTTATTCAAGACAGCACGGGGAAGTGCCCCTCAGTCCCCTACCACTCCAGGGACTATCCAAAATGACGAAACGGAAGAATTCCCCTCAGAAAAACGTCCAGGAAATAACAACAGCTAATGAGCTGATCAAAAATGATTTCAACAATACAAGAGAAAGTGAATTTAGAATAATAGTAATAAAATTAATCACTGGGATGGAAAACAGTATACAGGACAGCAGAGAATCTATTGCTACAGAGATCAAGGAACTAAGGAACAGCCAGGAGGAGCTAAAAAAT
Organism: Lynx canadensis; assembly: GCF_007474595.2. Lineage (NCBI taxonomy): Eukaryota > Metazoa > Chordata > Mammalia > Carnivora > Felidae > Lynx > Lynx canadensis. The sequence goes on along the minus strand of NC_044308.2, from coordinate 70,221,361 downwards.
GCTACTAATGAGTTACAAAATAAAATGGAGACAACTATGGCTCACATTGAAGAGGCAGAGGAGAGAATAGGTGAACTAGAAGATAAAATTATGGAAAAAGAGGAAGCTGAGAAAAAGAGAGATAAAAAATCCAGGAGTATGAGGGGAAAATTAGAGAACTAAGTGATGCACTAAAGAGAAATAATCTACGCATAATTGATATTCCAGAGGAGGAAGAGAGAGGGAAAGGTGCTGAAGGTGTACTTGAAGAAATAATAGATCAGAACTTCCCAGATCTGTGGAAGGAAAAAGGCATCGAAATCCAAGAGGCACAGAGAACTCCCTTCAGATGTAACTTGAATCGATCTTCTGCATGACATATCACAGTGAAACTGGCAAAATACAAGGATAAAGAGAAAATTCTGAAAGCAGCTAGAGATAAACGTGCTCTAACATATAAAGGGAGACCTATAAGACTCGTGACTGATCTCTCTACTGAAACTTAGCAGGCCAAAAAGAATGGCAGGAAATCTTCAATGTGATGAACAGAAAAAATATGCAGCTGAGAATCCTTTATCCAGCAAGTCTGTCATTTAGGATAGAAGGAGAGATAAAGGTCTTCCCAAACAAACAAAAACTGAAGGAATTCGTCACCACTAAACCAGCCCTACAAGAGGTCCTAAGGGGAATCCTGTGAGACAAAGTACCAGAGTCATCACTACAAGCATGAAACCTACGGACATCACAATGACTCTAAACCCGTATCTTTCTATAAATAACACTGAATGTAAATGGATTAAATGCACCAACCAAAAGACATAGGGTATCAAAATGGATAAAAAAAAAAAAAAAACAAGACCCATCTATTTGCTGTCTACAAGAGACTCATGTTAGACCTGAGGACACCTTCAGATTGAGAGTGAGGGGATGGAGAACTATTTATCATGCCACTGGAAGTCAAAAGAAAGCTGGAGTAGCCATACTGATACGAGACAAACTAGACTTTAAATTAAAGGCTGTTACAACAGATGAAGAAGGACATTATATAATAATCACAGGGTCTATCCATCAGGAAGAGCTAACAAGTGTAAATGTCTATGTTTCAAAAACAGGAGCCCCCAAATATATAAAACAATTACTCATAAACATAAGCAACCTTATTGATAAGAATGTGGTAATTTCAGGGGACTTGAACACTCCACTTACAGAAATGGATAGATCATCTAGACACACGGTCAATAAAGAAACAAGGGCCCTGGATGATACATTGGATTAGATGGACTTGACAGATATATTTAGAACTCTGCATCCCAAAGCAACAGAATATACTTTCTTCTCGAGTGCACATGGAACATTCTCCAAGATAGATCACATACTGGGTCATAAAACAGCCCTTCATAAGTATACAAGAATTGAAATCATACCATGCATACTTTCAGACCACAATGCTATGAAGCTTGAAATCAACCACAGGAAAAAGTATGGAAACCTCCAGAAGCATGGAGGTTAAAGAACACCCTACTAAAGAATGAATGGGGCAACCAGGAAATTAGAGAAGAAATTTAAAAATATATGGAAACAAACGAAAATGAAAATACCACAATCCAAACGCTTTGGGATGCAGCCAAGGCAGTCCTGAGAGGAAAATACATTGCAATCCAGGCCTATCTCAAGAAACAAGAAATGTCCCAAATACAAAATCTAACAGCACACCTAAAGGAAAGCAGAACAACAAAGACAGCCTAAACCCAGCAGAAGAAGAGAAATAAGAAAGATCAGAGCAGAAATAAACAATATAAAATCTAAAAAAACTATAGAGCAGATCAACGAAACCAAGAGTTGGTTTTTTGAAAAAATAAACAAAATGGATAAACCTCTAGCCAGGCTTCTCAAAAAGAAAAGGGAGATGACCCAAAGAGATAAAATCATGAAATCATGAAATCATGAAAATGGAATTATTACAACCAATCCCTCAGAGATAAAAGCAATTATCAGGGAATACTATGAAAAATTATATGCCAACAAACTAGAACACCGGGAAGAAATGGACAAATTACTAAACATGCACACGCTTCCAAAACTCAATCAGGAGGAAATAGAAAGCTTGAACAGACCCATAATCAGCGAAGAAATTGAATCGGTTATCAAAAATCTCCCAACAAATAAGAGTCCAGGACCAGATGGCTTCCCAGGGGAGTTCTACCAGACCTTTAAAGCAGAAATAATACCTATCCTTTTCAAGCTATTCCAAGAAATAGAAAGGGAAGGAAAACTTCCAGACTTATTCTATGAAGCCAGTATTACTTTGATTCCTAAACCAGACAGAGATCCAGTAAAAAGAGAACTACAGGCCAATATCCCTGATGAATATGGATGCAAAAATTCTCTAGAAGATACTAGCAAATCGAATTCAACAGCATATAAAAAGAATTATTCACCATGATCGAGTGGAATTCATTCCTGGGATGCAGGGCTGGTTCAACATTCACAAATCAATCAACGTGATACATGATATTAATAAAAGAAAAGATAAGAACCATATGACCTGTCAATCGATGCAGAAAAGGCCTTTGACAAAATTCAGCAACGTTTCTTAATAAAAACCCTCGAGAAAGTTGGGATAGAAGGAACATACTTAAACATCATAAAAGCCATTTATGAAAAGCCCACAGCTAACATCATCCTCAATGGGGAAAAACTGAGAGCTTTTTCCCTGAGATCAGGAACACGACAGCGATGGCCACTCTCACCGCTGTTGTTTAACATAGTGTTGGAAGTTCTAGCATCAACATCAGACAACAAAAGGAAATCAAAGGCATCAAAATTGGCAAAGATGAAGTTTAGCTTTCGCTTTTTGCAGATGACATGATATTATACATGGAAAATCCGATAGACTCGACCAGAAGTCTGCTAGAACTGATACATGAATTTAGCAAAGTTGCAGGATACAAAATCAATGTACAGAAATCAGTTGCATTCTTATACACTAACAATGAAGCAACAGAAAGACAAATAAAGAAACTGATCCCATTCATAACTGCACCAAGAAGCATAAAATACCTAGGAATAAATCTAACCAAAGATGTACAAGATCTGTATGCTGAAAACTATAGAAAGCTTATGAAGGAAATTGAAGAAGATATAAAGAAATGGAAAAACATTCCATGCTCATGGATTGGAAGAATAAATATTGTCAAAATGTCAATACTACCCAAAGCTATCTACACATTCAATGCAACCCCAATCAAAATTGCACAAGAATTCTTCTCAAAGCTAGAACAAGCAATCCTAAAATTTCTATGGAACCACAAGAGGCCCCGAATATTCAAAGTAATTTTGAAGAAGAAGACCAAAGCGGGAGCCATCACAATCTCAGACTTTAGCCTCTACTACAAAGCTGTAATCATCAAGACAGCATGGTATTGGCACAAAAACAGACACATAGACCAACAGAATAGAATAGAAACCCCAGAACTAGACCCACAAACGTATGGCCAAGTAATCTTTGACAAAGCAGGAAAGAATATCCAATGGAAAAAAGACAGTCTCTTGAACAAATGGTGCTGGGAGAACTGGACAGCAACATGCAGAAGGTTGAAACTAGACCACTTTCTCACACCATTCACAAAAATAAACTCAAAATGGATAAAGGACCTGAATGTGAGACAGGAAACCATCAAAACCCTAGAGGAGAAAGAGAACACCTCTCTGACCTCAGCTGTAGCAATTTCTTACTTGACACATCCCCAAAGGCAAGGGAATTCAAAGCAAAAATGAACTATTGGGACCTTATGAAGATAAAAAGCTTCTGCACAGCCATGGAAACAATCAACAAAATTAAAAGGCAACCAACGGAATGGGAAAAGATATTTGCAAATGACATATCGGACAAAGGGCTAGTATCCAAAATCTATAAAGAGCTTGCCAAACTCCACACCTGAAAAACAAATAACCCAGTGAAGAAATGGACAGAAAACATGAATAGACACTTCTCTAAAGAAGACATCCAGATGGCCAACAGGCACATGAAAAGATGTTCAGCGTCGCTCCTTATCAGGGAAATACAAATCAAAACCACACTCAGATATCACCTCACGCCAGTCAGAGTGGCCAAAATGAACAAATCAGGAGACTATAGATGCTGGGGAGGATGTGGAGAAACGGGAACCCTCTTGCACTGTTGGTGGGAATGCAAATTGGTGCAGCAACTCTGGAAAACAGTGTGGAGGTCCTCAAAAAATTAAAAATAGACCTACTCTATGACCCAGCAGTAGCACTGCTAGTAACTTACCCAAGGGATACAGGAGTATTGATGCATAGGGGCACTTGTACCCCAATGTTTATAGCAGCACTCCCAACAATAGCCAAATTATGGAAAGAGCCTAAATATCCGTCAACCGATGAATGGATAAAGAAATTGTGGTTTATAGACACAATGGAGTACTACCTGGCAATGAGAAAGAGTGAAATATGGCCCTTTGTAGCAACGTGGATGGAACTGGAGAGTGTGATGCTAAGTGAAATAAGCCATACAGAGAAAGACAGATACCATATGGTTTCACTCTTATGTGGATCCTGAGAAACTTAACAGAAACCCATGGGGGAGGGGAAGGAAAAACAAAGAGGTTAGAGTGGATGAGAACTGAAATATAAGAGACAATTAAAAACTGAGAACAAACTGAGGGTTGATGGGTGTGGGAGGGAAAGGAGGGTGGGTGATGAGTATTGAGGAGGGCACCTTTTGGGATAAGCACTGGGTGTTGTATGGAAACCAGTTTGACAATAAACTTCATATACTGAAAAAAAATAAAATAAAATAGTTTGTCACAAAATATTTGTAAAAATTCCACACGCCATATTAATATTCCAGACATAATGAATAAGAAAAGGATGTGTGCCATTACAGACCCATTTTCCTTCCAATCCATTCTTTTCATTTCTACAAATTTGCTCTGTATTACTGCAAGCCCTAATCCATGAAGAAGGCTTTTCCAGCACACTAAGTCAATTGACCTCCAGATGGTTACAAATGGGTATCAATGTTAGATTAATAAAGAGTGGGTGGAAAGGAGAATAAAACACACACACACACACACACACACACACACACACACGCTGCCTTAGCCCAAATGTCTGCAGTAGTTCTATGGCTTACTCTGGAACTCAGCAACACTTCTGTGAATCTAGTTCACCTAGTGAGATCGGCCACTACATTTCCCACCTTTGTATACAAGACGCTATACACAGAATAACTGTCTCCTAAAGAAGTCCACACCCTAATCATGGAAACGTGTGAATATGTTAACTAAAATGGCAAATAGAACTTTAAAGATATGATTGGTTATAAACCCTGAGATGGGGAGATTATCCTGGATAGTCTGGATGGCCTCAATGTAATGCATGAATATTTAAAAGCATTGAACTTTTCATGAATCCAAAGAAAAAAGAAGCCCGGAAGGATGAGACTTGAGGAAGCTTTGATTCACTGTTTCTGGCTCTGAAGAGGAAGAAGACATGACCAAGGAATATAGGCAAAGTCTAGAAGGTGAGAATAACCCCTGACTAAAAATCAGCATAGAAATGGAGATGTTATTGTACAACAACGTGGAACTAAATTTGGCCCAAACCCAGTATGAGTCTGGGAATGGTTTCTCCCTCAAAGCCTCCAGTAGGGAATATTGTCCTACCAACAACTTGATTGTATCCTAGTAAGACCAATGTTGGATTTTGGACCTACATGACTGTAAAATAATAAATTTGTGTTGGAAGAAGTCCCTATCTTTATGGAAATGTGTTAAGCAAGAAGAAGAAAATGAATACATGATCACACTCTTGGGCTGCGTGTGGTAAGACTGCATCTTCTCTTGCCCCTCCAGCTTAGTTTTGGTTGTAGGTTCCTGCTGATGATCATCGTTGGTTTCCCTGAACATTTACTGTTAACAACTCAGATATTTTGTCACTTGAGTAATTACTTAACATCCTTCAGTTTTATATATGTATATTGTCTAACTGGCAGCGTTTTAACTATATTTACATTACTAAATGTTAGTATAAAAACTAACACATTTCTAATTAGACTTGAGAAAATGTGAAGTTGGGAGACAAAGGGCATAACTCTCTCAGGAGTGAGCCCTTACAATAAATTTTCACCAAGTAGCTGCGTGATAATACTGTTTACCTACATCTTACCACTTACTTATATCTTTGCCACTTCTATTTGTAAGGAAGGTAGCACAGTGTCGCTTAATGAATTCAGGCATCTGTTACTAATGAAGGATGGGAGAAATCTACTCACCAGACTGCATACATGGGCTGGACACATTGCTAAACTGAGCACTGGTGAGGAAAATGAAGAACTGTAATTAGCACAGGTTAGTGAGATGCAGCCTTGCAGCCAGTGCTGGAAACATCATGGAAGTGCACAGACACCTGATTCCAAGAAAATGAGCTTTCACTTTCAAGAAAGATGGAAGTGTCATGTTTGAGAAACTAACAAGTTACTCTAAAATTCTAGTTAATGGAATATGGCACAAGAAATGTATTAGAAAAAATGTTATTAATGTTTGTTGATCCTTTTACCAGTAACCTAAAACAAAGAAGACAATGAACTGGGGAAAAAATTACAAAAGAACTTTCCACAAGAAGCCACGTACCACTCTTATGTGGATCCTAAGAAACTTAACAGAAGACCATGGGGAAGGGGAAGGGGAAAAAAAAGTTAGAGAGGGAGAAAGCCAAACCGTAAGAGATTCTTAAAAACTGAGAATAAACTGAGGGTTGATGGGGAGTGGGAGGGAGGGAAGGGTGCGTGATGGGCATTGAGGAGGGCACCTGTTGGGATGAGCACTGGGTGTTGTATGGAATCCAATTTGACAATAAATTTCATATTAAAAAAAAAGAAACCATGTACCATGTAAATATGTAAAAAAATGGAAACAATAGCAATAAAATCAATTATGCTTAAGGAAAATATTATATTAAGTAGGGCATCAAAGTAGGAAATATGCAAACTTACATTTAACAAAACACGTGTTACTACCCCCCCAAAAAATATGTTGATGATCAACATGGGAAATTTTTGTTGTGTCATACAAGTAGGTAGACATTTACAGTGACATAGAATCCTTCAGGAAGAAAGACTCAATTTTGTAATTCTGTTTCTTTTTTCTACCTTTCATATTGTTTAATACTGTGAAATCAAAACATCAGTGGAACTTATTTAAACTTAGAAAATAAACCAATTTAATTTAGAATAAAAAGTTATGAAAATAGTCAAGATCACTCTGAATTAAAAAAGAAATGAGATCAGACTTGCCTTTCCATACATTAAATATACTATAAACTAATGAGTAATAAAATATATAGTACCTCCTCAAAAATTATCAGGGAAACAAAACAGTAAATGGGTGCACCTGAAGAAGAGTCTGATCTATCAGGAAATTTAAAAAGGTTATAAAGAAAGCATAACAAATTCTTAGTGGAATGAAGTATTATTTAATTGCAATGATGAAAAATCATTTCACATTATTTCTCAAAAGTCCAGAAAGATTCAAGTTTAAACGTGAAAATCTCAGCCTTAATAAAATGTAGAATTTAAATAATCTAGAATATTTATATTTGTCCTAAATATCACATTTATCAATGCTTTTTGGAGAAAACAAACTACAGCAAAAGAATGATCATACAAAATTCTCATAATTCAACTCTGTTCCTATCTCTCCACTACCACATGAGTTATGGATTGTTGCCTTTAAAATATTTTCAATTTTATAGATGAAAAATGCATCTAATTTCTGTAATGTCAAAGTCTTTTTTAATAATCCCAATTACTATTTTACTGCCAGTCTCTAAGGAATCTAAAACAATCAAATAAGTTCTCTCTTTTGTGCCTCCTACCAAGGGATACACTTATATACTGCTGTCTTTTGAAGGCCAGAGAAGAAAATAAAGTCACTGAATGATGAAGATTAAGCATCCATTTCATACTGATGTTACTTCTGAGGTCCAAGTGCATACTGGTAGGTTACATAATCCTGACATGCTACTCTACCAATATACCGCACTGATCACATTATTTTCATTAGTAACATTAAATGTGTCTATAAATGGTACATACATATGCCAAAAATGATAACTGAGGGGAGGGATGAAAGGGGAAAATTAAACTGGAACCAACCTGATCTTGTTACAATTGAAAAAATACAAAAATCAGAAAATACTATACCAATAATTACTGGAAAGTAAGATTATGATCCAGCAATGCAGGCCTAATAAATTATTCTTAGAGAAGAGAAATCTAGGTATGTTCAAATTTTTTGGCTACACATATCAGGTTGAATGAATTTATTCTTTCAGTTATAGCAGAAATACAGAGAAAGTTCCTTTATTGTTTTTAAAAATGCAAGGATAAAATGTTTGATTCGTTAGTTTGAAAATAATAGAATGTCACCACTCATAAAATATTGATGGTATCATTATACTTGTTAGAAATTGCTAGAAAACCATATGACAAAATGCAACTTTCCTATGGTAACAGTCTGGAAATGACCAAGTAGTTAAACACTTATTAAGCCAGAAAAAAATGAGAAATAGCATTTTGTCTAGAACTCTGTCTTTGCCAGACCCTTGTGTACCTAAAGGTGCACTTATTTCATACTTCAGAGAAATACAGAAGGTCCAAGGACTATAGTTTAGATAAGATCATTGTCTTATAGATAAGAGTGCAAAGCACAAAGAAGAAATATAGATTCACATCTTTGAATGAGAACTAAGATGTCCATTTTTGGTTTTATTACCTTGTGAAAGAAGAAATTTTTATGCTACTCTGAATGATAGTGTCAAAAATGGAAGATTATGGGCCAATTACAAGAACTGTGTGTCTTAGTGATAGTAACCATGCATAGAAAAGAGAATATGATTAAATGTTTATTATGGTTATCTAGATATACTATATTTTTAAAAATTTGAACTGTGTAACTAAAAGGTTGAAATATACTCCCCAAATCACATATATTCTATTTTATTTTCTGACAATCTGCATTAGCCCTGGGTCTAGGCTCTCATAAAAGCAAGGAAAAGACTGGAGCTCAACAACATGCCTGGAATAAGACTTGAAAAATAGAGCTAAAATCAGCCAAACAAGGAAGGTCTAAAGTAGGTGCATTTAAATTGACTGAGCACTGACCTATTCTTTTTACTTGTGTGTATTTTTTAAAAGTTCATTTAGCTTGGCTGAATCCACTTCAGTCAGCAAGCAACATAATATCTATGACTTTTTTCCATCTTTGACAAAGGTAAAAGTTAAAGGAACTTTAAAGAAAATAATTGTTAGGAAGTACAAGTTCAAGTAGGCTAAGTAATCCAAGACAGTACTCTCTTCAAAGAATATATCACATTTTAAGTTTTGTTAGGTCATGTTTACAAAGATAAATGATTCACTGTACTCTTTATCCCTCACTAATGGAGGAAAGAGGAACAAGACTACAAAGGAAAACTTCACTAGTCCTACTAGTAGTGATTTAGGTATTTCTATACACTCAGATATGTTATAACATATGACTTAACAAATATCAGAGGGTTGCCTGGGTGGCTCAGTCGGTTAAGCATCTGACTTTGGTTCAGGTCATGATCTCACGGCTTATGAGTTCAAGCTCTGCATCGGGCTCTGTTCTGACAGCTCAGAGCCTAGAGCTAGCTTTGGATTCTGTGTCCCCTCCCCTGGTCACACACTCTCTCTCAAAAATAAACAAAGATTAAAAAAATATTACATAAAAATGGTTATTTGATCCAATTTTCCAACAACTGGATAAGAATGCACAGATGGGACACTTTATGTCTGATCATATGAAATGAAGAATTAGGCAATATTTAGATGAGCATCTGTAGTTTTGAGAGTCAATCTGCATCATTCAAGTCTAAAAACCTTAAACTTTCCTCAGTAATTGGTTTGATCTCAGTTAATGATATAACTGTCTCCACATTCAATCTTCTAACAACAATATATATGTTTATGATCTATAATTAGTTCTTTTCAAGAAGCATAATGCACTTTATGTGATTTCAGTAATATTTAATATGGAAAACTTTTTATTGCATACTGGAATGTCACAAAAAATGTCAGTAAATGCACTTCCTGCAAGAGATAAAATTTATCTTGCTTTTGCCTTCCAAAATTCCTTTATATCATTCTAATAAATTAAATGCTCACACACAGTCTGATCTGCAGCTGAACAAGAAGGGAGAGGTTTTCTCTAATGTCCAACTGACCTTGCCCCTACCAACCAATACACCCATTTTATTTAGTTGTCTCCATTCCCTCCAGTTTCTATACTATGTGGTCCAGTGAAATATCTCCTGTAAAATACGAAAGAAGTAGTCATAGTAGCAACAGGGTTGTTTGCCTGGATAAGAAACAGTATGTGAGTAAAGATCAAGTTTATGGACTTGTCAGTCCCTATGACATTCTGTGTGTTTTTCCCTCTTCTAGGCAACCTCTGATAAACTCATACGAACGGATGAATGGATGTCCCCAACAACAGATCAAGTGTGTCTGAGTTCATCTTGCTGGGACTTTCCACTTCTCAAGAAATTCAAATATTCTTTTTTGCAGTCTTCTTCCTTGTCTATGTAGCCATCATAGTAGGAAACCTCCTCATTGTGATCTCCGTGATAGTTGATACGCATCTTCACTCCCCCATGTATTTCTTTCTGGCAAATTTGTCATTTTTTGATTTATGTCTTTCTTCTGCTGCAACTCCCAAAATGATTGCAGACCTCCTTAGAAAATGCAAGACCATCTCCTTGTGGGGCTGCATGGCTCAGATGTTTTTTATGCACTTCTTTGGGGGTGGAGAGATGTCTCTTCTGATAGCTATGGCCATAGACAGGTATGTTGCCATATGCAAGCCCTTGCAGTATCAGACCATCATGAATCGCAGGGTGCTCATTGGGTTTCTGCTGCTCTCATGGGCAATTGGGTCCATACATACCACAAGCCAGATGGTTTTCACGGTAGGTTTACCCTTCTGTGGTCCCAATGTTGTGGATAGCATTTTCTGTGACCTTCCCCTGGTCATCAAGCTTGCCTGCACTGAGACCTATATCCTAGAGCTCTTGGTGATTGCAAATAGTGGACTCCTGTCCCTGATCTGCTTCATTCTCCTGCTCATATCCTACATTGTCATGCTGGTCACTATCTGGCAGCACTCCTCCAGTGCATCCTCTAAGGCAGTGTCCACACTGTCTGCTCACATCACTGTGGTCACTCTCTTCTTTGGTCCTGCTATCTTCATCTATGTTTTCCCGTTCAAGAGTTACTCTGTAGATAAGTTTCTTTCTGTGTTTTACTCTATAATCACCCCTCTCCTTAATCCAATTATTTATACTCTGAGGAATCAAGAAATGAAAGCAGCCATTAAGAGACTCAGCAGCCAGCATATTGGCTCTTGGCTCACTTCCTAAAGAACGTTTATAACAGCTGACTGTTTTGTGTTCTCTGCTATTGGGGTTTTGATATTAAATATCAAATTTAATATTTATCAGAACAATCAAAATTAAAAATTTAAAGACTTTCAATTTCCTCCCTCAAAATTCGTGGAATATTAAGGTCAGTTTTATTAAAAATCTAATGGAAAGTGTTCATAGCAGTAATTTAATACATAAATTAGTGTGCATTCATTACTTCCTTGTACTTTCTTTCCTTAGAAGTCAGGGAAACGACCCTGATGACTGTTTAAAATATCCAATCATATGTCTTCTTACAAAAATTTTATAGTTTTAATGGCCCAGTATGTAAAAATGGGTAAATTTAGTAAGAGAGCACACTATATGGTGTTTATTATCAATTTTTATTTCTAAAGTTATATTAAGTAACTTCATAGGTGTGAAAACATCCATCAATATTTGTTAACCATATGGAGTCTTCACAGAGGCATTGTGATTTGAATGGGGATAAGAGTACTTTCTCACTATATAGCCTCAATATGTTAATCATCTTTAGTAGAATGTAAAAAAAATATGCCTAAAAATAAATGTTTCCAACATACCTTTGTGTACTCAAATAGTTTTCTAAGAATCAATATCAACACAAATATTACAGATTAAAACCATGAACTGCTTAGTGCAGCTTGCTGTACCAGAAAACATGTACACAATGATTTTTCAACTGAATTCAGTCATTTATGAAACAATAAAAAAATATTTACTAGGTACCAAGCACTGTCCAAAGCAATACAGATATATGGTTGTGGTTATAGACACAGACCTGGTCCCTGCTCTGGAGAGAATACCAAAGTGAGAGATCTATGTTAGGAGTGGTTGTCTCAGAAGATCACTTTCAGGAGAGATGTTTATACCAACACATTAAGAAAGCCCTAGAATTAGACATTTGTGCAAGGAAAAGAATATTCCAGGAAAAGGCCAGTGTACATAGACATTGTGAAGTGAGAAAGAGTTTGTAAGTATTAAAAGTAAACCTTGTGAAGGAGACGGATGAATGAAAGGGAAAAGATCTATGCCGAGATTTTTTAAAAAAATTTTTAATGTTTATTTATTTTTGAGAGAGAAAGAGAGAGTGTGTGTGAGGGGGGAAGGAACAGAGAGAGATGGAGACACAAAATCTGAAGCAGGCTCCAGGCTCTGAGCTGTCAGCAAAGAGCCTGACAGAGGCCTCGAACTCATGAGCTATGAGATCATAAGCTGAAGTTGGATGCTTAAGCCATGGAGCCACCCAGGCACCCCTGTGCTGAGATATTATAGAAGGGAAGAGACCAGAGTTTTCAGGCCTAATGGGTTCCTTTTTATTGCCAATGTAAAGCCATCGAAGTGTTTTGAGAAAGGGAAGGAGGGGATGCCATATTTATTACAGTTTGGTATATACCTCAGTCCTCATAAGTAGAGAATATAATGCATCAAAAGTGAAAGCAGAGGGAATAGTTTTTGGGCTGTTTCAGATAGTAAACCTGAATTTCTTAAATAAACACAAACAATGAGTATGTGGAAACTGTAAAGACTTCCAAAGGCAAATAGAAAACCTAAAAGTATTTGAACATCTTGGGGACATCTTTTTTGAAGTCTTTTTAAACATTTTTAAATGTCTCAGTTTAAAAATTGTTTTAAATATTTATTTATTTTTGAGAGAGAGAGACAGAGCACAATGGGGGGAGGGGCAGAGAGAGGGGGAGACAGAATCTGAAGCAGGCTCCAGGCTCGGAGCTGTCAGCACAGAGCCCGACATGGGGCTCGAACCCACAAACCATGAGATCATGACCCGAGCCAAAGTCAGATGTTTAACCGACTGAGCCACCCAGGTGCCCCTAAATGTCTCAGTTTAGAAAAATAATATTTTTATTTGAGTTTTTGATAAAATAAAATAAAAATATTTTTGTTTGAAAATTTTTCTTTGAGTATAGTTGACACACATATTACATTACTTTAAGGTGTACAACATTGGGTTTTGACAAACTTTTACATTATGCTATGCTCAACACAAGTGTAGCTCCATCTGTCACCATAAAACAGTATTGTAATTTCATTGACTGTATTTCTTATACTGTGCCTTTTATTCCTGTGACTTGTTCTTTCCATAACAGGCAACCTGTATCTCCCACTTACCATCACCATCCCCCTACCTGCCTCACCTCTGGCAAGCATTAGTTTGTTCACTGTATTTATATGTCGAATTCTGGTTTTTGTTGTTTTTTTTAACTCATTTATTTTGTGTTTTAGATTCCACATGAGTGAAATCATACAGTATTTGTCTTTCTCTGTCGGACTTATTTCACTTAACACCCTGTAGATCATTATGTTGTTGCAAATGGCAAGACTCCATTCTTTTTTATGTCTGAGTAATATTCCTCTCTCTCTCTCTCTCTCTCTCTCTTTCTCTCTCTCTCTCTCTCTCTCTGTGTGTGTGTGTGTGTGTGTGTGTGCATGCACATGTATAATATCTTCCTTATCCATTCATCTAGTAACGGACACTTTGGTTGCTTCCATATCTTGGATATTATAAATAATGCTACAATAAATGTAGGGGGTGCATAAATCGTTTCAAATTAGCGTTTTCATTTTCTTTGGTTAAATATCCAACAGTGGAATTACTAGATAACATAGTAATTCTATTTTTAATTTTTAGAGAAATCTCCATAATGTTTTCCACAGTGCCTGTACATTACATCCCACCAACAGAGGTAGGTGCACAAGGTTCCTTTTTCTCCACATCCTCACCAACAATCGTTATGTCTTGTCTTTTTGATTCTAGCCATTCTGACAAGTTTAAGGTATTATGTCATTGTGGTTTTGATTTGCATTTCCCTGATGATTAGTCATGTTGGGCACTTTTGCATGAGCCTGTTGACCATCTATATGGCTTCTTTGGAAAATGTCTGTTCAGGTCCTCTGCCCATTTTTGTCAGATTTTTTCCTTTTTGTGTGTTCAGTTGTATGAATTCTTTACATATTTTGGGTATTAACCCCTTATTGGATATATTACTTGCAAAAACCTTCCCCCAGCCAGTACGATAACTTTCTGTATTGTTGATGGTTTTCTTTGCAGTGCAAAAGCTTTACAATGTACTTTGCATATCAAACTTAGATATTTTCCCTGTTTATCCCCTTCTTCATCCTTTTAAAAATATATTTCTCCTACTTTAGTTTGGCTCCAGATTGTGTGCTTCTAACAGTTCAGATTTATTCTGAAAAATTCTATGTATGCCATCCTTACCAACTGGCTTGGACAATTAGGTCAGAGCACATAATACTGTTCTAATATTATCTTTTGATTTCTATATTTAAGAGTCTTCTTCTTGAAGCATCTCAAATGCCACACTGAACTGTGACACACACTTACTCACCATAAATATTCTTAAAAGGTTTATTTTTCATGGCAATTCTAATCGCTGTGGCTGTATAAGGAACTAAATTAAAAAACAAATTCTTGGTTTCAATCAAAAAGTGTGAAAAATTTGTTAACAATGTCTGTTGTGGCCTTTGGAAATTAATGTGGCACCACATATATCATATATTTGTTACCCTCGCTTTCTTGTAATCTTTTCAAGAGGCTTTTAATTGGACAAGCATGGAAGAGTTATATTTAAGAGTATTCAGAAAAATTTCTGTACCATATGAACTCATCTGCAATCACATTGTTACACTGATAGCTTTAAGAATTTTATTTGCTTAATTACATTGTTTTGTAAAGGTGTTGCTACAGATCTTTTTTAATACTTTTGAGTTACCATGAAGTTCTATATAATTATAAAGAGCTAGCAAAATTCTCTATCTTTAGAATGGTTGATTGCAAAACTCCACTAACCATTTATTGATTACCATTATTCCTTTATCGATTACCATGGTGAAAGCCTCCCCAGCTTGCTCATTCAAGCTCTTTCTGCTCTCTTTTTCTCTCTCTCCCTTTACATGTTAAAAGGAGATTTTTCTCTGCTAAGAATTGGCCTATACTTGTGAATTTCCTTATATGCTTTGTTCAGTGTGGGTAATATTTTAACTTTACTTGAATAAAAACAATTACCAAATTAATCACAAATATTCAGATTGAGGAAATCAAATTAATAGAATTATTATTTCCTCAAGACTATAATCTATAATAGATCAATTTTCTATCAATGTGCTTGTCCTGCCCCAACCAAAACACCTGAGTTAGTATGAAGCACTTACTAGAGAAAGTTCACATGGCTGATATACTTCATGAACACAATCCACTTAAATAATGAGAGAAGATTTGTTCATTTTGGCCACTCTGACTGGCGTGAGGTGATACCTGAGTGTGGTTTTGATTTGTATTTCCCTGATAAGGAGCGACGCTGAACATCTTTTCATGTGCCTGTTGGCCATCTGGATGTCTTCTTTAGAGAAGTGTCTATTCATGTTTTCTGCCCATTTCTTCACTGGGTTATTTGTTTTTCGGGTGTGGAGTTTGGTGAGCTCTTTATAGATTTTAGATACTAGCCCTTTGTCCGATATGTCATTTGCAAATATCTTTTCCCATTCCGTTGGTTGCCTTTTAGTTTTGTTGGTTGTTTCCTTTGCTGTGCAGAAGCTTTTTATCTTCATAAGGTCCCAGTAATTCACTTTTGCTTTTAATTCCCTTGCCTTTGGGGATGTGTTGAGTAAGAGATTGCTACGGCTGAGGTCAGAGAGGTCTTTTCCTGCTTTCTCCTCTAAGGTTTTGATGGTTTCCTGTCTCACATTTAGGTCCTTTATCCATTTTGAGTTTATTTTTGTAAATGGTGTGAGAAAGTGGTCTAGTTTCAACCTTCTGCATGTTGCTGTCCAGTTCTCCCAGCACCATTTGTTAAAGAGGCTGTCTTTTTTCCATTGGATGTTCTTTCCTGCTTTGTCAAAGATGAGTTGGCCATACGTTTGTGGGTCTAGTTCTGGGGTTTCTATTCTATTCCATTGGTCTGTGTGTCTGTTTTTGTGCCAATACCATGCTGTCTTGATGATGACAGCTTTGTAGTAGAGGCTGAAGTCTGGGATTGTGATGCCTCCTGCTTTGGTCTTCTTCCTCAAAATTCCTTTGGCTATTCGGGGCCTTTTGTGGTTCCATATGAATTTTAGGATTGCTTGTTCTAGTTTCGAGAAGAATGCTGGTGCAATTTTGATTGGGATTGCGTTGAATGTGTAGATAGCTTTGGGTAGTATTGACATTTTGACAATATTTATTTTTCCAATCCATGAGCAGGGAATGTCTTTCCATTTCTTTAAATCTTCTTCAATTACCTTCATAAGCTTTCTGTAGTTTTCAGCATACAGATCCTTTACATCTTTGGTTAGATTTATTCCTAGGTATTTTATGCTTCTTGGTGCAATTGTGAATGGGATCAGTTTCTTTATTTGTCTTTCTGTTGCTTCATTGTTAGTGTATAAGAATGCAACTGATTTCTGTACATTGATTTTCTATCCTGCAACTTTGCTGAATTCCCTATGACCCAGCAATAGCACTGCTAGGAATTTATCCAAGGGATACAGGAGTACTGATGCATAGGAGCACTTGTACCCCAATGTTCATAGCAGCACTCTCAACAATAGCCAAATTATGGAAAGAGCCTAAATGTCCATCAACTGATGAATGGATAAAGAAATTGTGGTTTATATACACAATGGAATACTACGTGGCAATGAGAAAAAATGAAATATGGCCTTTTGTAGCAACGTGGATGGAACTGGAGAGTGTTATGCTAAGTGAAATAAGCCATACAGAGAAAGACAGATACCATATGGTTTCACTCTTATGCGGATCCTAAGAAACTTAACAGGAACCCATGGGGGAGGGGAAGGAAAAAAAAAAAAAAAGAGGTTAGAGTGGGAGAGAGCCAAAGCATAAGAGACTGTTAAAAACTGAGAACAAACTGAGGGTTGATGGGGGGTGGGAGGGAGGGGAGGGTGGGTGATGGGTATTGAGGAGGGCACCTTTTGGGATGAGCACTGGGTGTTGTATGGAAACCAATATGTCAATAAATTTAATATATAAATAAATAAATAAATAAATAAATAAATAAATAAATAATGAGAGAAGAGGTCCTTGCTCTGAACTCTAGGGAACCCTAGCATATTTATTTTAATAATTCCCTTTGGGAGTTGAGCACAAGCCTATACCTTATGTATATGATTCTTGTCCTTTTTTTAAAAAAACTGCAAATGATGGTCATATATATTCATGGTGTAAAAAAGATATATATTCAGGATCTCACTGTGTCTGCACGTCTTTAAAGAGACCACTCCTCAGCTAGAACTGGTAGGTTTAGATAGCAGTGCTAACACCAAACTGCAGTTGCACACTTTAATAAAAGAAAAACTCAGAACTGAATTTTACAGAAACTTAGAACTGAATGATAACCATATTATCTGATAATGAGGGCAACAGTAAAAGATAATTTGGGTCAACTAGCAACTGCACAAATGTATCTAATTTCAGTAAGAGGAACAGCTAGTCTGACTGATAAATAGCACTCACATTCCTGATTTTAGGGGTCAGTTTTACAGTGCGAGTTTATTTTTTGCAATACAAACTTGGGTTTGTTTAATATGTTTGGGATAAAAAAAACTAAAAGAATTTAGAGTGTTGTAAAATAATGGAAAAATCGGATTCTTACTTGGCTAAGTTTAGCATTTGTGATAAGTCTAAAATGTAATCTATCAACACTTCAAATAATAAAATGGGAAACATTGACTTATTTTTTTCATATTAATTTACTCACATATGTTTTTACCTTCATACATTCAGTATGTATTTCAACACAGAAAACACTTAGGGAACATTAGGTGAGAGCAATGATTAATTTCAATCAGTATTTTTTAAAAAAATCTTCTCCCTCAAGTCTACAAGTATTTTCTTCACTGAAGTAATATAACTTTCTATTCAATATAATTATCTAATTGTACTGGTAATATATTTGTTTTTGGTAATTGTGCAAGCCAAGGACTATCTTCTATTTTTCTAAATCCACTGGTCTTCTTCCAACGTGTGTGTGTGTGTGTGTGTGTGTGTGTGTGTGTGTGTGTATTGAGAGAGAGAGAGAGAATGAGTGTGTGTACAAGCAGGGGAAGGGCAGAGAGAAGGACAGAAAGAGAGAATCCAAAGCAGAATCTGTGCTATCAGCACAGACCCCCAACACCAGGGCTCGAACTCAAGAACCATGAGATCATGACCTGACCTCAAATTAAGAGTCTCTCACTTAACCTAACTGAGCCACCCAGTGCCCCCTAACTACATTTAAAAGTTACTTTAATATTTCAAACTTGACCAATATATGAGAATAAAGTCCTTTGTGTATTTATAATGTTAAGTCTTTTTCTATTAATTGTAAAAGTTTATTTTTTAATCAGGAAAATATTTATAATGGCTATTTTGGCAGAATTTGAATTTTGCCTATAAAAGTGAATATTCCCCTTGGGTTAGATAATGTAGGCATGGCCTAATTCTCTCATAAGATTATTCATTTAAAAAAACCCTCAAGATCACTAAAAAGTGCAAAGCCTTTATTCTTATTAAAAGAACTGCCCGTTACACATTTCCACATATATTGTTTAAGTGCATTTGTGGAAATGTATGGAAAAGACTTTGTTACTGAATACAGAGACTCAGTATTGGGCATCCCACAGCTTTTCTTCCCCAGACAAGTGCCCTCAGTGGAAAAGAGTGCAGTACGTTTCCATACTTTAGTCACAAAAAAGGCACAGAAAGAGCCAGGCTCTCCAGTCACAGGTCAAGCATCCCATTCTCAGACAAATTCCTGCTACAGAGAAACCAAACCAGGCCCTATCCACTTTTATCCAATTATTTTTCATTCCTGTTCAGCTCATCATGTCTGTATAATACAGACCATGCAAAAGTTTAAACTTTCCACTTAAGGTTTAACTGTGACTTATGTTAGGAAGAATTATTTTCTTTTTCATACTCTATCTTATTTTTGTCTGTGTCTGAGCAGAAAAATATAGATTTTAAAGATATTTTATCTTTGGTCATGTGTATAAATTGTCATAATGAATGATTTCATCTATCGTAACAGAATGGAATCCATCTATATGATGGATATATTTAATGAAGAGGCTTGCAAATTGTTAAAAAAACTAAATTAATAAATATCCATTTTTTCTTTTAATTTTCCAATTTTACATATTAAATATTACAAAATCGCTTTTATAATTCTCAAGATTTTCTCCTGTTAGTACCATAAGACTGAGAAATGCATAATTTGAAGCTATACATAACTAGTACGCAGACTCAAGTACTGCATGAAATGGAATAACAATGATGGTGTTAAATCTTTATAATGAAGACAACTAAGGTAATTACATCATTTATATTTATAGAGAAAAATACTTTGACACTGTCTTCTTTACCAAGTCTTACATGGTAAGATTCTTCTGTGGTTCCTACTGGTTTGAGCATCCTTAAAATCATCAGAAAATGAGATAATGCTACAGATAGAATTATGTGATTGTACCTATGTAGGATCTATGGTTGTTTAATAAAATATAAAAATATATTCCAAATATGTTACCCTGGGGTCTCATAACAATCTATGAGGTAGTCGAGTAGGTATTATTTCATTTTATGGAAAAATAAATCAACGTTCAAAAGTTAAGAGTATACATCTCTAGTAAATGTTGAGGCCAGGGGCAGAATTTAAATCTTTATTCTTGATTCAGTTTCTTTTTTTAATTCTGATAGTTAGGCTAAACAAAAACTTCTGAATATTTCCTGAACTACTAAGCAAAAGAAAAAAGAAAAAAAAAGAAATTCAGAGTAGGTTTTGCATGCTCTGTTTTGGTGCTCCAGGACTAGAATGTGCTGTAAGTATCGTGCTTTTTGTTTGTATATGTATGAGCCTTCACCTATGTGTTTGGTGTATATCACTAATAGTTTTTTTTTAAGAAGAAAGAAAAACATGCTAGGACCAAAAGATCTAAATCAAAATTAAAAGTAGATAAAAGTAAGCCAACAGTGTCAGCCCAATCTGGATACATATACAGGGTACAAATGTCAAGGATGTGGGAGCCAAGATAAGAGTTGAGTCAGTCTGCACACAAGTGCAAAACAGTATCGGAGGAAAGCACTGGGTACAATAATGATAAGCATTTAGGAGCCAAGGAAACATAAACACTACTTGTAAAGGGTTTGTTGGTTGTTCACAGACCATCTATATACACAATATAAAGGGACAAGGAAAAAAAAAACAAACTCCAGCCAAGAACCCAGCAATAATACATTCAGGAAAATAGGCGAAAAGGCTCAGCAGTGGAGGACACAAGTTTTGTTCTGAATGCACAATGCTATTCAGAAGAAGGAGGAAGAGGAGGACAACATTGATGGGAGGAGGAGGAGGGGAAGGATGAAATGAAGACGGAAGGAAGGAAGGAAGGAAGGAAGGAAGGAAGGAAGGAAGGAAGGAAGGAAGGAAGGAAGGAAGGAAGAAAAAAGGAAGGGAGGGAGTAAGGAAGGAAAGAATGGAGGGAGGGAGGGAAGGAGGAAGGGAGAAAGAGAGAAACCTGGAAACTGAGAAACATTTATGGCCTTGCCTGGAAACTTCCTAGGAAGCTTGTTTTATTATAATTTAGGGGGGGCAATAAGAACATATGATAATCCATAACCAGATTATAGCTTCAGGAATAAGTGAAATCATTGCTATACCTCTTTAAGATAAAAGGGAGGGGTGATGATATAGTATAACTGATATAATAAATTACCCTAAAGCAAGTTGCTGAAAAAAATATATCAACTCACATGCACATATCTGAATATTTTATATTAGGGAAGGGGAAAGAAGCAAAAGATCAAATCCTAAGCACCATCACCACAAAGTTACACGACTGTATTAATACCCACTTGAATTAAATCATTTGACTAATGGTCGTTTGGCTCTTTTACTCATTGACACATTGAACTCATGGTTCATAAACTCATAAACTCATGATAGAAACAACAAATCAACGTGGAGATGCATTCTATACCTGCAAACACTGTTTACAAAATTTTACAATAAATTTCTTATCTTTGGTGCTTTTCTGGCTGAAAATAGATTTGGTAATGTGAATGTTGCTTAAATCAATAAATTGAATGTATTTTTTCAGAAATGTTCATCTTTTCTCTTTCTATAGGAATCAAATGCTACTTTCTATATGTTCATATCTTCAAAACTATCAAAGTTTAAATCATCACTTTTTTCAGATTTTCTACATTTTAATGACTTTCTGAAAACCCCTATATAGACTAGATGGATACAATGAATAGCTCAATGATATCAGAGTTTGTTTTGTTAGGACTCACCAACATTTGGGAACTTGAAATTTTCTTTTTTTTCATATTTTTGTTGGCCTATGCAGCTATTGTGGCAGGAAACTTTCTCATCGTGGTCACCGTAACCTTTGACTCACATCTGTACTCCACACCAATGTACTTCCTCCTTGGAAATCTCTCCTTTCTGGATATGTGTATTTCTACAATCACAACCCCTAAGATGGTCACAGATTTTCTCAAGGAGAACAAAACTATTTCCTTGTGGGGTTGTATGGCTCAGATGTTCTTCCTCCACTTTTTAGGGGGCAGTGAGATGACTCTTCTCATAGTCATGGCTGTTGATCGGTACATTGCAATATGCAAACCTCTTCACTACACATCCATCATGAACCACCGAGTCCTCACCGGCTCTGTGCTGCTGTCCTGGGTTGTCGGTTTTGTGCATACGATGAGCCAGATGATTTTTACTATCAACTTGCCCTTCTGTGGTCCCAATATATTGGACGATATTTTTTGTGACCTTCCCCTAGTTCTAAAACTTGCCTGCACTGAGACCTATGTTCTGGAGTTGCTGGTAACTGCTGACAGTGGACTGTTGTCTTTCATCTGCTTCATACTCTTGCTCATTTCCTACACTGTCATTCTGGTAACTGTCCGACGTCGATCTTCTGGTGGACTCTCCAAGGCTCTGTCCACACTGTCCGCTCACATTACTGTGGTCACTCTGTTCTTTGGGCCATGTATCTTCATTTATGCTTGGCCTGTCAGCAGCTTTTCAGTGGATAAATTTCTTTCTGTGTTTTATTCAATTATTACACCTTTACTGAACCCCATTATTTACACTCTGAGAAATAAGGAGATGAAAGCAGCCATGAGGAGGCTGAGGACCCAACATGTCAGATCCAGACAGATCTTCTAGGCAACAATCATGATGATAAAGCTTTTCAATGCAAAACTCATGTACAGTACATCTCAGAATAAGTTGATATTAATTCATTTTTGTAGATTTAAAAAATATTCATAATGTATATTAAAAATATCAAATGTGCCATTATACATTTCTATAACATGTTTTATTTTTTGGAAGAATAATTGTTTTAATTAAAATTCAATCCAAGTAGGGTTAATCATTTTTCAATGTAATAAAGAATTAAAAAGAAAAAAACTGGCTCACCAAGTATAGTCGGAAACCTAGAAATGTCCAAGACTAAATTTCATTAAATAAAGAGGAATTAAATAGGAATTTATTTATCTATTTTTAATTCAGAATTAGGGCTCTTTCAGCTAAATTCTCTAGTTGACTAAATGTGCATAAGATTGTATGAACTCTTCTAAAGTCTTTTTTTAACCCTGTTTTTTTTTAAACATGAAATTTATTGTCAAATTTGTTTCCATACAACACCTCATGCTCATCCTAACTCTTCTAAACTCTTTAACATTTATTCATCTTTGAGAGACAGAGAGAGACAGAGCATGAGAGGGGAAGGAGTAGAGAGAGTGAGACACAGAATCCTAAGCAGGCTCCAGGCTCTGAGCTGTCAGCACAGAGCCCAACATGGGGCTCAAACTCACGAACTGCGAGATCATGACCTGAGCCAAAGTCAGAGGCTCAACCGACTGAGCCACCCAGGCACCCCCCAACTCTTCTAAACTCTTAAACACACACACACACACACACACATGCACAAACACATAAGCTCAGATTTTTGTGGATCCTAATATGTGTAAGAATTATTACTTTTTTTAACAAGGCAAACAGGCTAGTTTCTATGAAGATAGATCTGTCATCTACTTACAAGAAACACATATTTCTTTCTTAAAAAATAGAAATTCCACCTGATATATATGTTACACACAGCTCATTTTACCTTATTCTTTCATTTATGTTTATACACATATTTGTTCTCATGTATCTCTCAAGAATCCAGTAAGAGCATTAATATTGTGTTAATCCCCATGGACAAAGGAAAATGAAGAAAGCCCCCTTATGTTCCAGGAAATAACACTACAACAAAACAGGAAGTATGCAAGCTCTCCAAGTTGTATAAAGTGTACTAAATTATAATGTTTCATCTATGGTTCATGGATATTAGAATAAAATGACATTGTATAGCCTCTTTGATATCAAATCCAAATGCTCTGCTCTCTTCTGAACACCCAGGAACATTTTTAGAGGCTTTTACCCAATTCTTTCTTCATTGCCTCTTAAGCAATATGTGCAATATACTAATTATAGATTAAAGAGTGTTTTAAAAATAGTATTTTGAGCCATGTGTGCATGCCATATTTTAGACTAAAATTTTATTTTCAAAACCTAAGGGAACCAGGTCCCTAAAGTTCATTGGGTTCTTTGGGTATATTTGTATTTATTTCTTATGAATTATTTCAATCATAGAATTAAGGGTAGACATTGATATAGCATGTAGTTTTATCAAATTTCTAACATTTTGCCACATTTTAGATTCTCTTTGACTACCAAAATATTTTATTAGAGATAATCAAGACCCCAAGCAATCATCTACACCCAGTTCTTTTATTGTAGCAAAGGTCATGGTCATCATTATCATCAACCCACAAGTATCATTCCTTTGTATGTTCTTAAAATCATTTCCCTCATATTTCATACATTGTGCATAAAAACATTTTGTGTGTTTTTAACTTGATATAAATGGAATTTATATAAATGTTATTATTCTAAAATGTATTTTTTTACTCAGTTTAATGTTTTGATGATTTATCTGTTTAAATATGTGCTTCTCTGGTTCTTTTTTATTGTGACAAAAATCATACAACATTTAAATTTTTTTTTTACATTTTATATATTTTTAAGTGTAGAGTATTGTTTCTATGTGTACCTTTTTGTGCAACAGATTTCTAGAACTTTTTCATCTTGCAAAAGTAAAACTCTATCCTCATTTACCAAAAACTCCCCTTTCCACATCTTGCTAGCTCCTGGCAAACACCATTCCAACCTTCTGTGTCCAAGAGTTTGACTACTAGAGATTTATGTAAGTGGATCATGCAGTATTTGTCATTTTGTGCTTGGCTTATTTCACTTACCATAACATCTTCGAATGTTAACCATATTGTAGCATGTAAGGATTTTTTTTTCTTTTGTAAAGCTGAATTCTAGGCCATTATGTATATATGCCACATTTTCTCTATCCATTCCTCTACTGATGGATATTTAAGTTGTTTCCTCCTCTAAGCTATTGGGAATAATGCTGCAATGAACACAGGTGTGCAAATATGTCTTCAAGATCCTGTTTTCAATTCTTTTAGATATATACCCAGAAGCCAGATTGTTGTATAATATGGTATTTCTACTTTTAATTTTTTGAGAAACTTCCCATAGTTTTCTAGAGTGGCTGCACCATTTACCTTCTTACTAAGTGCAGAAGGTTACAATTTTTCCACATCTCCACATCCTTGCCAGCACTTGTTATTTTCTGGTGTCTTCTTGTTTTTATTTTGATAGTGACCACCCTAAGAGGTGTGAAGTAATACCTCAGCGTGGTTTTGATTTGTACTTCTAATAATTAGTGATGTTGAGCATTTTTTCATATACTTGTTGGCTATTTGTGTATTTTCCTTGGATAAATATGTATTCAAATCCTTTGCCCATTAAACTGTTTGTTTGTTGTTGTTGTTAAATTATAGAAGTTCTTTATATATTGTGGATGTTAACTTTTTTATTTTAATTTTTTATTTGAATATAGTTGATACACAATGTTACATTGTATATAATTTATAAATATTTTCTTCCATTCTATGGGTTGCCTTTTCACTATATATATATATATAGTGAATATATATGTATATACTGTGTGTATATATATATATACACACACACACACACACACACACAAATTACATGAAAGGAAAGCATCTTCACTCCTACAGATTATATTAACACTTTGTGATGTTTATAAATTTATAAAATTTAAAATTGTTACATTTAATTATCTTTTTCTTTAGGTTTATGATTTTGTCTTTTATGTAATACATCTTTACATTTGATAGCCCAAAATATTATTTTCTTTTTTATAATTTTAAACTTTTCTCATCACATTTAATTATTTAATCCAACTGGAAGTTAAATTTTATATTGGTATCTGATAGGAATCTACTTTATTTTAATATGAATATAAATTATCATCCAAATACCAGCTACTAAATAGTTTCTCCCTACTGATTGTTACCCTTGCCATATGCCGAGTATCCAGGCATCCATTCCTGGCCTCTGTCACCCCTTCTAATGGACATTTTGTTTCTCAAGGAAAACACTACACAATCTTAAACATAGTTGCTATTTGTCATAGGGAATCTGTACCCTCAAAATGCTCTACTTTAAATATATCCCTGTTCTTGTCAATCAACTCATTCAGATGATTTTAGGATAACTTACCAAATTCTAGAGAAACAATTTAGAATAGCAATTGAAATCAGAATTTATAGACTTAGAAAAAATTAACAACTTTGTAATTTTTATTATTCTAGTTCATCAGTGTAGCATATCTTTTCATTTTGTTATATTTTATTTTATAATATATTTAGTGATATTTTAGTAGGTTGGATTTAATTTGGCTAAAACAATCAGTACAATGCTGAAGGGAAGGCATTTTTTAACCCTGAATTTACAGCGTTTGTTCACAAAATATCATGGACTATATTTTTTAAAATTAAGATATGTCTCTTTTATTAATTTCCAATCTTTTAAAATCATAAATGATTGTTGAATTTATGAAAAATTTATGCACATTTTGAGATAATTGTATCTTTCTTCATTTAATCTGTTACACTAGTGGATTGACTTAATATTGTCAACATGTCCTTGAATTTGTACTTGAAGCTCCAGTTTGTAATAATATGGATTTTATTTTGCTTTTCATCTTATCAGAATTATTTTACCAGTTGTTTCTGTTTTGGTTTGTTTTAGAATTGTTCATTGTGTAACTTTCTCTTTCTATTTTCTGAAAAGGTTTAAAATACATTAACGATAGCTCAGTTTTAAAAGGACTATAAGCTCTTTCACCTACCACCATCTTCTCTAAACTCACACCTACTCATTTTCAGGGAGAGCTCTGACTTCATCTGAGAGAAGCCTTCCCTAATCCTGCAAACGTGAGCAGAACTCTGTTGCAGGACTCCAAAGCAGCCTAGATTGCTGTTTTTTATGTCTGTCATACTGTAAATTATTTAATCAAATGCTTACATCTATCTATATTTCCCAATAGAACATAAAGGAATCATGAAGTCAAGGACCATGTCTACCGTACTCACTGGAACATCCCTAGCACATGTCTGCCATACGGTAGTTACTTAATAAACACTGCTTGACTGAGTGACTGATTAGATTGCAGGTGTCACTGACTTACCTTGTCAAATACATAAGCTCATTCTTCCTTGTAATTTTTAAGGGAAATTGTAGCCAAAATTTGAGAGACACTCTTCTTCATAACAGGACTTAATTAATTAATTGCTTCTTTATATCATGCAGAGAGGAAAAGATTTAGATGTCATTTATCAGTCGTTTTTCCCTTTTCTATAGTATCCTTTATGTAGCATCGAGATAAAAACAATGCCGCAGTTTATTGTACATGAGTCTATTTATTTTTATCTTTTCTTCCTAAATTAATTCTTCACTGAAATGATCTCATTCTAAATACATTTATTCCCCTTTAAATATGAAAATTTCCTTATTTTATAAATCTATGTGCATTAATTTACAAAAATACCGTTCTATTTTCTTTTCCTCTGAATACAATTCATATTGTTTTAATACAAAGAGAGTTCATCACTTCAAAGCATTGTTATTATTCACTAGTAAACTCTCGTTACTACCTACTCATCAAATGATGGACAGCTAAACTGCTTATGATTTCCTATTACCATAAATGATTTCATGATTAATATTTGTCCAACAGCCCTATGTAGGTGTAAGCGTTTCTCTGAGATAAACACCCAAAAGAAGCAAAACTGGATAATAAAGCATTTACCCACATAATTTCACTAAATATTACAAACTGCTTTCCAGGGTGACTCTAATTCCAGCTACACAGCAAGAATTCCCATTGCTCATGTCCCCACTAAAAAATTTACTGTAATTAGCCTTTCTAAATTTTTGTTTAAATGTAAAATAATATCTTGTTGCTCTAATTTGCCTTCTTTTTGCTTTTTTTTTTTTTTTTTTTTTTTGGTTATCAGTGAATTTGGTACCCCTCTCATACCTATTAGCTATTCAAGTTTTCCTATGGCTATTCTTTTAAGATTCTGGCTGACTTAAGTTTTTGAGCTTTTCTTGTTGATTTGCATGCTGTACTTCTGCACTGTTCAATACAGTAGCTGGTAACATATATATCTGTTTATTTTTAAGTTTTTGTATTCATTTTGAGACAGAGAGAAAGTGCAAGTGGGGGAGCGGCAGAGGGAGCGAGTTCCTTCCAAGCAGGCTCCACTGTCAGCACAGTGTAGAGCCCAACTAGGGGCTGATCTCACAAACCACGAGATCATGACCTAAGCTAAAATCAAGAATCAGACACGTAACCAACTGAGCCACCCAGGCACCCCTTATATGTCTGTTTAAATTCTAAGTTGAATGAATTAAAATAAATAAATTAAAATAAAATTGGAGACTAACTCATATTAGTCTCCTTCAGGTGTTTAATAGATATATGTAAATAGTGGCTACCAAATGGGACAAGACAGGTAGGTATAAACCATTTTCATTATCATAGAAAGTTCTATTTGGCAAAAGTGATTAGATATTAATATCACTTTAATTTAATTAATAGATTACAAATATTTCTTTTGAATTTCTCATGCATTACTCTTGTCTCTAGTTTCCTTGACTGGGTAAAAATTTGTGTTCAGGAACTTATTAAACGTTTGTCTTTTTATTCATTTAAAAAAGATATGATTATAAGAAATTCTTCCTCAACCATAAACCACACAGATATTCCTCAACATTTTCTTCTATTATGATCATATTTTTCACATTTTTGTGGTTAAAATGTGCCGAAAATGGTTTTAACCACATTTTGTGGTTAAAATGTGCCGAAAATGGTTTCGGCAGACCACCTTTGTATATTTGAAAGGTAGGGACCCAAATTTATTCTTCTCCTCTTAGTTAACCACTAGTCTCAGAAGCAACTACAAATCAATCTGTCCTTTCTTTACTGTTCTGCTTGGTCATCACATAAGTACGTGTGTGTGTGTATAAATATGTATATATGTGTGTGTATATATGTTTATATGTACATTGTATATGTATATCTCATATGTACACTCTTACATATATGTATCTCAGAAGACATTTGTATGCATATACATACATGACTTGAGTTTTCTACTCAGTTCCATCTATTCGTCTTTTATTTTATATTACCTTATTATTTTTGGTGCTCTCACTTGACATATGGTTTAATATCTAGTTGATATGTTCACCCGCTTTGTTATTCTATTCACAGTTCACTTAGAAAATCATGCACCTTTATGTAGGTTTCACTGTAAGCTCATTTAAAGTGCAGCTAAATTTTGGGGCATGAGCAGCTCAGTAGGTTTAGCATCCAACTCTTGACTTTGCCTGCTTGGAATTTTCTCCCTCTCCCTCTCTCTGCCTCTCCCCCACTCATACTTTCTCTCTCTCTCTCTCTCTCTCTCTCTCTCTCTCTCAACATAAATAAACTTAAATTAAAAAATTTAATTAAAAAAGCAGGTAAGAATACATATATTTAGGACAGTATTTAGCAGTAGAATACATATATTTAGGACAATACTAATGTCATTGCTATGTTATGTCATTCAATTTATGAGCATGATATGTCCTTCCATTTAATCAAATTGTAATCCTTATCTCCTAACAGAGGTTTTAATTTTTTCTATAGTATCATCCATATTTTCAACTTGCAAACATAATTTTAAGTTTGCCTATTATAGGTAATTAGTAAAGTTCATTTCTGCTGTAATATTAATAATATTTAACAGTGCTTTTATAGGTACATATAAAGGTATATAGTATAGGTATACAAAAAATATATTTGCATATATAAATCTATGTAAATATAAGATAAATAGATATTTACATATATTAAATTATATGTGTATATAGATACAATTATATGTGTATATATTCATATGTATATAATACATATGTGATATATGTATATTATATGTATACACATATATTTTTATTTCTGAATTTTGAGAGTAAGTTCTAGACATAATGCTCTTTTACCTCTAGCTACTTCAGTATGTATTTTCTAAAAAAATGTAATTTTCAAATTTGGAAATGAATATTAATATGATATGGATGTCTAATCTATCAAACTTATTCCTTTTTTTGCCAATTATGGCAATAATGTCCTTTAAGAAAAGAAAGTATGTGGTCCAGGACCAACCCAGGATCACAAGTTGTATTCCAATGCCATGTCTCTTTTTTTAAAGTAATCTTCAACAATTCCTCAATCTTTCTTTAATTTTCATGCACTCACTGCCTGTAAGTAACTAATCTCATTATTTGGTGGTTTGTTTCCTATGTTTAATTTTGCACAAATGTGAAGCTATATGGTTCCTTCCCCCCTTATTTTCCTCTTTGCTTGCATACTATAGACATTATTTTGGTCATTTCATTTGACACTGTATCCTAGAAATGACAAGTCACATGACCTCCATATCAGGTCATAAAGATCTTTCCCATTCTTCATCACAGCTGTGTGTATCAAATATTCTACTAAATATAATGAAAAAAGAAAAGAAAAGCAGCACAAATCAAATGTTCTGTGGCAGCTTGTCACACAACCCTCACAAGCCCTCATCTGCCTGGGACTAAAGTATTCATGTCAGATCAGGGCTACCATATGCTTCAAGATATTCTCATAAATTTTACTCTAGTTTCTCAGATCATTCACTTTCTTCTCATATCGGTGTCACCAGAGTTTGACCTCAATTAAAGAGTCTATATTCACTAATATCTGGATGCCAATATATCAGGGATGTCATTATTTTGTTTTCATAGTTACATTATAACAGCATCCTGTATGAATTCCATATTCTCTGCTGGTGAGGTTTGATTCAAAGTACAAACACTGAAAACTTGCTCCCCATCTCTCCTATCCCACTGTAGGACACTTAGACAGAGAGGGATTGAACCACATTTAAATTCTAGGGAAGTAATCCGATCACATCTTCCCTGGGGTAAGGAGGTGACATGTTTTTGCATTAATATCTGAGTTCATTGCAAATGATTTATATGTAGAGAATTCTATGTTTTGTGTCTTCTATTAAAAGCTTTGAACACCTTCACATTTTGGTAATCCCATTAGTGTAACTGCCTTGCCAATAAGGGATTTTTTTAAGGATATATTTCCTGGGGCACCTGGGTGGCTCAGTTAGTTCAGGTCATGATCTTACGGTTTGTGAGTCTGAGCCCTACATTGGGCTGTCTGCTGTCAGAGTGGAGCCTTCTTTGAATCCTCTGCCTTTTTCTCTCTTTCTCTCTCTCTCAAAAACAAACATTAAAAAGTCATTTAAAAAATAAAATAAATAAAATACAATAAAATAAAATAAAAACTATATTTCTCAACCAGATTCACAGCCAAGATGCAAGTACATGACTTATATTCCATCCATCTCATATCTCTATCCATCGGAGAGTTTTACATGAAAATGAATCATGTAGATACTAAGGCTAGTAATAGTCATTCATTTTGCTGGCACCAGAAGCAACAACATTTGCTTAATCTGATTATTTTACAACCAAAAAAATTTTTAAAACTTAATGGTTGCATAGCCACCTGAAGACAAGAGAAGAAAGTAAGCCACCAGCTCTAAAAATATCCCTAATCTCCCTAGTGGTCTCACCTCATCTGTCCTTTCAAACTGTTATTGCTCTAAAAGATGAAACCATCACAAAACACATTTTTGTGAAGCATTATTCTCTCAACAGACAGAATTCCCAATAGAATCACCTACTGAAGATTCTGAGAATTTTCTAGTACACACTACCTGATACCAATAGAAACTATATTCAGAAATCTAGGTTGGAGTTTATACATCTTATCAACCTGTTCCTTCTAAAAGAATTATGAATTCAGAAGATTCGCAGCCATCTAGAAATTTTCCCATCTCAACACATTGCCTGTAACTGTCTCTGAACTGGTAAGCAAAAGAGATGTTGCAAAGATAATAAAGTCAAACCACTTGCCTCTTAAAGCTCACACAAAATAGCAAATGTTAGCTGAGTTTGTTATAATCAGTAGTGAAAAGCACACTCAGGTTTGGAACGATGTGTCAGAGATTCTGGATGAGCTAGAAAGAAAATTTAAGTCAGAGCTATGAGAATTAAGAGAGATAATTTACATGAATTTCCTAAAAACATAATATGGCAAATAGCAGAATCTCAATAAATGACTGCATTTGTCATTGAGGAAAGATTTTTTTGCCAGGCAGCATGCTAGGAGCTAACATGACAATAAATAAATTTTAAAAATTTATAGTCTTTGAAGAAAGATATATATTTCTATATATATACAAATAATTATATCACTAGGTACCATGAGGGCACAGAGATGAGAAGCATTAATTATGACTCAACTTGTTAGGAAAAGATCCACTGAGAATTTTATGTAGGCATTAAGGACAAAGCAAAACAGTGATAAAGTCAAGAGGATTCATTTATGTAGGTCCATGTATCTCTTCTTGATATGGAGTTAAATTTCCTGAATCTATCTTTTTTACAAGCCTTTTCAAAGAGAGTGAGGCTGCTTCTAAATTAAGCTATTAAAACTTATAGCCAACTATCAATAACCCATGCTAATTTAAGAAAATTTAAGCATTTTTGTACCTAAACTGATAGCTTTATTTAGGGTTTTCTTTTGATGTGGTTGTTTAGACTACACCAGCTCCAAATAAATTATAGGAGATGTATTGCTGATCTTGGAACTGTTCCTGTGCAGCTAGAAAGAACAAAGAGTTTAGAAAGTATAACACGATGCTATACAATACAGACCTGCCCTGAACTACTCTTAGAACCTGCATAAACAACCAAAATGAGATCACCTGGGATCAGCTTAATTCCAGTGACCTCACCCATAATTACCTCTACTTCCCTGAGCCTGGGCTCCCTTTTCTGTATGATGTGCTCAGCAGCCCTGTCCAATTCCTATCCTCAGTGGGAAGAGCAAAAATTCATCACCCACTTTCTTTTCGTTGTATATTGAGCTAGAAAACAAAGAAAGGAAAGGGGGCTCTGGAAAGACTGACTAGGTCAAAGTAAAGAAAACAACAAATTGGACCTTACCATTTGAGGAATGAGGAAAAGAATGGGAGTCAATAAAAGAGCAACATAATGTTTATAGTTGGGAGTGCTTGGGGGAGGCAGGGAGGGAACAATTACTGGGACTGGAGAAGTCTTCAAGCACTGAGGAATCTTGAAAGCTGATAGGTGTTAGTTTCATCTAAAACTATGAATTCAGAAATAAAGTTTAAGCTCCTCAAACTCTTGTTCATGTTGCTATATTGACCTTTTCATGAATCAAAAATGTTCTTAATGGCATTTAGAAAGGTGAATCCTTTCCAGAAGGTTTTCAATCGACTTCTCCTAAGTCCATCAGAGGAATCACTATCTGTGGCAGTTATAGCCTTATAAAATGTATTTCTTAAATAATAAGACTTGAAAATTGAAATTACTCCTTGATCGCCAGGCTACAGAATGGATGTTGCATTGCCAGGCAGGAAAACAACATTATTCTCATTGTACATCTCCACCAGAGCTCTTGTGTGACCAGGTACGTTGTCAATGAATAGTATTATTTTGAAAGGAATCTTTTTTTCCTAAGGAGTTGTCTCAAAGTGAGCTTAAAGTATTCAGTAAATAATGTTGTAAACAGATTTGCTGTTACCGGGATTTGTTGTTGAAATTATAGAGCAAAGCAGAGAAGATTTGGCATAATTCTTAAGGGCCCTCGGATTTTCAGAATGGTAACTGAGCACTGGCTTCTACGTAAAGTCACCAACTGCATTAGCCCCTGACAAGAAAGTCTGCCTGTCTGTGAAGCTTTGAAGCCAGGCACTGACTCTCCCTTTATAGCTGTCAAAGTCCTAGATGACACCTTCTTTAGATATAAGATTGTTTCATTTACATTGAAATTCTGTTGTTTACTGTGGCCACCTTCATCAGCTGTCTTAGCTAGACCTTCTGGATAACTTTCTGCAGTTTCTACATCAGTACTCGCAGCTTCACCTTGCACTTTTATGTTTTAGAGGTAGTTTCTTGCTTTAAACTTCATGAACCAACTTCTGCTAACTTCAAACTTTTCTCCTGCAGCTTCCTCACCTCTCTCAGCCTTTCTAGAATTGAAGAGCGTTAGGGCCTTGTGCTAGCTTAGGCTTTGGCTTAAGGGAATACTGAGACTGGTTGGATCTTCTATCCAAAACTACAAAAACTTTCTGCCTACCACCAAAAATGCTGTTTTGCATTCTTACTATTTCATGTGTTCTTGGGAACAGCACCTCTAATTTCCTTCAAAAACTTTTTCTTTGCATTCACAACTTGGCTGTTTGGCACAAGAGGCCTAGTTTTTGGCCTGTCTCAGTTTTCAACATGCCTTCCTCATTAAGCGTAATCATTTCTAGCTTTTAATTTGAGGTGAGATGTGTGACTCTTCTTTTTACTTGGACACCTAAAGGCCACTGTAGGATTGTTAACTGGCCTAATATCAATGTTGTTTGCCTCTGGGAATAGGTAGCCCTGTGGAGATGGAGAGAGATGGGGGAACAGTTGTTGGAGCAGTCAGCACAAACATTTACCAATTAAATTTGCTATCTTATATGGGTATGGTTCATATACCCCAAAAAATTACAATGAAAGCAACAAAGATCAATGATCTCAGATAACCCTAACAAATATATAAAAGTTTAAATATTGTAAGAATTACCAAAATATAACACAGAGACACAAAGTAAGCAAATGCTGTGGCCTTAATATCTAGTGGCTCCCATTTCCCCTCTTGGCTCTGGCCTCATGATATGGAGAGATGCCCAGTGTGAACATTGTAAACAAGAGGGGTCTGGAAGCCCTGCCTGAGGGAGGGGACTTCATTTGGAGACAAATGCAGAAAATCTATGTCCAAGGCCTATTGTTTGAAACAATCAAGGTCACAGAAGAAACACCACTAGGGATCCTAAAAAAAATAAAAACTATTTTAAAGGAATAGTATGGAAAACTATATGCCAACAAATTACATAACTTATATAAAATGAACAAATGCCTAAAAGACACAATAAGAAATAGAAAATCTAAAGAGACATATAAGAAATAAAGACATTTTGTTCATAATTTTAAAACTTTTCAAAGGAAAACTCCAGGCCCTGATGGCTTCACTGATAAATTCTCCAAATTTTTAAAGAAGAAATAAGACCAATTCTCCAAAAATTCTTCCAGAAAATGGAGGAATGACCACTCACTCTATGTGGGCAGTTTTACCCAGATACCAAAGCCAGACAAAAACAGCACAAAATAAAAACAAACAAACAAAAAAACTATAAACCAATCTTCCATCAATATAGACTCAATGATATACTACAGCATAGAAACCCACTTTAAATATAAAGACAGATAGGTTAAACATGTAAAGAAAAGGAGAAGGACAAAGTCAGAGGACTGACACTACTCAATTTCAGGACTTACTATACAGCTACAGTAACCAAGACAATATGGTGTTGACACATATCAGTGGAATGAAATATACAATCCAGAAATAGACCCACATACATTTAGGCAACAGATCTTTGAAAGTAGCAGAGGCAATGCAATGGAGCAAAGATAGTTTTTTCAACAAATAACACTTGAGTAACTGGACATCAACATGCAAAAAAAAAAAAAAGAATCTATACAGACCTTACACATTTCACAGAATTTGACTCAAAATAGATCACAGATCTGTGAAGTGAAAAAAAATAAATCTCCTAGAAGATAACATAGGACAAAATCTAGATGACCTTTTATGTGGCAATTATCTTTTAGATACAACACCAAGGGCACAGTCCACGAAAGACGTAACTGACAGTCTGGATTGCATGGAAATTTAGACCATTTCTCTGACAAAGACAATGTCAAGGGAATGAGAAAACAAGCCAGACTTGGAGAAAGTATTTGCAAAAGATATATCTGAGAGAGAACTATTATCCAGTATACTCAAAGATTTCTTTAAACACAACAATAAGAAAACAATTTGATTAAAAAATAAGCAAAAGACCTGATCAAACATCTCACTAAAGAAATATATAGATGGCGAATAAGCATGTGAATGATGTTCAGCATCATGTATCATTAGAGAACTAAAAATGAAAACAAGATCCACAATAAACTTATTAGGCTTACTTACTACCTACATTGACAACATCAAGCGCTGGCAAGCATATGGAGCAACAGGAACTCCAATCCTGATTGGGAATGGAAAGCAGTACAGACACTTTGGAAGACAATTTGGCAATTTCTTACAAAACTAAACAAACTCTTACCAAATTCAATCCAGCTGTGCCGGTTGCTATTTACCCAAATGCATTGGAACAAAACCCTGCATACTGAAGTTCACGGAGGTTTTTTTCAAAATTTCCCAAACTTGGAATCAACCAAGATCTGCCTCATACAGTGAATGGATATATAAACTGTATTACATCCAGACAATGATATATTACTCAGTGCTAAAAGTAAATAAACTATCCAGCCACAAAAAGACACAGAAGAACTTACATGCATATTACAAAAAAAAAAAAAAAAAGCCAATGTGAAAAGGGTATATTTTGTATGATTCCAAGCATATGCCATTCTGGAAGATGCAAAACTATGGAATCAGTAAAATTTGTAGTTTCCAGGGGTTAGGAAAGAGGGAAAAGTAAGTAAGCAGAGCACAGATGATTTCAGGGAGGTAAAACTATTCTGTGTGATACTACAATGGTCAATACATGTCGTTATACATTTTCCAAAACCTACAGAATGTACAACACCAAAAGTGAACCCTAATGTAAACTATAGACTTTGAGCGATAGTCATATGTCAGTGTTGATTTACTAATTGTAAGGAATGTTCCACTGTAATATCAAATGTTGACTGTGGAGGTGGTTGTGTATGTGGGAGTACAGGAGGTATATGGGAATTCTGTACATCCCACTCAATCTTGCTGTAAATCTTAAACTACTCTAAAGAAAAAGTCCATTTAAAAATTTAAATAAAAGAATGAGATATATATTTACCATATGAACACAAATCAAAAGAAATCATCAGTGGCTATTTTAGTATCAAAGTATATTTCAGAGCAAAGAATATTACCAGGGATAAAGAAAGTTATTTCATACTAAGAAAGAAATCAATTAATCAGGAGGTAGTAACAATTTTAATTATTTATGTCCCAAATAACAGAGTTTTAAAATATATGCAACAAAAACTGATAGAGCTGCAAGGGGAAATAATTTTTTAAAATATAATCAGAGAATTGGAAGGGGAGGTCATCGAGAGGACATGACCACCAGTTGATCCATGAGTTAGAACTGGGCAATGGGAGGCTCCCCCCACCTCCCCTGTACTTGGAATGTGCATTCCACATACCTTCCTCCCTCCCAGAAGCTGCCCCAAGGATACAGCCTTGAGAGAGTGATGTGGTGTTGAGACTGTCTGGACACTATACATGGCTGAATCCACTTAAGGCCGCTATATTAACTTTAAGATTGGGCAGGTGGGTACAGAGAGCTTCTCATCATGAGGTCACCTATGATGTTGGTTATGTATCATACCAGTCAGGATATGACTCCTCTGGCAACTGGAAGTAAAACCTTAATTGAATTTGATGATATAAATCTACTTAGAGATTAATATTGCAAAAGACATGTCCTGAGTACTTATATGTTAAATGAAAAATACTTTAAAACTTCACTAATGTTTAATGCATAGCTGTTTATTTTTTTATTATTTTTTTAATATATGAAATTTATTGACAAATTGGTTTCCATACAACACCCAGTGCTCATCCCAAAAGGTGCCCTCCTCAATACCCATCACCCACCCTCCCCTCCCTCCCACCCCCCATCAACCCTCAGTTTGTTCTCAGTTTTTAACAGTCTCTTATGCTTTGGCTCTCTCCCACTCTAACGTCCTTTTTTTTTTTTTTCCTTCCCCTCCCCCATGGGTTCCTGTTAAGTTTCTGAGGATCCACATAAGAGTGAAACCATATGGTATCTGTCTTTCTCTGTATGGCTTGTTTCACTTAGCATCACATTCTCCAGTTCCATCCACGTTGCTACAAAAGGCCATATTTCATTTTTTCTCATTGCCACGTAGTATTCCATTGTGTATATAAACCACAATTTCTTTATCCATTCATCAGTTGATGGACATTTAGGCTCTTTCCATAATTTGGCTATTGTTGAGAGTGCTGCTATGAACATTGGGGTACAAGTGCCCCTATGCATCAGTACTCCTGTATCCCTTGGATAAATTCCTAGCAGTGCTATTGCTGGGTCATAGGGTAGGTCTATTTTTAATTTTCTGAGGAACCTCCACACTGCTTTCCAGAGCGGCTGCACCAATTTGCATTCCCACCAACAGTGCAAGAGGGTTCCCGTTTCTCCACATCCTCTCCAGCATCTATAGTCTCCTGATTTGTTCATTTTGGCCACTCTGACTGGCGTGAGGTGATACCTGAGTGTGGTTTTGATTTGTATTTCCCTGATAAGGAGCGACGCTGAACATCTTTTCATGTGCCTGTTGGCCATCTGGATGTCTTCTTTAGAGAAGTGTCTATTCATGTTTTCTGCCCATTTCTTCACTGGGTTATTTGTTTTTCGGGTGTGGAGTTTGGTGAGCTCTTTATAGATTTTAGATACTAGCCCTTTGTCCGATATGTCATTTGCAAATATCTTTTCCCATTCCGTTGGTTGCCTTTTAGTTTTGTTGGTTGTTTCCTTTGCTGTGCAGAAGCTTTTTATCTTCATAAGGTCCCAGTAATTCACTTTTGCTTTTAATTCCCTTGCCTTTGGGGATGTGTCGAGTAAGAGATTGCTACGGCTGAGGTCAGAGAGGTCTTTTCCTGCTTTCTCCTCTAAGGTTTTGATGGTTTCCTGTCTCACATTCAGGTCCTTTATCCATTTTGAGTTTATTTTTGTAAATGGTGTGAGAAAGTGGTCTAGTTTCAACCTTCTGCATGTTGCTGTCCAGTTCTCCCAGCACCATTTGTTAAAGAGGCTGTCTTTTTTCCATTGGATGTTCTTTCCTGCTTTGTCAAAGATGAGTTGGCCATACGTTTGTGGGTCTAGTTCTGGGGTTTCTATTCTATTCCATTGGTCTGTGTGTCTGTTTTTGTGCCAATACCATGCTGTCTTGATGATGACAGCTTTGTAGTAGAGGCTAAAGTCTGGGATTGTGATGCCTCCTGCTTTGGTCTTCTTCCTCAAAATTCCTTTGGCTATTCGGGGCCTTTTGTGGTTCCATATGAATTTTAGGATTGCTTGTTCTAGTTTCGAGAAGAATGCTGGTGCAATTTTGATTGGGATTGCATTGAATGTGTAGATAGCTTTGGGTAGTATTGACATTTTGACAATATTTATTTTTCCAATCCATGAGCAGAGAATGTCTTTCCATTTCTTTAAATCTTCTTCAATTACCTTCATAAGCTTTCTGTAGTTTTCAGCATACAGATCCTTTACATCTTTGGTTAGATTTATTCCTAGGTATTTTATGCTTCTTGGTGCAATTGTGAATGGGATCATTTTCTTTATTTGTCTTTCTGTTGCTTCATTGTTAGTGTATAAGAATGCAACTGATTTCTGTACATTGATTTTGTATCCTGCAACTTTGCTGAATTCATGTATCAGTTCTAGCAGACTTTTGGTGGAGTCTATCGGATTTTCCATGTATAATATCATGTCATCTGCAAAAAGCGAAAGCTTGACTTCATCTTTGCCAATTTTGATGCCTTTGATTTCCTTTTGTTGTCTGATTGCTGATGCTAGAACTTCCAGCACTATGTTAAACAACAGCGGTGAGAGTGGGCATCCCTGTCGTGTTCCTGATCTCAGGGAAAAAGCTCTCAGTTTTTCCCCGTTGAGGATGATGTGAGCTGTGGGCTTTTCATAAATGGCTTTTATGATCTTTAAGTATGTTCCTTCTATCCCGACTTTCTCAAGGGTTTTTATTAAGAAAGGGTGCTGGATTTTGTCAAAGGCCTTTTCTGCATCGATTGACAGGATCATATGGTTCTTCTCTTTTTTTTTGTTAATGTGATGTATCACGTTGATTGATTTGCGAATGTTGAACCAGCCCTGCATCCCAGGAATGAATCCCACTTGATCATGGTGAATAATTCTTTTTATATGCCATTGAATTCGATTTGCTAGTATCTTATTGAGAATTTTTGCATCCATATTCATCAGGGATATTGGCCTGTAGTTCTCTTTTTTTACTGGGTCTCTGTCTGGTTTAGGAATCAAAGTAATGCTGGCTTCATAGAATGAGTCTGGAAGTTTTCCTTCCCTTTCTATTTCTTGGAATAGCTTGAGAAGGATAGGTATTATCTCTGCTTTAAACGTCTGGTAGAACTCCCCTGGGAAGCCATCTGGTCCTGGACTCTTATTTGTTGGGAGATTTTTGATAACCGATTCAATTTCTTCGCTGGTTATGGGTCTGTTCAAGCTTTCTATTTCCTCCTGATTGAGTTTTGGAAGAGTGTGGGTGTTCAGGAATGTGTCCATTTCTTCCAGGTTGTCCAATTTGTTGGCATATAATTTTTCATAGTATTCCCTGATAATTGTTTGTATCTCTGAGGGATTGGTTGTAATAATTCCATTTTCATTCATGATTTTATCTATTTGGGTCATCTCCCTTTTCTTTTTGAGAAGCCTGGCTAGCGGTTTGTCAATTTTGTTTATTTTTTCAAAAAACCAACTCTTGGTTTCGTTGATCTGCTCTACAGTTTTTTTAGATTCTATATTGTTTATTTCTGCTCTGATCTTTATTATTTCTCTTCTTCTGCTGGGTTTAGGCTGCCTTTGCTGTTCTGCTTCTATTTCCTTTAGGTGTGCTGTTAGATTTTGTATTTGGGATTTTTCTTGTTTCTTGAGATAGGCCTGGATTGCAATGTATTTTCCTCTCAGGACTGCCTTCGCTGCGTCCCAAAGCGTTTGGATTGTTGTATTTTCATTTTCGTTTGTTCCATATATTTTTTGATTTCTTCTCTAATTGCCTGGTTGACCCACTCATTCGTTAGTAGGGTGTTCTTTAACCTCCACGCTTTTGGAGGTTTTCCAGACTTTTTCCTGTGGTTGATTTCAAGCTTCATAGCATTGTGGTCTGAAAGTATGCATGGTATAATTTCAATTCTTGTAAACTTATGAAGGGCTGTTTTGTGACCCAGTATATGATCTATCTTGGAGAATGTTCCATGTGCACTCGAGAAGAAAGTATATTCTGTTGCTTTGGGATGCAGAGTTCTAAATATATCTGTCAAGTCCATCTGATCCAGTGTCTCATTCAGGGCCCTTGTTTCTTTATTGACCGTGTGTCTAGATGATCTATCCATTTCTGTAAGTGGGGTGTTAAAGTCCCCAGCCATTACCACATTCTTATCAATAAGGTTGCTTCTGTTTATGAGTAATTGTTTTATATATTTGGGGGCTCCGGTATTCGGCGCACAGACATTTATAATTGTTAGCTCTTCCTGATGGATAGACCCTGTAACTATTATATAATGTCCTTCTTCATCTCTTGTTACAGCCTTTAATTTAAAGTCTAGTTTGTCTGATATAAGTATGGCTACTCCAGCTTTCTTTTGGCTTCCAGTAGCATGATAAATAGTTCTCCATCCCCTCACTCTGAATCTAAAGGTGTCCTCAGGTCTAAAATGAGTCTCTTGTAGACAGCAAATAGATGGGTCTTGTTTTTTTATCCATTCTGATACCCTATGTCTTTTGGTGGGCGCATTTAATCCATTTACATTCAGTGTTATTATAGAAAGATACGGGTTTAGAGTCATTGTGATGTCTGTATGTTTTATGCTTGTAGTGATGTCTCTGGTACTTTGTCTCACAGGGTCCCCCTTAGGATCTCTTGTAGGGCTGGTTTAGTGGTGACAAATTCCTTCAGTTTTTGTTTGTTTGGGAAGACCTTTATCTCTCCTTCTATTCTAAATGACAGACTTGCTGGATAAAGGATTCTCGGCTGCATATTTTTGCTGTCTAGCACCCTGAAAATCTCGTGCCAATTCTTTCTGGCCTGCCAAGTTTCAAAAGAGAGATCAGTCACGAGTCTTATAGGTCTCCCTTTATATGTGAGGGCACGTTTACCCCTTGCTGCTTTCAGAATTTTCTCTTTGTCCTTGTATTTTGCCAGTTTCACTATGATATGTCGTGCAGAAGATCGATTCAAGTTACGTCTGAAGGGAGTTCTCTGTGCCTCTTGGATTTCAATGCCTTTTTCCTTCCCCAGTTCAGGGAAGTTCTCAGCTATGATTTCTTCAAGTACCCCTTCAGCACCTTTCCCTCTCTCTTCCTCCTCTGGGATACCAATTATGCGTATATCATTTCTTTTTAGTGTATCACTTAGTTCTCTAATTTTCCCCTCATACTCCTGGATTTTTTTATCTCTCTTTTTCTCAGCTTCCTCTTTTTCCATAACTTTATCTTCTAGTTCACCTATTCTCTCCTCTGCCTCTTCCATCCGAGCCGTGGTGGTTTGCATTTTGTTTTGCATTTCCTTTAAGGCGTTTTTCAGCTCCTCGTGACTGTTCCTTAGTCCCTTGATCTCTGTAGCAAGAGATTCTCTGCTGTCCTGTATGCTGTTTTCCAGCCCAGCGATTAATTTTATGACTATTATTCTAAATTCACTTTCTGTTATATTATTTAAATCCTTTTTGATCAGCTCATTAGCTGTTGTTATTTCCTGGAGATTCTTCTGAGGGGAATTCTTCCGCTTGGTCATTTTGGATAGTCCCTGGTGGATGAGGAGCTGCAGGGCACTTCCCCTTTGCTGTGGTGTATAACTGGAGTTGGTGGGCGGAGCCGCAGTCAGTCCTGATGTCTGCCCCCAGCCCACCGCTGGGGCCACAGTCAGACTGGTGTGTGCCTTCTCTTCCCCTCTCCTAGGGGCGGGATTCACTGTGGGGTGGCGTGGCCCATCTGGGCTACTTGCACACTGCCAGGCTTGTGATGCTGGGGATCTGGCATATTAGCTGGGGTGGGAAGGCAAGGTGCACGGCGGCAGGGGGGGCAGGCTTAGCTCGCTTCTCCTTAGGTGATCCACTTCAGGAGGGGCCCTGTGGCAGCCGGAGGGAGTCAGATCCGCTGCCGGAGGTTTGGCTCCGCAGAAGCACAGAGTTGGGTGTTTGTGCGGAGCGAGCAATTTCCCTGGCCGGAACCGGTTCCCTTTGGGATTTTGGCTGGGGGATGGGCGGGGGAGATGGCGCTGGTGAGCGCCTTTGTTCCCCGCCAAACTGAGCTCTGTCATCCGGGGGCTCCGCAGCTCACCCTCCCTTTGTCCTCCAGCCTTCCCGCTTTCCGAGCAGAGCTGTTAACTTATGACCTCCCAGACGCTAAGTCGCGCTTGCTGTCGGAACACAGTCCGTCAGGCCCCTCCGCTTTTGCAAGCCGGACTCGGGGGCTCTGCTTGGCCGGCGAGCCGCCCCTCCACCCTGGCTCCCTCCCGCCAGTCCATGGAGCGTGCACCGTCTTGCCGTCCTTCCTACCCTCTTCCGTGGGCCTCTCGTCTGCACTTGGGTCCGGTGACTCCGTTCTGCTAATCCTCTGGCGGTTTTCTGGGTTATTTAGGCAGGTGTAG
The DNA here is from genome assembly GCF_007474595.2 of Lynx canadensis. Taxonomy (NCBI): domain Eukaryota; kingdom Metazoa; phylum Chordata; class Mammalia; order Carnivora; family Felidae; genus Lynx; species Lynx canadensis. The sequence continues at coordinate 70,177,805 of NC_044308.2, read as the reverse complement.
ATGGAATCTAAGTGATCAGCAGGACGCGAGGTGAGCCCAGCGTCCTCCTACGCCGCCATCTTCCCAGAATCCACCAACGCATAGCTGTTTAAAGTGTAATTTGTCTTGTCTCCTTTTTCTGATTTCTAGAATATGAAAAAGTTTTTCTTGACAAAGAAGTCCCCAAGAGATGTCCAATGTATTTTCATGATTCTTGTTCTTCCCAGAATACAGAATAGGAGAATTTCACCCAAAGGATTCCTTCTAGTGGTGAATATGTGTCAGCCTGAGGGAAAGTACTTCTACAGATACTGTCTCCACCCAACTGCGAATGTCGTCTCAAGCATAAATCAGAAGAGAAGAGGAAATAGCAATCTGGTCTTAGAGAAAATTTGTGTTTAGTAAGTTATCTCATGTTCTCTGTAACTCTCTTCTTAAAGTAATTTTTAGAATATCTGTATGTATCTGCATTACCCATGCCCACTTGCTTCGAGTTGAGTGTGGCTTGTTTAACTTCTGACCTTTAAAGAAGGTAATATAGTTTTTCTCCTCCCATCCTATTCCTATGGGAGCTCCTATGGTCTCTTTGACAAAGGTGTACATATCATCATCATGCAGAACCACAGAGAAGTTCTCAGGTCAGCTTTTGGAAGATCTCCATTCTTTGATGGCTACTGGATATTAGCAAATTCCAGCTATCTTGACTCAAGTGGCTTTTTCCATTTAAGGAGATAAAGTTTTTCACATCAGATAGAGTATTTTATCTTAAAACAACGTTTAACATAGAGATAGAAGTAAAAACGGATATATATCCGGTGAGAAGTGATATAAAACTGAATTACTACAGAAATAAGATAAAACTCAAAACCTGAGAGAAAACGAAAGCACCTTAAGCTAGCAGAAGGAACTTGGACTTACTTCCTGAACACCTCACCAAGGGGGTATCTTAGGCAATGATTAAATTCGCTGAGTCCAAGTCTCTCCTTGAAAAAACATAAGTGATAAGATTCTCACAGTTTTAGAAAAATTATTATTTAAAAAAATCTTAGTGGATGGACATTGAATCCAGAAGAGCATGGAAAATGTGTTGCCATATTTTAATACTCCTAAAAGAGTAACTCAATTTGTCTCCTTTCCCTGTTTTTTCAAGTTATTCCCAAAGTTATTATTACACTTCTTGTGAAAATTCTCTGAATTACAGCTAAGAATTTCAAACATGCTTTAATAGAATGTGCTAATGCCTCTGGTAGAGATTCTTAAAATTGAATAACCCCTCTTGGATAAAGCCAGAAGTAAAAGGTGAAAAAGTTGCTAAGCTACTGTAAAGCAAGCAGCATGTCTGAAACTTCTTTTGCATCTGTATATCCTATAGGGTTGCTAAAAATACGCTTGTTAACTAGGAGAAAATGTAAGAGGTACTTTTTTAGTTTTTTTTTTTAAAGATAGTACCATGTATTTTACTTAAATAACATAGTTGGCTGGTCACTAAGATTGCCTCCAATAAGCTTTGGACACTTTACCGCTTTATGTTGCATATTTTAATGAACAAAAGAGGGAAATAATTGGAAGTTTGTAAGAATGTTTACACTTTTTTTTAAATTTTTTTAATGTTTATTTATTTTTGAGAGAGAGACAGAGTGTGGGCGGGGGGGAGGGGCAGAGAGAGAGGGAGACACAGACTCCCAAGCAGGCTCCAGGCTCCAAACTGTAGCACAGAGCCTGATGCAGGGCTTGAACCCACAAACCATGAGATCATGACCCGAGCTGAAGCCAGAAGCTTAACCAACTGAACCATCCAGGTGCCCCTACATGTTTTTTTTAATGTTTATTTATTTTTGATAGAGAGCATGAGTGGGAGAAGGGCAAAGAGAGAGGGGATCAGAGGATCTGAAGAGGGCTCCATGCTGACAGCCCAAAGGGAGGCTCAAACTCATGAACCACCCAGGAGATCATGACCCGAGTCGTAGTTGGACACTTAACCAACTGAGCCACCCAGGTGCCCCTACATGTTTAATTCTAAATATTTCCACTTCTTCCTAAGTAATGCCCTAAATTTCACAAACTATATTGTTATTCTGCAAACTACAAAAATAAATTTTGTGGCCAACTTCAGCAGGATCATATCTATATGTACAGAAGTAAGATATTTAAGAGCTGCCATAATGTTTTTCTGGTTCTCAGACTACAACCTGAAATCAACTTTTAAAAATCTGAGTTTGTCATTTATTTCTATAAGTATTCAGAAGAATCCACCACTCACCACACTCCTTAAAATCATCATTAGTAACAAAATGGTCAAGTACAATAGCCACTTGCTTCAGTTAGCCTTCAATACAATCAACACAATTATTTGTAATGCCACTGCCTACTGGTAATGGGTCACTAGCATGCCATTTCCCATGGGCAAGGATCTCAGGCTGTGCTCATTCCCAAGGACAAGACCAAGCCAATTCCCAATCCCCATATTTAAGGAGCTACTTCCTGGGACCAATTCTGTTACAAATTTAAAATTAGAACACACCAAAAAAAGACTTACTTGTTCTTTTAATAAAAAAATATCATTTAAAGATGGTTACCTAGGTATTGAAGAACTAAAAACAGACTTTTTAAAGCACTAAGGGATCATTTTAAAAGCAGCTGAAGGAAAAAAAAAATACCAGCTTCAGGGCTGCAGGAATAAAGGGGAGAGTTTGGCATTATTAAAACTCAGAAGCTTAGAGGACCCCACACACTGGAAACTCACACCTATGAAAGGGGGTCAGTGTAGGAGTTTTGAGAAGAAACATAACTTCTCTAAACCAGTTTCTGTAAAATAGCACTACATTCTCATAGCATGTTAAGGATAAAATGCATAACTTACATAAAACACTTAACAGTGTCTTTCACAAAGCAAACATACATACTATGAAAGCTCCCAAAGGCCATCCATTTATTGTTAGGATAAAGTTCAAACTGTGATGTTTTTCAATACCTGCATAATGTGGTTTCTGTCTGCAGACACACCTCAAAACCACGCTCCTCATTATCATCTCAGCTTCTCCAGGCCATGAATGGAAAACAAAACAAAAACCACAGATGATGCAATCCTAGAAATTCATAGTATATTTATTATTTGCTGTTGGTTTATTGTAGGCGATGGTTTCTTTACAAGGACACCCAAAGCACAATCAACAAAAGAAAAAATAGGTATACTGGACTTCATCCAAACTAAAAATATTTGTGTCAAAGACTCCACTCAAGAAAGTGAAAATAAAACCTGCGGATGAGAGAACGTAGTTGTAAGACCCTCTGATGAGGGTCTTGTAGCCAGTGGAGTGGTGGCCCTCAAAGAGATAGGTCTATATGCTATATCACAACTCCTGAAACTGTTGATGTGACCTCCCTTGGGGAAAAAAAAGGTCTTTGCAAATGTAATAAGGGTGCTGAGATGACATTAATTTGGAGAACCTGGGCTGGCTCTAAATCTAATTAACAACTGTCCTAATAAAAGACAAAGCGGAAAAGACAAGAATACAGAGGATAAGACCATGTGAAGACGGAGGTAGAGGATGAACTCTTATAGTCACAAGCCAAGGAACATCTGGAGCAACCAGAGCTGGAAGTGGCAAGGAAGGATTCTTCCCTGGAGCCTTGGAGGAAACGTAGCCCTGCCAACAGATTGATTTCAGAGTTCTAGCCTCCAAAATTGCAGAGACCAAATTTCTGTTTTAAACCACCAAGGCTGTTAATTTGTTATGACAGCCCTAGAAAGCTAATACAGGTCTAAATATAAAGAACTCTTAAAACTCAATAATAAAAACACAAACGACAAAACTAATTTGGACGTAAATTAAAAAAAAAAAAAGAAGCTTGGGAAATAAATGTATCACAAGGGAAAAAAAAAACACAAATGACAAAAAATATGAGATGACATTTCTCTCAAGAAGATGAACAAGTGGCTAACCAGGAACCACATGAAAAGGTGCTCAACACCTAGAGGAATGCAAATCAAAACCACAATGTGATCCTACTTCATATGCATTAGATTGGCCATAATAAAAAATAATAAAATAAAATAACAAGTGTTGCTGAGGATATGGGGAAATTAGGATGTTCATACACTGCTGATGTGATTGTGAAATGGTGCAGCTACTGTGGAAAAGTTTAACAGTTCTTCAAAATGCTAAACATAAAGTTACTATATGACAGCAATTCCACTCAAAATAATTGAAAACAGGTGTTCAAACAAGCAAACAAAAAAAATAGCACAAATGTTTGTAGAACAGTACTCACAATAGCCAAAGGTAGAGACAATCCAAATATTTGTCAACATATGAGTGGAAAAGCAAAGTGTGGTATGGTCATACAATGGAATAGTATTCAGCCATTGAAATGAATGAAATTCTGATACATGGTACAATATAGATGAACCTTCAGAACATTATGCCCAGTGAAAGAAGCCAGACACACACACAAACACACAAAATTCCATTTATATGAAATGTCCAAAATAGTCATATCCATAGAGACAAAAAGTGGTTTCATGGTTGCCAGGAAATGCGATGAGAAGGGAATTGGGACTGACTACTAACTGGTATGGGGTTTATTTTGGGTGATGAACATGTTTTAGGAAATGAAAAATAGGAAGTGTTGCATTGGCCAAAATTTATAAAAGGTCAGGAATGTAAATTCACTCACCACAAATTAATTTCCTCTATTCATGGATGTTCACATGAAAGAAAAAAAACTGAAATATAGTATGTTAGAAATGTTGAAAGAAGATCTCAATTGGTTTCCAAATGTGGGCAATTGGAAACAATCTTCATTACCAGGAACAAGCTGCTTTTAAGAATTCATTCATTCCATCCCTGACCTCCTACTGAAAATACCCAATAAACACCAGATACTGTGTCAAGTTCTGGCACAAAACTTTCACCTGCCTTCAGGAAGTATACTCCCTAGTGAAGGAACTAGACATTAAATAACCATTCACTGGTGTATCCAGTTACATGTTACATGTACACCTGAAAAGTGTATTCATTATAATTAGGTTAAAAAATCTGATATATATCCACAGACCCAAAACATCTAGCTTAGTGTGATCATATTTCTGATAATTTTAATTTTCAATTATTGTATTTCCCACTTGACCTGTCTTAGATTGAACACTGTTTATCAACGACTGTCAATAAATCTGTCCTATTTTGTTGTTTTGCTATACATCCAACATTGTACAAAATGTTACTTTCTTAACATCATTTTTCTTTAATACTGATAGATTTGAAGGATGGACTAACTATACCTTAAGGGCAACTATACATTGCCGCCAGCCTGATTTTCTGTCCTATTTAGGTTACTTCAGTTACTTTGAAAGGAGGCTCAGAAGATACAATACTTTAAATAGCAATAATTTTATTAGTATACATCTTGAAATTGACCATCTTGGATCAGATTTCCCAAGATGACTATAAGGTATTTCATTATACAGATTCCGGTCTTTTATTTCTGACACATTAATAACAGCATGAAATGTTAATTCTATTATATTGTCTCACTTTCAAATTATACAAATATTGAATATCATTTGCCTACTTCTATACAACTTTCTCTCTGAAAATTTTTTACTTTTGTCTTTAACTGGGTTTTATTTTCTTGATTCTTTTCATCTTTGTTTCCTGTATCCTTCATTGTAATTTTGGCCATTCTGGTCTCTTTTGAGTACCTAGTAGTTTATTTCTCATTTCTGAAATGATTTTGTCTTGTTCAAATTTTGTTCTGAGTATAAGTTGGCTCTTACTTTTTATTTCCAAATTATTCATTTTCAGTTAGAGATTCTGAATTTCTGATCCAAATGTTCTTATATATCTTGTGTTACAGGTTTAATGACATTTCACTTATGATAGAATATTATCATATAATTTTTCTCTGCTTTGTGGCTAGAATCAGTATCAGCTTATGCCCAGATTCCAAAAGAAATAAGTTTTAACAGAAAATTAAGTTGACATTTCAGGCTGCCTCATAAATACATACATACATAACCCTCATGAAAATTTCTAAATGAGGAATTTTGCTTAAAAAGACTTAAGATGTGTAGCCTCAGAAGGAATGTTTATCTTAACAGTAGAAGATATTATATTGCCATTTTTATTTTCAGACATAAAAGGAGGAGACATTATGGAAGATATTTCATTAGGCACAATTCTAGGTTACAAATAAGAAATACAATATGAAATACATAAGGAAGCAAATTCCATCTCAATATCAGTATAAAATGTCAGGGGTGCCTGGGTGGCTCAGTCAATTAAGCATCCCACTCTTGATTTCCACTAAGGTCAGGATCTCATTATCTGCAGGATCAGGCTCTGTGCTAACAATGCGGAGCCTGCTTGGGATTCTGTCTCTCCCTCCCTCTCTGCTCCTCCTTCTCTCTCTTTCAAAATAAATAAACTTTAAAAACAAAATGAGGGGCGCCTGGGTGGCGCAGTCGGTTAAGCGTCCGACTTCAGCCAGGTCACGATCTCGCGGTCCGTGAGTTCGAGCCCCGCGTCGGGCTCTGGGCTGATGATGGCCCAGAGCCTGGAGCCTGCTTCCGATTCTGTGTCTCCCTCTCTCTCTGCCCCTCCCCCGTTCATGCTCTGTCTCTCTCTGTCCCAAAAAAAAAATAAACGTTGAAAAAAAAAATTAAAAAAAAAAATGAAACAATAAAATTTCAATACGTAAGCATTTTCAAAAGGCATCGTTTTGCTTCGTGGGGTGGTGAACTGTCAGGCCTATAAGTCTAAACAGCACAGGCTTAATGCTTGAGCATGGAGTGGTATTCAGTATTGCATTGTATCCATGCTACATAAAGATATGTGGCAATACTACATAGGAGTTCCTTGTCTTTAACATTTTCTAAACCCCATCCTAGTTCTATTCTCTTTAATATATGTTATTTCTTAATTCACATCTTTCTAACACCAGTACACATTTAAAGGGAATAGTTAAAAGCAGAGTTGAGAGGAAGAAGTTATAACTTTGCCCACTTGGAAACCAGATCTTAATATGATCGCAAATACTAAGAGCTGTTTGACTGTTTTTTGTTGTTGTTGTTGTTGTTGTTGTTGTTTGCCCACTTTGTTGTTTTCTGCTTATGTGAATATCAGACAATATATAATCTATGACAAAAATTATATTCATGTAATGGAGTATATCTGTTAACATAAGTAACAAAGAAAAGGAAAAAGTAGCAGCACACCTGAACCAACTTAAATGCTTTGTTCACCCCCCCCCAAAAAAAAAAAGTTGTAAGAATCAATCATTCTGTCTACATGAGAATATATTCCAATCCAGTAACACAGAAAACTTTGTTTACACCATTGCTCTGCAAATACAGCACAGTGACTTCAAATTCATGAGCCACACAAAATGCAGGTTTTCAGTATTTTAAAATTTTAAAATAGGCAAAATGGTCTTAGATAAATAAATATGCATATAATCACACCACTGACCATTAACATGGAATAAACTATCTGAGATTTTTGTTCTAGTGAAAAATAAATTGTCTTAAGATAGTATATAACCCTTCAACACTTATCCACACAGTATTGCTTGCAGAAGGCACCACTTGTTTTCCCATGAGTTATTTAGGAGATCATTCTCAAACTCAGGAATTGACTGCTCAGTCTTTTCATTGCCATCTTCATTTCCTTGTTCCTCAATGTGTAGATAATGGGATTCAGAATGGGTGTGATCATAAAGTCCAAAATGGCAAGAAACTTATCCACTGGCACTGTGGGAAATGGCCACACATAAATAAAGATGCACGGTCCAAAGAACAAAACCACCACAGTGATGTGAGCTGACAGAGTAGAAAAGGCTTTAGACAAACCACCTGAGGGACGTTTCCATACAGTGACCAGGATGAAGATATAGGAGATGAGCAATAAGAAGAAGGTGCCCATGGAAATGAACCCACTGTTGGCAGTAACCATGAATTCCATTCTGTAGGTGTCTGTGCAGGCAACTTTGATAAACCAAGGAAGGTCACAGTAAAAGCTATCTATCTCATTAGGACCACAAAAAGGCAAATGGATGACAAAAGCTACCTGGATCACTGCATGAATGAGGCCAATAACCCAAGCACCGGACAGAAGCAAAATGCACATCTGTGGGCTCATGATAGTCAGGTAGTGGAGGGGCTTGCATATGGCCACATATCTGTCCAAGGCCATGGCGATGAGCAGGACCATCTCGGATCCACCCAGGACATGAAGGGCAAATATTTGGATGACACAGCCCTGAAAGGATATGGTTTTGTGCCCAGAACATAGGTTATGAATCATCTTAGGAACTGTTAAGGTAGAAAGGCACAAATCAATAAATGAGAGATTGGCTAAAAGGAAGTACATGGGGGAATGTAAATATGGGTCAAAAGTCACTGTAAACACAACAAAAAGGTTTCCCAAAACAATTGTTACATAAAACACGGTAGAGAAAGCAAGGAGGAAATGCTGCACTGGTCTATAGGTAGAAAGTCCCAGCAACACAAATTGAGACACTTCAGAGTAATTTGTTTCAAACATTGGCTTTACCTGGTGATACCTAAAAGAGCAAAAACAAAACAATAAAAAAGGAATTTACCAAAAATTATTATTTTAAAACAGATTTAAGCTTTCATTAAATCTGGTTTTAAGAAGAAATCTTTAGTAACAGCCAACAGGTGTTTTTAAAATATCATGTTAATTTATCTGTTCAGCTAATATACACACATAGTATAACTAATATTCCTATTGAAGGCTACCATATGTCCAGTTTTGAGGTAAAACACTGACCCTGACTTTAGGAGGCTTACAGGCTAATGGTGGATCTAGACATTAAATAGCTTTAGAGACAGATAGAACCCTCTTTTCCTTTAAAGAACAGAGTACCATAAGAACAATGTGGCTCATCCAAGTGGTGATTGATCAGATTCTGCTTAACAGGGAGTTACTACTGAAAAGTAGAGCCCACACTATGGAAATGCCAAGTGCAAAGATCATGAAACAGGAAGGTTAGCAGGGCAAAGGGATAAACAATTGAGATCAGGCTGGAGTAACAGGCCAGATAGGATGAAAGTTTGTATCCATAAATTGAACTTTGCTTTATATCCTATAAGCAATAGAGAATTATTAGGGATTTTAAGGAGTGGCTTGATATATTTCTGCTGTCAAACAGTCACAAGGCTTCAATGTAAGGAATTGAATGAAAGGCCTAAAGTAAAGTTAGTGAGACTACCGAAGAATCATATCAGTGTGGATAGGGTGAAGTATCCAACTAACAAGATTGGAACAGCAGATGGAACTTGGATAAATGGAGATCTTTGCCTTTTAACATAAACATAAGGAAATTTTTAATGAATACTTAAATGTTAAGAAAAAAACACAAGAAATATATAAATACTAAAAACAAACATTAAGATGGAAAATTCATTCTTAACACCCTTCATTAACAAGACAAGGAGGAAATAGTTGACAGTAACCAAGACATGGAAATCAAAATCACATTATATGTCGATATACACAGATATAGGACAGTATATATAGATATACACATAGGTATTTTTACATGAAGATAAGAGTGCTATAAAAATAAAAGTAAAAACACTGTGGAAATAGATTTGTTTGTTTGTTTGTTTGTTTAGAGAGAGAGTATGTGCATGCGAGCAGGGTAAGGGGTAGAGGGAGACACAGAGAATCTTAAGGAGGCTCCACACTCAGTACAGAGCCCAACACAGGACCCAGTCTCTCTAGCCTGGGATCATGACCTGAGCTGAAATCAAGACTCAGACACTCAACTGACTGAGCTACCCAGGCACTCCCAGATGATTAATATTTGTAATATGAAATTACCTCTTGCAAATACATTTCAAAAATGTAATATATCAATTTTAAAATGAGTAGAACATATGAAGACTATTGACAAAAGCAAAATGCCTATTAATCATAATCATGAAAAATAAAACACTCTTTAATCAGATAAATGTAACTAAGATTACACTAGAGTGCTATTTAGTTCTAACAAATTGTCTAAGTTTAAAAAAAATGATGATTGTCATGGATGAGGCTGTGAGGAATCAGACACACTCATACACTGATAATGGTAGTACAAACTAATACAATTCTCCAGAAGGTACATTCAAAATAGATACAAAAAGGCCAACAAATTAGACAAGCTAGAAGAAATGGATAAATTCCTAGAAACATACAACCTTTCAAAATGGAATCAGGAAGAAATAGAAAATCTGAATAGACAAATTACTAGTAATGAAACTGAGTTGGGTGGGGGGGGACTCTCAACAAACAAACGTCCAGGACCAGGATTTACAGGTGAATTCTATCAAACAATTAAAGATTTATTCCCAATTTCTTTCAAACTATTTCAAAAAATACAAGAGGAAGGAAAGTTTCCAAATTCATTCTATTAGGCCAGCATTACCCCAATATCAAAACCAAAGACACTACTAAAAAGAAAAACTATAGGCCAATATTCCTTATGAATAGACATGCAAAAATACTCAATAAAATATTAGCAAACTGAGTTCAACAATATATTAAAGGGATCATTCACCACAATCAAGTGGGATTTATGCCACAGAAGCAAGGATGGTTCCCTATTCACAAGTAAATCAACATCATATTAACAAAATTAATTAAAACTATATAATCATATAAAAACATACAGAAAAAGCATTTGACAAAATTAAACATCTGTTCCTGATAAAAACTCTCAACAATGTGGGTTTAGACAGAATATACCTCAACATAATAGAAGCCACATATGACAAACACACAGCTAACATCATATTCCATGATAAAAAAAAAAAAAAAAAAAACTGAGAGCTTTTCCTCTAGCAACAGGACCAAGACAAGGATGTCCCTTAGTGCTACCTTTATTCAACATAGCACTGGAAGTCATGGCCACAGCAATCAGACAACAATAACAATAACAACAAAATTAAAGACATCCAAATTGATAAGAAGGAAGTAAAACTGTCACTATTTGCAGATAACATAATACTTTACATTGGCAATCCTCAAGACTCAAAAAAAAAAAAAACCTACTAGAACTGGTAAATCAATTCAGTAAGGTAACAGGGAACAAAATTAATATACAGAAATCTGTTGCATTTGTATACACTAATAATGAAGTAACAAAGGGAAATTAACACACAAACACCAGTTACAATTGCACCCAAAAGAAAAAATATCTAAGAATAAATTTAACAAAGAAGATAAAAGAGGTGTGCTCTGAAAACTATAAGACATTGAAGAAAGATATTGAAAACAACACGCAGAAATGGAAAGATATACCATGCTCATGCACTGTAAGAATTAATATCACTAAAATGTCCATACTACCCAAAGGAACCTACAGATTTCAGGCAATGGCTATCAAAATACAAATAGCATTTTTCACAGATCTAAAACCAATAAACCTAATCTTTGTATGGAACACAAAAGATTCCAAATAGCCAAAACAATCTAGAGAAAAGGACAAAGTTGGAATTATCACAAGCCTTGATTTCAAGATATCCTACAAAGCTATCATTTATAAACAAATATTATGGAACTGGAACAAAAATAGACATGTTAGGTCAATGGAACATAATAAAGAGCCCAGAAATAACCCCATAATTATATGATCAATTTATCTCTGACAAAGGAGGTAATAAGGAAAAGGCAATCTTTTCGATAAGTGGTGTTGGGAAAACTGGACATCTACATACAAAAGAATGAAACTGGACCATTTTCTTACACTATACATAAAAATAAACCCAAAATGCATTAAAGGCCTAAATGTGAGACCTGAAACTATAAAATTCCTAAAATAAAAGATAGGCAGTAATCTCTTGGACATTGGCCTTAGCAACATGCATATGGATATGTCTCCTCAGGCAAGGGAAATAAGAGCAAAAATGAACTATTGGGTCTACATCAATCTAAAAGGCTTTGGCACAATGAAGGAAACCATCAACAAAACAAAAAAGGCAACCTATGAATGGGAGAAGATATCTGTAAATAATATATCTGACAAGCGGTTAATATCAAAAAATATCAAAGAACTTATAAAACTCATACCAAAAAAACAAATAATTTTAAAAAATCACCAAAGTACCCAAATAGACATTTTTCAAAAAAAGGCCTACAAATGACCAAAAGACAAGTAAAAAGATGCTCACTCACTAATCATCAGGGAAGTGCAAATCAAAATTAGAGATATCAACTCACACCTGTTGGAATAGCTAGAATGAAAACAACAAGAAATAACAAGTTTGGGCAAGGATGTGGAGAAAAAAGAACCCTCCCTATGTATTATTGGTGAGAGTGTAAATTGGCATACCCACTGTGGAAAACAGTTTGGGGTTTCCTCAAAAGATTAAAAACAGAAATACTAGATAATCTAACAATTCCAGTACTGCAATTTACCCAAAGAAAACAAAACCATCTATTCAAAAAGATATCTGCATTCCTAAGTTTATTGCAGTATTATTTACAAGATATGGAAGCAACCTAATACTAATATATATATATATATATATATGTATAGGTTAATATATATTACACACACACACACACACACACACACACACACACACACATACACACAATGGAATATTACCCAGACAAAATAGGGAATGAGATCTTTCCTTTTGTGATAACTTTGGTAGACCTAGAGAATGTTAAGTGAATACCAAATTATTTCACTTATATATGAAATCCAAAAAGCAAGGCAAACAATAATAAAAAATACAGGAACACACTCATAAATATAGAGAAGAAATTGATGGGGGTGTCAGTATGGGCAAAGTAGGTGAAGGGTATTAAGAGATACTCTTCCTGGGGGACCTGGGTGGCTCAGTCAGTTAAGTGTCCAACTTCAGCTTAGGTCATGATCTCACAGCTCATGGGTTCAAGCCCTATGTTGGGCTCTGTGCTGACAGCTTGGAGCCTGGAACCTGCTTCACATTCTGTGTCTCCCTCTCTCTCTGGCCCTCCCCTGCTCATGCTCTGTCTCTCCCTCTCAAAACTAAATAAACATTTACAAATTTTAAAACAAAGAGGTACTCTTCCTATTATAAAATAAGTAGGTCACTAGAGAATATAGGCAATAATACTGTAATAATATTGTTCGGTGACAGACAGTAACTACACTTATCATGGTGAGTGCTGTGAAATGTATAGAATTGGTGAATTACTATACTCTACACCTGAAGCAAGTATAACATTGTATGTGAACTATACTTCAATAAAAAATAAACCAGAATTCTTTGACATGACAATAATAATACACACCAAAAAGTTTCAATTATCCTTCATTTATGACCAAGAATCTCACTTGAAGAAAATTTGCTTAATGCTACAATAGATCAGTTAAAAAATAAGCTATAGGGCTACATATATATTAGAACCATACTTATTAAAAAATATTAGAAATAACCTAAATGTCTACAATAGAGAATTAAATTATTAATGATAATTCCACCTGAGGAGCCATTCAAACATGTATAATGAAATAAAAGTCAGTAACATGAAAATATATGAATAATTTTCATTAAATAAAAAGAAATGGTTATCAAATAAGATGAATAGGAAATCCTAACCCCTAATCCATACCCTTGGGAGAGGTCTCTGAACAGCAGGATATTAGGTACATACCCTAACCCTAACCCTAGATCTGAGAGAAACAAATGAATAGGAAACCCATTTTTTAAACTTATATGTCCAGGAAAAAAAATAGAAATTCTTATCTTCTATGCTTATCAATAAATTGTTACTCTCTGGACTTCTGTGTATTTATTAGTTTGAAGCATATGGAATTGTTCTTTCTGTAGGTCCAAAGATGATTAAATTTTAATGTTATAAATTTCAATCTAATATATTAACTAATTTGTTTCTTACATAATTTTCTAAACTACCATTAAGCAACCAAACTAAATTATGGATGCTTATTTCATGTCTGAATTAAATAACGTGGTTCCCCCAATGCACTGCCACCACCAATTTTCCCCCCAGCGCCACACTACTAACAACCATTCTTTCTTATGTCATCATTCTTCCCTTTTACTACCCCACATCACCCAGGTTCCTGCATGTCACAAGTCTGTGCTTCCTCAGCAGGAAAGAAGCATAAGAAGGTGGGAGCACCATGCTCCCACTATAGCCAAGAACAGACTTGAGAGGAGTCAGGCCAGGCAGTAATAGGAATCCTGAGGGTTACTGTAGCCAAAAGGAAACACTACAGAGGTCCTACTAAGAGGACCCACCACAAGGGCAATGGATGTAGAATTTTATAGCCAATAACTGAGATAAAATACATAAAGATTAAGCAAAGAATAATGGGGTAATTACAGAACTGAATAGCTGTGGATATGACATCTCAAAGGACCTATAATCAACTCTATCTAAAGATTTTGAACACACAATGTGTGGATATTTTAAAATATGGATATTCTGGAATACAAAAAGACACACATTTAGTATGTTCCCAACTGTATAAAATAAATAAAAATATTTTAACGACCAACAGAAAAGTCAGTAAAAATAAAAGATTATTTTTTTTCTTAGTCACAGGAAAATTAGGTGTTTTTCCCTGTTTTTCTATTTTCTTTATTTTCCAAATGTTAAAAAAATCCTTTATTGAACAAGTGGTCTTAATTTGACACATTTCAATAGATAGGAAAAATATTCTCGTCAATCAGAGTGGTATATTTGATAGAAAAATCAATATATTAACTCTACAAGGAGAAGGTCTAACTTTAAAAAGTGGGAAGGCATGCACAGGTAACTAACACCAGGAACAGCAACAACACATACAACTGGCCAATAAACATATTTATTGATATTTAGTCTCATCATCATCAGTGATCATCATCAATCTTCATTGTTTTGTGTTTTACTGATCAACAGAGAAAGAGAATTCTCAGTATTATCAAGGTTTCAAAAAAAAGTTTCTCTTACACATTGATGAAGGGATTATGAATTGATATTTGTTAGAATTTAAAATGTACAAATCTATTCCTAGAAGTACTAGCGTAAGAGCAAATATTATGTACATGCAGCACATATGTTCATATAATATATGTGTATTTACAAACAGATACACACATGTATACAAATAATAGAATGTTGTTGGCCCATGTCAATCAATAGAAAAGGTATTAATCACATTTTAGTATATTTATATAATGGAATACCCTGAAGTTCTTAAAATCAACTAAATAATTCTACACATACAGATCTGGAAAGATTTAAATTTTACGTGAAAAGAAACTGCATAAAATTAATATGAAACTTTGTGTTTGAATAAAAAAATTCTCCAAGAAAGAATACAAAATATTATAAATAGTAAGTCCTGAAAAGTAAGGTTACATGTGGCTTTCACTTCCTCAAGTCTGTATTTCTGTTCTGTTTAAATGATCTGAAACAACTTAAATTGTTTTTGACTTAAAAAGTATGATTTTTAAATACAAAATAAGGGGTTCAAGATGTACACCCTTTCAAATTCAGATTATAGTGATATCAATATTCAAATAAGCATTTAAAAATTGAAATAAAATTTTACAAATGTGTGAACAACTGTATAGTCATAAAAGTATCACAACCGTCACTTTAAAAATGTTCTCAGAGATTCATTGCCATGATAAAGTGACTTGTGAGCAGTCTATTGCTATTGTTTAGTTGATGGATACTAGTAAGAAAGGAGAGGGTAGGAAAAGGCAGGAGAAGGGAGGAGCGAGAAAGGACAGGAGCAATGAAAGAAAAGAAAGAGAGAGGAATAGAAGCAAGGATTACCATAAAGGTTTTAAGAGAGGCAGTTAACATACATACCAGGAGAATATTTCCTGTTTCTTCTGTCACCTACTTACTGCTTAAAATTACACAGTAATTTTTCCTGCTCTCTCAACATCACAGCATTTTGGCATATAAAACTCTTGGGAGCTGTCTATAGCCCATCTTTCTTGCACCTCACAAATGTCATGAACTACCTTGCTCCTTCATGAATGCTCAGCTTTACCCATACTTTTGTTCTGCACTTAAGGCACCCTGACTTTTTTCATTTAGCTGATTATTTCTTATTATAAAAATTCATTCCATCTATTCCACAACTAGTCAATGATGTCTCACTCTCCTCCAGTCTGGATTAGATATTCCCCTTCTATGCTTTCACATCATACTTGCAAACCTTTCATAATTTTTCATGATAATATAATTTACACTTAAATAGTCTCTCCATCACCCCTGCTAGGTCTATGAGCTTCTTGAGAGAAGGGACTGTGCTTAGTCATAAATGCTGGCCCATGTAAGTGTTGTGAGTTTGGGGAAAAAGATGAGTGGTTGGATGGATGTGGGCATGCATATGTATATAAATGCATGGATAGTTGATGGTAATGGTTTTGTGATAAAGACTTTGATTTTATACTTTATTCCTATTGAAAACTGATTCCAGTAGAATAGAAAACAATTTCCACTCTAGAAATTGCCACAAATATATGGCAGGTATAAGGTTACTCACATTAAAACCAGTTGCTAAGATCTTTTCTAGTCTCTATCCAAATGTAATACAATCAAGACTCAGAAATTTCCCTGTAAATCAAGACATAATCTAGGCATATGGAGCAATACATACAGCCTGAAATGAAAATTCTCACTTCCCTTGGAGAGACCAGCACCACTGGGTGTCCAAAAAGTGCTTGTCAAATTGGAAAACAGAAATGGAGATTTATTAGTTTTATTATTTTTTTAAATTTTATTTATTTATTTCTGGGAGAGAGAGAGCACAAGCAAGGGAGGGGCAGAGAGGGAGACACAGAATCTGAAGCAGGCTCCAGGCTCTGAGCTGTCAACACAGAACCCAACACGGGGCTCGAATCCACAAACCATGAGATCATGACCTGAGCCGAAGTTGGTCGCTTAACCGACTGAGCCACCCAGGTGGCCCCAGAAATGGAGATTTGAAAAAAAAGGAAAGAGGGAGAGATTTTCTAATGTTGTGCCATAAATGTATACACTGTTAGGATAAAAAGAATAGCCAATAATTTTAGCAGGCTATTGACATAATATCTCCACTTACCTGGCCAAAAAAAAATTTTTTTTAACCCAGAAAGTAATATTTTCACTGTTACTGGATCTTTTAAAAAAATGTTTCCCTCTTTGATGCTATATGGGTAGTGCTTCTCACAGCTGCTCCTGCTCTAACAATAATCTAACAACACCTTTTCGGGACCACTTAATGGTTCCATGACCTGAGTCCCCAAGCCATTCATCATGGGAGTTTTACTTAATTCTCATGGCATGGCATTAAGAGAAGGAAAGAGTATTAGAAGTTTGGTTAAATAAGTAAATGGAAAGCAAAGGAAACTGCGTATAATAAACTATGACAGCAAAATATCTTTAAGGAAAGTTAGCATCTTCTAAAATTTTAATGTCTATTTATAAACTAATTATCATATAGATCAAATACCAGTGAAAAAGGAATAGTTATTAACAAATTCATTAAGAATCATTTAGGATATTTTTGAAAGCATATCCATGGACTATCCTTGGAAACACTGTACTTGCTTTTTACCTTATTTATACAATTAACATCCCCATTTTAGAGATACTAATATTATATACCAGAAAAAGACTAAACATGTTGGCAAAGGTCACTATGCTAGAGTCAGATCTATATTCAAAAACCGTTATTTTTTAATTTCAAAGTACATGGATTTAATCCTACACTCTACTGCATCCTTTTATATGATTGCTATAACATAAAAATAAGAACTTACAGATTTGTCTTTTAAATTTTCTGAGTGTTTTTTTTTTTATATTTTTATGAAATTTATTGACAAATTGGTTTCCATACAACACCCAGTGCTCATCCCAAAAGGTGCCCTCCTCAATACCCATCACCCACCCTCCCCTCCCTCCCACCCCCCATCAACCCTCTTCTGAGTGTTTTTACACATATTATCTCATTTATTTTTTCAAACAAAATGGTGAGATGGAAATGCAATATTCCTCCCTATAAGATGAAGAAACAGGTTGTCAGTTATATCCAGTTAATAGCAGAAAATAGTTAGAATTCATGTTCCTTGGGATTCAGTGCAGTGATCTTTTTATTCATTAACTGAATGCAGACATACTGAATGTCTCTAACTGCTTAGAAAAGCAATGTCTGTTTTTAAGACACAAAGAAGAAAAAATATCACACATTCTCGTATCTTGTAACACTACTATAAGAGCTCCATTTCAACATATTGTTCTAATAAACTTGATTGTTATTAAATTGTTAATAATTATTCTCATTATATAAAATTTTTTAAACTAAATTCTACATAATATCTGACCTGGAGAGTTTAAAATGAGCAAAAACTTAGTGTGTGAATTTTAACATACTTTTTAAGATCAAAACTGAATTTTCACCTAAATATCTAGCAGAGGGAAAGGTAAACCTAAGCCAACTATGACTGAAAAACAATATGCCAAAATAAAGTAGACAACTAAAATCTTAATTCATAATAGAGAATAATATGTCCTCATTTATCTTTCTCAGGTATTTAATTTTATTGAGGGAAAATTCACACAACACAAGATCATTTGAAGGGTAGAATCCAATGGCACAATTCTGTGCAACCACAACTTCTATCTAGTTCCAAAATATTTCCATCACCCCAAGGAAAACTCCATATCCATCGAGCAGTCACTGGCCATTCCTCTCTTCCAGCTCCTGACAAACACTAATCTGCTTTCTGTCTCCATGCACTTACCAATTCTGAATATTTCATATAAATAAAATCAAAACAATATGTGACCTTTAATGTCTGGCTTCTTTCATTTAGAATTTTCAAGTTTATATATATTGAAGTGTATATCAGTACATTTCTTTTTATGATTGAGTAATATCCCTTTGTGTGGATAAACCACATTTGTTTCTCCATTCATCAGATGATAAACATTTGCATTGTTTCCACCTTTGGCTATTGTGAAAAGTTCTACTAAAAATATACATGCACAAGATTTTTTTTTACCTGTTTTCAAATATTTTGTATAAATACCTAGGAGTAGAATTAATGGGTTATATGCTGTAGAATTAATGGATTATATGGTAATTCCCTGTTTAACTTTTTAAGGAAATGCAATACTGTTTTCCACAGTGGGTGTCCCTTTTTATATTCATACTAATGATGCACAAAAGTTCTAATTTCTCCACATCCTAGCCAACACTCATTTTGTTTTTTTGTTTTTTTTTTCTTGCTAATAGACAACTTAATGGTCAAAAGGCGGTATTTCATTGTGGTTTTGACTTATAATTCCCTAATGACTAACAATGTGGAATATCTTTTCATGTGTTTGTTGGCCATTTGTATATCTTCATTGGAGAAATGTCTATTCGGGGGCTCCTGGGTGGCGCAGTTGGTTGAGCGTCCGACTTCAGCCAGGTCACGATCTCGCGGTCCGTGAGTTCGAGCCCCGCGTCAGGCTCTGGGCTGATGGCTCAGAGCCTGGAGCCTGTTTCTGATTCTGTGTCTCCCTCTCTCTCTGACCCTCCCCCGTTCATGCTCTGTCTCTCTCTGTCCCATAAATAAATAAACGTTGAGAAATGTCTATTCGGGTCTTTTGCCCATTTTTATTGAGTTGGTTTTTATTTTTACTGTTGAGTTATAAGAGTTCCTTAAATATTGTCAATAGAAGACCCTTATCAGATATATGACTTGCAAATATTTTCTCCAATTCTATCTAACATACTATCTTTTCACTTTCTTGATATTGTACTTTGATACACAATTATTTATTTATTTTTTCTTGATGTCATACCTCCTTAGGCTGTTCTTGGCTGTAATACTTACCTAGACTTTCTATGTATTTAATGACCTTGACAGTTTTAAGGAGCACTGGCCATAAATGTTGTAGGATACCCTTCTATTGGAATGTATTTGATTTTTTTTTTCATGATTAGACCAGAGTCATGGATTTGGGGGAGGAACACCACAAATAAAGTGCCATTTTAATCACCTCCTATCAAGGTTATATTCATTTCTCGTGGCCTTGATTATCAGGCTGAAATAGTGTTTGTCAGTTTTCTTCATTGTAAAGTTACTTTTCCCTGCTTTCCATACTGTACACTTTGGAAAGAAGTCATCATGCTGAACCCGTATTTAAGAAATGAGGGGTTATGTTCCTCCAGGTTTAGGTTTAGGTTAGAGTGTCTACATAATTTACTTGTAATTCTTCTGTATGGAAAATTTCTACCCTACTTATTAATTTATTCAATCATTTATATCAATATGGGCTCATGGATATTTATTTTATAATTTGGATTAAGATACTTATTTGGATTAAATATTATTTTATTTTGTTGTACAAATTTTTTCAGTTTAGCCCAGTGGGAGCTCTTTCATTTGGTTCCTGATATACCCTGATATCCTCCATCAAATGGGTGAGTGTGTATATATTTGAACATTTCCTTATTTTCTGGCATTACAGAATGTTCCAGGCTTATCTTGTGTATTTCTGCCCTATTTCTATAGTCAGCCACTTCTCCAAGGATGTCTGGTTCCTTTTACTGGAGATGATATTAGAAACAAACATCTGGGCACTACACATGCTCGTTGTTGCCAGGGCATCATTCCTTTTAGGTTCTCATTGATGACACAGTATGCATAAAACCACATATCGAAAATTATCCTATCATATAGAATAGTATCACTGCACTGAAATCTCCTGTACCTCACCTATTCATCCACCCCACTGAACCCCTGAACCCTTGATAACCACACATCTTTTCACTGTCTCCATAGTTTTGCATTTTCCATAATGTCATATAGATGGAATAAGTATGCAGCCTTCTCAGATTTGCTGCTTTCACTTAGCAATATACACTTCAGTTTCCTGAATATACATTCATGATATGATACCTTATTTTATTTATTGCTAAATAATCCATTGTATGATATACCACAGTTTTTTTAATCCATTCACCTATTGAAGGACATCTTGGTTTTCTATAGTTTTTGGTAATTATGAATAAAGTTCCTATATACATGCAGTTTTTATGGGAACATAAGTTTTTAACCAATCTGGTAAATACCTAGGAATACTATCGCTTTATCTTATGGTAATATTATCATCAGCTTTGTAAGAAACTACCAAAATGTATGTCCCATTTCCTATTTCCACCAGCAGTGAATGAGAGTTTTGAAAAAAATTTTTCAGTTTTATTGAGGTATAAAAGAAAGACAAATACTACATGGTATCACCAATATGTGAAATAAAAGAAAAAAGCATAGAAACAAAGAGTACAAAGTGGTTGCAAGGGGCTGGGTAGGGGAGGGGAGGAGGAAATAGGGAGATGTTGGTAAAAATACAAACTTTCAGCTATAAGATGAATAAGGTATGAAGATCTAATGTAAAACAAGGTTACTATAGTTGATCACAGTGTATTGTATAATTGAAAGTTGCTAAAGGAGTAGAACTTAAGTGTTCTCACAAAAAAATTAAATAAATATGTAAAGTGATGGATGTGTTAATTAATGTTTTTATCATGATGAGGATAATGTTTTTACAATGTATATGTATGTCAAATCACCACGATGCACACTTTAAACTTCTTACAGTTTTGTTAAAGAGAGTTCCTCTTGCTCTGCATCCTTGCTACCATTTAATGTTGTCAGTTTTTTAAGCCAATTGAATAGGTGTACAGTTGTATCTCATTTGTTGTCAAAAGTTGAAATTCCTCAATGACAAATGATGTTGTGTCTTTTCATGTGTATGTGTGTGTGGGGGTGTGTTTGTTTCTCTGTTTGTTTTGCCATCTGTATATCTTTTATGGTGGGGTTTGGTCTGTTTAGAATTTTTGCCCATTTTGTAATCGACCTGTTTATTTTCTGAGGGTTGAGCTTTAAGAATTCCTTGTATATTTTGGATATATTTCTTTATCAAATATGTGTTTTCCAACGATTTTCTCCCAATCCTTGGTTTGTCTTTCAATTCTCTTACCATGGTCTTTCACAGAACAGAAGTTTTTAAATTTTAGAAAGTTCCACTTATCAATTTTTTCTTCCATGTATCATGTTTTTTTGGAATTGTGTCAAAAAACTCCTCTCCAAATCCAAGATCACTGAAATTTTGTCCTCTTTAACTTCTGGATGTTTTGGAGTTTTGCAATTTATATTTAATTGTATGATCCATTTTTAGTCATTTTAGTGAAAGACAAAAGGCCTATGTTTTCATTCCTTTTCTGCATATGAATGTCATATTATCCCAAAACCATTGAAAAGACTATCATTTCTCCACTGAATTGCCTTTGCTCCTTTGTCAAAGACCAGTTGACTGTTTTCATGGGTCTATTTATAGACTGTCTCCTCTCCTCCATTGCCATACATGTCAATTTTTACACTAATGCCACATTATCTTGGTTACTGTAACTTTATAGCAGTCCTTGAATTCAAGTAGTAGCTATCTCCTACTTTGCTCTTTTTCTGTATTGTGTTGTGTATCCAGATTTTTTTCTTTCCATATAAAGTTTAGAATCAATTTGTCAAAGTTCACAAAACAGCTTGCTGAGGTTTGGGTTGGGATCGCATTAACTCTCTAGATCAAGTTAGGAATAATCCACATCTTAACAATATTCTCCACTATTCAGATATTCTTTGATATCTTTTTTTTACTTTTTTTTTTAACATTTATTCATTTTTGAGAGACAGAGACAGAACATGAATTGGGGAGGGGCAGAGAGAGCTTGAGACATAGAATCCAATGCAGGCTCCAGGCTCTGAGCTGCCAGCATAGAGCCCCACATGGGGCTTGAACTAACAGACCATGAGATCATGACCTGAGATGAAGTTGGATGCTTAACTGACTGAGCCACCCAGACACCCTGAGTCTTTGGCATCTTAACAGAGTTTTATAACTTTCTGCAAATATATCACATATATATTTCATAGGATTTTACCTAAATGTTTCATTTTTCATGGTAATATAAATGGTATTGTTTAATTTTAGATTCCAATTGTGTAGGGCCGTATATAGGAAAACAATTTACTTTGGGATATGAATTTTGTTTTTATGACATTGCTATAATTGCTTATTAGTTCCAGGAGGATTTCTTCTCATTTGTTTGGTATTTTCTACGTAGAAAATTATGTTATCTGTGAACAAACGCAGTTTTATTTCTTTGTTCTGAGTCTACATACCCAATATTTTTCTAGTCTTATTGCACTAGTGAGGGCTTCCAGTATAATGTTGAATAGGAGAAATGAAATATTGTTGCAGTATTAGGGGGTAAACAACCAGATTCTCCCTCTCAAGTGAGATGTTAGCTGTTTTAGTTGTTGGTTTTCATAATTGTTTTTTCACCAAATTGAGAAAATTCTCCTCTATTGTTAGTTTGCTGAAAGTTTTCACCATGAATGGGTGTTGGATTTTATCAAACACAAAATGCACCAAATATTTTAATGTATCACCTCATATGATCATGCGATTTTTGTTCTTTAGCTTGTTATAATTTAATTGCTTTTCAAATGTTCAAGACTTGTGTAACTAGAATAACTCCCCATCGGTCTTGGGTATAATCTTTTTAAATATTGTTGATTTAGATTTGCTAATATTTTGTTAGGGATTTTGCATGTATGTTCATGAAAGATATTGGTCTCCAGTTTTTCTTTCTCATAATGTCAACATCTGATTTGGGTATAAGAATAATACTAGAAGGGGCACTTGGATGGCTCAGTCAGTTAAGTCTCAGACTCTTCATCTCATCTCAGGTCATGATCTCACCATTCTTGAGTTCAAGCCCCGCATTGGGCTATGCACTGTCAGTGCCAAGCCTGCTTCGAATTCTCTCTCCCTCTCTCTCTGTCCCTCTCCCACTCATCCTCTCTCTCTCACTCTCTCAAAATAAATAAATAAACTTTTTTCTTAAAACAAAGAATAATGCTAGAAAGCATTCCCTTTGCTTTTTATTTTTGGAAGAAATTGTAGAGAATTAGTATCATTTATTCCATAAATGTTTGGCAAATTCACCAGTGAAATGAATTGGGCAAGTTGCATTTTTTGAAGGTTATTCATTATTGATTCATTTTTTTATTACAGATAAGCCTATCATATTATCTATTTCTCTATTAGGTAAGTTTTGGTAGTTTGTGTCTTTCAAGGAATTAATTGATGCATTTCATCTAAGGTATCAAATTTGTGGGCTTAAGGTTGTTAAAAAATATCTCCTTATTATTCTTTTAGTATTCGTGGAATCATTAGTAATGACCCTTCTTTTATTTCTAATATTGGTATTTGTGTCTTCTCTCTCTTTCTTTTGTTTGCCAGGCTGGAAGTTTATTACTTTCATTGATTTGCTTAAAAAACTACCTTTTTAATGTTGTTGGTTTTTTCTATTTTGTTTTAAATTTTATTGATTTCTGCTCAAATATTTATGTCTTTTTTTCACTTGCTTTAGGCTTAACTTGTTCTTTCTCTTTTTTTTCAGTTTCCTAACATGTAAGCTTTAAAGTACTGAGTTTAGATCTTTTATCTTTTCTAATATATGAATTCAATGGTATAAATTTCCCTCTAAGTACTTTTTTCATTGTGTTCCACACATTTTGATAAATTGTAGTTTAAAAAATTTTTTTTTAACATTTATTTATTTTTGAGAGAGAGAGCGACACAGAATGAACGGGGGAGGGTCAGAGAGAGAGGGAGACACAGAATCCGAAGCAGGCTCCAGGCTCTGAGCTGTCAGCACAGAGCCTAACACGGGGCTCGAACTCACAGACCACGAGATCATGACCTGTGTCGAAGTTGGGCGCTTAACCAACTGAGACACCCAGGCGCCCCGATAAATTGTAGTTTAATTTCCATGTGGTTAAAAACATTTTTAGGGGCTCCTGGGTGGCTCACTCGGTTAAGTATCCAACTTCGGCTCAGGTCATTATCTCACCGTTCGTTGAGTTTGAGCCCTGCCTCGGGCTCTGTGCTGACAGCTCAGAGCCTGGAGCCTGCTTTGGATTCTGTGTCTCCCTCTCACTCTGTTCCTTCCCTGCTTGCATTCTGTTGTCTCTCTCTCAAAAATAAAGATAGATTTTAAAAAATTAAAAAAAAACATTTTTAATATCTTTTAAGACTTCTTCTTTGATCCATGTGCTATTTAGAATTGTATGGCTTAATCTCCAAATGCATTAGAATGTTCCAGCTATCTTTGTTACTGATTTTTAGTTTCATTCCAATGTGATTTGAGAACATACTTTGTCTGATTTCTACTCTTTTTGAGGTGTGTTTTATGACCCAGAAAGTGATCTATCTTGCTGAACATTCCATGTGAATTGGAAAAGAATGTATATTCTGTTATTGTTGGATGAAGTGATCTATAAATATAATTAGATCAAGCTGATTGATGGTTCCTTTGAGAGCAACTATGAGCTTACTGAAGTTCTGCCTTCTGGATGTATCAATTACTGAAAACAGAGACTTGAAGTTTCCAACTATAATAGTGGATTTGCCTATTTCTCATTGGACTTATATCAAGTTTTGCCTCATGTATTTTCATGGTCTGTTTTTAGGTGCATACAAACTAAGGAATGTTATGTCTTCTTGAAGAATGAGTGATTTCTCTCTGAGAACTTTTTTTTTCTCCTACACTTTTGGAGGATAATTTTGCTGAACATAGAAATCTAGATTAATTTTTTTAACAAGGTAAATATTTCACTTCACTCTTTCAACCATAACATGGGTATGACAAGAAGTCTGATGGAATTCTTATCCTTGTTCCTCTATAAATAATGTTTACCCTCCTTGGATTCCTTCAAGATTTTCTCTTTTGTTTTCTACAGTTTGAATATAATATGCCTATGTATAGACTTTTTTCTTGTTTCTTTTTTTTTTCATGTTTGTCATTATTTTTGGAAAATTCTCAAGCCATTATTATTTCAAATATTTCTTCTCCTTTTCCTCTTTCTTTTCCTCTGTTATTCCAATTATACATATATCCTTTTATTATTGTACCCCATTCTTGAATAATATATATGATTATTTTTGTCATTTTTTTCCTTCCAAGTATTTGAATTTGGGAAGTTTCTACTGATGTATCTTCAAGCTCAAAGATTCCATCCTTGTTATGTCCAATCTAGTGATGAGCCTATGAAAGGCATCCTTCATTTGTCTTACCATGTTTTTGATTTCCAGCATTTCCTTTTGATTCATATAGCTTCTATCTCTCTGTTTACCTCACCAATCTGTTTTTGCATATAGTCTACTTTTCCAATTAGAACGCTTTATGTATTAATTATAATTATTTTAAATTCCTTATACAATAATTCCAAAATATGTCATATCTGACTCAGCTTCTGATAATTGCTTTCTCCCAAGATTGTAGTTTCTCTTGCTTTTTATTGTGCTTTGAAATAAACCTGATTTTAAAACACTTTTATTTCTTGTGGCATATATATACATACATACATGTGTGTGCATACACACACACACACACACACATATATATATACACACATATATATACATATATATGTATATACATATACATATACATACACACACACACACACACACACACACACACACATATATAAAATGAGAAGTTGGGAATAAGTTTAGAAATTCCATGGGCTTGCACCAATGGGTTGACAAGGCATGAAGAATTACAAAGCCATAGGATGCTCACACCCAAATTTGGGTAAACAAGATTAGTCAAATAAGGATAGAGAGGGCGGGGCAAAGGCCCCCAAGATAGAGACAAGGGGCAAAAGCCCCAAAACAAATGTATATGGAGTATACAAGGTTAGGTATTCAGGGTGAAAACACCTCCCAATTTAGTACAACAGCAGAAAGTTGCTTTCACAGGAAGGAAGGACCAAATTAGGTAAACAGGTAAATAGGGCTATAGACCATGGTGGGGGGTGAAGCTGCCCAGAGAGGAGCTAATTAGCAAAAGAAAGGTGCCTTGTTAACCCTGAGGCAGCATGGTTTATTTGTCTTATCCCCTAGGCTGGCTAAGATAAACAGACACAGAGCCTCTTGTCTGCAGTTAACATCCATCTGCCCTGAGCCAGGATTTTTATATTGACCTAAACCCCTAACACTGTATATCTTCAAAACCCCCTTTCCCTCACACCCATGAGTTAATGTTCAAAGATTCACTGTCTCTTTGTGCACATCCATCACGCTTGTAAGCCTTCTGATGCTAATAAGTACGGAGCAAGGACCCTTATTCAGGACTCTTGTCTTTTCCTGGACATCTCTCGCATTTTAATCCTGCATCCCACTTTCTTGCTGGACAAGAAAGAACTCTAGACCCAGAGTCTATGACACAATTGAGGCCAGAATTACCCTGAGACCAAAACCAGAAAAAGATACCACACAAAAAAGAAAACTATAGGCCAATAGCCCTGATAAACACAGATGCAAAAATCCCCAACAAAATGCAAATGGTATATAGCAATGCATTAAAAAGATAATTCACCATGATCCAGTGGGATTTATTCTGGGCTGCAAGGGTGGTTCAATATTCACACATCAATCAATGCATAAAGGACATCAACAAACAAAAAAGATAAAAATCAAATTGCCTTATCATTAGATGGGGGGGGGAAGCATTTGATAAAATTCAATGTCCATTCATGATAAAAACTCTCAACCAGATGGGGTTAGGGAAAACATACTTCCACATAATAAAGGCTATATATGAAAAACCATAGCTAACATCATACTCAATGGTGAAAAACAGAGAGCTTTTCCTCTAAGATCAGGAACAAGACAAGGATGTCCACTCTCACCACTTTCATCTGACATAGCACTGAATATGCTATGCCACAATAATCAAACAAGAAAAAGAAATCAGAAGCATCCATATGGGTAAAGAAGAAGTTAAACTGTCACTATATGCAGAAGACATCACACTATACATAGAAAATCCTAAGGACTCCACCAAAAAAAAAAAAAAAAAAACTACAAGAAGTAATAAATGAATTCAGTAAAGTGGCAGGGTACAAAATTAACAGCCAAAATATGGTAGTGTTTCTGTATACTAATAATGATGTAGCAGAAAGAGAAAAACAGAATTTTTTTAAATAACACCATTTACAGTTGCACCAGAAAAATAAAATACCTAGGAATAAACTTAAGTGAGGTGAAAGACCTCTATCCCCAAAACCATAAAACATTGATGAAAGACACTGAAGATGACACAAACAAATGGAAAAATGGAAAGTTATTCCATGCTCAGGTATTGGAAAAAATTAATATTGTTAAAATGTTCATATCACCCAAAGCAATCTACAGATTCAAGGCAATCTCTATCAAAATATCAGCAGCATTATTCACAAAACTAGAATAAGTAATACAATAAACAAATAAATAATAGCCAAAGCAATCCTGAAGAAGACAAGATACCTGGAGGTATCATAATCCCAGATTTCAAGATACATTGCAAAGCTGTAATAATCAAAACAGTATGGTACTGGAGCACCTGGGTGGTTCAGTTAAGAGGCCAACTCTTGATTTAATCACCAAGGTCTCAGGTCATGATCTGAGGGATCTGTTGGTGGGATCGAGCCCTGTGTTGGGCTCTGTGCTGACAGTGTGGAGCCTGCTTAGGATTCTCTCTCTCCCTCTCTCTCTGCCCCTCCCCAACTTGTGCACACACACTCTCTCTCTCTTTCTCTCTGTCTGTCTCTCTCTCTAAAAATAAATAAATAAACCTTAAAAAGACACAATACAAAAACAGATACATAGATCACTGGAACAGAACAGAAAGCCTAGGACAAACCCACACTTGTATGGCCAATCAGTCTATGACAAAGGAGGCAAAAATATCCAACATCAAGACCACCATGTATGAGATATATTCGGTGTCCTACAACATCTGGTGTATAGGAGTCAAGGCCCTGCTGAGGAGCCGGCTGCAGGTCCTGTGCCACACCACCCAGGTGACCAGACAGTTGCTCATCTACACTGGCACGTACATGCCCCAAGTGCTTGGTGACACAGAAGAGCAGACTCCTCCCAGGTCACAGTCCCGACAGAGGTTCACATGTGGATAAGGATGCACACTGCAGGGGACCCAGCTGGCTCGTGACCCTAACATTCCCTCTCAAAAAATGAATTTTGAAGATGCTTATGTTCCAAACCATGTGCACTTATACACTGTGGGTCATGTGTGCTTGGGAGTGGCACCCAGGGGAAGAAAAAGGGATTGATAGCATATGAAATGGGGCTATGTATCAGGATGCCCTGAAGGGAGGAGATACCTAGGGGCTTCTGTGGGGGGAAGAAGAACCAAACGTGTGGTATCTCTGGAGCAACACAAATTATGCGTTAAGCCTCACCTCCTGCAATACACCAATCACAAGAGCTACTTTTAATATGGATTAAAGAAAAATGGAGAGTTTCTTCAACAAATGGTGCTGGGAAAACTAGACACCTACATACAAAAAATAAAACTGGGGATCACTTTCTTATATCCTGCACAAAAATAAATTCAGCATGGATTAAAGACCTAAATGTGAGATCTGAAGCCATAAAAATCCTGGAAGGGAACACAGACAATAATTCCTGACACTAGCCATAGCCACGTTTTTCTAGATATGTCTCCACAGGCAAAGAAACAAAAGCAAAAATACACTATTGGGACTATGCCAAAATAAAAAGCTTTTGCACCGTGTAGGAAACCATCAACAAAACAAAAGACAACTTACTGAATAGGAGAATATATTTGCAAATAATATATCCAGTAAAGGATTAACATAAAAATATATAAAGAACTCATACAACTTAACACCAAAAAACAAACAAACAAATACCCCATTTAAAATATGGGCAGAGGACCTGAATGGACATTACTCCACAGGAGACATAAGATGGACAACAGACACATGAAAAGATACTCAACATCATTAATCATCAGGGAAATGCAAATCAAACCCTCAATGAGATATTACCTCACAGCTGTCAGAATAGCTACAATAAAAAGATAAGAAATAACACGTGTTGGCAATGATGAAGAGAAAAAGGAACCCCCAAACACTATTGGTAGGACTGTAAATTGGTACAACCACTAAGGAGGTTCCTCAAAAAATTAAAAATAGAAACACCATATGATTCCATTTTTCCACTACTGGGTATTTACCCAAAGAAATGAAAACACCTTTTCAAAAAGATATATGCACTCCCATGTTTGGTTTTTTTTTTTTACGTTTATTTACTTGAGAGACAGAGCATGAGCAGGGAGGGGCAGAGAGAGAGGGAGACACAGAATCAGAAGTAGGCTCCAGGCTCTGAGCCATCAGCCCAGAGGCCGACGCAGGGCTTGAACTCACAGACCGCGAGATCGTGACCTGAGCTGAAGTCAGACGCTTAACCGACTGAGCCACCCAGGCGCCCCTGCACTCCCATGTTTATCACAGCATTATTTACAATAGCCCAGATATGGAGCAACCTAAATGCCCATCAATAGACAAATGGATAAAGATGATGTGGTATATATCTATATCTATATCTGTATCTATCTATCTATCTATCTATCTATCTAATAATGGAATATTACTCAGCCAAAGAAAGAATGAGATCTTGCCATTTGTGATGACTTTGATTTTGTTTGACCTGGAAGGTATTTTGCTAAGTGAAATAAGTCTGAGAAAGATAAATACCATATGACTTCACTTATAACATGAAATCTAAAAAAACAAAACAAGTAAATAAACAGAAAGCAGAATGAACCTATAAATACAGAGAACAAACTGATAGTTGCTGGGAGAAGGCAGGCAAAATGGGGGAAGGGGAATAGGAGATATAGGCTTCCACTTATTGAATGAATGTAATGGGATAAAGGCACAGCTTAGGGAATATAGTCAATGGTATATACTACAATGTTGTATGGTGACAGATGGTAGCTACACTTGTGTGCTTTATATCATAGCATGATATAAAGAGAAAGTGAATCACTATGTTGTACATATGAAACTAATGTAATATTATGTGTCAACTCTAGTCAAATAAAAAAATTAACTAATAAAAAATTATTTCCTCTTTCACTCTCTCACAGCACTATATACCTTTTCTTCCACAGAAGTTATGTACAGCTTTCAGTTATTTATTTATTTATTTATTTATTTATTTATTTACATAAGTATTTGTTTGCTATCTGATTTTTCCTCAAAACTCTAAGTTCTTGTCTGAGAAGGAGACAGAACAATGTCTTATCATGCCTGAGAGATATCAGGGATCTATAGAAGCAACCATATTGGGCCCCTGGTTGTTAGCAGAGGCAAAGACAATCATTTTATGGATACTGGGGCTAGAAAGAAAGCAAGGAAGGCAAGAGTGAATACTGGTGTGTTGTATAAACTAAATCGGGTCCACTACTATCACCATTTTACATATTATGCATTTATTTGTTTACCTGAGCTAGATTGGTTGGATACTGTCCAGAAATATACAAAAAAAAAATTAAGGTAATACAAGAATCCCATTTTAGATAAAAGAATATGAGGCTCAGAGTTTGTAACTTGACTAAGTTTGGATAGTTCACAAGTGACAGTGCCAAGTTTCAGGCTACTTTTGCCTGTCTTTAAAACCTGGGCTCCCCGGTTTATACCATTCACTGTCCTCTTTTCATAATACGTCCTCTTTCACGTATTATGCTAATAGGGGTCTCCACTATTTGAAATCACATTCCTTACTCTCGGTATCTTTGGAGAGTCTATCGTTCAATCAAATTAGCCATATCCCATAGTACTTTCACCAATCTGTGCTGCCCATGTTGACCTTTAATCCTTTGAAATTTGTAGTCCTTTAATTGTATAGCACCGTCTGCTGTTCAGTGTCTTACCACTGTTGACTTACCAATCTAATAGCACCTTCTTTAAGGTAAGGGATCTACACTACATATATTTACATCTAGTACTTGTTATAAGATACAGTCTTAACTCAGTCTCTTCCTTGAGTAGACTGCTAGAAAATGATGGGCTAGAAACTAATAGGCACCAAGCAGGTGGGACTCCACCAAACAAAACTTTGTTTTGAAAACAGTAGGTTAGAGAAATCATAACCTTATATGTCCCAGGCTTCTATATCTGGATGGAAAGAAGTTGAAGATAGAAGTAAAATAATCCTTAACAACACAAAAAATGTTATCTCTTAGGGGCTTATGAGGATATCATCAAAATAGTACTGTTAAAAATGTAGGAAGTGGGGGCGCCTGGGTGGCTCAGTTGGCTGAGCATCCAAGATATCCGAGATCTGAGATCCAAGATCTCAGTTCAGGTCTTGACCTCGGGTTGTGATTTCAAGCCCCACTTTTGGCCCCATGCTGGACACGACCCGGCCTGACTCAAGATGCTGCAGGTGCACCTCCTATGCTAGAAAGGCAGAGGGAGGAGGAATAAGGTGGCCTTCCTGCTGAGAGTTTGCCTGCTGGAAACTCAGTGCCTGGATGAGCATCCTGGGGTCTCAGATAAGTTGACACATTGGTGTTAGAATAAGTTCACCCTGAAGTATAAATGTTTTGCAGATTCAGGCCTTTCTGTGCAATATCCTAATAGCCTGTTGATCCTTCATCCACAGGGAAATAAAACTTGAATTGTTCAATCTTCCAAATACATTGCATGAAGAGGCATTGCAGGTGTGGCTGCTTTTGTGTCACATTTGTGTCATTAGGTGACAGAAAGGAAAAGTGGCTTATCCAGGCCCAGTGTTCTGGCTGGTGAACATCTGAATGATTAATAGGTTGACACTTGAAAAAAAAATGTAGGAAGTGGAACACATCCATAATTACACCGCTTAATTCTTCCCTCCTCATTACCTGCGCACAACAATTCTTAGCTCATAGATGTCTTGGTCTTATTTATAATTATACTAATCAGGCTGGGTCTTTCAGTATTTTTTTCATTGTAATGGATTAGGAGCCCCATTGCCTAGCAGCTGGAGAAATACAGAAGTACAAGTTAAAAGCCATTGAAATTTTTAATCTAGTTGTCTATCCAAACTACTCAAGACAAAAAAAAAAGGTATTTTTCAAATATTGTTGAGAAAACAACTTAGAAAAACAACTCAGTTTAAGTTGCCTTACTATTTACTACTTTTTCTTCAAACAAGCAGTTGATGTAAAAAATAATAAAGTCAAATAAAAGAACAGAATTTAATTGCCCCCCTATTATTTCATAGAAGCCCATTTGAATTCAGGTGGTCAACACAAACAAAATTATGAGCAGTCTGCTGATCAGAGACCTCAGTGACACTAATCTATTGCTCAGTCTGGGAGAAGATCCAGGCCAACATTCAACAAGTCTACCTACTACTAAGTAAGTAAATTCCTTTTTGTGTAATAATTACTTAACTCCAAATTACAATTATTTTTGAGTCAGTGGTCTTAGAATGGCCCTTCCTAACATAATCCAGAATCCTAATTTAAGAAATGAATGTCTATGTCTTTTTCCTAACATCCCCTGTGATATATACACATGTATCCCTTTTTAAGTTGGCAACAACTCATTTGCAGACATCGTTATTTAAACTTACCTCCTTCCTCCACCTTAAACATTAGTGAATAGTGTAAATCCAATAGGAATTGTTCTGAGTCTTTTTTTTAAGTTTATTTATTTTCAGAGAGACAGCATGAGCAGGGGAGGGGCAGAGAGAGAAGGAGAAAGAGGGAGAATCCCATGCAGGCTCCACATTGCCGGCACAGAGCCCAATGTGGGGCTTAAATCCATGGACCATGAGATCATGACCTGAGCCGAAGTGAAAGGCTTGACTGAGCACCCAGGCGCCCTCAGTCTTTGTGCTTTGCTTTTCTTTTCTTTTCTTTTCTTTTCTTTTCTTTTCTTTTCTTTCTTTTTTTTTTTTTTTTTTTGAGAGAGAGAGAGAGAGGGAGAGAAACAGTGGGGGAGGGGCAGAGAGAGAGGGGGAGACAGAGTCTGAAGTAGACTTCAGGCTCTGAGCTGTCAGCACAGAACCCTACATGGGGCTCAAACCCACAAACCATGAGATCATGACCCAAGCCAAAGTCAAATGCTTAACCGACTGAGCTACCCAGATGCCTCCAAGTTTTGAGTCTTTTTGAGTTGTGTGCATGTGTTTTCACTCTCATACCTGAGCTTATGCTGTTGTGGGTTCTCTGCTTACTTCTACCAGGCACTTATTCAAGGTTTCATAATCACTCTCATACAGCGTGGCTGATCTACTGGCCAGCAAACATTCTAGTAAAAACCTTAGTCAGCTGTGGATGTTGACAGGTGCTTTAGGATTATGATGTACAATATAATATAGTCCCCAAAGTGACTTGCTAATGTCCAGGATGATTGATTGATAAGTGATTAAAATCCCTGGTAAATCAGGGCACCTGTGTGGCTCAGTCAGTTGAGCATCCAACTCTTAATTTTGGCTCAGGTCATTATCCCTGGGTCATGGGATTGAGCCCTATGTCAAGCCCCACATCAAGCCCCTTGTCGAGCTCCACACTGAGCTTGGAGATTAAGTCTCTCTCTCTCTCTCTCTCTCTCTCTCTCTCTCTCTCTCTCTCCTCTCTCTCTCTCTCTCTCTCTCCCACTCACATTCTCACTCTCTCTCTCTCAAAATAAAATAAAATATAAAATAAAATAAAATAAAAAAATAAAATAAAATAAAAATCCCTGGTAAGTGAATATATTAATATAAGCAAGAGGTATTGCTCTCATCCTCTATCACAATTACATTTTTCTCAGTCCTTTAAAATTACTTCCCTCTGCCTGATTGGACCCACTTTAGGAAGATGATATATCTAAGTGCCCTTTGCTACATAAATGCTCATCTTAGGTGAAGTCTCTGAGACTTTTCACTCTTTTAGTTTTACCTAGGGATAAGTGAGCAAGATCTAATTAGGTAACTACTCCATTCTCCCTCAAAGAATAACAATCTTAAAACCTCTCTCAGTTGAACACATTGACCCACTTCTCTACCATGGTTTCTTCTTCCTTAGTGGAGCTGAAATTTAGGACTCATTTACTCCCTAGAATACCTACATAGAATGTACCAGACACAGGGATAGTGACTATGAAGTCTATACTTGGTAAATGCTTGGAACTTGTGTAGAGTCCCCCACCAGTCAGGACTAGTGAAATGCCTATTTAGCAAATGCTTTCTAACCATGAGAAGAGAAGGAAATAAACAACAGAATGTTTGCAACACACTGCATCACAGCCACTTCTTCCTGATGAGCTAACGTGGGGTTGAGGTGAAGGTATGTAACTCTGCTTCACTACATATTCAATGTTATTTTAGTGTAGTTGCCATAATTTAAAATGTTTGTATTCTCCAGACTGTCTAGAATGTTCACACAACGCAATAACTGGTTTATACTCTCTAAATTTCTTAACTACTCCCTTAATTCCCTTCCTCTATCACATTTAAGACAATTTTACAATGTTTTAACACTATATTTCCATTAATACTAATTGGGATGGCTTGGAATTTTTGCAGTTTCCAGAAATATCAAGGGTTTCTTCTCCTAGCTACATTTGGGACTTCTGGACTCCATACAGCATCATAAAGAACACCTGCTATTCAGTCTGAGAGCTCCCTAAATGCCCTGGTTGAGGAAGTATTTGGGTTCTCACAGCACCACAGTCATCAGGGGCTACAGTTTTTCTGGATTATGTTCCAGGCACAGGTATGTAGGCATAAATAACAGAAATTTCCAAACATGGAAAAATGGACTGTTAATGATTTAGCTCAGGAAAAATCCTGATAGAAAATATGGAATGAAATCTCTCAAAAGTTGTAACAGTCAATAGTTACCATGAGAATGGAATTATGCTTTTGGAAATGAAGAGTAGGAAATGCGGAATGATACCAAAGAAGGAGAAAGGACTGGAGTCACAAACATTGGGTATGCATCCCACTCCCCACCCCAGCCACACTATTTCTCTGTTCTGAGCCTTCTAACAGGTTACAAATGGGGACCAACCTCAGGACCTATTTCATGGGGTTATTGTAGAGATTAAGTTAGACAATGTGGGTGAAAATACAGTGGGTATTCAGAGAGATAGAGAGAGCAGGCAGACACAGAAAGAAACAGGGAGACTTAGTTTTTACATGGCCCTAAAATTCATAGTTCAAAAAAAAAAATAGGTATTGTCTAATTTCCTTCCTTCCTTCCCTCTTTCCTTCCTTTCCTTCCTTTCTTTCTTTCTTTCTTTCTTTCTTTCTTTCTTTCTTTCTTTCTTCTTCCTTTTCTTTCTTTTCTTCCTTCCTTTCTTCCTTTTTCCTTCCCCCCCGCACCCCCATCCTAAGTTTTGATTCTCTTTGGGGAGTTCTGCTTTAACTCATTTGATTTTACTATTATACCCTTGGAATCAAGATTTAATTCTCCCACCTAGGACATGATTGAAAATAAATTATAACAGTGTTATTAATATGACTATTAATATAGTTAATTTAGTAGTAATATTTTGTCTTTTGTAATTCAACTAAAATAATGTTAACTTTTAAAGCAAGTATTAGGTGAGCAAGCAGGGATAGGCTTTTACTTCTTTAGTATAACCTACAGAACCTATTTTTTTCATCTATAGTGTCCAAAAGTGATCAGAGTACATAGTAAAAATAAATTCAATAAATTCTTGTTGACCACACTAGAAAATTAAAAGGCCCTCCTGTATCTAGTACTTTATAACTCTGTCCTTTTTTTTATTGCTGGTATCTGGTAACTCTTGTGGATTTAAACAACATCAACAATTTTATAATAGACAACAGTGAGGATAGCAGACTAAATTAGAGGAAACCAGAAGCAGTTAGTGCCAAGAAAAATAATAGAATTATTATAGATACAGAGAATACTTTTCATAGATCTACTGACCATTTATATTTCTTCTTATGTCAATTACCTCTTCATTGGACATGCAATCTTATGAAGAGTTTTATTATTTTTGATTCATAGAAATCATAGTTCTCAGCCAAACTGAACTTTTCTCCAAACCAACATTCTTTCCAGAAGCTAACTCCAAATAGACTATTAACCGTGTTCCTTTTGGGCATTTACCTTTTAACTCATCTTTTCAGCAGTAAAATAAGTATGATTATTATCATGATTATGAAACAATGGTTAAAAGTGTTTATTACAGCTCTGAATTATATAGAAAAAGAAAAAATGAAAAAAAATACTGTGTAGCTGGTTTCCAGCTTTGATAGAGGACTGTGAACACCAGTCATCAAAAACTAGTAGTGGCTGCTGGAGATAATTGATCCACTGTAGCAAAGCCCTTCAGATCAAGAAATTTTTGAAAGAGAGAAGGTCAGGGAACAATCAGAAGGATATAGGAAAAAAATAAGGAGAAAGGAAACTGGGAAAGAGAGAGAAAGAATATGAATCTCTTGTCCAGTTTTATAGGTTTATTAGATCTTTAAAATAATTTACACAGCAAAATGACTAGTTTAAAGGAAAACTTAAAGTTTCTCTAACTTGTTGATAAGAAATATAATTAATATAATTAATTTATATTTTCCACTCTGGTATTCTTCCCTACAGTCTTTAGAAGAAAGCCTAGAATCTGGGCTCCAGGGGTTGCCTCCAGCTGGAACACCTACCAGCAGGGCATCTTTACAGGCATTCTACATGCAGTACTATTGAACTCTGCGGCCACCTGCTGAGACCTTGTTCCTTCCCGTGTCCACCTCCTGCCAGAGCTGCTCCGCCCCCCACCCCCTCTGCTCTGAGGGGCATTCATGCTGGCCCAGGAAGATAGCAGTGCTGCTGGGCTCCGAGGGAGGGGACCGGGCTCCAAATTTCAAATTGTTTTGTAAAGGTAACATGGTCCTGTGTATTTTTGTAATATTCCAAAAGATAGGGTCTCAGGCACAAACCCTTATATAAAATAATTATTATTTCTGTGTATGTGGACACATATACCTATAACCTTCTGATTTTTTTTTGTCTTTTACATCTCTGCACATCAATATGGGTATCTATTGACTTGTCTTTGAATCCACTGATTCTTTCTGCTGTGTTCACTCTGTTTTTAAGTCCACTTAAATTCATAATTTCATGTTGCTTTTACAGTTCTAAAATATTTGGTTCTTTCTTCGATATTCCATTTCCTTAAAATTTTTATTGTTTTCTCCATTTTTTTGGCTTTGTAATCTCTCTCTTAAAATATATGATTTTTTTCCCCTTTACTAATTTCAACAATTGAGCCACCCTTGTTCTTAACTATTTTCCTCTTAATTATGAGGCATATATCTCTGCTTCTTTGCATATTCCTATTTTATGTATTTTAGGCACATTTTTATTAAAAAAAAATCATATAGATCTGACAAAATATTCCTCCAGAAACTATTTACTGTTCCTTCCATGAGGCATAAAATGTTGTTATAATCACTTCAATCCAATCAAGTACTGAGCTTATTTGAATCGGATTGTAATTTTTACAAGTCTCAGTATACTTGTGATTTGTGCCTGCTCCTTGGATATATCCCTTCCAAGTCTTATTTTTTTTAATGGGTTTTTTTGTTGTTGTTGTCCTGTTTTGTTTTTTGAGAGCACACATGCGCACAAGTGAGGGAGGAGCAGAGAGAGGGAGAGACACAGACTCTGAAGCAGGCTCCAGGCTCCTAACTGACAGCACAGAGCCCAATGAGGATCTGAACCCTGAGGTCATGACCTGAGCCTAAGTGATACACTTAACCTAGGAAGCCACCCAGGTGCCCCTCCCTTCCAAGTTTTACTTATGATTTTAATGGTTCTCTTGTTCTTCAGTCTTAAAGATTTTAGGTGATTCAGTTTTGCCCTTCAGAATTTTTTTAAAGATTTTTAATTTGTACGTAATCTCTATAACCAATGTGGGGCTCAAACTCACAACCCCAAAATCAAGAATCAGCACATTCTGGCTCTATGACTGACTGAGCTAGCCAGGTGCCCCGTTCTTCAGAATTTTTGAGCTTAAAAATTTAGTCTTCTCTCTTCTCCGCTCGCCTTAAAAGCATGGCAAATTCTTCACTCAGAATCTGACTTTATGTTTGTCCTTTTCAATGTATTGTACCCAATAAGAATCCATTACAAATATAAATATTAAGCAACAAAGTAATAAATAACAGGAAAAATATAAAATATTACTGATTGTATAACCAGAAAGAATCACAAACACTCAGGACACAGAGTCCATTTATACTCTAGCAGTGAATTTGTCTTGGTCTTCTTGTTATCAAAGCAAAATATAAATTAAATTAGTTTTGCAATTTCTACAGATTATACACACAGATGCACAAGCACATGTATACTTGAAACCAATATCTTGAATAAGAAAAGAGTTACCCAAGACAAGTTACTAGAGAAAAATTGTCAACAAACGGTTTGGACAGAATAATTATTGGATAATAATAATATCAGCCATTAAATGATCACATTAATATCTATTTGACATTTAAAGAATATTGGCTGGTCACAGACATTAAGTCAGAATTTCAAAAATTGTGAAATAAGATATATAAATATAATATATATTCTATATTTATAAAGAATAAAGATACAATTTTCCCTGCCCTAAGCCAACTGGAGATGGCATGAGTCCATTGGAATTGGGCAAGCAAGGGTAAGAGTAGCAGCTACAGGCCAAATATATGAAACACGCAGTTTCTGAGGCTCTCCCTCTTGTTTTCCCACCCACATATTTCAGTCTTTCCTTATTACACTACCTTATCCATATTCTATTAACCTCACACTCCCTTTCTGTTCCTTCTTCCTCCAGGAACAAATGGGTATCTATTTAAATACTCTCTCATATATTTTTTGTTTTTCAGAAAACAATAAAATTGAATCATTCATATCCCAGGTTTAAATTAAGGAAAGTTATATAATTCATAATTCCCTCAAAAGTTTGAGTATGTTAGCTCCAAGTAGATTAATTTGAATCCAGACAGTCTAATGTCTGAGGCCATGCTTTCAGCAGATTCTAAATCTATAATCTAAGCTTTTCATCAACTTCCCATACTTTTCCTAGGGCTTTAATTCAGTTTTCAAACAACTTGTTAACTAGAGAGTTAATCTGATAGTTCAATGTACCCTCACAATCAGTGATCTATTCTGAATACTATAAAATGGTAACTTTAGAAAAAAACAACCCCAAATTTTGTATTTTTTAACATTTATTATTGAGATACAGAGAGAGACAGAGTGTGAGCAGGGGAGGGGCAGAGAGACAGGGAGATACAGAATCTGAAGCAGGCTCCAGGCTCCAAGCTGTCAGCACAGAGCCTCACACAGGGCTCGAACTCACAAACCGCAAGATCACGACGACCTGACCCAAAGTCGGATAGTTAACCAACTGAGCCACCAGGCACCCTGTAAATTTTGTATTATTATTTAAGCATTTGTATTACTTGAAGTTGTCTGGAAATGCATAGAGTAACTTGTCCTCTTGTGAATTATTTAGGAGATCATTCTCAAACTCAGGAATTGACTACTCAGTCTTTTCATTGCCATCTTCATTTCCTTGTTCCTCAATGTGTAGATAATGGGATTCAGAATGGGTGTGATCATAAAGTCCAAAATGGCAAGAAACTTATCCACTGGCACTGTGGGAAATGGCCACACGTAAACAAAGATGCACGGTCCAAAGAACAAAACCACCACAGTGATGTGAGCTGACAGAGTAGAAAAAGCTTTAGACAAACCACCTGAGGAACGTTTCCATACAGTGACCAGGATGAAGATATAGGAGATGAGCAATAAGAAGAAGGTGCCCATGGAAATGAACCCACTGTTGGCAGTAACCATGAATTCCATTCTGTAGGTGTCTGTGCAGGCAACTTTGATAAACCAAGGAAGGTCACAGTAAAAGCTATCTATCTCATTAGGACCACAAAAAGGCAAATGGATGACAAAAGCTACCTGGATCACTGCATGAATGAGGCCAATAACCCAAGCACCGGACAGAAGCAAAATGCACATCTGTGGGCTCATGATAGTCAGGTAGTGGAGGGGCTTGCATATGGCCACATATCTGTCCAAGGCCATGGCGATGAGCAGGACCATCTCGGATCCACCCAGGACATGAAGGGCAAATATTTGGATGACACAGCCCTGAAAGGATATGGTTTTGTGCCCAGAACATAGGTTATGAATCATTTTAGGAACTGTTAAGGTAGAAAGGCACAAATCAATAAATGAGAGACTGGCTAAAAGGAAGTACATGGGGGAATGTAAGAATGGGTCAAAGATCACTGCAAACATAACCAAAAGGTTTCCCAGAACAATTGTTACATAAAACACTGCAGAGAAAGCAAGGAGAAAATGCTGCACTGGTCTATAGGTAGAAAGTCCCAGCAACACAAATTCAGACACTGGAGAGTAATTTGACTTATTCATTGACCTTGTGTTACCTGAAAGGAACAAATAAAAATAATTACAAAAGGATGCACCAAAGCTATTGAAAGAAACAGATGTCATTGGGTTTCAAATTCTGACATTACAGAAAAAATATCACTCTTGGTCACAAAAGTCCTTTGAAAAAAAGTCATACAATAATTTATTGATTTAACAAATGTTCATTGAGCCATGATACCACATAGGTACCATGAAGACCTATGTACCTGGCACTGTGCCACATTCTGGGATATAATATATACCCTGTCATAATGTAGTTTGTAGTCTAGTTGTGAAGCTAGGCATTAAATAACTAACCATATAAGTGGATGATTATAATGGTGATAAGTTATTTGAAGAAAAGAACAAAGGGCTATGAGAATTATAAGAGCTCATAGCAGTGCCATCTGCTATGACCTGGAAGAAGACATTTGTGTTAAAATCTAAATGAGGAATAGGAGTTAAATAAGTGAGGAAGATAGGAAGAGTGATCTACCCAGAGGAAAGATATGGGAAATACTCATTTAGGATGAAGAAACAGAACAATTTGGAATAAACGAACAAATAAATAAATAAGAGTCTGATCAAGGTAGAGTCCTCTACTCTGTGTAAAGAATTTGGTCAGTATCTTAAAAGTGACAGAAAGCCACTAGGTAGAGCAGTGAAATAATAATATTAGTACTTTGAAGAGTTTACAGTAGCTGCAAAGTAAAGAATGTAACACAGTAATCCCAAAGCAAGAGAGAGATCTATTAAGAGTCTATCAAAGGACCATTTCAAATCAGTATAGAAAGGGTAAATTTATCAATAAATGGTGTTGACACAACTTACCAAACTTGGCAAAAGAAAATTAAATTCCTTACCTTACAACAGTAAATAAAATGCATCTTAATGGATATTTAAATGGCAAAAGAAACAGGAAATAGAAAAAATATAGGCTTACTTTTAGGCAATTCTTTGTGTGAGAAAAGTCTTTCTAAACATATCCCCCCATGTGCAACTCATGCAGAAAAAAAAGGACACCTACAGATTCAAAAATTTTAATCTTCTATATAAACGTTTTATGAAAAAAAAACAAATGTGGGAAATACTTGTTAAATATAATGATAAACCAAATTTTAAGTGAACAAACACATAAAAACTTGGACAGAATAATAAATATAAATAGTCATCACATGAAGAATAGTCATACTCACTAGCAATCAAAGAAATGTAAATAAAACAATATGGAGTTGCTATTATGTTTGAATAACTGAATAATATATCATCAGTGAAGCTATGATGAAACAATCTCTATTATTCCCATTACAAATTCATATAACATCTCCAGAATACAATTTCAAACTACAATTTCAATCAAATATCTTTGAATTGCCTTATGACTAAGATTCCCTATACAGGAAATTTTGTTTAAGGTAATAAGAACAGATGAGCCAAAAAATGTACCTATTGGGCAAATGTCATACAATTATTGAAAAAAGGAAAAAAAAATGAAAATAGCCTAAATTCAAATGAGGAATTAAATTATGAATAGTATACCCAAATGGGAAAGGCATTCAACCTTAAATGTACAAAAATATGAAAATGTTAATAATAAACCTTTATTTTAAAAGAACAGTTTACAAAAGGAAATGTATAGAAAACATTTTTAATTATGCCTAGAAAAATAGAAATAAAAAAACAACAGATTGTTGAGCTCCGTGTGTGTGTGTGTATGTGTGTGTGTGTGTGTGTGTATATATATATATATATATATATATATATATATATAAGTTTGAACCATATAAAATTGGTATTTTGATAGATCAAAAAATACTAAAATATCACTTTCACAGGAATCCAACTATTATATTAATTTTTTCCCTTATAAGATTTTCTAAACTACTTTCCCTTTTAACAACCAAACATATTGATGCTTATTCCACATGTGAATTGATTTCCACAGGTTCCCCACCCACCTGCACTGCTACCACCAAGCTTTCTTCCAGGCCCCACATCACTGACAACCATTCTTTCTCTTGTCATGACTTCTTCCTATGCCACTTCACATTATGCTCAGGGTATAGCCTGGCACAGCCCTGCACTGTGTATGCAGATGGGATCACCATGGACACTATATAGCTAAGAATAGTCTTGAGAGTTGCCAGGTCAGGCAGAAATGGGCATCCTGAGGGTCATGGCATGGGATGGGTATTGGAGCCAAGAGGAAATACTATTGCGGTGATGCTAGGGCCTTCCTACAAGGGCTCTTTATGGAGAACATGGCCAATAAC
Source organism: Lynx canadensis (assembly GCF_007474595.2). NCBI lineage: Eukaryota > Metazoa > Chordata > Mammalia > Carnivora > Felidae > Lynx > Lynx canadensis. Next base: position 70,134,240 of record NC_044308.2, on the reverse strand, counting down.
TAAGAAAAATAGAGCAGAAATAAACAGAGATGTGGAACAATCACAGAAGTAAATGGCAATGGATGTGACATACAAGGACTGCCAGGCATTTTTATATGTTGACCATGTAGGGGCACCTAGGTGGCTCAGTCAGTTAAGCATCCAACTCTTGATTTTGGCTCAGGTCAAAATCTCATGGCTTATGTGACTGAGTCCTGTGTCAGGCTCTGTGCAGAGGCAGCATGGAGCCTGCTTGGGATTCTCTCTCTCCCTCTCTCTGCCTTTCCTCACATATGCTTTCTCTCTCTCTCAAAATAAATAAAATAAACTTAAAAAAAAAAAAACCACAGTGGTATAGATCTACCAGAGGTGAAAAATTTTGCATAATAGAATCAATAGTATCTTTGTGTGTATATGCACATAAACAAATGCCTAACTTTTTAGAATTATTAATATAGTAAAATGTGATTGACTAGACATGACTTTAACTTTCTAAAATCCTTATTTCTGCCATTTAGATGCCTTTTACAAAGAATTGGCATTTGATTAAAAAAAACATTGATTTTTGAAAATATAAAAGTGAAGGTTAGATCAGGGGAGTTCTGAGAAGATGGAGTAGATCCTGAGCTCTCCTTGTCCCATGTACACACCAAGATAACAGCCACATTAATACAACTAATGGAAAATAATCCAAAGATTGGCAGAACGGACTTACCACAGTTAATCATAGAAAGGAGGTCATATGGAAAAGAGTATGAGGGGCAGAAACATGGTCTGGAATCAAACTCCTGGGAGACTCACCACAAACAGAAGACACCACACACAGAGAGATGTAGGAGGATCAGACTCCTTGCCAGAGACACTAGGCATGCGGGACCTGCCCTGAGATGATGACTCCCTATAACAGTTGGCTGTGAAAACCAGTGGAGCTCACCTTCTCCAGTTTTTACAATCAATGGGGTTTAACTCCAGGTATATTAAAAATCAGATGGTTTAGCTCTGGGAGAGCATGAGGGCTGTAGGAAACTGAGTGCCTGCCCTGAAAGAGCCAGCATATAACAAAAATCTGCAGAGAAGCAGCAGTTTGAAAAGTGGCCCTGGAATATACTGAAGGAGATTTATCTACTCATCTCAAAACACTAGGGCACACATAACACACATAGGAGACACCCATGAAGCACAGGGTCTGGTGAATAGGGGGCATTACGTTATAAGGCACCCCAATATCTCTTCTTCATAAAGCAACTACTTTCGAGACCAGGTGATGTAGCTGACTTTTTTAATACATAGAAATAATTCCATTTCCGGGTATTTACCCAAAGAAAATGAAAACATTAATTTGTAAACATGAATGCACCCTTATATTTATTGCAGCATTATTTATAATAGCCAAGATCTGGAAAGCAACCCAAGTGTCCATCAAAGGTAGATAATAATGATGTGGTGTATATATATTTACAATGGGATATTAATCATAAAAAAAGAATGAGGCCTTGCCATTTGCAACAACATGGATGGACCTAGAGGGTATTGTGCTATGTGAAACAAGTCAGTCAGAGAAAAATAAATACCATATGATTTCACTCATATGTGGAATTTAAGAAACAAAACAAACAACAGAAGAAGAAATGGAAAAATAGACTCAAATACAGAGAACAGACTGGTTGCCAGAGGAAAGTGGTGTGGGGTGGGGTGGGGGGAAGGTAAAAGAGGCGATGGGGATTAAGGAGACACTTAACTTGATGAACAGTGAGCCATATACAGAATTGTCGGGTCACTATATTGTACACCTGAAACTAGTATAACAGTAGGTTAAAATTTTAAAATTTTAGAATAAAAAAGTACAAAACTGAAAATTCAAGATGCACAGCATGTTAAAAGGAAACATAGAACACAAACCGTGAAAAAAATGGCATGAAACTTCACTAGTAAGTGATCAACTCTTTTCTCATCAACAATCAAAACTATCAATATAGCAAAAATTCTCAGCAAGGGGTCCATCTTGAGGTGCAACCTTTATATACTTATATTTTTAATACTATCTTTTGCTGGAGATATGTATATGAGAAAGAGAGAGAGAGAATGGATACATTTCTTTTTTTTTTTTTTTTTTCAACGTTTATTTATTTTTGGGACAGAGAGAGACAGAGCATGAACGGGGGAGGGGCAGAGAGAGAGGGAGACACAGAATCGGAAACAGGCTCCAGGCTCCGAGCCATCAGCCCAGAGCCTGACGCGGGGCTCGAACCCACGGACCGCGAGATCGTGACCTGGCTGAAGTCGGACGCTTAACCGACTGCGCCACCCAGGCGCCCCTACATTTCTTGATTAAGTATGGAGATGATTTTAAAAAGAGAGGAAAAGGGAGCGAACTTACAAGGATAGAAGAAGAAGAGAAAAGAGAAATAGAAGTAAGCAATTGAGAGAGTAAGAGAAAAGAAAGAAGATGGCTTCTGGGAGAGTCCTCTGATTGGTTATAGTCCTGCTTAAACTCCTTTAGTGACTTCTATTCCTTCACTTGGACTCCTTCATATGAGGCCATGTATCCTCTGTCTATTCCCAGACTCACATCTTTTTTTTTTTTTAATTTTTTTTTTAACATTTATTTATTTTTGAGACAGAGACAGAGCATGAACGGGGGAGGGTCAGAGAGAGAGGGAGACACAGAATCGGAAACAGGCTCCAGGCTCCAAGCTGTCAGCACAGAGCCTGACGCGGGGCTCGGACTCACGGACCGCGAGATCGTGACCTGAGCCGAAGTCGGCCGCTCAACCAACTGAGCCACCCAGGCGCCCCCAGACTCACATCTTGATTCTCCCCTATTCCCACAAAATACTCTCCAATTTTCTTGAACTACTTGAATAATCCTGTGTTTGTTAACGTTTGTTTGCTTGCTTGCTTGCCTGTTATGGCTGAACTGCTATGTGCATCGTGTACTTCTGCTGACTGCTTCTCATACGTGAGTACAATTCATACAACGCCTCCAGAGGACAGTTTCCTCTTCCAGCTGCAACTGACCTTATTCCTTTATGTTCTCAGGCCATGCTGTGCAAGCATAATGTTTATGATACTACTTTGGCTATACTGTATGTCACTCCTACCACATCTATGAGTTCCCTAAAGAGACACAGTATGTTAGTAACAAATTCTGGTCCATTAACAAGTGTTCAGTAAATGTTTGTGTGCATAGATGAATGGATGGATGACCTGATAATAGTTTCTTATTATATATTACTTATATATTTTTGATCCTGTCCATAATACGGCTAATCACATCGACAAACCCCATAACCTGCCTGCCACTGTATCACAAGCCAAGAAAATGAATCCAACAAGTTAGGGGAGGGTCTTTCAAAGGCTAATGTGAATCCAGAATTGACTTTTGAAGCACACATGTATGTCTTATTTTAATTTTAACAAAAAGAATTGACAGGAGAGAGTCCAGCTAACACCATTTCCCACAGAATAACATGAGTCATAATTTAGAAAAGCTAAAGAGACCTAACAAGGGTGCCATCCTGTTGAAACCTGCCATCCTACAGAGGCTGCCCTCAGGGTCCACTGTCTAACTCCATGTCTTTGAGAATTTAGGATGCACAGGCAGCAAGACTGGGTCCTGAACACTGTTGTTGATTGAGATTCCCTCCATGAAACATTAAGTTTCAGATTTCTCCATTAACAGCTTTAATTCCTGTCTTTCCATTCATCTCTGAATCCTGTCAGTTCAGGGCATTCCCCAACCTGACATCTTAAAGCACTCCTCACTGTAGCTCAGAGCTAGTTTCTTGCTTCTAATGAATCTTTTGATTGCTATTAAATGAAGCAAGAGCTAGAAACGGCAGTGGCAGATGAAGCTATGAGTGTTGTTGGCAATGTACAAACAATGACCTGGTGATGTTCCTCAGTCATCATCAACATAAATACTTTCCTTCCTTTTTTAAACTATCTCTAGCCTGAAATGTGGATTTATCTTGCATGTCCTTCTATTGACATCTACAGTTATCTCAGTGCACACTTCTGTCAATTCTTTAGATCATTGGCTATTTCGTCATGTGAAAATTTCCTCTCCCCAATAAAAAAAATAGTCAAAAAGTAAATAGAAAATTACCACTATCTAGCTGTTATACTATTCCTCCCTTTTTTTTCCTACTCATCTTGATTAGTTCAATGATCAAAATGTTTATGAGAGTATATGCAAACTTTTGTCTTCTAATTCCTCGAGTGAGTCTTCCCTTTATTACTTCTTCATCTTTTTAATACAGGTTAGAAATAAATGAAACACTTATGACATTTTTCAATTCTTCACCCTAATTTCTTTAGATTCCTAAGGAATTCCAAATTTCTAAAACTAACTTTGACATGCTTATACTGATACTCATGAAATCTGACCAAATGGGAAGGAGCGTGGGAGGATGGGTGAAATAGGTGATGGGGATTGAGCAGTGCACTTATGATGGGCACTGGGTGTTGTATAAAGTGTTGAATCACTATATTGTACACCTGAAACTAATATCACACTGTATGTTAACTAACTGGAATATAAATAAAAACTTAAAAAAAAAGAAATTGTTTCTTGGAAAATTATTTTTTCAATGTTGGTTTACTATATTATTCTATATCCTCCCCTCACTTCTGGAAACTTTGAAGTCATTATAGAATATATTCTTAGGGAATTTTATCTGGTGACAGTATTTGTATGTTTATAGAAGTCTTTGTAAAGATATTTCCTTTGAATACATTCCCTATCACTGAGAAGTCTATGAGCTATGCAATAATCTCCAAATATCTCGTTCATGCCCTTGAAGAAGTTACAAGTATGAAATAAATATTTTTGTAATGTCTGTCCAGTGCAAAACATATCAAACCTTGAAAATCACATAGTAAATTTGTATATTGAATTTATATTTTTGACAGGAGGAAACAAAGCTTCTGTGCATTCCCCCATTAATTTTGTGGGAAGGAATAAAGTATAATATTACAAAGGAACACAGTGTGATTCTGGCTGTGGGAAGGCAGAATCACCGAAAGCCTCTCTCATTTCTGTTTTCTCTGCATCCTCCTAACTGAATCTTCTCACTGGCCAGGGACTTGTGTCTTCTAAGATTCTGTGACCTACCAGACAAGTTATGATGCCTTCTACAAACCAATCCTCCTGTGAAAGTGTAGATATGCTCCTAATTATTTTGAATCCAATGATTTGTAAACTTCAAATGGCTTTCTCTACACTTGAATTTTCTAAGGTACTGAACTATAACTAATTCATCCAAAAAGTATAGTCTTCTCAAGTGAGACTCACACACATAACACATTTTCATTTCCAGAGGTGTGTTTGCTAAACATGACATGGCCAATAAAACATTACCCATCTTCATTCTTTCCCCACTCCTACCGACGCATGCTCATCACAAGCATGAAACCTGGAATACCTCTCTGGTGACACTTAGATTTCCCTATAGCTTCAAGGATAACATCAAGCCTGGAGTAGAAAATTCAGTTCTGTGTAAAGTAAGTTTGAATAGATAGAAACAATCAGAATTTACCTGTCCCAAAAGTATGTCTATTCTTAGTGAGTTTTCAAAAACCTTCAAGGCACAGTCCAAAGCACTGTACCTAATAATCACTGTCCAAGTCATTCTAGGCCCCCCTGGAATAGGCTATGATCGAGGCACAAAAATATCTTCCTATAAATCAGGGTATAATCCAGACATATAGAACAACGTATGCAGCCTGAAACAAAAGTTTTCATTTCCCCCTGCTAAAAGTTAGCACCCAGGAGGTATTCAATAAATGTTTGTTGAATTGAAAAAGAGAGAGAAAATCCTTATGATTCAGGAATTTCAGCAGACTACCAACTTTAATTTTATTTTACTCACCTGACCCCCCCCAAAAAAAATGAAGATAAGAAAAGGATATTAGAAAGCAATATCTTCAGATACGCCTGTGTCATTTTTAAAATCTTTCCACTGTGATGTCCTGTGGTTATTATTGCGATGTCACTAGACTAAGTTAGAGCTTCTCTAGCAGGAACATCAGCTCTCAATGACAAAACTATACTTTGGTGACCTAATAGTCCTCAGTCCATTCATCTCGGGAATTCTGCCCTAGAATCCCCATGGTCTGAAGAAAGGTGGAATATAGAAGTTTGGTACAGAGTAAAATTAAGTTAAAGGAAAACAAACATTTGTGCAACCAAACACACCTGGGGAACCCTTTAAAGGAGAATCAACATTTCCAGGCAGTAGAATGTTACAAGACACCTGTGAAACTTAGTGAACAGGAAATAGCTATTAACACATTCAATAAGCACACTTCAAAATTTATTGTGAAGCATATTCATAATGCAAAGGTTTAAGTGAGAAAGTCTGCACATGCATTCCCATTTTAATGAAGTTAAGTTTCAGGCAAAATAAGTTGACCAAGGTTACCCTGCTGATTTTGTGTAACTGATACTCAAATCAGAGATCGAGGAATTAACCACTACACTGTACCGTTTCCCTTTCATGTCATTGTTATAGCATATCAACAGGGGTTCATAGGTTTAGGTAGCTTTTGAATTTTGTAATCAATATGACAAATATCTCATCACATATTCTTTTGACATCATAAATTAAAAATAAGAATTTAGAGCACATCATTCACTTAAGGCTGGTAGCAGAGAACTCACATAACTCTGGGATTCTGCCCTAACATCAGCCACACTAAATGCCTGGAATGTTGTTCAGAAAAGAAATCTAAACAAATATAAAATTCAGTCTCACACATCTTAATCATGGGAATTTAAAGTTAGTATAAGAATTCATTTTAAACGCACGATTTCAGCTGAAATAGATACGTAAATTTAATTGTTGTCAATGAAATTGCTATTAATCCTTTTCTGTTTGTTAAATATTACACCAAGTTCTTCATAAAGCCTAACCTGGGGGAGCGTAAAAATAGATGAAAAATTTTGTGCATTAATTGTTTAAACATCTCACAGGCACAGACAGGACATAAAGTCGAATATGATTTTTACAATCACACTTATCCAAAGTAAATGACTAGATGAGTAATTAATAGAAGCTAGTCCCTGAAGAATTACTGAAATCCATTTACAATTTTTAATTAAATAATTAATTAATTACTTTGTGATGAATGAAAGAACTGAGTGTACATATATCTGCTTCCATGAGATTATTATTATTATGGTTAGGAAGTGAGATTTCTGCCACCGGAAGAATTCCAGCATCAATGAATAATCATCTGACAGAATTGCCATAGGGTAAAATTATACCAGATAATTTCTAAAGCCTTCTCATACAGAAGGATTTATGAGTCCTTAATATAACTTCTCCTTTTAAAGTCTAATTAGGAATATACATTTGAGGGGCGCCTGGGTGGCGCAGTCGGTTAAGCGTCCGACTTCAGCCAGGTCACGATCTCGCGGTCCGTGAGTTCGAGCCCCGCGTCGGGCTCTGGGCTGATGGCTCAGAGCCTGGAGCCTGCTTCCGATTCTGTGTCTCCCTCTCTCTCTGCCCCTCCCCCGTTCATGCTCTGTCTCTCTCTGTCCCAAAAATAAATAAACGTTGAAAAAAAAAAAAAAAGAATATACATTTGATAGTAAAACAGTGGTTGGAAGGTAAAATAGTTTACTCATTCATTATTGCTGAGCTGGGAAAATACATTTCAATAATCACTGATTTAAATATTACTTTATCAGATTAACTAACTGGCAGTCATAATCCATTCATTCGATACGACAACAAACAAAGGAAAAGTAGAAAACCTAGTCAATAAACCAATTATTTGATGTCCATGATATTAAACAGATGTTTTGACTAAATGAAGTAGTTGGTGTTGGATTGTGAAAACAGCCCTACACCACGCTCCATGCTCGCCTATGCTTTTTAGAGTGAGAAATATCAAAGGAATGATTACAACTAAACATGACCAATGTGGGAGTGGGGCAACATGGGTGCAGCCTTTTAGTCACTGATGTTTATTGACTATCTTCTGCTTGTTCATAAGAACAAAATGTTATTGCATGTGTACATCTCATACTGAGTGTAGAATACTCTCCATGGAGGCCAAACCTGTGCTTTCATGATTCAAGGTCTTCACAATTGTGCTTACTCAAAATTCTATTGCCTATTGAACTGAAAAGATGCCTGAAATGTCTATTGTAAAAATGGCTTCCTTACATTATGTCCAGAATCCATATTAAAAAGCAAATATGTTGGGGCGCCTGGGTGGCGCAGTCGGTTAAGCGTCTGACTTCAGCCAGGTCATGATCTCGCGGTCCGTGAGTTCGAGCCCCGCGTCAGGCTCTGGGCTGATGGCTCAGAGCCTGGAGCCTGTTTCCGATTCTGTGTCTCCCTCTCTCTCTGCCCCTCCCCCGTTCATGCCCTGTCTCTCTCTGTCCCAAAAAAAATAAATAAACGTTGAAAAAAAAATTAAAAAAAAAAAAGCAAATATGTTACTTTAAAATATTTATATATATATGTCCAGTTTATTCAATATTAATGCAAATATGGTAAAAAAATTTTTTCAAAAAGTATGAGAGTGTTAAATTCCCCTCACCTTCCCCAGTTCCCAGAAGTAATCACTGTTAAATATGTTCTTATGCATCTCTTGAAAAGTTTTCTATTCATATACATTATATCCCATTTTTACATACAAGAGGAATCACACTATATATTTTGTGGTATTATTTTAAGAATTTTTCTAAGAGCTAAGCCTTTTATATTGGGAAACCAGGGAAGTAAGATATTAATCTCTAAAATTCCTACAAAACATGACATGAAATACTGCATGTTTGTTGGACCTCCAAATCAAGTGGGAACTGTGGTATGGATATAAATAATTTTTCATGTAAAGGCTACAGAGGAAAGATTAAAGCCCAAGTAAACAGCATTCTAAGTAGCCATGTAGTAATAGTGGTAGAAGGCATGAGAAAAATATTGCTAATAATCCAGCTATAAACTTGGAAAGGCAGCAGTATGAATTATCAAAGACAGAAATACAGCTATACTGTATCTATCTTTTCATAAGACTTTCACTCTAGTCCCCGGTATCAAAGAAGCACACTGTTTGCCTTGGATTAGTAGTCTTCCAAGACTTCAAGACTACACTGTATGTTAGCTAACTTGACAATAAATACATACATACATACATACATACATACACACATACATACATACATAAATATTAAAAAAATAAAAAATAAAAAATAGAAATGTCTTGACTTTGGGGGCACCTGGGTAGTTCAGTAGGTTAAGCATCTGACTCTTGATTTCGGCTCAGGTCATGATGTCACAGTCTGTGAGTTCAAGCCCCACATCAGGCTCTGTGCTAACAGTGTGGAGCATGCTTGTGATTCTATCTTCTCCTCACCTGCTCAATCTCTTTCTCTTTCAAAATGAATAAATAAACTTTTAAAAATAATAATAAATGAATTAATTAAATAAAATAAAAATATACTATAGAAATGTCTTGACTTTGGAGAGAAGTTGTGCTTATTTTAGAATTTGTTTGCTTATGTTTTTTCCTAGTATAACTGATCTGCTTAATATTCTTTGTAAACAATTTCTAGAGTTCATTTTGAGAATAAACATTACCTTGAAATTGATCGATTTAATTTTTGTATTTCAAGTTCATTTTTTAAAAATAAATATAAAATTCTTTTTATATTTTTTCTGTGCCTGTGATTTTTTTTATCCTCAATTAAAATACTATGAAATTATTTTCATTATTTAAAACCATTATCTAATATTTCAATTACAATATTTTCTTCAAATAAATTATTTTGGCTTTGTTCATTGATCCTACTGTGAACATCCATTAATATTTACTTTTCAATATATTATACCCTGCCATGTTAGTTGGGTTTACTATATTAGCCATCACTTACATTCAAAAGTTGAAAAACAATTACAATATTTTATTCATTCTTATTTGATTGTGTTAAAAGTTGAAGAGCTATAAAATTTTCTCTGAGCAAGATTTTACCCACAATCTAAAGGTTCTAATGACTACTGTTATCATTATTATTATTATTATTACTCTACAGATTAAAAATTTTAGTTGCATTTTACTTGATTAAAAGTTGTAAAAATATATATTGGTTTTGTTATTGATTGAATTTCATCTCCTCTTACCATATAAATTATACTTTAAAAAATCTTTAGTAGTTGCCCTAGACTTAAAATACATTTTTGCCTAACCTAAATGCACTTTCAAATAACACTATACTGCTTCACATGTACTTGCAGTTACCTTATAACACAATACCTTCCTTTGTTCCTTTGTGTTAATGAAAAACATATATTCTAACATTTATTCCTTCTCCAGTGCCCTTCATTTCTTTATGTAAATCCAAGTTTCTGGCCTATGTCATTTTCTAGCTTCCTGAAGAATTTTTTTAAACATTTATTGCACGATAGGTTTTCTGATAATGGAATCCTCCAATTTTTGTCTGCGAAACTTGTTATTTCTCCTTCACTTTTGAAGGAAAATTTCACTAGACATAGAAGCCTATGTTGATGTTTGTTTGTTTTTTTTCTCTTAATTCATTACATATTTCATTCCACTTTTTTTGCTTGCATGGCTCTAATAAGGAGCTCACTGTAACGTCTTACCCTGTTCCTCTACAGGTAAGATGTCCTTTCCACCTTTGGTTTCTTCTAGATTTTTCTGTTTGTCTCTTCATTTCTGCTGTTTGTATTGGATATGCTTATATGTGAGGATTTTGTTTTGCTTTGTATTTATCATTTTTGATCTTCTCTTGGCTCCCTCGATCTACAGTTCTCATTTTTTGACTGTTCTCACTCATTGTTACTTCAAATATTTTTTCTGCTCTGTTTTTTTCTTTTTCTCCTTCTCTCCCTGGTAACCCACCAAAACATACAATAAGCCTCTTTTTATTGTCTCACAATTTTTGGCTATTCTCTTCTCCTTTCTTTCTCTTTCTCTTTCTTTTTGCATTTTAATTTGGGCATCATCAACCTTATCATTTCCTTCCTTGGCTCTATGGAGGCCAAAACTCTCTAGTGCATTTGTTTTATCCTCATCTCTTGACTTTGGGCTTCCCTAAGTATTCCTCCTTGAAAAGAGTCTGTGACATGCAATTCTGTCTCTTGTAATCTCTTGTTATCATACTGCAACCCTGATCATATTGTGGTACATTGTGGAGGAAGGAGAACTTCTATAATCTTCTGAGATTAGATTTCCATGCTTTAGTGGGTCTGTGTTTTAGGGTTGTATCTCCAGTGATGTAGCTTGTTTAATTCTTCTGCCTCTTACTTCCTTTCCTCAATGCAACATTTTTAATGTATTTTCTTGAAGCCCTTACCCCTTTGACTATGTTGGTGGATCCAGGAAGACTTAAAAGAAAAAAAACAAAGTCAGCCTGGGAAAAATTTCCTTACCCAGCTGGGAAGGATTTTAAAATTGTATTCTGACAAGGTCATTTCATCTGTCCCTTGTTGTAGGAAAGGCTCTTAGTTCACAATGTTTACTTTGCTCTTCCCCAGCCATAACCATGAGGAAAAGATCCTTCTCAAATGTTTACAGTGATAACCTGGAAGGGTTCTTGGATGTAAAGGCCCCAAAAATGTGCCACCCAAAAAGTTCTCACACTAGTCCACACTCAAGCCTACAACAAATCACCAAATTTATCAATCAAGTGTCCCTACAACATCATAGTTCCAGCGGATTCCTCTCCAGTTAGGTAGACTTCATTTGAGTCTTTCTGAATATGCTTCTCTTTCCAGATTCCAAAGTGGCAGTTTGCCTTATGACCTCAGTTATCTTACAGGTACAAAAAAGTTAATGATTTTCATCATCCAGCTTTCCCTTGTTGTAAAAATTCAAGTGACAACTTGCAAGCTCTTTACCTGTCAGAGGGAAACCAGAAGTCTCCTATGCTTTGTTTCTGTTGTACTTTTAAAACATGTCTGATGACTGATTACAAGATAACTACTTCCTTTTGCTTTCTGAGCTTGTAGTTCTTAATAAGTCTCAAATTGGCTCACTTCTGATTGCTATTCATCCTTGAATGTGCCCATCATATGTAAGCCAAAGAGTATTAGAAATGATGGACAGGGCAGAGTTGGAAAAGCAGGAAGCTAAGGAAATCATAAGTACACAGCTATATATTTTCCAAAAATGAAAACAGTCAAGCAAACAGCCAGGAAAAGATATAGAACAACAAGAGCTCTCCAGAAGTACTTTATTGTATTACAAAGGCTTTTATTTTTTCAAGTTTCATGGTAAGCATATAATTCCTCAAACTCTTCTCTAAACCAGCATCCTTCCCCAGAGGGTACCTCTCATTGGTCTTTCATTTAACAGCTGTAAGGCTTAGAAAAGTCACTTAGCCTCTTTTTTGCCTATTTTCCTCTCTATAAAAGGATCTATATGTTATCATGATTATACAAGATAGTGCCTGGGAAGTGTGTTACAGCATTCAAGCAAGTAAATAAGCATTGAATCTCTATGTATGGATTCTAGACCTCAGGGCACAAAATGGTTCATGGAGCAAATAAATGTTTTGAGATCTAGAAATGAAAGGAATAAAGGAAATTCCAAGAAAGGGGAAATGAAATAGTAAAGAGGAAGGAAAGGGGCAGGGCCCATAAGGGATAAGTTGAAAGAAAGAAAACAGAGATTTAATAAAAATAGACTTTCATGGGCAGCTGGGTGGCTCAGTCAGTTAAGCATCTGATTTCATCTCAGGTCATGATCTCGTGGTTCATCAGTTTGAGCCGCCTTGGGCTCTGTGCTGACAGCTTAGAGCCTGGAGCCTGCTTCGGATTCTGTGTCTCCCTCTCGCTCTGCCCCTTCCCCATTTACTCATGCTCTGTCTCTCTTGGCCTCAAAAATAAATAAAACATAAAAAAAATTAATACTTTCATATATAATTTATTTAAAATCAAAACTGCAAACAAATAGTTAAGAAAAAAATTTACAATGATATATGTTGATATGTACACTTATCCCTATTGATAGGATCAATAATAGAAGTCTGTACCACAAGATTGAAAACGGTAGTGATTACCTCCAAGAAGAGATAAGATTGGGAGAGGACAGATGAAGGGGTCACCAATATTTGCTCCAGATAAATCTATTATTAATAGTTTAAATCTTATTAAGTTATATGGCATTCATATCATTATTTATTTAATAAAGGAGTAAATGGCACCTGGTGGCTTAGTTTGTTAAGCATGTCTCTTGATTTTTGCTCAAGTCATGATATTGCATTCATGAGACTGAGCCTTGTGAGTGCTGACATCATGGAGCCTGCTTGGGATTCTCTCCCTCATTCTCTCTACCCCTCCCCAACTTGCATACCTGCATGCATGCATACAGGTATGCTCTCTCGCTCTCTCTCAAAATAAATAAACTTAAAAAAAAAAAAAATATATATATATATATATATATAAGTGAATTAAGAAACTATCCTTTCATTCTCTTTTCATCATTTAGAGAAACGCCTCTAATATGATTTACACTCAAACTATTAATATACAGGACCCTGCTCAAAGAAGTACTGTGAAGGATGAGACCTAATATTCCCCTGAAATCCAAGGAAACAAAGTTCAATAGTTGCAACATTCCAAAGACGAGCTAACTGTCACCTGTCCATATATGATCTAACTTGTCCATATATGATCTAACTTCTGCTGGGACTGGTATCAACATCTTGCTTCCCTTTATGACATGGTAGATACAGAGCAAAAGAAAGAAAGTTACATCCTCCTAATAAAAAAGAAATATAACATTTGAAACTCCTTTCTTTCATACTTCCACTTGTATTTAAAAGGACTAACTTGAGGGATGCCTGGATGGCTCAGTCAGTTAAGTGTCTGACTTCAGATCAGGTCATGATCTCACAGCTTGTGGGCTCAAGCGTTGACAGCTCAGTGCCTGGAACTTGCTTCAGATTCTATGTCTCCCTCTCTCTCTGCCTCTCCCCCACTCATGCTCTCTCTGTCTCTGTCTCAAAAATAAATAAATATTTTTAAAAAATTTTAATAAAAAAAAGGACAAACTTGAATCTAGCTTTCAAAAGAGTAGATTATTGCATGATGCCCTTAATGCCCAACTTTTCCTCAGGGAAAGGTGGAAGCTAAGGATCCCCCAAGAGCATGATAGGGAAAACCTTTCCAAATACTTGACTCACTTAAAACACAGAGATAGAGATGGAAAGCCTCCAAGCTCAGAGGCTACTCTTTACAGCACATACTTGGCACACTGAGGACACAATCCCTCCAATATTGCTCACGGTACCTGGAATTCATTTCACCTAAAGCAGACTCTGGAGGTAAGCCCTGTCATTAAGCAGTGAAGGAACTGGTTTCAGAGGTGATCAGTGTAGGGTAAGTATATCCCAGATAAGAGATTATTTTTCTTTGAACTTTTACTTTTAATGCGTCCCCCCTATTTTTTTTTAAGTCTATTTGTTTTGAGAGAGGTGAGGGCAGTGAGAAGGAGTGAAAGAGAATTCCAAGCACACTCTGCACTGTCAGAATGAGCCACCCCACCCAGGGGCCCCGGTTCCCCCCTATTTTAAAACTATTTTGCAGATTTTTTATACCTATCTATGGAGCTTAGAGTTCTGAATGTTTTATTTGGTTAAATTCTTACAGGAAAGTTTATGGGTTTTTCTCTCCCAGCTAATCCATGGGACTTCTGAATTCCTAACAGCATTAGACACACTAACAAAAAAGCACTGACTTTCTACAATCTTAGAGGTTCTGGAATGCCCTGGTTGGGGAAGATGTTTTCTTATCCTGATGTTTTCTGGATTTAGCTTATTCCACCATTTGATATACAAAACATATGAACATAGGGGAAGGGAAGGAAAAATAAGATAAAAACAGAAAGGGAGGCAAACCATATCTCTTAAATATAGAGAACAAACTGAGGGTTGCTAGAGGGGAGGTTGGTGGGGGATGGGCTAAATGCGTGATGGGCATTAAGGAGGGCACTTGTTGGTATGAGCACTGGGTATTATATGTAAGAGATGAATCACTGTGTTCTATTCCTGAAACCAATACTACACTGTATGTTAATAATCTTAAATTTAAATAAAGTAAGTAACTAACTAAGTACGTAAGTAAGTAAGTAGTGGTAAATGCAGAAAAATCTTAGTCATTAACATTAACAGTCCTCTTAGTAATTAACATTAATAGGCCTAAGTACTGTCCTATGAAAACAGACAATGAAGTTAAAATGATTTTAAAATAAATATGAACATTGTTTTTGGACTCTTACATATGTTTGTGTCTGGGTTACCTCTTCATAGAATAAAAGGTCTTATTTTATAAAAACCTTTTCTATTTTTATAGTCTTGTCAAAATCAGAAGGCATCTCTAGGAGGGAAGTTACGTTGGTGGTTTGGGAATCAGAAAGACCTCAGTTTATATTCCAGTTCTGTTGACTTTCTAACTTATGACCTTGAAAAAAATCAAGTAAATGGCAATAAGTGCTGTGATTATTGAAATAGATAATGCTTATAAAGTGCGTATTAGCACAGCAACTGGTACTTAATAAGCACTAGGTAGTCAATTTTTTAATCTTCTAGTTTCTAGCCTGAAAAAGGTAAAAAAAAAAAAAAAGACAGATGGAGAAATTAAGAGAGACAAAGCAAAAAAAGAATGAAAGGAAGAAGAAAGAAAGGAAGGAAGGATTAAAAGAAAAAAATTCCATTGAAATCAATATATATAATATAGATAAATAGTTCATGAACAAATGAACTGAGTTTACATATTCTCCCATCGAGGAGAGTCAGGAACTTTCAGAAGTCTGTCATATAAGATAATCTCAAAAAGGAAATTCCTCTTGCCAGTGAGGGGGAAGGGCCAGTGAATATATGGAACATTTATGAGTCATTAATTCTCAGTCAGGCTAATTGGTTTCATTTCTAACGATACAATCTATAACTATTTGTCTAGAGCAATGATGATGAACCCAAAACAGACTGAATCTCTCTGTGTTTCTCAATCCCTTGAAGCTGCTGAGGATGAAAAGAGAGCCTGCGCAGGTACATGGAAATCCCATCTTTAATTCTCCAGCATCTGGTTCCATAAATTACCTCCTCTTTCTATGTTCTCCACTATTTACTTCTCTTTCAGTTGCCATTTCCTTTGTTAACTCACCTGATTTGACTGATTTTCACTCACATTGGTTATTTCCTTCTGGTCTTATTCTCACTATTAAAATTGTATTATAAGATGTATTTCTTCAGAATGCCTTGGTCTTTGTTAAAGTGGTATGTGAAGTACTTTGACCTTTTCATCTACTTTCTCCCTAAATATTAGTATCACAAAATAAAAGGTAACATCTATGTCTTTACTATTCTATTCCTACTATTCAATATGAAAAGCATGCTAGCTTTATCTTTGCCAGAGGAATTAAACCACTGTTCCCATGGTTTCCTGAAAATCATCAAAATTATTTAGCACTTATTATATAGCAAATAAGTGCTTTGCTAGCACTTATTATATACCATAGCATTTCTCATGTTTTCTTGTTTCAACTCATTTAGTCCTCAAAACAATCATAAGAAGTACCGACTCTTAGTGTCTACCTTTAACAGAGGAAGAAATTGACCCATAAGGCAGTCTGGTAACTCACAGAGAAATCACAGCAGGTAAGTGGAGCATCTAGAAACACAAATAGTTTGGCCCCTGTGTTGGTGCTTATGCTGTATATTGGAAATGGCTCCTATATAAGTGTTCTGATTCTCTCAACTGATTTTGATACATTTGATTTTAAATTTTAAAAAATACTACCTGTAAAAGTATAGGAAGTCAAGTTGGGGATAAAGAAACAAGCATAAATTTAGTTAAAATCCCACCACCTATATGGCCACAGATGGTAGCTATACTTGGGGTGAACATAGCATAACCTATAGAGATGTTGAATCTCTACGCTGCACAGCTGAAACTAATGTAACATTGTGTGGTAACTATATTCAAATTAAAGTAGAATTTGGGGGCAAATTCTAAACATCCGTTCATGCAAATGTCATTTGTACTCTCCTCCCCCAGTAAAAATATTTTTTTTCCTCTCTAGTTTTCTGAACTTACTGATATCTTCCCATGCTAGTTAATGTAGATACCTAATAACTCTTTTAAAACTAGATATATCCAGGGGCGCCTGGGTGGCGCAGTCGGTTAAGCGTCCGACTTCAGCCAGGTCATGATCTCGCGGTCCCGTGAGTTCGAGCCCCGCGTCGGGCTCTGGGCTGATGGCTCAGAGCCTGGAGCCTGTTTCCGATTCTGTGTCTCCCTCTCTCTCTGCCCCTCCCCCGTTCATGCTCTGTCTCTCTCTGTCCCAAAAATAAATAAACGTTGAAAAAAAAATTTTTAAACTGGATATATCCACATAATCAGTCCCTTATTAACAAACATTTCCTATTATAAGAAATGCTAAAGTAAAATAACATTATGCATTTTGTCTATTTTCTTTCAATTAATTCCAAGACATAGGATTCTGAATTACAGTTAAAATATTTTTTACTCTTATGACTCAACTGCCTTCTGGGATGACTGTACCACTTCACATCTCCCATCAGCTGAGAATGAGAAGCACTGGTTCCCCAAACCTACAGCAGCAACAGGTTTATTCTGTTGAGGAGAAAATTTTAAAAAATGGAATCTGCTTTCTGAATTTGAAGTAAACATAGAAAGACCTCTTCAATCTCCAGTTTTAGATATTAACTCGTACCCATTTTATTAAAACTTTACAATTTTATTTTTACACTTAAGCCTTCTAAGCATCTGGAAGCTACTTTGCTATAAGAAGAATACTTACAAGTTTACTTACAAGATACTTACAAGATACTTACAAGTTTA
Organism: Lynx canadensis; assembly: GCF_007474595.2. Taxonomy (NCBI): domain Eukaryota; kingdom Metazoa; phylum Chordata; class Mammalia; order Carnivora; family Felidae; genus Lynx; species Lynx canadensis. The sequence continues at coordinate 70,116,424 of NC_044308.2, read as the reverse complement.
TGTTTCCAATGTTGAGCTTCATATTTAATAACCATCGAATACTCTAATTTTAGTATATAGCCTTCCATTATCCTATTTAATTGCAATGCCTTATTTATCATATACTAGGTTTCCTAATTTGTACCACATTCTTAACTGGGTTTCGTTATATTTATCTGTTCAACTTCAGTTAAATCAATCATTGTTTAATTAGTATGGGTTTATGATATATCCCAATCTCCTTTACAGAAAGTGTTCTCTTTTCTACCCCCTAGCACCCACTTCATTTCCTTTTCACAATATCTCTGGACTTTGAAATGGACATTTGGATCACTCTGTAATGCTCCACAATATTTCTGCTTGGCTTTTTTTTTTAAAGGTTATTTATTTATTTTGGGAGAGACAGAGCAAGTGAGGGGGAGGATAGAGAGAGAGGGTGAGAGAGTGCTGAGCCTGACGCTGGGCTCAAACTCACGAAACTGTGAGACCATGACCTGAGCTGAAACCTAGAGTCTGATGCTTAACCGACTGAGCCACTCAGGTGCCCCTCCACTTGGCTTTTATTTTATTTTTTTTTCATTTTTTCATTTTTTTAATATGAAATTTCTTGTCAGATTGGTTTCCATACAACACCCAGTACTCATCCCAACAGGTGCCCTCCTCAATGCCCATCACCCACCCTTACCCACCCTCCTCCTCCCCCTCCCTCCCACCCCCCATCAACCCTCAGTCTGTTCTCAGTTTTTAAGAGTCTCTTATGTTTTGGCTCCCTCCCTCTCTAACCTCTTTTTTTTTTCTTCCCCTCCCCCATGGTCTTCTGTTAAGTTTCTCAGGAACCACATAAGAGTGAAAACATGGGAACTGCAATTATTGCTCAGAATAGTTCAGTGAGAATGGCTATTTTTACAACTTTGAATCTTTTTTCTCTATTTACATGGTTTCATTTCCCATTTCAATCTGCATTTCAAATGTTTCAGAAAAGTTCGTTTTTTCAATAGAATGCATATGTTGCACAATTATTTCGCTTATAAAGGAGACCTTTCTAAATTGTTTTATTTTATTAAGTTATTATTTACTATTTATTATTTATTATGTTTATTAAAATAATCCTGACTTATTTTTTTCATTTAATTACAAATTATTGAGATGGACAATTACATGATTTGTGAATAATTATATTTTTGATATCATCCTTTCAAGAACATTACTTGATTTGCTCTTTCTGCTATAGTAAATTATTGAAACATAATTCTGCAAGCTTCCTTATTCATGTTCTTGATTTTAATGTTTCATCTATAATCAGACATTGACTATTGGTTTAAAAATTATATTTAAAATATCATATTAAAATATTTCTTAATCCTTCCTATTTTACTAAGAGTTTTTATCAGGGATCAGCTTTGAAATTTATCCAGTGATTGTTTAGTACATTCATTCCCTATAATCTTTATGGAAATAGCCTCTGAAATCAAGTATTGTTCATCTCTTCTCATGGTCTTTATGTGATATGCTGTGGGATCAAAAATTTTCTCTTGATAGACCCACATAGGAAAACCACGTGATCATTTGATCTGTGGATAGACAGATATGGAAACAGACTGTAGAACAGACTGGACATGGAAAAAATGGAACAGAGAGATCATTCATGAGCCTTTTAAATTGGGAGCCTTTTCAAGATGGGAAAATATGTAGACCAGATGTAAAGGACAAAATGACAATAGAAGTGGAGAAGGAAATGAAATGAGAAATAGTTGAGAATAAAGTTATACAACTGGAGCTAGAAATGAAAGAATAGAGTGCTACCCAGGTATCTACACCAGACACTGGAGAGAATGGTAGTGATATTTATCAAAGCATTGGAGTAAATTAAAATATTGTAATTTCAGTTCTGACATATCTACTTGATGATGGAGATGGAACTTGCATTTGTGTATACCACAGACTGCTTTGGATATATTACTCTGGAGCAAGGGATAAAGCTACAGATTCAGAATTCAACATGTAGGTACTAGTGAAAATAAGTAAACTAGTATTGAATAAAATCTTTACCCCTCAGAGCAATGAGAATCTTTATGAGGGTTTTAAAAAGATACAGGCGGAGGTATGTGATGAAGAATTTGCATTTTTAAGTCCTTCCTATTATCAGACCAAGGTAAACAGGCATAGAAGACTTTCCTGAGAGAATGGTTAAAAGAGGTGTTGTCAACACACTTAAAAATAAAATACTTAACACAGACTCTGAGTCACACCAGAAATTAAGGTGAAGGAGAGTAAAAATGATTGCTGTGTTAGTGAAAGTTATAGAGAGGTCAGAAAGGCAGAGAAATAATTAGGGAAGGGCTGTTATAAAAATGATCTAATTGCATTCAACAAATTAACAGAAAACCTGGTTTATAGTGGATCAAAGAAATTACAGCTTATTTTTCTCACATTATAAGAATAAATCTGAAGGGACATTATTGCAGGCTTTAGTTAAATGATTCAACATGCCTTTGGTTTCTAGGTCCTCTCTGAATTTTTACTGTATTATTTTATTATATGGGCTTTGCAACTTTGTGGTTTCTGCACCTTTAAACATATCATTAGCATTAAATGCAAAAAAAAAAAAAACCCACAAAAACAAAAAACAAAAAACTAAACAAAACAAAAAACCAAGACCATGAAAAGAACCTTCTCTACATGAAGCTTTGTCTTTTCATTTGGAAGGAAAGCTCTTCAGACAATATTAGTTTACCATTGAATAGTTCTGGGTCACATGCCCTATATTAGATTAATTCATGGCCAAGGAAAATGGGTTTACAACAACTGTTTTATAAAAATCACGTATAGATCATGTATAAAAATCATGCTGTCAACTGGAGATAGAGCTAATGTCTTCTATAATCTAGAGATTTAAGCAAACTACCAGAAAAAAATGAAATTTCTGTTGGCAAGAAGTGGGAAGAAGATTGGCTTTAGAAAAGCCAATGAGGGGCACCTGGGTGGCTCAGTGGGTTCAGCATCCGACTTTGGCTCAGGTCATGATCTCACGGTTTGGGAGTCGAGCCCCACATCAGGCTCTGTGCTGACAGCTCAGAGCCTGGAGCCCGCTTCTGATTCTGTGTCTCCCTCTCTCTTTGCCCCTCCCACCCTCAAAAATAATAAATAATAAACATTACTTTAAAAAAAAGAATTAAAAAAAAAGCCAAGGAGCCAAGAGCAAAGGGAGTTACAGAATAAAGGGCATGATAAATATCATCACATCCTGCAGAGAGATCAAGGAAAATGATGCTAAAAATTGATTACTGTATGATGTATTCAGATTCCAGGGGTTCTTCCTATGAACAAGGAATTTTGGAAACTGAATTGTTTTGGCCTACTGGCAAACAAAAAGTGAGGACCGCCAATGAGGAGTTAGGAAGAGAAAGAGAATTAGGAGATACAAGATTCAGAAACTTGATTTTTTAAAAAAGAACTAACTATGTAAATAGGTAAAAGGAAGCAAAAAAGTTGAAGAAAGTTTAATTGATCAATCCTTAGGGAAGATCCATGGTATATGGGAAAGAGCCAACCTTCAAGAGCACAGAGCCATGGTCAGAAGTATGGATCATGTTGTCCTACAGCTCTGGGTAAAAGTCCTGGCTCTGACACTTGATCCCTCTAAGACTCAGTTTCTTCATTAGTAAAATGAGTCTAAAAAAAGTTTTCCAAATTGAATTCTGTGGGGTTTAAATGAGATAATGTACTTGGTACAAAGCTTTGCATGGAGGATACATCAAAAACATGTCATCTATTAATATTATAATTGTTTAATTAACATTTTTTACTTACTAAGCATTCAGTCTTTGTATCTAACATTTTCATTGAATATAGAGGCATGTACCCATGATAATAGTTATGAATCAAAATTATGAATAATCACAATCTGAGCACCTGATTTCCATGGAAAATTACACACACACACAAATTTAAAAACAAAACCAAAACACATATACAAGGTGAAACAAGGTGAAAGGCATTAAACAATTTTGGCCTAAAGATCTCTATTTGACCACTGAAATAAATTCAGTTAAGGAAAATTAGCAAGTTTAGTGTGAGAATATTAATGTGAAGCTGACAGTAGTAGCCGAGATTATTCAGATGGGAGAACACGTAAGTAAGTGATCAGGGAAAGGTCTAGAATTCCTTGAGAGGTAAAATAAAAGGATCTGAAAATGTAATAGAAGGGAATTAACACCATTTACCTCCATCGAAAATATTAATAATTTTCTTCCCTTTTTATGTTATCATTCTCTTGATCACCATAATGTTTTCATATCCTTAATTTTTTTCTTATCCAATTAAAGGATTTCTAATTGGGGATATGTACCCCAAAGAAAAAACTAGCAAGAAATAGGAAATTTACACTTGTACCACTGATTCTGACTTTTAATCATTTTCTATTCTCAGGTGATTTGAAAATCAGCTCTTCTGCCCCAAGTCAATGGATGGATTAAATAATTCTATGGTTTCTGAGTTTGTGTTGCTTGGACTCTCTAGTTCTTGGGAAACTAAAGTTTTTCTTACATTAATATTTTCCTTGATCTATTTAGGAATCATCCTGGGAAATCTCTTCATTGTCTTTTTGGTAATTTTTGATTCTCATTTACATTCTCCTATGTACTTCCTACTGGCCAATCTGTCCTTCATTGACGTGGGGGTTGCCTCTACCACAGTCCCCAAAATGATTAGAGACCTTTTAAATGAACACAAGATAATTTCTTTCCAAAGTTGTATGACACAGATATGCTTCATCCACATCATGGGAGGAGTGGAGATGGTGTTACTCATCGCCATGGCATTTGACAGGTACACAGCAATCTGTAAGCCTCTTCGCTACCTGAACATCATGAACCCTAAAATATGTGTTTCATTTGTAATTGCTGGCTGGGTCATTGGGGTGATCCATGCTATGTCCCAGTTTGCTTTCATTATAAACTTGCCCTTTTGCGGTCCTAATAAAGTAGACAGCTTTTACTGTGACTTTCCCAGGATCATAAAACTTGCATGCACAGATGGAGCCAAGTTTGAGTTTATTATTGCTGCCAACAGTGGCTTCATGAGCATGGGCACCTTCTTCCTGCTAATCCTTTCCTATATCTTTATTTTGGTCACTGTCTGGAAACGTTCTTCAGGAGACTTATCCAAAGCATTTGTCACTCTGTCAGCTCACATCACTGTGGTGGTTCTATTTTTCACTCCATGCATGTTTCTCTATGTATGGCCTTTCCCCACATCGTCAGTTGATAAATACCTGTTCATTGCTGACTTTGCTATCACACCCATCTTAAATCCCATCATATATACGTTAAGAAATAAAGACATAAAGGTAGCCATAAAAAGATTGAGCAAATAAGGACATTATGTCAGACTCTGCTAACTGGTTCTATCATTGGAGCTCTCAACCTATACATCCATCTGTCTTTTATATATTTCTACCTAGGCATCTGACATTTAAAACAGACATAAACTTAATATATTTTCTACCTCACTGATCAAAATTCTACTCCTCTGTAGAGCATTTATTCATTACTTTGGTTAGTATGGGAGATGTGAATCTACTATATAAGGGTATTATTTTATTATTTTAGCAGACAGCAGTGGTATCTACTAAATAATATTTTATGATTGAAACTGTGATTATTTTGACAATAAGTAATATAAGAAAATCCCTTCTGCTTCCCATAAGGTTTGAAAACAAAGTACAACCCAGCTCTGGGGAATGTCAGGAACCATTACATTGAAGGGTTATATATGTAGGAGTAGTAGCTCTACATAGTTACTTAGGTTGGTTTCCCTTAGAAGACCCTAAGACAAAATTGTATTACATGTAGTTTATTTGGAAGCTGATTTTAGGATTCATTAGTAAGGGAACAGGGAAGCGGTACTGAGAAAGGAAAGATGCTTATGTTGCTATAACCAGAGTGCAATCCAACTGTATTCCTCCAGGAGACTGTAGAGATTCTGTGATTTAGAATTGTCCCAATTGAAGGGCAAGGTATTCGAAGTATTTCTTCATTTGTATTAGGTGCATTAACTCCTTGGCCTGTCCAGTCTTTCCCACCGTAAATACTGAACATCTATTTTAAGAAACAAAAGATAAGCAATGAGATAGCCTTTCTGGTGCTGATAGTGAAGAACCGTCTCCAATAAAAGTACACTATGGGCACCTGGGTGACTCAGTTGGTTGAGCGTCTGACTTCGGCTCAGGTCATGATCTCATGGCTCATGAGTTCAAGTCCCACGTGGGGCTCTGTGCTGTCAGCTCGAAGCCTGGAGCCTGCTTCAGATTCTGTGTCTCCTTCTCTCTCTGCCCCTCCCCAACACACTCTGTCTCTCTCTCTCTCACTCTCTTTCTCTCTCAAAAATAAATTAACATTAAAAAAAAAGTAAACTAAAAGCAGCCTCCTAATACTGCTTTGTAACTGAAAGAAGTGCTAATTAAACATTTTCCTCTAACAGAGCCAAACTGGTAACTGAGCACAGAGAATTCTGTGATAGAAAACAGTTCTCTGCTTTCAATGTGCCTCATCAAACCAGCAGTTCAAAGTGGGCCATTCAGAATCCAGGAGCATGGTTTTGCAAGTCATGACCAGCCTATGGGATCAGGTCCCACAACTGGCCATCATCTGCTACCCACAAAAGACTTCCGACTTCCTCAAGAATGGGAAGTGAAATCTTGGTTCCACACAAAAACTGTAGACATTGATGAAAATAAAATTTTTCTCACACCTACAGAAACTTAAACTGAAAGTTTACTTCCAACTCTAGGACTGTTATACAGTAATTAAATTCACTTTGAATTTTTGGCTCCAAATTTCAGAAAAGGCACATTATCAGATGATGCTCTCAATTTAGGGAAACTCAGTAATTAAGACATTCCAAGAAACATAGCATGGATAATCAGTCTATAAGCCTTTCTCTACCCACAACACAGATTTCTAACATTTCCTACTCTAGAAGTTACTTTATATGATAAATACATCTACCTTGGGAGGATAACAGTATCTAATAAAACTTGCCCAAACAAAGTGTATTGTTTGTTTTATCATGTTTTGACTGTATTTAGGCCCTGGTTAGATTTTGGAATCAGCTCTATATCCATGAAGAAAAATACGATCACAGATAATGACGGTTCCAAATGTAATATATCTTATACTCTATAATAAACTCTTCTCTCTTACTTCTCTTCTTCCCTCACATTTAAAACAGTACTTCAAAACCAACCACCATATATACCAAATCAGTTTTGGAAGTTTTAAAAAGTTTCCAGAAATATCAAGGGTTTCTTCTCAGGTAATTCCTGGAACATCTGGACTCTAAAGCAAAGACCTTCCTGTACCAAAAGGGATGCCTTCTGTATAGTCTGAGAGCTTCCTATATATTGAGGGAATATTCTAACTTCATGATTCACAATTCACCTATATTAAGAGATGGCTCTGACAGAATGTCAGTTACCAGAAATTTCCAAACAAAAAATTGGTTGCTAATGGTATTCATTGCTAAAAGTTTATGTCAGGAAGAACCTGAATGAATCATAGGGAAGGAAGCCTCCAAAATGCTATGAAAACAGTTATTTTCCATGGAAATAAAATTAAGCTTTTAGAATGTAACAGAATCAGAATGGCACCTTAGAAGTAGAGGTCACAGGACCTAATATGGTACCCAAATCACGCTGTTTCCCAATTCTGTGACTTCAATTAAAATATGCTGAGATGTAATTTTTCAACATAAAATCCATTTCATTAGGTATGGATAGAGATTAGGTATTACAATGTGAATGCAAGCTCCTAGCATGTTAACTGTAGTCAGGTTCTCTTTTCCTGATCTTTTTTTTTATCTCCACATGTTTACCCCCTCTTTAATGAAAGTTCTATCTTGACTATTTTAAGATAAAAATATAGACTCTAGGAACCTAAAGATAAACTTCTACACCTTAAACATCCTGTGTTTTTAAATTTTATTACCACAGTATTCTTTATCTGGCTATTAACATAAATTAATTTTATAATATCATCACTACCCTGTGATTTTTAAATCAGCACAAAACACTAGTAACACATTTCAAGGAAAGTGATAAGGGGAGAAACCAGGCATGGGCTTTGGTGTAATCTGTAGCAGTCAGGGTCTCTTTCATCTGAAGTGTCCAGAAGTAAGTAGGCTACGCTCTATGAACATGGTCAATAAATCCGTTTGACTTTACTAGAGAAAATGAGATCCTTCCAACTGCCTTTTTGTATGCTGACAAACAAGCACACTAAAATGTAGCTCACAATGCCTTGCTTTACCACATACCCACAGGAAACAGCAGTGATTAAAAAAAAAGCCATAAATGAAAACTTGACAAAGTTATATTAACCAGGGATGGTAGATTCTGTCCCAGCCACCATGGTCATACAATTAACCCAAACTGATGTAATTTCATTATAAAATATATTAAAGCTATTTTCACAATAAAGTTAAATTTTAATTAGGACACAAAAAGCTACAGCTAACATAAAAATAAACTACAACAGTGACTTTAATATTCTGGACTAAACGATACCTAAGACCCAAACTGGGAATGAATACCCCACTATGATTAGCCCCAAGCTGAAATAATTATTACAAAAAAAATGTTCACCAAAATACTACAAGCAAGAGCCTAAAAGTCAAAGGACTTGGCAGGGCTTTCTATCTCTTCAGAAGAGCCTGTTCTACAATTGATAAACCCAATAAGAGTTTGCCAACTCTTGCAAATACAGTCTATATACCACCACCTTCAGCAAACCCTAAAATTATAATAAGCATAAACATTAAAACTTTAGGTCAAGTTGTAGCTTATGGGACAGAAAGAAATGGGCTATGATTTGTATTTCCCTGATGATGAGTGAAGCTGAGCATCATTTCATGTGTCTATTGGCCATCTGGAGGTCTTCTCTGGAAAAATGTCTATTCATGTCCTCTGCCCATTTCTTCACTGGATTATGTTTTTGGGGGGTGGAGTTTGGTGAGTTCTTTATAGACTTTGGATACTAGCCATTTATCCAATATATCATTTGCAAATATCTTTTCCCATTATGTTGGTTGCCTTTTAGTTTTGTTGACTGTCTCCTTTGCAGTGCAGAAGCTTTTTATCTTGATGAGGTCCCAATAGTTCATTTTTGCTTTTAATTCCCTTGCCTTTGGAGATGTGTCGAGCAAAAATTGCTGCAGCTGTGGTCAAAGAGATTGTTGCCTACTTTCTCCTCTACGATTTTGATGGTTTCCTGTCTCACATTCAGGTATTTCATCCATTTTTATTTTTGTATATGGTGTAAGAAAGTGGTCTAGTTTCATTCTTCTGCGTGTTGCTGTCCAGTTCTCCCAGCACCATTTGTTAAAGAGACCATCTTTTTCCCATTGGATACTCTTCCCTGCTTTGTCAAAGATTAGTTGGCCATACATTTGTGGGTCCAATTCTGGGTTCTCTATTCTATTCCATGGGTCTATGTGTTTGTTTTTGTGCTAATACCATCCTGTCTTGATGATTACAGCTTTGTAGTAGAGGCTAAAGTCTGGGATTGTGATGCCTCCCACTTTGGTCTTCTTCAATATTGCTTTGTTGGCAGGAATGCAAACTGGTACAGCCACTCTGGAAAACAGTGTGGAAGTTCTTCAAAAAATTAAAAATAGAACTACCCTATGACTCAACAATAGCACTACTAGGAATTTACCCAAGGGATACAGGAGTGCTGATGCATAGGGGCACATGTACCCCCAAAGTTTATAGCAGCACTTTCATCAATAGCCAAATCATGGAAAGAGCCTAAATGTCCATCAACTGATTAATGGATAAAGATGTGGTTTATATATACAATGGAATACTACTTGGCAATGAGAAAGAATGAAATCATGTCATTTACAGCAACATGGATGGAACTGGAGAATGTTATGCTACATGAAATAAGTCAGTCAGAGAAAGACAGATACCCTATGTTTTCACTCATAGGTGAATCTTGAGAAACTTAACAGTAGAACATGGGGAAAGGGAAGGAGGAAAAAAAAAGTTACAAACAGAGGGAAGGAGGCAAACCATAAGAGACTGTTAAATAGAGAGAACACACTGAGGATTGATGAGGGGTGGGAGAGAGGGGAAAGTGGGTGATGGGCACTGAAGAGGGCACTTGTTGGGTTGAGCAATGAGTGTTGTATGGAAGCCAATTTGACAATAAATTATATTTTAAAAAAAGAGAAAGAAATGGGCTATACCTCTATTCTAAAAACATTAAATTTGGGGCGCCTGGGTGGCGCAGTCGGTTAAGCGTCCGACTTCAGCCAGGTCACGATCTCGCGGTCCGTGAGTTCGAGCCCCGCGTCAGGCTCTGGGCTGATGGCTCAGAGTCTGGAGCCTGTTTCCGATTCTGTGTCTCCCTCTCTCTCTGCCCCTCCCCCGTTCATGCTCTGTCTCTCTCTGTCCCAAAAATAAATAAACGTTGAAAAAAAATTAAAAAAAAATAAATAAAAACATTAAATTTTATACTGAAGTCTTTATAAAATTAAAAACTAAAGGAGAATTGAGTAAAAACTTATGACGAAAGAGCTTAATTAAATAGGTCATGAGGCAAACACATACCACCTTCCTCAAATATCAAAACTTACATATAACTTATTAATAATTATTATATATATAAGAGGAGGTAATAAGGTAAACATCCTGGAAAGTGTGTTTAGACAGATCAAAGTGTACCTTGACTAAAGCACCTGGTTTACACCCAGGAGATTTTATTTAATATGAGCACTTGAACTAAGGCTAGCCCAAAATTACAAAACTCAATAATTATAAATGAATTAAAAAAACACTTATTTAAAATTAAAAATATTTGGGGCACCTGGGAGTCTCAGTTGGTTAAGCATCTCTTGATTTAGGCTCAGGTCATGATCTCACACTTGTGAGATGGAGCCCCGCATCAGGCTCCATGCTGGCCATGGAGCCTGCTAAAGATTCTCTATCTCCCAATTCCTCTGCCCCTCCCCCACTCTCTCTCTCTCCTCAAAAAATAAATAAACATCTAAAAATTAAATTAAATTATGAGTATAGATGAAATTTCTAGTTGGTGCTATAGAAAAGGTACCATAAAATAATGATAAAAGAAATATTAAAAGCACTAAATAGCAAAGTTTACACTTTTATTTTTGCCTAATTATTTATTTAGAACAATTAAAAAGAACTTAACTACCCCGAAACCAGACAAGCTACCCACAAACAATTATAAAGAACAAAGTCACCTATGTAGCCAAAGAGTGAGAAGATTTACAGGTAGAGGTGAAAAGCCTATCACGTCTAGTGATAGCTGGTCATCCAGAACAGAATTTTAGTTCATTTTTAAACTTATCTTAAAAAACAATAATTTCAACATAAATTTAAATACTTTTATAAACAGGTACAGCCTACAGGCACCTGGGTGGCTCAGTTAGTTAAACATCTGACTCCTGATTTCTACTCAAGTCATGATCTCACATTACCAGAGATCAAGCCCCACATCAGGTCTGAGCTGACAATCTAGAGTATGCTTGGGATTCTCTCTCTCCTTCTCCCACTTGCCCCTCCCCTCAAAATAAATACATTCTCATTCTCTCCCTCCCTCAAGATAAATACATAAGCTTCAAAAAATAAATAAAAATAAATTAATTAACTAAAAGGTACAATCTTTAGATATAGGATACAACCTTCCTTGGATAGTAAGAATGAACAACACCTTAGTTGGCCTAGAAGTGGTCACCAATTAAAGTATCCAAGGTCAACAATATATTTATCAAAATTCCAACACTAAGGACCAACTACTAACCTAATACTGGATTAATCTATTAATTAATAGAAGTAATACCATTCACTTGAGTAACATGAGTTATTTCTCCTTGCATAAGCTTATATTAGAATGGACAATCACTGATAGTTAACAAAATAAATTTAACCCAATAATTCATTACTTATTAAATTAATTGTTAATGCAACACAGGTATGCATTTAAGGAAAGATTTTTAAAAGTCAAAGAAACTCAGCAAACACAAACCTCACTTGTTTAGAAAAAACATTACCTCTGGCATTTCTAGTATTAGAGGCACTGCTTGCCCAGTGACATCTATTTAATGGCTACAGTATCCTCACTGTGTAAAGGCAACATAATCATTTGTTCCAGAAAAAAGGAACTCGTATGAGTGACCATATAAGGGTTTATTTACTCTTACTCTTAATCAATGAAAATGACTTTCCTGTGAAAAGGCAAGAATGACATAAGAAAAGAAGACCCTATGGAGCTTTAATTAATCAGTCCAAAAATGAACAAAAAATTTAACCAAATAATAATTAAACTGTAAATGGACTAACAATTTTGTTTGACATGACCTTGGATAAAAAAAATAACCTTCAAGTAATTAAAATCTAGACCAACCAGTCAAATAGTTTATCACTTATTGATCCAAAATACTGATCAACAGAACAACTTACCCTAGGGATAACAGCAATATCTTATTCAAAGCTTCATAAGGTTTATGACCTCAAGGTTGGGTCAGGACACCCTAATGCTGTAACCATTATTAATGGTTGGTTTGTTCAACAATTAAAGTTCTATGTGATCTGAGTTCAGATCTGAGTAATCCAGGTCACTGTCTATCTGTTCTACATTACCCCCAGTAGAAAAAGACAAGAGAAATAAGGACTGCATTACAAAAGTGCCTTCACATTAATAAATGAGATAATATTAATCTAATTAATTTTACCTATCCCCACCAAAGAACATAGCCCAGTAACTGTGTAAAACTTAAACGTGGAGTGCCTGTGTGGCTCAGTCAGTTGAGCATCGAACTCATTTCAGTTCAGGTTATGATGCCACTGTTGGTGAAATTGAGCCTTGCATCAGACTCTGCTCTGATAGTGTGAAGTCTGCTTGGGATTCTCTCTCTCTCTGGCCCTCCCCAACTCGTGCTTTCTCTCTCTCAACATAAATAAATAAATAAACATTAAAAAAAATTTTAATGAAACTTTATTACCAGAGATTTAATTCATCTTCCTAAACCACATTCATAATTAATATTCTGCCTAATTATACCTATGCTCCTTCCTGAAACATTCCTCACACTAATCAAGTGAAAAGTATTAACCTATATACAACTTCATAAAGAACTAAACACCACTGGCCCCCATGACCTACTATAATCTATCACAGATGCTCTGAAGCTATTCATTGAAAAACTCTCACAATCACTAGCACCATAAATATCCATCTTTATTGCTGTACCAATCCTATCCCTAACTTTATCCCTAAGGATATAAGGGATTCTTAAATACAGAGAACAAAGTGTGGGTTGTTGGAGGGGAGGAGGGTGAGGGGAAGGGTTACATACGTCATAGGCATTAAGGAGGGCACTGGTCACGAAGAGCACCGAGTGTTGTATGAAAGTGTTGAATCAGTATGTTGTACAACTGAAACTAATATTACACTGTATGTTAAATAACTGGAATTTAAATAAAAAATTAAAAAATATACATGTATGTGTAACTACAGAGCTGAATACTTAAAAGATTTAATTTTGCTATATGTAAACTGTGTTTGTGTGAAAACTATAAATTACAAAAACATTTATAAAATGAAATACTATATTGCATTACAAGTGTTTTTACTTTTTTTTAAGTTTCACAGTGATTGTGTATTTTCTAAAACTCACCTCTGAACCAGCATCCTTACTCAGAGGGTATCTCTTGTTGGTCTTTCACGTCACAGCTGTAAAGCTTGGGAAAGTCACTTAGCCTCTTTTTGCCTGTCTTCTCCTCTGTAAAAATGGACCTATGTTTTATCATGATGATACGAGATGCTGTCTGGAAAGTGAGTCATCGCACACAAGCAAGTGAATAGGCATTGAATCCTTCTGTTCTCAGGCTGAGATAGTTTTGGATTCTAGGCCTCAGGGTATAAAATGGATCATGGAGCAAATATATTAAAGGCTTTGAGATCTAGACATGAAACAGATGAAATCTTAGAGGGAGACAATGAGACAGCAAGAAGACAAGCAAAAGCAGAGCCAATAAGGGATAAGAGAAGAAAGAAATGAAACATTTTTATCAATAGCCTTTCACATCTAATTTCTTTAAAATCAACATTGCAAACAAACACAAAAGACAGATAAAGTGCTAAATTCTCTAAAGACATTAAGTTGATAGGTATACTCATCTTTACTGATGGCAACAGTAAAAAGGATGCCCTGTAGGATTGGTAGCTGTTACCTGCAAGACTGGATGACATTGGAAAGGACAGATGAAGAGATACTTCAAAATTTGATCTAAATAAATCTAATGTTAATAGTTTAAATCCTAGTAACTTAACATGCATTTTTATATTATTTCTTTAATAAAGGAGTGAATTAAGAACTATCCTTTCTTTATCTTTTCAACACTTAGAGAAATGCCTATAATATGGTTTACACTCAAACTACTAATATACAGGACCCTGCATAAGGAAGTACCATGAAGGTTGAGACCTAACATTTCTCTGAAATCCAAGAAGCGAGGTTCAAGTAGGCCCTTAAATCATGAGCCTAGCTGCAACATGCCAAAGACGAGCTAGCTGTCACCTGCCCATCTATGTAAATCATCTAACTTCTGCTGGGATTGGTACCAACATCTTAGTTCCCTTTATGACATGGTAGATACAGGGCAAAAGAAATTAAGTTATATCCTCAAAATACACAAAGAAATAAAAGGCTTGAAACGCCTTTTTCTTATACTTTCACTTGTATTTAACTAGACTAACTTGAATCTACTTTGAAAAGGGCGGATTTTTATTCCATGATGCCCTCAACGCCCAGCTTTTCCTCAGGGAACCTCGGAAGCTAAGGATCCCCCAAGAGCATGACAGGGAAAACCTTTCCAAATACGTGGCTCTACTTAAAACACAGAGATAGAGATGGAAAGCCTCCAAGCTCACAGGCTACTCTTCATAGTGCACACTTGGCACACCGAGGAGGACACAGTCCCTCCAATAATGCTCATGGCAGAAAATTACCTGGAATTCATTTCACCTAAAGCAGACTCTGAGTAAGCCCTCTCAGTAAGCAGCGAAGAAACCGGTTTCAGAGATGATCTGTGTAGTGTAAGTATATCCCAGATAATTGATGTTTGAACTCACACTTTTAATGTCTTCCCCACAGGTTAAGACTAAATTCTTTTGTTTTTCCTAAAGCATTTTTTTTCCATACCTATCTATAGAGCTTAGAGTTCTGAATGTGTTATTTCGTTCATGTCTTCTGGGAAAGATTATGGGTTTTCTCTCCCAACAAATCCCTGGGACTTCCGAATTCCTAACAGCATTTCAAATACTAACAACAGCATTGCCTTTCCATGACCTTAAATGCTGCCAGATGACCAGGTTGGGGAAGATCGGTTCTCAAAAACCCTCCAACTTATCCTGACATTTTCTAATTCCTTTTGGATTTTACTTGTTTTCCCCTGAACAAAGCAGCAAATGGAGAAATGTTTCACTCAAAAACTGTAGGGCAAAGTACCTAAAATTCAAAACAATGAAACTGAATAGATTTTAATGTGAACCTGTGTATCTCACTCCTATCGTTACTAGCCATTTACATTTATTTGTGTCTCTGTTACCTCTTCATAGAACAAAAAGTCTTACCTCAGAAGACTTTTATGTTTATTTATTTTGGAGAGAGAGAGAGAGAGAGAGAGAGAGGGCAGAGAGAGAGGGAGACACAGAATCTGAAGGAGCCTCCAAGCTCTGAGGTGTCAGCACAGAGCCCCTTGTGGGGCTCAAACCCATGGACTAGACCACGAGATCATGACCTGAACTAAAATTGGATACTTAACTGACTGAGCCAACCAGGCTCCCCTGTCTTATTTTCTTAAAAAAAAATTTTAAGAAATTTTATTTATTTTCTTAGTCTTGTCAAAATCAAGGTTTCAACCAGGTGCCATTTCTAGCAGGAAAATTATATTGGAAGCTTTGGAGTCACAAAGACCTGCTTATATTCTAGTTTTTTTTTACTTTTTAATTTACAACTTGGAAAATAGATAATTTGGGTATGTATGCATATAGTTTGTGAGGTTTATGTGAAGTATTCTAACCAAAAAATATATTAAAGGACATTAAATTAAAATAAATAATTTGAATTCAATAGTGAGATGATATTAACAAGGACATCATAAGCACATGTTGATTTTTCTAATAAAGTCTTACTTTTTGTGGAAAAATACTTAGAAGGAGAAAGAACAAAACCTAATAGGAAAAAGTAAAAAAAAAAAAAAAAAAGGAGTAAAAAGAACGTCAATCCTTCAAAATGGAGAAAATGCATAAAATCACAGTAAGAAATTAAAACCACATACACTTCCCATTTCTCATCATCATATGACAATAATATCACATTGGACAGCCTGTGAAAACACAGGTAATTCATACATTGCTGGTGGAAATGCAAAATGCTTTAAGACCGGCAGAAGTAATACAAACACATGAATAAATAAGACAGATAACTGTTTTCAAGGTGCTTAACATAGATGTGCTATATAATTCGGGCTAGTTTGTCGCTTTTATAATCTGAACTTTTAAAAATATTAGGTTATAAGAAAGATGGAGATATGAAGAGAGACCAAAGAAGAAATGGAAAAAGAGAAGGAAAAATGAAAAAAGACCTTGGCCTCCTGGCTTACAGAAAATAGTAAACATATGTATTTCCACAGAGCTCAAGTTAAACAATAGAAATGAAGAGTTTACATACAAACGAACTTAGAATTTATATTTTCTCCTGAAGAACAATCAGGAGTAAAAGTAGCTTTCATATATCCTTCATTTAGGGCAGCCTCAAAAAAGAAATCTCTGTTACCAATGAGAACCCAGAACTGGGGACCATCAAGGCATGCTAATGTTACTCAGGCCAAGGGAAACAGGAGTTTGTGGTCATATTCTTCCACGGGGAGATTCCAAATGCAGGGAAATACTGGATACTAGGAACGCACAGTCAGTAACTGGGGTCTCTTTGGAAACACAACTATCTTTTCTCAAGTCATTTGATGAACGGTTTTTCCCAGAGTCAGTGAAATAATTGGTTCAGTCTGCTAACACATTTTCACAAAGCAATATTTGTTTCTGGGAAGCAAGTTTTGTGTCAGAAATGTAGCATTTGATTATTTCCCGGATTCTGGGAAATAACTTCTGAATATATTTAAAGCTACTCATTTTCCTGCAGAAGAGGCACATTCAAGCCTTGGAGAAATTATTTACCCAATATATTACTATTGAAATTTTTAACCAGAATATTCATTTTTTATTCCCATAACAACTATACTTAAGCTAGGTAAGGCTTTTGACCTACGCTTCTATACTTAGCTCTCCTTCTGGGCCATCAGACTGTGCCTACTTATAAATTCACAAAAACTTTATTTTCCATTTTGAGCTTTTGTACAATGGTATGATTTGAATTTTTGACATGAGTACTATTTATCTGCTCTCCAGCACCTGAGCATTAATTACATTTTTCTTTCCATTCTAGAAGTTCTTAGTTCTTCCTTTGGGTCACATGAGAACACAACGTACTAAATGGAGGAAGCTAACCAGTCTGTGGTGTCTGAGTTTATTTTTCGTGGACTTTGTAATTCAAGGGAGCTCCAGAACTTCCTCTTACTGCCATTTTCCATGCTTTACCTGATGACGGTTGTGGGCAACCTCCTTGTCGTGTTCTTATTCATCACTGACCCTCATCTCCACTCCCCGATGTACTTCCTCTTAGCCAATCTCTCATTTGTGGACTTCTGCCTTTCCTCAGTAACTACCCCTAAACTGATCATAGACTTCCTAAAGGATAATAAGACCATCTCCTTCGATGGCTGCATGAGCCAGATCCTCTGTGTGCATTTTTTTGGAGGGGGGGAGATGGTGCTACTCGTGACAATGGCCTATGACCGTTATGTGGCCATCTGCAAGCCACTCCATTATTCCAGCATCATGGATAGACAAAAGTGCATCTGGCTGGTTTTGATATCATGGGCCATTGGCTTTGTGCATGCCATGAGCCAACTAGCTATGATTTTAGATCTGCCCTTCTGTGGACCCAGAACAGTGGACAGTTTTTTCTGTGATATCCCTTTGGTGATCAAATTGGCCTGCATGGATACACATACTCTAGGAATATTGATAAATGCTGACAGTGGGGTCTTGGCAACAACTTGCTTCATCATCCTACTCATCTCCTACACCTATATCCTAGTAACAGTGCGCCTTCACTCTAAGAATGGAGCATCAAAGGCACTGTCTACCTGTACCGCCCACATCACAGTGGTGCTGCTGTTCTTTGGACCCTGCATCTTCATCTATCTGTGGCCACTTAGCATCACTTGGGTGGACAAGTTTCTTGCTGTGTTTTACACAGTAATCACACCTCTCCTGAATCCAGCCATTTACACACTGAGAAATAAAGACATTAGGAATGCCATAAAGAGACTGATAAGTCAGCATATGGATTCAAAGGATAATTCCTAGTTTTCTCATTAAATCAGAAAATGTACCCTTTGCATCCAAATTTGGCCACATTTTTACCTATAAACTGAACTGGAAACATGACCTGTTCATCATACCGATAGCCTTAAGTCTTCCCAGATGGATGGTTTGTGTTTATTCCATTATGAAAATGTGTTCAAACTCCAACACTTATATTATTACCACTTGGAGAGGATAATAATTGAAAATAATAATTGTACAAATATTCCTTTATATTTATTCAAATATTTTCAGATGACAACATTGATAATGATAATGATAAGAGTAATAAATCTACCATTAGTTTACCAATAATCCCTATACCATGCTAAGCATTTTACCTAGTTTATGTATGTTACAAAACCACTATGAGTTAATTACCATTATTCTCATTTCTAATAATACATGATTTACTTACTTTAATTCTAACTTAGCTAGAGAGCATAATAAAGATATTTGAGTGATCTACATCTACCTAGAAAAAAAATGAATCAAATTATAATGTTATTGCCCTTGTACTCCACAGCATATCCCTTATAGTTCAAATTTTCAAGTCTTTTTTTTAAATCTTTAACATTTATTCAGTTTTTGAGAGACAGAGAGAGAGCATAAGTGGAGGAGGGGCAGAGAGAGAGGGGAGACACAGAATCCGAAGCAGGCTCCAGGCTCTGAGCTGTCAGCACGGAGCCCAACGCGTAGCTCGAACCCACGAACAGCGAGATCATGACCAGAGCCAAAGTCGGATGCTTAACTGACTGAGCCACCCAGGAGCCCCAAGTTTTCAAGTCTTAACTGCTGATTCAAACATTGAATTTCTCTTCACATATTTTTTTGCTAAATACAACAGAAAAAGTATTCACAACTTCTTGAAACATTACTTATTTTCTTATGTGAATAAATGAATTTCATGATTCTAATTTTACCTGATGTTAAAGAAATAAGAAAGGATTGCTAGTAGACGGGAAGAATGTGTTCCTTTGAAGCAAAAAAATTTACAGCGAAGAGAAGAAAGCCAAAATGAAACCATCAATGCATACAACACAATAATTTTATTCAAAAATCTAAAAACTTCCCAGAAATTAATAAAAAAGAGAAATAATCCAAAAGGGGGGACAGTGGGAAAAATTTAGACCAGGTGTTTATTTCTGAAAAGAAATACCACTGGACACTAGACACTCAACCTCATTAGTAATCACAAAATGTAACTTTAGATCATAATGACATACATGTTAAAGAAAAACATCTGTCAGTAACAGTTATCGTTGACAATATGTATTGCTGTGTATTAATGGAAATTTTATAGCCTGCTGGTGGGTGAAAGTTGACTTAACCATCCTGAAAAACAATCTTGTGTTGCCTTGTAAAACCAAACATGGGGATACACTGTAAGTCAGTGCCTGGCTGCTAAGGGTCCATATGCCTATTCTTCCCATGACTAACACAACACCCTCCAGATTCAGCTGGACACATGACCACCCAGCTGCAGTGCAGATTTCCTAGTCTCTGCAGACGGATGTGGCCATATGACTGACTTCTGGCAGCAGAACATGAGAAGCAATTTGTGAAACTTCAGCCATCTCTTTAAAGACATCAGCTCCATTTTCTCTTTCCTCTGTCCTGGTGGCTGGCACACAACTGGAGCAGATGCTTTGGAGTCAGTAATGAAAGCTACACGTTGAGAGGAGCAGAGCTAATGCTCCCTCCAGGAAACAGAGGGACTCCAGAAGGAGCCGAGGCAACTAAGATGGCATTGGTATGTTCTATCTACCACCATACCATTGTTCATTTGCACGCTTTTCTTCATGACCTACTTATATTGCTTTGTGTATTTCACGTGTTATATATTGCAAATTAAAAAAAATAATAAAGGAAAGGCTTTCTTTTTGGTCTTCTAACAACACCACCACCAAATTCCACATACCACACAACCTTTCTTTCTACAGATTTCAGATAGACCATGTTCTTTTGGGCTATATACCTAACCAACTTCTCCTTTCGAGGGAAGCCCTCAACAGAAAGCCCCCAAAATGTATGATATGGCATGCATAAATAGTAAAACATAGAGAAAGGAAATGTGAGCCGTTGGGTGTTAGTGTTAGTAATCTTGGGTTGGGCAAAACAGTCATGTCAACATCTTATGATCTTTTTGAATGAAACTGCCATTGTAATAGAGCATATATTATAGCACTGAGTGATACAGGCCATTTGCTAACTAAAATTATACTGACACACCTTTATAATATTGTGATTTCTAGTTTACTCCCATGAACAAAAGAAGAAAGCCATGACTTCTTGTGTACTATCTGTATACCAAGACCTAAACTGTTAATAATGACATCTCAATCTCTATACCGTTAAAATAAAGTGATGATGACATAGCTGACCTAATGAAACTATATAAATAATGGTAGTTACAATTTTTACTTTCCTGAAATATTTTTTTAAAAGAGAAGTGCCAACTATATCAAGAGATGTTTGGGGCGGCTGGGTGGCTCTGTCAGTTGAGTGTCTGATTTTGGCTCAAGTCATGATCTCACAGTCCGTGAGTTGAGCCCCGCATCAGGCTCTAGGCTGACAGCTCAGAGCATGGAGCCTGCTTCAGATTTTTTGTCTCCTTCTCTCTCTACCCCTTCCCTGCTCATACTCTGTCCCTCACTGTCTCTCTCTCTGAAACATAAGTAAACATCAAAAATAAAATTTAAAAAAAGAGATGTTTGCAGAAAGTTATATTTCCCCAAACCACATAATCATGGAAGCAATACTTAGATCAGCCTTCAGATATTCATGGGGACATATGATGGTTTCTTGGAATATTTTTAAGATGCAATTATCTCAGCTGTACTCACTAATAGAAGTCTTTAGTTTTAGGAACCACCATTTATTCATAAGTGATTTGAAGGCTATATATAACGTTTTCTCACAACTCTGTACTGGAGGAATAAAACAACATTGGATCAGGATTGAGTTCTTGCTAGACAATATAATTAATATTCTAATTGATAGACTATAAAATGAGATCCTACTGTCCATCTAGTTTCTAAGCATATGAACTTCATTTAACTCATTAGTAAGTCAACACAATTCACCTCTAAGTAATCCATATTTCAACAAGAAACACAATGGAAATTAAGAAAAATTTTAACTAAATACTAATAAAAAAACAATACATACATAAGCACATATGGAATGCAGCTATAGCCGCATTTGCAAGCACTTTTCTATATGCACATATTTTTAAAAGAGAAATGACGCATACAAGTGATCTAAGTGTCCATCTAAAGATAACTCACCTAAGGAAACTAGAGGAGGAAAATAATAAGACCAAAAGTTAATCAAAATAAAAAAAAATGTTACATTCAACACTTAACAAAACCAAAGTTGGTTATTTCAGAGGACCAACAAAATTGACAATACATTGGCAAGACTGATCAAGAAGGGGGAAAAAGGCACAAATAACCAGTATCAAAAATACAGATGCTGCAATCCTTAAAAATATTATAAGATGATATGTCCAATCTTACACCTCTAAATTTAAAGTTTTACAGAAAATAGGAAAATTCCTATAAGAAACTACCTCCTAAAGCAAAAATATCCTTATATACCTATGTTTATTAAACATATTGAAACTTTATGATTATCTCTCAGCTCAAAACCCACCCTTTGGTATTCTGCTTTCTGATATGGGGACTCTGCAAACCACATTCCTGTACTGCCATCTGTCTACATTTTATGTTCTGGTGATAGACCATGCCAGGGGGAGGTTGCAAAGGTAGAGACAGGGGAAGGGATTCCTTCCTCTTTGCTTCTACGGGCTCCCCCTCTGCCTGCTGTGCCTGTGTGAGCATTATCACCACAGCTACTGCAGTGATGTTTCTTTGCTATGGCAGCAGGTGAATCCAGGGTGCAGTCTCTCCAACAGTTTGAGAATTAGCCTCATCGGGCTTTCTTAGAGATAACACTAGCATGCTGCTACTCTATCTCCAAAAAATCCGGGTCCCGGGCTTATCATGCCTCTCTTCTGAGTTCAGAGAAACAGGCAATAGCCAAGATACACTCCCTCCAAAAAGGGATTTTCATCAGCTCCACAGGACTCTATTCTAAAGAACTACATTTCAGTAATTCCAATTTCTTGTCTCTGCTCCCTCACCCTTAGGAGTAGAAGCTGCTTCTTACAACTGTTACCTCCATGAAAGCAGAGAGCTATCTTTATATGCTTTCAGATACCTAGTTAACAACTTTGTACCTGGTTAATTTTTATATTAAACTCTGTTCAAATCATGTGTGCATCCTTTTTGATGGCTGATCCCTGACTGATACAGTATTTCACAAAGAAAAGTGCAGGCCTAAAGTAGGCTTCCCTGGTGAATACTCAAAACACTTAAGAAAGAAAACAGAAATTTAAAATAAATAAATAAAAATTTTAAAAAGAAAAAAGAAATATTTTTTATATAATGTTCTCTTGAGAAGAGAGAAAGAAGAAACACCTTTTTTTTTTTTTTTTTGGCCAAAATAACAAAGTTGGACAATCAAAAACATTATCCGCTATCAAAATTTACCAATAAGCAAAAGGATACAGAACACAAAGGTCAAGAATGGAGACTCCTGAGACCACTAAGAAGAGTCCCCAAGTTTGTTCAGGCTGTTGTAGGCTGCATGTGAAGAAGACAGAACAATGAAGACTCGGCCCTAATGATGCGTGTATAGCCTCCTTACAGAAAAGGACCTTATTTTGGTCATAAAACATCTTCAACATTTACTCTGACAAATGCATAGCTAATTGACATTTTTCAGCTGAATCCATCCAATCATTCCAAAAATTCCAGGCTAATTTACTATTAGCAACCTATACAGGTCAAGTGTAGCCTGCTAAAAGGGCTACGTATGTGAAGACTCCCCATTATCTTTCTAATAATAAATATTACAAGTGGTCCAACTAGCATTCCTCCAAGGAGATGGAGAGGTCATTTCTATCATTCCTTCTACATTTTTTTTCTCCAAGATGTCCACAAATTTGGAAGAATGGGTTTCACACCAGATGCTAACACTTTATCCAAATTTATGAAGCCAACATAAATTTTACATGAAAATCAGATAAAGACATAAAAAAGAAAAATCATATGCTGTTCACTCTCATAAACATACATGCAACATCCAAAACTATAGTGAAGAAAGTGAAACAATATATAATAAGAATAAAATATTATGCTAAATTAATTTAGTACTGGAAATGCAAGGTTGACCTAACTATTGGAAACCAATCACCAGGTTAAAAAAATGGGGGGTGGGGAGAAAAATCATACACATATCTGAGTAGATATAGAAAGAACACTTGATAAAATCCCATACACTTTCATGTTAAAACCCAGAAATGTAGATTTAGAATGAAAAGTATTCGAGCTGAAATAGTACTTACAAACATCTCCAGCATAAGTCACAGTTAATGATAAAATATTGGAAGCTCCCCCAAACTTTCCAATCCCAACCTTTAACCTAAGATTAGGAATGAGAAAAACATGCTTCCTCTCAACACTAATATTTGGAATTTTATTGGAAGTCCTGACCATTTAAATAAGGCAAGGGCACTAAACAAAATGCATAAAAAGAAATGTGGGTGAGGGGATGTGTGAAATAAAGAGAATTAAGAGGTACACATTCACAAGACAGAAATAAACTTATTGTTCCTAGGCAACATTTTTGTTTAAAAGTTACATATCCTTTCTATAGACTCCTCAGTCTAGGACTGTCTACCTACTTATAATAGCATTTAACATACAATATTGCCCATTTCATTTGTTTTCCTAGATAGATGGCAAGCTTGAAGAGAATAGAAATTACTGGAGAGTAAAGAGGAATATAAAGGCAGATCTAACAGTGATTTAGAAGCAAATAGGTATTGGGACGCCTGGGTGGCTCTAGGTTAAGCGTCCAGTTCTGTGTCTCCCTCTCTCTCTCTCTCTCTCTGTCCCTCCCCCCACTCACACTCTGTCTCTAAGTAAATAAACATTAAAAAAAATTAGAAGCAAATAGGTATTAACAAAGAAAAATGAGATTCTTTTGAAATAAAATCAAAAGTATCAGAACAATGAAACATCAAACAAAGGTTTCAAATGTTGTGAAATCTGCTATATAATAGGTAGAGAATATCTAACACTGCACTGAGCCACAGGAGGGTCATGAGGAGACCACTCATGTCTCCCTTCAAGATAGAATTGGCTTCAGCAGATGTACTTAGCTGACAGTTTCCAGTTGTTAACAATTTCAGATTCCAAAGCACCATTCACAGAGGCCACGGTCTCCTCCAGGCTTCTCCCAGCCAATGATTGACAACAGTAGGTGTACCAGAGCCCGGACATTCCCGCTCAATCTTTGCTGGAGCCCCCATCAACCTGACCGGGGTTTCTCGGAGCTGCACTTCAGTCTGAGGCTACCCCATCCAATCTCCCTCCTTTCCCTTCCTTTTTCACAAGAGCCACATGGCATTTTGTTAAGAAGGCTTTCCTTACCCACTACTGCTCTTATTCTCCTTCACAGACATTTCCTCTTAGAACTATCCTATAATTCTGTCATGGTTCCTGCTTCACAGAGTACCAGAACTGACACTAACACTTGGTTGTGAACACTAAAGTATTTGTGATCAAAATACTAAGAGGAATACCAGAAATAAGAGTTACCACCAAAGATTGCCTGGTCAAGCAGCAAACAAGTTTGCCTCAGACACCAAATTACCTACCCAACCCCCATTATAATGATATGGTGATAGAACGTATTGTAAGTAAGGTAAATTATTGTCCTGGGAAACCCAATACTATGAAATTAGGAACAAAAAGTAAAATGGTAAACTAAGTTGGTTTTTTATTTACTAATAATTCATGAACCAAAACACCCATACACCCATGCTTCTGAACAACTGGCCACAAAATGAATCACATTTCCTTCTGACTTTCATCTAGTCAGTATAGATAATAAATCATGCCATCATTGCATTTTCATATTGCCTCACCTTTCCTCGTAGTTTATATTGCTGAGATGAGTAGGAGAACAGTAGTCAATAGAGTCTGTATCCTTAATTCATTAATGCCAAATCTATTGCCTTCCCACTCTTTAATCAGGAAACAATAAATATTTATGGATTTCAGCTTGCAGAGAAAAGATTCTCAGGTTCTTGTAAGTTGTTTCTGCACTGTTATCTTGTCTTGATTCTTCCTCATTTACACAATTCACACTTCATTAACCAGACTGCATTATCATTCTCAGATTCATTATGTTCCCCTTATTTTGTTATTCAGTACTTTTCTAGTTCTATGTATAGGGACTTGGCCAGTATATTTGCCATGAAAAGTTTTGCATTTTAGCTAAAAAGGACTGATGTTCTGGAGGTAATCCCTCCAGAAAATATATTCCTCTTAATTAAATAGCTTCCATTTCCTTTCAACAGAAAAGCATTTCATCACAAAAGGGATCCCAAGTTAAAGCTGTACAGGTGGAACTCCAACAAATCCTGCAGTGAAGCCCTAGGTAAAGTACTCTGTTTGCTTAAGTTATTTGTGAAAACTGAAAAACATCACTTAAGTATATTTAACCCATGAACATACTGCTTTTTTCCCAAAAACAAAAATTCCTTTGTCTCTAGACTTCCATGTAGAATTATTTCAGGTTATTAAAACTCCAAGTGACATTTTTGAGTTTATATTCAATCTATGCTTGATGCTTTCATATTTTTCAAATACAAATTTACCATTTCTCAGAATCCTAAGTGCAACTAGCAATTAAGAGTATGTAGTGGTATTTAGTCCTTTACATAATATTGATGCCAAACAGACACAATCAGTGAGTCATGCTTCTGTTAACTTTCAACAATTCTATAATCTATAAAACATCTGTAATGTATCACATCTCTAATCTCAAATTTGAAAAAATACTGTCACAATCACATAATTACTACTCGTAACACCAGACTGTTCAATTTCTCTATCACACTGTTCTGTAGCTCATGTAACTTGACCTTGGGGAAAAACCCAATGTTCATAAAAGACCTAATTTCTATAGACAACCAATAATGGAATAGATATTAGTCATTAATACCCAGCCCCGTAATTGGTTTCATTCCTAATGGTGAGCACTATTTTTAACTATGTGTCTTAATTAATAACAATGAATCTAAAAGGGAGTTAATCTCTCTGTGTTTCTCAATCCCTTGAAGCTGGAGGGTGAAACCAGAGCCTGCAGGTAGGTGGAAATTCAATCTTTAATTCTACAGTATCTGGCTCCATTATTATCACCCCTTTTTTGGCTCCCCATAATTTATTTCTTTTTCAGTCACCCTTTTCTTTTGTTAATTCACTTAACTTGAATGATTTTCATTCATGTTGTTTAATATCCTTCTGGTATTATTCTCAGAGTTAAAACTGTATGATGAATAAACATATTCTTCAAAGCTCTAGTATCTTTTTAAAGATAGTATATGAAGTATATTGACTCTTCCATCTCCTTTTCTCTAAATATTAGTATCTTAAAACAAAAAGCAGTATCTATGCCTTCAGGATTGTATTCCTAGTGAAACAACATGACAAGGGCATGCTAGCTTTCTTTCTGCCAGATTTATTCAATCAGTTACCAGTCTGAAATGCTAGGTCTGTTTCCTGAAAATCATCAAAATTATCACAATAGGTAACACTTATTTAGCATTTACTATATGTCCAAGCATTTTCTGATGTTTTCTTATTTCAATTCATTTAGTCCTTAAAACAATTACAAAACCTACTGACTCTTAGGATCTGCCTACAACAATGAAGAAACTGATACATCCAGCAGTCTGGTAACTAACATAGAACAAATAGCCAGTAAATGGGGGATCTGGGGATGCAAACGGTTTGGGCCTTGTGTTTGTGCTCTTAAACACTGCGTTGTACTGTTTCCTGGAAATGGCTCCTATATAAATGTTTCTTTCCATCCTCTCAATTTATTTTGACACATTTACTTTCAAACTTAAAAAACAATAAATATTACCCCTAGATGTATAGCAAATCGAGTTGGAGATAAAGAAACAAGAATAGGGGCATCTGGATGGCTCAGTTAAGCATCTGACTTTGGTCATGATCTCAAGGTTTGTGGGTTTGAGCCCCACATGGGGCTCTGTGCTGACAGCTCAGAGCCTGGCACCTGCTTCAGAGTCTATGTCTCCCTCTCTCTCTGCCCCTCCCCCTTTGGTGCTTTCTCTCTCCCTCTCTCCCTCTCCCTCCCCCCTTCTCTCTCTCTCTCTCTCTCTCTCTCTCTCTCAAAAATAAACATTAAAAAAAAAAGCATAAAACTATTTAAAATTCCACCACCTGTAGAAACTTGGGGTGAATCCTAAACATTTACTCATGCAAAATGTTATTCCAGACCCCAAAATAAGAAGATTTTCTCTATAAATGTTTCCTTAACTTACTGAAATCTTTTCACCCCACTTAATGTAGATTTAATGTTCATTTTTAAGCCTGCCGTGTATGAATATATCCACTTATTTAATCACTCTGTTATTCTTAAACAATGTTTCCAATTAGCTTACATTATTCAAAATGCTCATAAGTAAAATAACATTACAAATACATTTTGTTCATTTCTCTATTTCCTTTCAAAACAATTCCAACAGGATTACTGAGGTGTGTTTTTGGTTTTTTGTTTTGTTTTGTTTTTTTACTTTTATGACTCAACTGCCTTCTAGAGTGACTGTACCACTTCATATCTCCCATGAGCTGAGAATGAGAAGCACTGCTTCCCCGAACCTACAGCAGCAACAGGTTTATCCATTCTGTTGAGAAATAAATACAAAACTGGAATCTACTTTCTGAACTTGGAGTAAATACAGAAAGACCTCTTCACCTGAAGTTTTCAAATTAATTCATACCTATTTTCTTAAAATTCTATAATTTTACTTGTACATTTAATCCTTCTAATCATCCAGAAATTCCATTGCTATAAAATGTACAATAAGATACTTTCTCTGCCCTTCTCCTGCGGCACTCTCTCTCTCTCAAAAAAATAAACATTAAAAAAATTGTTAAATGTATAACAAGATACAACTTTATGTTTGCAATGTTGAGCTACATGTTTAACAACTATTGAATATTCTGAATTTATCTATTTTTTATTTTAATTCCAGTGTAGTTAACATATAGTGTTATAGTAGATTGAATAACTCTTCATCACCTACATAATTGTGATGCCTTTTTTATCATATGTCAAATTCCCTTATTTATCACATTCTTAACTGTTTAATTTATCTGTTGACCTTTAGCCAAATTAATCACTGTTTAATTAGTATAGTTTTAGGACATATTCTAATATCTTTTATAGAAAGCATTCTCATTTTGTCCTCAATTCCCATTTCATTTCCTTTGGAAAATTTCCTGAGTTTTGAAATGGACGTTTGGATCACTTTATAATATTCCAAAAGATTTCCACTGGACTTCAAATGAGCACTGCAGTTAGTGCACAAATTGGTCAGTGAGAATTGATATTTTTATTACTTGTCATCTTTCCTTCCCTCCATTTGCATGGTTTCATTTCCCTTATCATACAGTTTTCAAATATTTCAGAAAAAATTTTTTTCAGTAGAATGCATACACTACACATTTTGTTCACTTATAATTGAAGTTTCTCTATTTAACAGGTTATTTTTGACATTATATTTATTAAAATGATCTTATTAGGGGCACCTGGATGGCTCAGTTGGTTAAGCATCCAACTTCACTCAGGTCATGATCTCACAGTTTGAGTTTTAGCCCCGAGTTGGGCTCTGTGCTGCAGCTCAGAGCCTGGAGCCTGCTTCACATTCTGTGTCTCCCTTTCTCTCTGCCCCTTACCCACTCATGCTGTGTCTCTCTCTCTTTCAAAAATAAATAAATATTTAAAAATTTAAAAAATAAAATGATCTTACTAAATTTAATATTTCTTAATATTTGTCTTAAGTTTTTGAGGTCGACAACTGTGTGATTTGTTAATTAATATATTTTGCAACAGTCCCTTCAGTAGTATTACTTGATTTAATCTTCTTGTCCATAGCATATGATTGAAACAGTGCTGCAGGCTTCCTTCTTTATGTTATTGATTTTGATATTTCACCTATAACCAGATTTTGACTGCTGGTTTAAAAATTCTATTAAAACAATCATGTTAAAATATTTCTTAATATTTCCTATTTTACTAAGAGATGTTATCAAGAATCAATTTTGAGGGGCACCTGGGTGGCTCAGTGGGTTAAGTGTCTGACTTTGGCTCAGGTCAGGACCTCACAGTTTGTGAGTTCGAGCCCCATATCTGGCTCTCCGCTGACAGCTCAGAGGCTGGAGCCTCCTTCAGATTCTGTGTCTCCCTCTCTCTATGCCCTTCCCCTGTTAGTGCTCACTCGCTCTCTCAAAAATAATAAACATTAAAATAAATTTAAAAAAAAAAGAATCAGTTTTGAAACTTCTCCAGTGACTGTTTAGTACATTCATTCCCTAAAATTTTCATGGAAACAGCTTCTGAAACCAAATATTACTCATCTCTTCTCAGCATATTATGTGATGTGCTGTGAGATTTCAAGAATTTTCTCTTGATAAACCTACCAGAGGCTTTAAGTAGGAAAGTCACATGATCAAACTTGACTTTTGACAGACATATCTCAAATCAGACTATAGAATCAACTGGACTTGAGGAAGAATGGAGCAGAGAGATCTTTTCAACTGTCAAGATGATAAAATACATAGACCAAAGGCAAAAAAAAAAAAAAATAACGATAGAATGAAGAGAAGAGAAATGAAGAAATATTCACCAATAAAAATTGCGCAACTAGAGGTGGAAAGGGAAATACAAACAAGAGTGCCACACAGGTGTCTGTATTGGGCATCTGGGAAAATGGTAATGATATTTATTAAAACAATGGTGTGGAATATGAGTTCAGTTTTGGCTTGATAACTTGAAGGTGGAAGTCAGACTTCCATTTGTGTGTATCGTATACAGCTATGAATATATTGCTCTGGAGTGCAGTGATAAACCTACAGATAGAAAAGTGAACATGTAGGTACTAAAAAGCAGAAGGAGGGAGATCATTCATGGCTTTGGTTAAGTGACTATTCATGCATTTGGGGTTCCAGGTCCTTTCTAACTTTTTACTCTTACTTTTAGCACGTGAGCTTTCGAATGTCAGGGTTACTTCACTTTTAGCCATAACATTAGCATCAAATTCAGGAAAATATGGATCAGGAAAATCCGTTTGCACATGAAGATTTGTCCTTTTTATTTGGGAAAGAAAACTCTCCACAGATGACATTGATTTTCAATTCAATGAACCATTCTGGGCTGCACAATCCATCTTAACATCTCAAGGAAAATGAGATTATAGTAACTGGTTTAGAAAAATCATATAACAGGGGCGCCTGGGTGGCCTAGTCGGTTAAGCGGCTGACTTCGGCTCAGGTCATGATCTCGCGGTCCGTGAGTTCGAGCCCCGTGTCGGGTTCTGTGCTGACAGCTCAGAGCCTGGAGCCTGTTTCAGATTCTGTGTCTCCCTCTCTCTGACCCTCCCCTGTTCATGCTCTATCTCTCCCTGTCTCAAAAATAAATAAAAAGCGTTAAAAAAATTAAAAAAAAAAGAAAAATCATATAACAAACTTTCAAGTGGGATAGGCCTACACCCTCCTAATTTGAATGATTTTAGCTCACTACCTGAACAAATGGAATTTCTATTGGCAAAAAGTTGGAAGGGAAATGACTTTAAAGAAGACAAGAAGCCAAGGTCAGAAGGAGTTGCAGAAACAAGGAAGGGCATGATAAACAGTATCAAATCCTGCGGTAAGATCAAGGTAAATAATGATTGAAAAGAAAGTGTTATGTGACATATCCAGGATCCAAAGCTTCTTCCTAACAAGGGAGAGACCTGTGGACACTAATTTTAGCTTATGAATAAAAGTAAGTTTGGACCAGCTTGCCAATGACAAGTTGGAGAGGAAAAAAATTAGAAAAGAACACAAGATACAAAGATTTGACTTTTTCAAAAGAGAGTTCACTATGCTAATAAGTCATAATGCTTAATGTTCTCTTAGTTACAGGTCAAGGAAAATTTAAAGAGGAAGAAAATTAATTGATGGGTCTTGCATAAGACCCAGGATATAATTGAAGGGGCCGTCCTTGAATGTCATACTGCCATGGTTTAGATCAGGAATTCTGGTATCCTGCAAGCATAGATACAAATTCTGGCTCTGACAATTAATCCTTCTGGGACTCAGTTTCTACACTAGTAAAATGAATCTAATAAAACAATGATTATATTATAGAATTTTATAAAGTTACAATGATGTACTGAGTACAGTGGCTTGCATGGAGGAATCCCTTAATATGTTTTATCTGTTAATATTATATTTGCTTAACAAACATTTCCTTACTTACTAATGGTATTTTTTCTCTCATACCCAATATTTTATTTGATATAGAGGTCCATGCATGCACCATGAAAATAATGTGTCTTGAACAAAGCATTTCAATTTGGACACCTGACTTGCATGATAAATTGTACAAAAAAAACCCCACAGATGAGGTGAAGCAAGGTGAAACTTATTAAACAGTTTCAGCTTGATGATCTCTATTTGAACAGTGAGGTAAAAATATCTAGCTGACAAGAATTTGCTAGTATGAAAGCAATGTGAAGGTGACAGAAATGTTTGAGATTTTTCGGTTGTGGAAATACCTAGTTAAGTGGTCAGGGGAAATGTCTTGAAATCTCTAACAGGAAAACAAAATGCCTGATAATGGAATAAGAAGGGAAAAATAGTAATTCTGTTTTCTTTGTATTTCTTTTCCAATTAAATTATTTCTAACTCTAGGATATGAATAAACTAGTAGGATAAATAGGAAACTACATTTGTACCACTGATTCTCACTTTTCTTCATGTTTTATCCTCAGGCGATTTGAAATCACCTCTTCTGTCCAAGTCAATGAATGGACTAAATGAATCTGTTGTTTCTGAGTTTATGTTGTTGGGACTCGCTAGTTCTTGGGAAACTAAAGTTTTTCTCATGTTGATATTTTCCTTGATTTATTTGGGGATCATCCTGGGAAATCTTTTCATTTTCTTTTTGGTAATTTTTGATTCTCATTTACATTCTCCTATGTACTTCCTGCTGGCCAACCTATCCCTCATTGATGTGGGGCTTTCCTCTACCACAGTTCCAAAGATGATTACAGACCTTTTAAATGAACACAAGATAATTTCTTTCCAAAGTTGTATGACACAGATATGCTTCATCCACATCATGGGAGGAGTGGAGATGGTGTTACTCATCGCCATGGCATTTGACAGGTACACAGCAATCTGTAAGCCTCTTCACTACCTGAACATCATGAACCCTAAAATATGTGTTTCATTTGTAATTGCTGGCTGGGTCATTGGGGTGATCCATGCTATGTCCCAGTTTGCTTTCATTATAA
This sequence comes from Lynx canadensis, assembly GCF_007474595.2. Lineage (NCBI taxonomy): Eukaryota > Metazoa > Chordata > Mammalia > Carnivora > Felidae > Lynx > Lynx canadensis. Next base: position 70,083,487 of record NC_044308.2, on the reverse strand, counting down.
ACTTGCCCTTTTGCGGTCCTAATAAAGTAGACAGCTTTTACTGTGACTTTCCCAGGATCATAAAACTTGCATGCACAGATGGAGCCAAGTTTGAGTTTATTATTGCTGCCAACAGTGGCTTCATGAGCATGGGCACCTTCTTCCTGTTAATCCTTTCCTATATCTTCATTTTGGTCACCGTCTGGAAACGTTCTTCAGGAGACTTATCCAAAGCATTTGTCACTCTGTCAGCTCACATCACTGTGGTGGTTCTATTTTTCACTCCATGCATGTTTCTCTATGTATGGCCTTTCCCCACGTCATCAATTGATAAATACCTATTCATTGTTGACTTTGCTATCACCCCTGTCTTGAATCCTGCCATCTATACATTACGGAACAAAGACATAAAGATATCAATAAAAAGATTGAGCAAATGGGGACATTATGTCAAATTCTGCTGACTCAATCTGGCTTTGGAGCTCTGAAACTATACATCCATCAACCTATTGGATATTTTCACTTAGGTTTCTGACACTTGCCACATCTGGAGCTGGACATAACATCTATGTCACTGAATAGATTTCTACTACTTCTGTAAAGCATTTACTCATCACCCTTACTACCATGGGAATTGTGAATCCACTATGATATGGGTTATTTTATCAGACAGCATTACTATCTACTAAATATTTATAATTGAAATTATGATCATTTTTACAATAGAAGGATATAATTACATCTCTTCTGCTTCCCACAGGTTTGCAAATGAACTGCCAACTAGCTCTGGAGAATGTTAGGAATCATTATATCAAATATATGTGAGACTAGTAATTCTACATAGTTTACTCAGTTTGTACTCCTTGAGAAGATCCAAAGTCAAAATTTGATTGTAATTTATTTGAAAGCTGATTTTTGGAAACAACATCATTAATGAATTGGAAAGTGAGACGGAGACGTGAAGGATGTTTATGTTGATAAATGTAATGGATTCGAGCCTATCATGGTCCTCTGGGGGACTCTATAAACTGTGGCTTAGAATTGTCCTAATTTAAGGTAAAGGAAGCTAGAGTACTTTTTAATTTTCATAGAGTGCATTAACTTCTTGCTATGTCCATTCTTCCCTACATATAATACTGTGCATTATAGGAATATGTCAGGTAGACTTTCAGATGCTGGCAGTAGAGAACCACCTCCGTGTTTGGTAACAAATGCCAAGGTATATCCCACTTTTCAAAGATACTTGATCTGTACTAAACATCACTTCATTCTGCTATAGATTTTTAAAGCAGCAACTGAATAAGATAATTCTGGGTTGAAAATATCACTATTTTAAAAGTCATTATGGATTTTCACTCAGTTCATGCTTATTGACCTCATGTTATTTGGTCTCTACTAAGGCCTAGCAACTAGCCAGAAATGTTTGTTTTCTTTTTTTTCTTTCTTTTTTTTTCTTTCTTTTCTTTTTTTCTTTCTTTCTTTCTTTTTTTCTTTTTTTCTTTCTTTCTTTCTTTTTATTTATTTTCCTTTCTTTTTTGTTTTTAAAGTATTTTATTGAATTATAGTTAATATACAGTGTTATATTAGTTTCAGGTGTACAATACGATTGAATATTTCTGTGCATTACTCAGTGCTTATCACTACAAAGTAGCTACCATCTGTCAGCAAATAATATTATTACCATCTTATTTACTATATTCCTGATGCTGTGCTTTTCATTTCTGTGACTTATTTATTTTATAACTGAGTTTGTACCTCTTAATCCTCTTTATTTATTTCACCTGTCCTCCCACCAACCTCCCCTCTGGCAGCTATCACTTTATACTCTGTATTTAAGAGGTTTTTTTTTAATCTCTCTTTTTTTCTTTGCTCATTTATTTCTTAAATTCCACATATGTTGCAATCAGATGTTTTTCCTTCTCTGACTTATTTAATCTAGCATTGTACTCTCTAGGTCCATCCATGTTGTTGCAAATGGGAACATCTTATTCCTTTTATGACTGATTAATATTCCATTGTGTATATATACCATATATTTACCCATTCATCTATTGATGGACATGGGTTGCTTATAAATAATGTAACAAGAAAAGGGCATTTTCAAATTAGTGTTGCATAAATGTTTTCTTATTATAAGAAAGCTAAAGAGGACGGAAGAATATTTTAAATCATAAAGATCTGTACTAAGATCACCCATACGGGCTAACAAATTCTCCATGTAGTATCCATATGTGACTCAGTAACTTCAAATATCACTGTTTCTACCCTAGACCACTGGCCTCCTAGAAATTATCCCAAAGGGACAGGTCCATGAATTGGGGGAAAATATATTTCCCACTCTCTGGCATACATGTGACTTACAAAAGTGTCTATAACTTTGCCACTTCCTTCTCATCTGGTCCAACAGCATTATATCATTACTGTAATGGACGTGGATTATGTCCTCTGGAATAGAAAACTAGAGAGTTGATAAAGCCCTGAGACGGAATAGTGAATGTATGTTGCTGTATCTGCCAGAAGAAAAAAATGCTTCTGAAAATTTTTGCTAATAACCCCCCCAGGGAAGACGGTAGAGTAGGAGGACCCTAAACTCACCTTGTCCCGTGGATACAATTAGATAACACTTACATAAGAGTAAACAACCCAGAAAAGGACCCAAAGACTGGCCGAACATATTCTACAACTGAAGGTAGAGAGAGGCCATGTTGAAGAGGTTAGGAAAGGTGAAGACTCAGTGGGAACCTAAACCCTCAGATTTGACCACTAGAGTGAAGGAATTGGGAGTGTGAGAGGAGCAAGAAACAGACTACTTATACCAGGGAGCCTACAAAAAGAAGAGAAATCCCCGTACCCTATGACTTTGAAAATCAAAGGGACCAGATTTCATGAGTGCTTACAACCTGCAGGACTTAGAACCTGGAACTTTAAAAATCCGCACACTCTGCTCTGAGAGAGCCCAGAGGGTGCTAGGAATCTGACCCACTGACCTTAAAGGGACAGCACAGAGAATAGCTCACAGAGATACAGCTTGGAAGCAACAGTTTAAAAAAGGTGCCTGGAGTTTATGGGAGGAAGAGTCGGTTACTAATCTCACAGTTCTCTGAGGGACTTCTTTAGGAATAAAGGAGATGGTAGGTGCCATTTCCGTCCTCCTCCCCCTCATCATAAATACATAGCCACCTGTGGGAACCAGCACTACTCCACCACTCACTACCTAACTTGCTTACAGTACGCCCCACCCTCTTGAGCCAGGCCTGTCTTAGTATCGATGCTGTGGACTCCCTCCCCCAGAAGATGTGTACAAACTTTGCCAACACTGCATCTCTCCACCTTCCACGTAAGATGCCCACACCTTGTTAAAACTGCACCTCCAGCCTGCACATGCTTTACTGAATAACTGAACAGCTTGGCTGGCCCAGTCTCTACAACAGCCTCCTCCATATTGTAGGAGGAACTGCACACACAGCTTACAGCATCATGCTCCCACCCTGCCAGCCACTCTCTGCAGCAGGTGTGTGTTCACTGTGGAGGAGGGTCAGCATCACTTAATTAAAAGTTTTAAGTTCAGGGGTGCCTGGGTGGCTCAGTCGGTTGAGTGTCCGACTTTGGCTCAGGTCATGATCTCGCGTCTGTGAGTTTGAGCCCCGCGTCTGGCTCTGTGCTAACAGCTCGAAGCCTGGAACCTCCTTCACATTCTGTGTCCCCCTCTCTCTCTGCCTTTCCCCCACTCATGCGCTCTCTCTCTCTCTCTCTCTCTCTCTCTCTCTCTCTTTCTCTCTCTGTGTGTGTCAAAAATAAACATTAAAAAAAAAGTTTAAGTTCAATACACTACTTTCATGGGCAAGAGATGAAGGTGACTTTCCCAATACACAGAAACAGATACAGAGTGTCAGAAAAAATGAAGAGTCAAAGGAAAAAGTCACAAATGAAAAGTAGGACAAAACCACAGCAAAAGACCTAAATGAAACAGATATAATTAACATGCCTGATAGAACATTTGAGGTAATGATCATAAGGATAATCAATCGACTTGAGAAGTGAGTGAAGGATATCAGTGAGACCCTTAAGAGATAGAAAATGTGAAAAAGCACCAATTAGAGATGAGGAACACAATAAATGACATTTAAAATACACTTGATAGAATAAATAGCAGATTGGAAGAAGTGGAAGAATTAATTAATAACTAGAACAGAGTAATGGAAAGTAATCAAACTGAACAAATGATAGAAAAAAATTATGCAAAACTAGAATAGACTTAGGGAACACAGTGACTCCATCAAGTGTAATAACATTTGCATTATAGGGAATTCCAGAAGAAGAGAAAGAAAAGGGGGCTAAAAATTTATTTGAAGAAATCATAGTTGAAAAGTTCCCTAATCTGGGGAAGGAAATAGATATCCAGATCCAGTAGACACGCAGAACCCCCAACAAAATTAACCCAAGGAATTCCATATAAAGACACATAGTAATCAAAATAGCAAAAATGTGATAAAGAAAAAAAATTAAAGCAGAAAAAAGAAGACAGTTCCATGTACAAGGGAAACCCCATAAGAGTTATCAGCTGATTTCTCAGCAAAAACTTGACAGGGTAGAAGGGGTGGGCAGGATATATACAAAAGAGTGAAAGGAAAACTTCTACAGACAAGAATACTCTTTCCAGCAAGGCTATCATACAGAATGGAAGGAGAGAGAAAAAGTTTCTCAGACAAACAAAAACTGCAAGAGCTCATGACCACTAAAACAGCCCTATAAGAAATATTAAAGGGGACTCTTTGGGCGGAAAATAAAAGACCATAAGTGAGAGTGTAAAAAGTAGAAAACAGTAAAAATAAGTATATCTGTAAAAATCAGCCAAGGGATTCACAAAATAAAGGATGTAACAGATGACACAATATACCTAAATGTGGGGGGGGGAGAGAAGTAAAGAACAGGTTCGAACTTAAGCAACTATCAACTTAATGTAGATTGATATATGCAGATGTTGTATACAAACCTAATGAAAACCACAAATCAAAAACAACTATGAGATATGCAAAGAATTTTTAAAAAAGGGATCCAAGGATATCACTAAAGAAAACCAGAAAACTATGAAAGAAAGCAAGAGAAGAAAGGATTAGAGCAAAACTACAAAAACAACCACAAAACAAGTAACAAAATGGCAATAAATATATATCTATCAATAATTACTTTGAAGGCAAATGGACTAAATGCTCCAAACAAAAGACACAAAGTGACAGAGTAAATAAAACAGTAGGACTCACCTATACACTGCCTATAAGAGACTCATTTCAGATGTAATGATACCTGCAGATTGAAAGCGAGGGGATGGAGAAACATTCATCATGCAAATGGATGTCCAAAGAAAGCCAGAATAGCATATTTACATTGGATGAAACAGAACTTTAAACAAAGACTGTAACAAGATATAGATACATAGATAGATAAATAGATAGATAGATAGATAGTCAAAAGGACACTATGTATTAATAAAGGGGACAATCCAACAAGAAGATATAACAATTGTAAATATGTATACACCCCACATAGGAGGACCCAAATACATAAAACAGTTAATAACAAGCATAGAGGAACTAATCAATAATACAACAATATTAGGGGGCTTTAACACCCCACTTACATTGATGTCCAGATCAACCAAACAGAAAATCAACAAGAAACAATGGCTTTAAATAACATACATGATCAGAGAGGGCGCAGGAAGATGGCGGCGTAGGAGGACGCTGGGCTCACCGCGCGTCCTGCTGATCACTTAGATTCCACCTACACCTGCCTAAATAACCCAGAAAACCGCCAGAGGATTAGCAGAACGGAGTCACCGGACCCAAGTGCAGACGAGAGGCCCACGGAAGAGGGTAGGAAGGGCGGCGAGGCGGTGCGCACTCCACGGACTGGCGGGAGGGAGCCGGGGTGGAGGGGCGGCTCGCCAGCCAAGCAGAGCCCTCAAGTCCGGCTTGCAAAAGCGGAGGGGCCTGACGGACTGTGTTCCAACAGCAAGCGCGACTTAGCGTCTGGGAGGTCATAAGTTAACAGCTCTGCTCGGAAAGCGGGAAGGCTGGAGAACAAAGGGAGGGTGAGCTGCGGAGCCCCCGGATGACAGAGCTCAGTTTGGCGGGGAACAAAGGCGCTCGCCAGCGCCATCTCCCCCGCCCATCCCCCAGCCAAAATCCCAAAGGGAACCGGTTCCGGCCAGGGAAATTGCTCACTCCGCGCAAACACCCAACTCTGTGCTTCTGCGGAGCCAAACCTCCGGCAGCGGATCTGACTCCCTCCGGCTGCCACAGGGCCCCTCCTGAAGTGGATCACCTAAGGAGAAGCGAGCTAAGCCTGCCCCCCCTCCCGCCGTGCACCTTGCCTTCCCACCCCAGCTAATACGCCAGATCCCCAACACCACAAGCCTGGCAGTGTGCAAGTAGCCCAGACGGGCCACGCCACCCCACAGTGAATCCCACCCCTAGGAGAGGGGAAGAGAAGGCACACACCAGTCTGACTGTGGCCCCAGCGGTGGGCTGGGGGCAGACATCAGGACTGACTGCGGCCCCGCCCACCAACTCCAGTTATACACCACAGCACAGGGGAAGTGCCCTGCAGGTCCTCACCACACCAGGGACTATCCAAAATGACCAAGCGGAAGAATTCCCCTCAGAAGAATCTCCAGGAAATAACAACAGCTAATGAGCTGATCAAAAAGGATTTAAATAATATAACAGAAAGTGAATTTAGAATAATAGTCATAAAATTAATCGCTGGGCTGGAAAACAGTATACAGGACAGCAGAGAATCTCTTGCTACAGAGATCAAGGGACTAAGGAACAGTCACGAGGAGCTGAAAAACGCTTTAAAGGAAATGCAAAACAAAATGCAAACCACCACAGCTCGGATGGAAGAGGCAGAGGAGAGAATAGGTGAACTAGAAGATAAAGTTATGGAAAAAGAGGAAGCTGAGAAAAAGAGAGATAAAAAAATCCAGGAGTATGAGGGGAAAATTAGAGAACTAAGTGATACACTAAAAAGAAATAATATACGCATAATTGGTATCCCAGAGGAGGAAGAGAGAGGGAAAGGTGCTGAAGGGGTACTTGAAGAAATAATAGCTGAGAACTTCCCTGAACTGGGGAAGGAAAAAGGCATTGAAATCCAAGAGGCACAGAGAACTCCCTTCAGACGTAACTTGAATCGATCTTCTGCACGACATATCATAGTGAAACTGGCAAAATACAAGGATAAAGAGAAAATGCTGAAGGCAGCAAGGGGTAAACGTGCCCTCACATATAAAGGGAGACCTATAAGACTCGTGACTGATCTCTCTTTTGAAACTTGGCAGGCCAGAAAGAATTGGCACGAGATTTTCAGGGTGCTAGACAGCAAAAATATGCAGCCAAGAATCCTTTATCCAGCAAGTCTGTCATTTAGAATAGAAGGAGAGATAAAGGTCTTCCCAAACAAACAAAAACTGAAGGAATTTGTCACCACTAAACCAGCCCTACAAGAGATCCTAAGGGGGACCCTGTGAGACAAAGTACCAGAGACATCACTACAAGCATAAAACATACAGACATCACAATGACTCTAAACCCGTATCTTTCTATAATAACACTGAATGTAAACGGATTAAATGCGCCAACCAAAAGACATAGGGTATCAGAATGGATAAAAAAACAAGACCCATCTATTTGCTGTCTACAAGAGACTCATTTTAGACCTGAGGACACCTTTAGATTCAGAGTGAGGGGATGGAGAACTATTTATCATGCTACTGGAAGCCAAAAGAAAGCTGGAGTAGCCATACTTATATCAGACAAACTAGACTTTAAATTAAAGGCTGTAACAAGAGATGAAGAAGGACATTATATAATAGTTACAGGGTCTATCCATCAGGAAGAGCTAACAATTATAAATGTCTATGCGCCGAATACCGGAGCCCCCAAGTATATAAAACAATTACTCATAAACAGAAGCAACCTTATTGATAAGAATGTGGTAATTGCAGGGGACTTTAACACCCCACTTACAGAAATGGATAGATCATTTAGACACACAGTCAATAAAGAAACAAGGGCCCTGAATGAGACATTGGATCAGATGGACTTGACAGATATATTTAGAACTCTGCATCCCAAAGCAACAGAATATACTTTCTTCTCGAGTGCACATGGAACATTCTCCAAGATAGATCATATACTGGGTCACAAAACAGCCCTTCATAACTTTACAAGAATTGAAATTATACCATGCATACTTTCAGACCACAATGCTATGAAGCTTGAAATCAACCACAGGAAAAAGTCTGGAAAACCTCCAAAAGCGTGGAGGTTAAAGAACACCCTACTAACGAATGAGTGGGTCAACCAGGCAATTAGAGAAGAAATCAAAAAATATATGGAAACAAACGAAAATGAAAATACAACAATCCAAACGCTTTGGGACGCAGCGAAGGCAGTCCTGAGAGGAAAATACATTGCAATCCAGGCCTATCTCAAGAAACAAGAAAAATCCCAAATACAAAATCTAACAGCACACCTAAAGGAAATAGAAGCAGAACAGCAAAGGCAGCCTAAACCCAGCAGAAAAAGAGAAATAATAAAGATCAGAGCAGAAATAAACAATATAGAATCTAAAAAAACTGTAGAGCAGATCAACGAAACCAAGAGTTGGTTTTTTGAAAAAATAAACAAAATTGACAAACCTCTAGCCAGGCTTCTCAAAAAGAAAAGGGAGATGACCCAAATAGATAAAATCATGAATGAAAATGGAATTATTACAACCAATCCCTCAGAGATACAAACAATTATCAGGGAATACTATGAAAAATTATATGCCAACAAATGGGACAACCTGGAAGAAATGGACACATTCCTGAACACCCACACTCTTCCAAAACTCAATCAGGAGGAAATAGAAAGCTTGAACAGACCCATAACCAGCGAAGAAATTGAATCGGTTATCAAAAATCTCCCAACAAATAAGAGTCCAGGACCAGATGGCTTCCCAGGGGAGTTCTACCAGACATTTAAAGCAGAGATAATACCTATCCTTCTCAAGCTATTCCAAGAAATAGAAAGGGAAGGAAAACTTCCAGACTCATTCTATGAAGCCAGTATTACTTTGATTCCTAAACCAGACAGAGACCCAGCATAAAAAGAGAACTACAGGCCAATATCCCTGATGAATATGGATGCAAAAATTCTCTAGAAGATACTAGCAAATCGAATGCAACAGCATATAAAAAGAATTATTCACCATGAGCAAATGGGATTCATTCCTGGGATGCAGGGCTGGTTCAACATTCGCAAATCAATCAACGTGATCCATCACATTAACAAAAAAAAAGAGAAGAACCATATGATCCTGTCAATCGATGCAGAAAAGGCCTTTGACAAAATCCAGCACCCTTTCTTAATAAAAACCCTTGAGAAAGTCGGGATAGAAGGAACATACTTAAAGATCATAAAAGCCATTTATGAAAAGCCCACAGCCAACATCATCCTCAACGGGGAAAAACTGAGAGCTTTTTCCCTGAGATCAGGAACACGACAGGGATGCCCACTCTCACCGCTGTTGTTTAACATAGTGCTGGAAGTTCTAGCATCAGCAATCGGACAACAAAAGGAAATCAAAGGCATCAAAATTGGCAAAGATGAAGTCAAGCTTTCGCTTTTTGCAGATGACATGATATTATACATGGAAAATCCGATAGACTCCACCAAAAGTCTGCTAGAACTGATACATGAATTCAGCAAAGTTGCAGGATACAAAATCAATGTACAGAAATCAGTTGCATTCTTATACACTAACAATGAAGCAACAGAAAGACAAATAAAGAAAATGATCCCATTCACAATTGCACCAAGAAGCATAAAATACCTAGGAATAAATCTAACCAAAGATGTAAAGGATCTGTATGCTGAAAACTATAGAAAGCTTATGAAGGTAATTGAAGAAGACTTAAAGAAATGGAAAGACATTCCCTGCTCATGGATTGGAAAAATAAATATTGTCAAAATGTCAATACTACCCAAAGCTATCTACACATTCAATGCAATCCCAATCAAAATTGCACCAGCATTCTTCTCGAAATTAGAACAAGCAATCCTAAAATTCATATGGAACCACAAAAGGCCCCGAATAGCCAAAGGAATTTTGAAGAAGAAGACCAAAGCAGGAGGCATCACAATCCCAGACTTTAGCCTCTACTACAAAGCTGTCATCATCAAGACAGCATGGTATTGGCACAAAAACAGACACACAGACCAATGGAAGAGAATAGAAACCCCAGAACTAGACCCACAAACGTATGGCCAACTCATCTTTGACAAAGCAGGAAAGAACATCCAATGGAAAAAAGACAGCCTCTTTAACAAATGGTGCTGGGAGAACTGGACAGCAACATGCAGAAGGTTGAAACTAGACCACTTTCTCACACCATTTACAAAAATAAACTCAAAATGGATAAAGGACCTAAATGTGAGACAGGAAACCATCAGAACCTTAGAGGAGAAAGCAGGAAAAGATCTCTCTGACCTCAGCCGTAGCAATCTCTTACTCGACACATCCCCAAAGGCAAGGGAATTAAAAGCAAAAGTGAATTACTGGGACCTTATGAAGATAAAAAGCTTCTGCACAGCAAAGGAAACAACCAACAAAACTAAAAGGCAACCAACGGAATGGGAAAAGATATTTGCAAATGACATATCGGACAAAGGGCTAGTATCTAAAATCTATAAAGAGCTCACCAAACTCCACACCCGAAAAACAAATAACCCAGTGAAGAAATGGGCAGAAAACATGAATAGACACTTCTCTAAAGAAGACATCCAGATGGCCAACAGGCACATGAAAAGATGTTCAGCGTCGCTCCTTATCAGGGAAATACAAATCAAAACCACACTCAGGTATCACCTCACGCCAGTCAGAGTGGCCAAAATGAACCAATCAGGAGACTATAGATGCTGGAGAGGATGTGGAGAAACGGGAACCCTCTTGCACTGTTGGTGGGAATGCAAATTGGTGCAGCCGCTCTGGAAAGCAGTGTGGAGGTTCCTCAGAAAATTAAAAATAGACCTACCCTATGACCCAGAAATAGCACTGCTAGGAATTTATCCAAGGGATACAGGAGTACTGATGCATAGGGGCACTTGTACCCCAATGTTCATAGCAGCACTCTCAACAATAGCCAAATTATGGAAAGAGCCTAAATGTCCATCAACTGATGAATGGATAAAGAAATTGTGGTATATATACACAATGGAGTACTATGTGGCAATGAGAAAAAATGAAATATGGCCCTTTGTAGCAACGTGGATGGAACTGGAGAGTGTAATGCTAAGTGAAATAAGCCATACAGAGAAAGACAGATACCACATGGTTTCACTCTTATGTGGATCCTGAGAAACTTAACAGGAACCCATGGGGGAGGGGAAGGAAAAAAAAAAAAAAAAAGAGGTTAGAGTGGGAGAGAGCCAAAGCATAAGAGACTGTTAAAAACTGAGAACAAACTGAGGGTTGATGGGGGGTGGGAGGGAGGGGAGGGTGGGTGATGGGTATTGAGGAGGGCACCTTTTGGGATGAGCACTGGGTGTTGTATGGAAACCAATTTGTCAATAAATTTCATTAAAAAAAATAACATACATGATCAGATAGATTTAACAGATATATTCAAAACATTCCATTCTAAAACAGCAGAATACACATTCTTTTCAAGTGCACACAGAATATTCTCTAGACTAGATCATATATTAGTACATAAAACAAGCCTCAGCAAACTCAAAATGATCAGAGTCATACCATGCACCTCTTCTGACCACAATGCTAGGAAACCACAAAAAAAAAAAAAAGTCTGGAAAGAGCACAAATACATGAAGGTTAAATAACATAATACTAAACCATGAAAGGGCCAACCAAGAAATCAATGAAGAAAACATTTGTTTCAGCTCAAGTCATGATCTCATCAAGCCCTACTTCAGGCTCTGTACTGACAGCATGGAGCCTGTTTAAGATTCTCTCTCCCTCTCTGCCCCTCCTCCACTTACTCTCTTCTCTCCCTCTCTCAAAGTAAATAAACTTAAAAAAAAAGAAAGAAAGAAAGAAAACCCACAGTTAATATCATACTCAATAGGGAAAAACTGAGAGCTTGTCCCCTAAGGCCAGGAACAAAACAAGGATGTCCACTTTTATTCAACATAGTACTGGGAGTCCTAGGCACAGCAATCAGACAACAAAATGAAATAAAGGCATTCAAACTGGTAAGGGAAAAATAAAACTTTCACTATTTGCATATGAATGATAGTATACATAGAAAATCTGAAAGGCTCCACCAAAAATCTGCTAGAACTGGTCAATTCAAAAAGTCCCAGGCTAAAAAATCAATGTGCAGGTATCTGTTGCATTTCCATATACCAATAATGAACCAGCAGAGAGAGAAATTAAGAAAACAATCCTATTTACAAATGCACCAAAAATAATAACATACCTAGAAATAAACCTAACCAAAGAGGTGAAAGACCTGTACTCTGAAAACTATAAAACAGTGATGAAAGAAATTGAAGGTGACATAAAGAAATGGAAAGACATTTCATACCCATGGATTAAAAGAACAAATATCATTAAAATGTCTATACTACCAGAACCAGTATACATATTCAATGCAATCTCTATCAAAATACCAACAGCATTCTTCATAGAACTAGAACAAATAATCCTGAAATTTGTATGGAACTACAAAAGACCCCAAATAGCCAAAGCAATCTTGAATAAGAAAAGCAAAGTTGGAGGCATCACAATTCCAGCCTTAAGCAAAGAATATGGTACTGACACAAAATTAGACACATAGATCAATGGAACAGAATAAAAAAACCCAGAAATAAACCCGAAATTATGTGGTTGATTAATCTTCAATGAAACAGGAAAGAATATCCAATTGAAAAAAAAATACAGTCTCTTCAAAAATGGTGCTGGGAAAAATTGGTCATCTACCTGCAAAATAAAGAAAGTGGACCACTTTCTTACATCATACACAAAAATGAATTCAAAATGAATTAAAGACTTAAATGTGATACCTGAATCATAAAATTCCTATAAGAGTATACAGGCAGTAACTTTTTGACATTGGCTGTAGCGATATTTTTCTAGCTATATCTCCTGAGCAAGGAAATAAAATAAAAACCAACTATTGAGATTACATCAAAATAAAAAGTTTCTGCACAGCAAAGGAAATAATCAACAAAACTAAAGGGCAACATACAGAATGGGAGATTTTTGCAAATGATATATCCAAGATAGGATTAGTATCCAAAATATATAAAGAATTTACAAAACTAAATACCCAAAAGACAAATAATCCAATTAAAAAACGAGCAGAAGAAATGAAAAGACATTTCTCCAAACAAGACATCCACATGGCCAACAGACACACGAAAACATGCTCAATATCACTCATCAAGGAAATGCAAATCAAAACTATAATGAGATACCACCTCACACTTGTCAGAATGGCTAGAATCAACAACAGGAGAAACACATTTTGGCAAGGGTGTGGAGAAAAAGAAACCCTCCTGTACTGTTGGTGGGAATGAAAACTGTTTCAGGCTCTCTGGAAAACAGTATGGAGGTTTCTCAAAAAGTCAAAAATAGAACTACTCTATGATCCAGCAATCACACTACTGGGTATTTACCCCCAAAATACAAAAACACTAATTCAAAGGGATACATGCTTCCCTATGTTTATTGTAGCATCACTTATGATAGCCAAATTATGGAAGCAGCCCAAGTATTCATCAACAGATGAATAAAAATGACATGGTATATACTCAATGGAATATCATCTTGCCATCTGCAATGACATGGATGGGGTAGAGAATATAATGCTAAGTGAAATAAGTCAGAGAAAGACAAATACTGTATGATTTCACTCCTATTTGGAATTTAAGAAACAAAACAAATGAGCAAAGGAAAGAGAGAGAGAGAGAAACCGAGAAACAGACTCTTGGTTACCAGAGGTGGGGTGGTAGGGGAATGAGTGAAAGAGGGGTGGGGATTAAGGAGTGTACTTACCAAGATAAGCACTGTGTCATGTACGGAATTATTGAATCACTATATTGTACACCTGAAACTAATATAACACTGTACGTGAACAATACTGGAAATAAATTTTTGCTAACAAATGTAGACAATCAAATGCATTTAGTAAATCAATAACTATGTACCAGAAACCAGATGCATAGTAATTTAATACAGCAATGAATTCATAGATGGAACAATAGGTATAAGTGGCATTATCACCTGATTAAGTTTAACATAATACACTGTTGTTCTTAAAGATACATCAAGACTTCTGCACAGGTAAAATAGCCAAGTTGAAAGAAATTGTGGTAGGAATCAAAACTCTGCATCTTTGAGAAAGTGATGTCAGCAAGATGGTGGAATAGGAAATCTCAGCCCTCATTCCCCTACAGGAGCATTTATTTGACAATAACATACAGACCGAAACACCTTTTTGAGAGGTCTGGAATCCAGTTGTAGGACCTCATGTAAGCAAAACACCAAGGATAGCCATATTAAATTGTGAAAGAAGAGTGATTTCTCTTTGTGTAAGTCCTCCCCCCAAACCAGCATAGCTCAGTGCCTAGAAAGATCACATCAGCCCTATACTTTTCCCATGGAAGAAAGAGAAAGTGGAACTTACATCCAAGGACCACAGCCTTTTGTGCACTACCTGAGGGGCCAGTTTGTATCTTCCCTTTACAAGTGTTGCTGAACCAGTATAGGTTGTATGCCTGAAGGAAACCAAAAACAGAGGGAAGGGGCAGATGGCTTGCTACACAAATAAAATGGAGAAAAGGGAGAAATTAATTACACTATAAGTGTTTTTTAAAATATAAACAAAATTCACAAACTTTTACCTGGACTAACAAAAGAAAGGCCAGTAAAAAAAAAATCAGAAAGAAAAATGAGATATTAAGACTGTTAACACAGAAATTTAAAAGATCATAAAAACTATTATAAATAATCACATGCCAACAGATTGAATATCCTAAAAGAAATGGTTAAATTCCTAGAAATACACAACCTACCAAGACTGAATCAGGAACACATATCTGAACATACCAATAATGAGTAAGGAGATTGAATCACTAATCAAAAACTTCACAACAAAGAAAAGTCCACAACCAGATGGCTTCACTGGTGAATCTACCAAACATTCAAAAAAGAATTAACGTCAATCCTTCTCAAACACTTCCAAAAAATTAAATAGAAGGGAACATTTCAAACTCATTTTATGAGGCCACTATTAATATTTAGAAGGCCTTAATATCAAAAATAGACCAAGGCATTTAGTTTTATTGTTTCCTTCACTGTGTAGAAGCTTTTTATTTTGATGTTGTCTCAATAGCTTATTTTTGCTTTTGTTTCCCGTGCCTCAGGAGATATATCTAGAAAGAAGTTGCTATGGCTGATGTCAAAGAAGTTACTGTCCATGTTCTCTTACAGGATTTTTATGGTTTCAGGCCTCGCATTATGACTACAATAGACAAGTTATGGAAATAGCTTAAGTGTCTATGGATTGATGAATGGATAAAGAAGAAATGATATATATACATACAATACATTACTCAGCCATAAAAAAGAACGAAATCTTGCCATTTGCAGTGCCATTGATAGAGTTATTAGAGAGTACTATGCCAAATGAAATAAGTCAGATGAAGACAAATACCATATGATTTCATTCACAAGTGGAATTTAAGAAACAAAACAAACAAGCAAAGGGGAAAAAAAGAGAGACGGGGGTAAACCAAGAAACAGACTCTTAACTATAGAGAACAAACTAATGGTTACCAGAGGGGAGGTGGGTGGGGAAAGGGGTTAAACAGATGATGGGTATTAAGGAAGACAGTTGTGATGAGCACTGGGTGTTGTATGGAGGAGCTGAATCACTATATTGTATACCTGAAACTAATATTACACCATATGTTAACTATCTGGAATTTAAATAAAACATTTAAAAAAAAACAGACACTATAAAAAGGGAAAACCATACGCCAATATCCTTGATCAATACTGATATAAAAATCCTCAACAAATTACAAGCAAACCCAAATTCAATGGATTAAAATGATCATACACCATGACCAGGTGAAATTTATCCCTGAGATTTAAGGAAGATACAACATATACAAGTCAATTAATGTGGCACAGAACATTAACAGAATAAAGGATAAAAATCATATGATCATGTCAATATATGAAGAAAAATCATTTAAAAATTCATACACCATTTCATGATTAAAGCTCTGAACAAACAAGACATAGAAGGAAATTACTTCAATGTAATACAGGCTATCTATAAAAATCACATAATCAATGGAGAAAAAAAAGAAAGATTTTCCTCTAAGATCAGGAACAAGGTGAGGATGCTCACTCACACACTTCTATCCAATACAGTACTGGAAATTCTAGCCAGACCAATTAGACAAGAAAAAGAAATAAAAAGCATGTAAGCCAGAAATATAGAAGTAAAATTATTTGTTTGCAAATGATCTTCCATGTAAAAAACCCTAATGAGTCTTCACACATACACAAAAAAACTATAGAATAAAAAACTGAGTTAAGTTGCAGAATGCAAAATCAAATACAAAAGATCATTGTATGTGTATACATTAACAATAAACATTTGAAAAGGAAATTAAGAAAACAAACCCATTTATAACACCACCAAAAGAATAAAATGCATAAGAATAAATTTAACCAAGGAGGTGAAAGACTTGTGCATGGAAAACTCCGGAACACAAATGTACAAAATTAAAGTAGATACAACTAAATGAAAAGATAGCTCACATTCATGGATTAGAAGACTTAATGTTATTAAAATGTCATTGTTATCTCAAGTGATCTACAGATACAGTGCAATCCCTAACAAAATTCCAATGGCACTTTTCACCAAAAATAGAAAAAACAATCCTAAAATTCATATGGAACCACAAAAGACCCTGAATATGCAAAAACAATCTTGAGAAAGAAAAACAATGATGGGAGCACCTGGGTGCCTCAGTAGGGTAAGCATCCGACTTCAGCTCAGGTCATGATCTTATGGCTCCTGAGTTCGAGCCCAGTGTCAGGGCTCTGAGCTGCCAGCACAGAGCCTGGAGCCTGCCTCAGATTCTGTGTCTCCCTCTCTGTCTGCCCCTCCCTTGTTTGCACTCTTTCTCTCTCTCAAAAATAAACACTGAAAAAAAAGAAAAGAAAAACAAATTATCACAAATCCTGATTTCAAAATATATTGCAAAACTATTGTAGTTTAAAAAAAGTATGGTACTGGCATGAAAACAGACATAGACCAATGCAACAGACTAGACAGCCCCAAAATAAACCCTCATATTACAGTCAACCGACCTTTGACAAGGATGCCAAGAATACAATGCACAAAGGAGAGTCTCCTCAACAAATGGCATTTGGAACACTGGATACCCAAACTCCAAAGAATGAAATTGGACCCTTTACCTTACGTCACACAGAAAAATCAACTGAAAATGAAGTAAAGATTTAAGGTATTCAACTCCTAAAATAAAACCTAAGGGAAATGCTTCATGACATTGCATTTGGCAATGATTTCTTGAACATGACACCATAGACAGGCAACAAAACAGAATAATACACAAGTGGAGCTACATCAAACATAAAAACTTCTATACAGCAAAACAAACAAGAGAGTAGAAATGTAGCCTACAGAATGGGAGAAACTTTTTGGAAACTATACCTCCCATAAGGCTTAACATACATAACTCATATGACTCAATAGCAAAAAACAAATAATCCAATTTTAAAATGGGCAAAGGACATGAATGGAAATTTCTCAAAAGAAGATATACAGATGGCCAATATAATTATTAAGAGGTATTCAACATCACTGATCATCATGGAAATGCAAATCAAAATGACAATGATACCATTCCACATGTTACAGTGGCGGTTATAAAAGAGACAAGAGAGAACAAGCGCTGGTTAAAAAAAAAAAAGTGGGGAAAAAAGAACTCCGGTACACTGTTGGTGGGAATGTAAACTGGTACAGAATTTTAGAAAACAGTACAGAAGTTCTTCAAAATATTACAAATAGAACTACCTTATTATCTAGCAATCTCACTTCTTAGTTTACATCTAAAAGAAATGAAATCAGCATCATTTCATTACAGAGAGATATCTACACTCCTACATTCATTGCAGCATTATTCACAATAGCCAAGATATGGAAATACCCTAATATCCATCTATGGATGAATGATAAAGAAAATGTTTTATATACATAAATGGAATACGATGGAGCCTCAAAAAAAGAAGGAAATCTTGCCATACGCAACATGATGGACCTAGAAGACATTACGCTAAGTGAAATCAGCCAGTCACCAAAGGAAAAATGCTACATGATCTCACATATCTGAAGTGTCTAAAATAATCACATCATAAAAACAGAGTATAGAATGGTGGTTTCCAGGGACTGGGTAGGGGGGAGGGAATTAAGAGTTGCTATTCAATGGATAACAGTTTCAGTTAAACAAGATGAATGAGTTCTAGAAATCTACTGTACAACAATCTACCCTATAATTAATGATATTGTTTTGGACACTTAAAACTCTATTAGGAAAGAATATAAAGTATTCTCAGATCAAGTATAAAGTATTCTTACTACAATAGAAAAAAACAAAAAAAAAAAAACTCTACATCTTTGAATCCACTGATGGTAGTGCTAATCTCTACAATTCTTTCTAAAATGAAGTATTGTTTTGGTTTCTTATTTTGATATGTTAATTAGGTCTAATTTGGCTCACTTGTCCTTTTTTATCATAACAGCTTTGACTTCATGGCTTAGTTAATCAATATTGGGATTCTGCCAATTTGTTAGTATATCTATGCCAATCTTTACCTCAAACTATAGACATAACTAAAGGGAGAGGAAGGTGGGTGATGGGCATTGAGGAGGGCACCTGTTGGGATGAGCACTGCGTGTTGTATGGAAACCAATTTGACAATAAATTTCATATTAAAAAAAAGAAAAAAAATAATGGATTTAGGAAACCACAGAGCACACTGTGAGATGGGCACAGACAAAATTTCATTGGCCACCTGACCACCATAAGCCCCTAATTTTTGACTGGTTGTCCACAGTAGCATTTTCATTCTCCAGAAATTAGTGACAGTTCAAAATCAGTGTCTAATAATGCCCAAAATTCTGATTATTTCAGAGTCCTTTGGGAGAAGAATAGGAAAAATATAGTATAAAATAGTGGCTGTGTAGAAAGGTCCTCACTCAAGAGGACACAGTCCTCCCTTCATTCAAGGAGCATTGGTTTGGTAAATCAGATCCAGTCTAAAGCAAATATCTAGATGCATGGAACAAATTCCTTGTTGCCTAGGTCTGGGAATGGAAGTAAAGACTAACTACAAATAGTTGCAAGGAGTATTTTGGGGTGATCAAATTATTCTAAAACTTAATTATGATGATTATACAACTCTATAAATTTATTTGAAATTACTAAGTAGAACATTTAACTGGATAAATTTTACAGTATACATATTAAACCTCCATAAAGCTGTTAAAAATACCAAGTGAGACTTTGAAATCTAACTTTGTACTACTTTTGGAACTCCCCTGATTTGTTCAAATACCAGTCCATTATTTCTCAAAATCCAAGTTAGAAATCCATTAAAGTATAATGTGATAGTTTTCTTAAATTTGATAGTGATGCCAAAATGACACTATCAATGGTTCAGATAACTTGCAATAACAATGAATATGTAACAAACCTAAAATTCTATCGTTTGGGAAAAAACATTATCAGAACACAAAATCACAGACCATCATCACATTGAACTGCTCAATTTCCCTGGATCTCTTTTCTGCAAATTGTGATAATTTACCCTTGGGAAAAGCAGTATGCACAGAAGACCTGGTTTCCATTTGAAGTAATTATGGACTCAATCCAGTGCCGCTATCCAGTCCTACTAATTGACTCCCTTCCTAATGGAATGAACTATTTATAAGTTTCTGTCTGAAGAAATGGTGGCGATTCAAAGGGGGTGTTAACTGTCTGTGTGTCTCAATCTCTTGAAGCTCCTGCTGAGTGAAAACTGCACCTGAGCAGGTATATATGAAGCCTGCTCTCTCACTCCCTAGCAACTGGTTACATTTTGTTACCAAACCTTCTTTCCTCTGTATCTCAAGGTTCCTTTTGTTCATGTGCTTTTTGAATGATTTTCACTCATACCGTTTTATGTATGTTCTGGTCTCATTTTCTTAAGTTCAATTGTATTATGAGGCGAATTTCTCTTCAAGGAGTCCTTATCAGTTTTAAATTGGTACGTGAAGGGGCTTTAATTTTCCAACCCCTTTTCACTCTGATATCAGATTAATGGAAATAAAACATGATGTTTTGGCTATTTCATTCCAACTGAGCACAATCTGGCAGAGCAAGCTCTCTCTATGTTTGGAAAGCATTGAATGATCAAGTCTTAAAGATCATTAAAATTACTTTTTTAATTTATTAAGTACTTATTATATGCCACACCATGCTCTGCTGTTTTCCCTGTATTAACTCATTTAATCCTCACAACACTATAAGGTAAGTACTATTATCATCCCTATTTTACAGATGAGGAAATTCAGGGACAGAGAAGTGAAGCAACTCACCCAAGGACACATAGCTCATAAATCAAGGAGATGGAGATTCGAATCCAGGTAGTTTGTCTCCAGAATGTTTGCTATTAGTTACTACATAATATTGCCATTATAAAATTGCCCCCATTTCATTTTTCCTATTTCCCCTCACTAATTTCAAAATTTCCTTTAAAAATTAGAAAAAGCATAAATATTACTTGTAAAAACAGAAAATAAGAGTCCATATTTAGGAAGAGAAAAAATCACTCAAAATCCCACAAACTACAGATATTATAAAGTCTGAATATCTACACATATGCATTTACACTATATTTAGTGTTTTATAATCTTTTTTAACTTAACAAATTATATATTTTTTCAATTTACTCTATCCAAAGTTCTAATTTATGCCATGTGCATCAAAAACTCTTCTGAACATAGATTCAGGTGTATTTAAAAGTTTTCTTCCTTCTTCATGTACCAAACAGCTTTTCACTGGGGCTTAAAGCATGAAAAGTGTACTGTTCTTTTGAATTACTGAATTTTTCCAAATATCCCAGTGATGTTTTAAGCTTAGTATTATTTCCATAGCATACTTTAATACTTAACTGTATTTTGAGGAAAGTTCCAGACACTCTGTAATAACTATACACATTTTGTTTGGGGCAAAAAATAAAGAGGAAGGTTTGTACTTTTTCTTGTTTTACTGTATACGATTGAGGGTCTATTTGGGAATGTGGGGTGTTGAGGTCACTCTGTGAGGACAGTGTCATGACAAGGAAGTTGCTGATCTAAACCGGTTTCCATTCTACCATTTGTATGCAGATGTCAATGAGTTCAATCCCCAAAGTCATTTGGTGAAAATCTACTCTCCACCAAAATCTCCCACAGGGGCTTCTAGGCCCCTGATTTGCTTATCATGTCTTCTTGAACTTTCTACTATGAATGTTAGTGAAGACTATTATTTAATAGTGCCTACCTTGTGCAAGAAACTGTGCTAAATATGGGGGTATACAAAGTTGGCTAAAAGCCATTTTTCTCAAAGAAATTATAGTTGAGAATGAAGAACTAACATGCAAAAGAAACTATAATATGGTATATTATAAAGAATGTACAAGATATAACAATAGTTCATAGACACTACTCTTCTTAGGGTCTTCAACAGATACGTCTGAGTAGCTGGCATTTAATCTAAGTTTTGAAGGATAAGGAAAAAGGGAAGTAATACTTCTGTCAGATAGTTAAACTCATATAATGTAAAATTCTCACAACATTTTATTTGTTATATTTATGTTATGGACAAATAAATACCATCGGCATCATTGGCTAGCTTGCCCTAGTTTATATAGCCCCTAAGTGGCAGAACTAGAATGGCAACCAAGTCTATCAGGTCTTATAGGCAAGTATGTTTCCACATAGTAATGACCAGGAATAACACAGTTGAAATCATATTCAAGAGCAGAGAAATGTGAAAAAATACAGTAACATGTTCAGTTTATAAAGGGTCTGACGTGATATGCTATTGAATTTTAGCTTATCCATGATAGAATCAGAAGATGAAATAGAAGAGTAACATGACCATATTTGATCTTTAGATAGACAAATCTGAAAGCAGAATGTAGAACATACTAAACGTAGGTAAGATTGGAGGCAGAGATATCATTCAGAAGGCTTTTTGGTCATTAAGTACAAAAAATATACAGACCTGAAATAAAACTGACAGTGGAAATGGAGATGAGGAGATGAAACAGAAATATTCAGAAGGTACAATTTTCCAACTGGCATATAAGGTGAGAGAGGAGAAAAGGTGCCTCGAAGATCCCTGGATTAAGCATCTGAGAGAATGATCATGATATTTTCTAAGGGATTAAAAAGAGGATACAATCATGAATTCAGCCCTGCACATTTTAATTTGAAAGTGCTTGAGGGATGTCCATTTATGTACTACAATACAGCCTTGGATATATTATCCTAGAGTCCAGGAATAGCGCTATAGATATTGAAATCTTCCATAAGTGGTGAGTACTTAAAACTACATGTTTGGAATTAAAAAAATATTTTACAGCTTGAGTCACATCAATACTCAAAGATAAGTGGGGGGAGGGAGTATTTTTTCTCACATTACAAGATATCAGAAGGTAGATCTTTGCAGACGTCAAAGACCATTTAGACTGGATTATTTTTCTATCTGTTCATACTACCGTCCTTACCATGTGGACACCCAGAGCTCATGATTACTGCATCTTTAGTCATCACCTTAATATTGAATTCAGGAATAAAAAGGCTAGACAAAGAGCCTTCGTCACATTAATCTTTATATTTGAATCTGGGAAATAAAACCTTTCACAGAAGGCATTACTCTGTATCTCATCAAGTCTAGGCTACATGCCCCTCTTGCACCAATCCATGGCCAAGTCATATAGATTATCATATTTCACCCCAGGGCTAAGATAAGAACCTACCCCCCCACCCCAAATTGAGAACAGATATGTGTTCTCTTGGCATGAACTAGTGTGGAAAATGCTTTGGGAATGGCAACATATGTAACATCCAATGACGGAAGGAATTTCAAAAACAATGCAAGATCATTAGTATCAAATTTGGACAACAGGTATGTAACAAAGACTGAAAACATTATCATATGTGACATTTTTCTATGTAGACTATAGTGTGCTGAATCCCTGGCAACTTCTCTAAAAGTTTTTTCTGGAGTGCAAGCAAGCTTGTTTTGGCTTGTTCAATAAATAGAATGTATACATTAAAATAAACTTACCTGAGAAGGGTTTTAGAGAGTAGAGGGGAAAAAAGGAAGATAGCCCACTCCCATCCTTCACAGATTTAATTTTTGAAGGAGAGATACAATGTGTAACACACCAAGGAAAGTAAAAAGTTCAGATGAAAGATGAAAGAAAATGGTTGATGCATCTAGACCCTTGAAGAGGACTACAGTATATTTGGAATGCTGTGCAAACTGGTACAGCCACTCTAGAAAACAGTGTGGAGGTTCCTCAAAAAATTAAAAATAAAATTACCCTATGACCCAGCAATAGCACTGCTAGGAATTTATCCAGGGGATATAGGAGTGCTGATGCATAGGGGGCACATGTACCCCAATGTTTATAGCAGCACTTTCAACAATAGCCAAATTATGGAAAGAGCCTAAATGTCCATCAACTGATGAATAAAGAAGATGTGGTTTATATATACAATGGAAATACTACTTGGCAATGAGAAAGAATGAAATCATGCCATTTGCAGCAACGTGGATGGAACTGGAAGGTATTATGCTGAGTGAAATAAGTCAGTCAGAGAAAGACAGATATCATATGTTTTCAATCATATGTGGATCTTGAGAAACTTAACAGAAGTTAAGGGGGGGAATGGAAGGGGGAAAAATAGTTACAAACAGAGAGAGAGGGAGGTAAACCATAAGAGACTCCTAAATATAGAGAACAAACTGAAGGTTGATGGGGGGAGAGGGGAAAATGGGTGATGGGCACTGAGGAGGGCACTTGTTGGGATGAGCACTGGGTGTTGTATGTAAGCCAATGTGACAATAAATTACATTAAAAATAAGAAGAATGCACTCTAAAGTCCTAAAGCTCTTGATACAGTCCTGGCTTTGCCACTTCATCCTTCCCAGGCATGGTTTCATTTGTGAAGTGGGGATAATAAAATTGAACTTAGCTTTTAGTCATTGAGAGTTTTGAAAGAAATAATGTACTTACCACAATTCCCTAAATACAGGAGACATTCAAATCTGTTATCTGTGATCATTAGACTTATTAATTTTGGTAACATTTATTCCTCTTTGCTCTCAGATATGCAATATTTTATTTTATTTTATTTTTAGCTTGTCATTAAGCAATTTGTTTATTAAAAGTTATCATGGACTAATATGATAATCATGCAATAAACCATTAAAATTATTAAACCTGTGTATCTGAGTTCCATTTAAACTTAAAAAGCCCAATGTAGGGAGTGATGGGATATGTTCAAATACTTTTGTCATGGTCATCTCTATAAGTCCAGTGAAGAAGGGAAATTTTAAGGGGCTGAGAAAAGTTCAGATAAGAGAATAGAGAATTAGTATGAAAGTATTAATGGGGGTGCAACAGAAAAGCTGACATTTATGTGGTGTGAGAACACTTAGGGCAATTGTTAGGAAAATGATCTAGAATTCTTTGAGAAAAAAAATTTTTTAAAGATTTAGGTATGAGATGAAAATTAAAGTAACCCCTTTTGGCTCTATCTGCAAAATTTACAGTCACATTTTTCCTCACATATCCCCTTTATTATTTTAATGTTTATTTATTTTTGAGAGGGTGATGGGGACACAGAATCCGAAGCAGGCTCCAGGCTCTGAGCAGGCAGCACAGGACTCTAAGCTGGCAGCACAGAGCCTGGCGTTCGAGCACAGAGCTTGAACCCATGAGCTGCGAGATCATGACCTGAGCTAAAGTCAGATGCTTAACCCACTAAGCCACTCAGGTGCCCCCACATATCCCCTCTCCATAATAAATTTGCTGTTAACTTTCTTTCTTCCAAATTCATTTTTCTTCTCTCAGTGAATTATATCTAACCTAATTAGCAAGGCAAATAGGGAATCTATCTTTCTGCCCGTGATGCTTACTGTTTTTTTTATCCTCAGGTCACTTGAAAATCAGCTCTCCTGTCCCCGTCAATGGGTGGACTAAATGACTCTGTGGTCACTGAAATTGTGTTACTGGCCCTTTCTTGCTCTTGGGAGAAAAAACTTTTTCTTATTTTGATATGTTCTTTGCTGTATTTAGGGGTCATCTTGGGAAACCTTTTTATTTTGTTTTTGGTAATTTTTGATTCTCACCTACATTCTCCCATGTACTTCCTGCTGGCCAACCTGTCCCTCATTGATGTGGGTCTTTCCTCTACTACAGTTCCAAAGATAATCATAGACCTCTTAAATGAATACAAAGTAATTTCTTTCCAAAGTTGTATGACACAGATATGCTTCATCCACATCATAGGAGGAGTGGAGATGGTGTTACTCATAGCCATGGCATTTGACAGGTGCACAGCAATCTGTAAGCCTCTTCACTACCTGAGCATCATGAACCCTAAAATATGTGTTTCATTTGTAATCACTGGATGGGTAACTGGGGTGATCCATGCTATGTCTCAGTTTTTATTTGTTATAAACTTGCCTTTTTGTGGTCCTAATAAAGTGGATAGCTTTTACTGTGACTTTCCTAAGATCATAAAACTTGCATGCACAGATGCGGCCAAGTTTGAGTTTATTGTTACTGCCAACAGTGGCTTCATGAGCATGGGCACCTTCTTCCTGCTAATCCTTTCCTATTCATTCATTTTGATCACTGTCTGGAAACGTTCTTCAGGAGAATTATCCAAGGCATTTGTCACTTTGTCAGCTCACATCACTGTAGTGTTTTTGTTTTTCACTCCATGCATGTTTCTGTATGTCTGGCCTTCTCCCCCACCTTCAATTGATAAAAATCTGTTTGTTGTAGACTTCGCTATTACCCCTGTCTTGAATCCTGTTATCTATACACTAAGGAACAAAGACATAAGGTTATCTATAAAAAGACTGCACAAAAGGATATCTAACTCCAAATTTTGTTGACTACATCTTTTTCAGGGAGCTCTAAAACTAAACACCCCACTGCACGCTGACCCATCCCTATATAAGCACCTCAAATTTAACATATCCTGCACAAACTTATCATCTGCCACTACTACCGCTACTAATTCATCTGTGAAGTATAAGACCATTACCAAAACTATCATGAAGTTGTAAATTCATCATACAAAGAATTGATATTCTAACAGAGAATAGCATAATCTGACAACATTTTAATTTTGAATTTTTGGTTATTTTGCCAATAAAAATGTAATAACACTGTTTCTGCTATTCATAAGCTTTAAAAATAACTTGTAAATTTGTTATTATGAATGGATGAATGTCCATCACATTAAATTGCTGTGTGTGTGCTGTATGTATGTGTGTGTGTATGGCCCATTGGCTTTTCTTATTCTTTAAAAGAAGACACAGAGACAAATTCAAGGCCCAGAGTTTATTTGGATGGGGCACCAGGAACACATTTTTTTCAGAAGTGGAGACATGGGACAGGAAAAACACAGATGCCAACAGAGGGTATATTAATGGGTATTCTACTATGTGGACATTGGGGTTCAATTCTGCTATGGCTCTCTAGGAGAATGTACATATTCTATAATATACAGTTGTTTCACTTAAGAGACTAAGAAGCTGTATTTCTGTGTTGGGGTAGTTCTGAGGCAATGACCCCATGGCAGTTCCAGGCTTCCCCACGTAGTAGGTTGAGCAGTTCTGATAACCAAAGAAAAGTACTCAGGCAGAAAATTTTTGCAGCTCATGGTATAAAACAATCTTACATTCTTTTTTTTTCTTAATGTTTTCATTTATTTTTGAGACACAGAGAGACAGAGCATGAGCAGGGAAGGGGCAGAGAGAGAGGGAGACACAGAATCGGAAGCAGGCTCCAGGCTCTGAGCCATCAGCACAGAGCCCGATGCAGGGCTCGAACTCACAGACTGTGAGATCATGACCTGAGCCGAAGTCAGACGCTCAACCGACTGAGCCACCCAGGCACCCCATATTCTTAGGAATATTAAGTGCAGAGGGATATGTGTGTGGCATCAAAAGCATCACAAACACTCCATATCTTCCCATGCTTAGAGGCATTCACATTCCATGTAAAATGACTCCATCATTGATTGTTCAAATGCAGGAGTGTTAATGAAACAAGTGTTAATGGGTTCCATCATTGCATGTTTCCAGGAAGATAATCGCTATCTTCTTCCTCCCTAATCCATTCTAGATTCCCCTCACATATTTTCTGTACTTCTGCTGATCTAGATCACTTGTCCAGATCCACACTTCCTACCAATGAAGGTTAAATCCATGATTACCGTGCTTTTGTCAGGCTGTAATTACTGCAACTGCTCATTTAGAGTTATCACCACATATAGCAGACATTCTACTTCTCGGTGATAATGAAGGTTAATTATATCTGGCATGGTAGTAACTGTTTTTTGTCTGCTGATCTATAAACACAAGGAAACCAAAATGACCAGGGAGCTACTAAAATTTTAGCTTTATTAAAATGCTTACTCTGTCCCCAGAAGAAACATACACCACCCCAGCAGAGGTTCAAGTTGTAGGTCCAGAAAGCTCCAATTCTCCAAGGAAGTGGTGGTGAATTGAGCAACTCTCACTGACTACCTTGGGTTTCCAGACCTCTTCATTTTGGAATACAATACCTTATAATGCCCATTGGTTCAAAGTATGTACCACAAGTTAAAGCACAAAGTATTATCCCCAAGCACACTTACTCGCACCTTTACTTGCATTTTTAAAAGGCTGTTCCCATGTTCTATTAGTCTGACAGCTTTTGCATAATGCCATCTATTGCCATATCAGTGGATCACTTGGTTGTGTGCTCACTGTTGTTCTTTCAAGATACTTCTTTGTCCAAAGCAATGTTGTGAAAGACATTAGACATTCTGTGTGTCTTTGGATCGCTTAATGACCAAGGTACTGCTGTAAGGATAGTCAAAACCATACTTGGAAAACATGTTTTGTTTTTGTTTTTTTTTTATTTTTTAAGGCTTATTTATTTTTGAGAGAGAGAGACAGAGTGCAAGCAGTGGAGGAGTACACAGACAGAGAAATAGGAAGACCCAGAATCCAAAGCAGGCTCCAGGCCCAGAGCTATCAGCACAGAGCCTGATGCAAGGCTCAAACTAATAGACCACAAGATCATGACCTGAGCCAAAGTTGGACGCTCGACCAACTGAGTCCCCCAGGTGCCCTGGAAAAGATGTTTATCCCAATAAGAACTATCTGCTGTTCTTACAGCATGAAAAGAACCTAATGTGAACAACTAGCCATCAAGTTGCTGGCTAAAAGCACCAACTGATGAAACCACATCAAGGGTTTAGCATCCGTCTGTACTTCTGAAATGAACAAACATTCAATAGTGGCTGTCACTATAACTGCTTAACTGAGAAGTAAGAACCCATGCAAAGAACCCATGCAAAGACTTCTCAATGAGACTTCAGATGAGATTTAATTTTTATCCTATAATAAAGGAGGATTCTCAAAACAGAGGTGAATAAATCCACATAATCACAAAAATTAAGAATTTGAACAAAAAGTTACATTCTTCATATAAAAAAATCAGATACATACTCTTCAAAATAAATAAATTGGATAAAATTATTTAAAAATTATATTATAAAGCACGTTTTAATAGTGTGATATTTATATAATTGTGGCATAAATTTTGGAATTTTAGGCAAGGCAAAACAAATGGAAAACATGAAAAAAGGAAAAGACTATATTTTACTACACTACATTTAAATTTATAAAAAACAAATATAAAGGTTTCTGGTTCCTAGCTCTGCATATAAGGAGCCTGGACATGATTCCATTCTAACAACAAATAGAAGTTAGAAAAAAGTGAAAAATCAACAATTCTTGAATTCAAAAAGCAACGGGAGGACACAGGGCAAACTACTGTCTCCAAGATTAGAGACAGAGACAAATATAGGTTGTCATGGCTTATTAGAGCAGACACAAACAACCAGAAACTGCTGTGGGAATGAGAGCTGGGTAGCAAACGTAAGCCATAAGTGATGAATTTCTGGAGTCTCAGTACAGGCAATTTTGAAAGTTAAAACCTATCCTGGGGAAACCAGCCATAGGGGGTCCCAAAAATATTGTGAGGTTTACTTGCAACAGCTTGATCAGATTCCCTAGTAAATATCTGAGAAAAATCCCCTCAGGTTTCTGGCAGAGGAAGAGGAAAAGGAAATATTTTGAAATACACCACAATACTCTTTTCTTAAGAATCCCTGCCCTTGGGAAACTAGCAAACCAGAATCTAAACTACTGAGGTATTTATAAGAGCCTAACTGACCTGGAGAAGGCAAATACCCAACTCCAACCCATGCTTGCCATTCTATCCCTCATAAGGATTGAAAAAACAAACAAACAAAAAAAGACAAAAACAAAAACAAAAAAAACCAGAAACACCTGTGGAGTTCACAGTCCAGAGGCATAGGCTCATTAAAAGCCTAAGCCCTAATCATCAGACTACATAGTGCTTTTCCTCCACCCACACTCCACCACATTAACTAAGGCCAATTTACAACAGTTCCTTTGCCCAGTACATCATGTCAGCATCAAGAAAAATTTACAAGTCATACTAAGAGGCAAAAAAAAAAAAAAGAGACAAAACTAGCTTCAGAGCTAGATACAGCAGGGATGTTGGAATTCTCAGACAAGAAACTTAAGATAACTGATTAATATGCTAAGGGCTCCAATGGATAGATGGCATGTGAGAACAGATGGCCAATATAAGCAAAGGGATGGAAATCCTCGAAACAAAAAAGAAATGCTAGAGATCAAAAACAATGCAACAGACATGAAAAGTGACCTTGATGGGCTCATCAGTAGGTGGGACACAGGTGAGGAAACAATCTCTGAACTAGATCATATATCAATAGGATCTTTGAAAACTAAAGACAAAGGGAACAAAGAATTTAAAAACAAACAGACTAAGGACTGTGGGATAACTAAAAAAGGTGTGATTTATGCATAATGGGAATCTCAGAAAGAGAAAAGTTCAGTGGGGACTCTCTGACCCTCCCCAACTTGCTTATTCTCTCTCTCTCTCTCTCTCTCTCTCAAAACAAATAAACTTTAAAAAAAATCCATGATAGAAATCACAGGAAAAAAAAACAACTTTATGTATAAAAAAACAAACTGAAGAACCATATCCAACTTCTCCTCAGATACCACGCAAGCAAGAAGAGAATAGAGTGAAATATTTAATATATTGAGGGGAAAAACCCTAGAATTCTATACCTCTCAAATTATCCTTCAAAAGTAAAGAACAGAGACTTTCTCAGACATGTAAAAATTGAGGGAATTTGCCACTAGACCTGCGTTGAAAAAACTATTAAAAGAAATTCATTTGAGAGAAGGAAAATAATGTAGGTCAGAAATTCCCATCTAGGGGCGCCTGGGTGGCGCAGTCGGTTAAGCGTCCGACTTCAGCCAGGTCACGATCTCGCGGTTCGTGAGTTCGAGCCCCGCGTCGGGCTCTGGGCTGATGGCTCAGAGCCTGGAGCCTGTTTCCGATTCTGTGTCTCCCTCTCTCTCTGCCCCTCCCCTGTTCATGCTCTGTCTCTCTCTGTCCCAAAAATAAATAAACGTTGAAAAAAAAAATTAAAAAAAAAAAAAAGAAATTCCCATCTACACAAAGAAAGGAAAAGCATAGAAAATGGGATAAGTGAAAATAAAATAAAAACTTATTTTCCTTATACTTAATTGATCTTACAGATAACTGCTTAAATAATAGCAACAATGTACTCAATTATATATGCCTAGGTTTATATATTATTCAAATATATATGTATATATTTACATATATATGTTAATGCATGCTTACATGTAAGTGTAAGCATTTGCAAAATCCAACACCAATTTATGGTAATAACTCTAGGTTAAATTGGAACAGAGGGGGGGCGCCTGGGTGGCTCAGTCAGTTAAGCGTCTGACTTCGGCTCAGGTCATGATCTCAGGTTGGTGAGTTCAAGCCCCGCGTCGGGCTCTGTGCTGATAGCTCAGAGCCTGGAGCCTGTTTCAGATTCTGTGTCTCCCTCTCTCTCTCTCTGACCCTCTCCCATTCAAGCTCTGTCTCTCACTGTCTCAAAAATAAATAAACGTTAAAAAAAATAATAATAAAGAAGATGGCGGCGTAGGAGGACGCTGGGCTCACCTCGCGTCCTGCTGATCACTTAGTTTCCACCTACACCTCCTTAAATAACCCAGAAAACCACCAGAAGACTAGCAGAACGGAGTCTCCAGAGCCAAGCGCAGACGAGAGGCCCAAAGAAGAGGGTAGGATGGGCGGAGAGGCAGTGCACATTCCATGGATTGGCGGGAGGGAGCCGGGGCTGAGGGGCAGCCCATCGGCCAAGCAGAGCCCCCGAGTCTGGCTTGAAAAAGTGGAGGGACCAGACGGAGTGTGTTCCAACAGCAAGCGTGACTTAGCATCTGGGAGGTCTTAAGTTAACACCTCTGCTCCGAAAGGGGGAAGGCTGGAGGACAAAGAGAGGGAGTGTTGCTGACCCCGGGAGGACAGAGCTCATTTTTGTGGGGAACAAAGGCGCTCGCCAGTGCCATCTCCCTCGCCTTCCCCAGCCAAAATCCCAAGGGGAACCAGTTCCTGCCAGGGAAATTGCTTGCTCCACAATTATATATGCCTAGGTTTATATACTATTCAAATATATATGTATATATTTACATATATATGTTAATGCATGCTTACATGAAATAACACCCAACGCTGTGCTTCTGTGGATCCATCACTCTGGTGGGTCTGACTCCCTCCTGGTGCCACAGGGCCCCTCCTGAAGTGGATCACCTAAGGAGAAGCAAGCTAAGCCTACCCCTCCTGCCCCCGTGCACCTTGCCTACCCACCCCACCTAATACACCAGATCCCCAACACCACAAGCCTGGCAGTGTGCAAGTAGCCCAGACGGGCCACGCCACCCCACAGTGAATCCCACCCCTAGGAGAGGGGAAGAGAAGGCACACACCAGTCTGACTGTGGCCCCAGCAGTGGGCTGGGAGCAGACATCAGGACTGACTGCGGCCCTGCCCACCAACTCCAGTTATACACCACAGCACAGGGGAAGTGCCCTGCAGGTCCGCACCACTCCAGGGACTATCCAAAATGACCAAACGGAAGAATTCCCCTCAAAAGAATCTCCAGGAAATAACAACGCTAATGAACTCATCAAAAAGGATTTAAATAATATAACAGAAAGTGAATTTAGAACAATAGTCATAAAATTAATCGCTGGGCTTGAAAACAGTATAGAGGACAGCAGAGAATCTCTTGCTACAGAGATCAAGGGACTAAGCAATAGTCAGGAAGAGCTGAAAAACGCTTTAAACAAGATGCAAAATAAAATGGAAATGACCACAGCTCGGATTGAACAGGCAGAGGAGAGAATAGGTGAACTAGAAGATAAAATTATGGAAAAAGAAGAAGCTGAGAAAAAGAGAGATAAAAAAATCCAGGAGTATGAGGGGAAAATTAGAGAACTAAGTGATACACTAAAAAGAAATAATATACACATAATTGGTATCCCAGAGGAGGAAGAGAGACGGAAAGGTGCTGAAAGTGTACTTGAAGAAATAATAGCTGAGAACTCCCCTGAACTGGGGAAAGAAAAATGCATTGAAATCAAGAGGCACAGAGAACTCCCTGCAGACCTAACTTGAATCGATCTTCTACATGACATATCATAGTGAAACTGGCAAAATACAAGGATAAAGAGAAAATTCTGAAAGCAGCAAGGGATAAACGTGCCCTAAAATATAAAGGGAGACCTATAAGACTCGTGACTGATCTCTCTTTTGAAACTTGGCAGGCCAGAAAGGATTGGCAGGAGATCTTCAATGTGTTGAAGAGAAAAAATATGCAGTCGAGAATCCTTTATCCAGCAAGTCTGTCATTTAGAATAGAAGGAGAGATAAAGGTCTTCCCAAATAAACACAAACGGAAGGAATTCGTCATGACTAAACCAGCCCTACAAGAGATCCTAAGGGGGATCCTGTGAGACAAAGTACCAGAGACATCACTACAAGCATAAAACATACAGACATCACAATGACTCTAAACCCATATCTTTCTATAATAACACTGAATGTAAATGGATTAAATGCACCAACCAAAAGACATAGGGTATCAGAATGGATAAAAAAAACAAGACCCATCTATTTGCTGTCTACAAGAGACTCGTTTTAGACCTGAGGACACCTTCAGATTGAGAGTGAGGGGATGGAGAACTATTTATCATGCTACTGGAAGCCAAAAGAAAGCTGGAGTAGCCATACTTATATCAGACAAACTAGACTTTAAATTAAAGGCTGTAACAAGAGATGAAGAAGGCATTATAATCACAGGGTCTATCCATCAGGAAGAGCTAACAATTATAAAAGTCTATGTGCCGAATACGGGAGCCCCCAAATATATAAAACAATTACTCATAAACATAAGCAACCTTATTGATAAGAATGTGCTAATTGCAGGGGACTTGAACACTCCACTTACAGAAATGGATAAATCATCTAGACACACGGTCAATAAAGAAACAAGGACCCTGAATCATACATTGGATCAGATGGACTTGACAGATCTATTTAGAACTCTGCATCCCAAAGCAACAGAATATACTTTCTTCTCGAGTGCAAGTAGAACATTCTGCAAGATAGATCATATACTGGGTCACAAAACAGCCCTTCATAAGTTTACAAGAATTGAAATTATACCATGCATACTTTCAGACCACAATGCTATGAAGCTTGAAATCAACCACAGGAAAAAGTCTGGAAAACCTCCAAAAGCATGGAGGTTAAACAACACCCTACTAAAGAATGAATGGGGCAACCAGACAATTAGAGAAGAAATCAAAAAATATATGGAAACAAACAAAAGTGAAAATACAACAATCCAAAAGCTTTGGGATGCAGCGAAGGCAGTCCTGAGAGGAAAATACATTGCAATCCAGGCCTATCTCAAGAAACAAGAAAAATCCCAAATACAAAATCTAACAGCACACCTAAAGAAAATAGAAGCAGAAGAGCAAAGGCAGCCTAAACCCAGCAGAAGAAGAGACATAATAAAGATCAGAACAGAAATAAACAATATAGAATCTAAAAAAACTGTAGAGCAGATCAACGAACCCAAGATTTTTTTGAAAAAAAAATTTGTTTATTCTGAAAAAATAAACAAAATTGACAAACCTCTAGCCAGGCTTCTCAAAAAGAAAACGGAGATGACCCAAATAGATAAAATCATGAATGAAAATGGAATTATTACAACCAATCCCTCAGAGATACAAGCAATTATCAGGGAACACTATGAAAAATTATATGCCAACAAACTGGACAACCTGGAAGAAATGGACAAATTCCTAAACACCCCCACACTTCCAAAACTCAATCAGGAGGAAATAGAAAGCTTGAACAGACACATAACCAGCCAAGAATTTGAATCAGTTATCAAAAATCTCCCAACAAATAAGAGTCCAGGACCAGATGGCTTCCCAGGGGAGTTCTACCAGACGTTTAAAGCAGAGATAATACCTATCCTTCTCAAGCTTTTCCAAGAAATAGAAAGGGAAGGAAAACTTCCAGACTCATTCTATGAAGCCAGTATTACTTTGATTCCTAAACCAGACAGAGACCCAGCATAAAAAGAGAACTACAGGCCAATATCCCTGATGAATATGGATGCAAAAATTCTCTAGAAGATACTAGCAAATCGAATGCAACAGCATATAAAAAGAATTATTCACCATGAGTAAATGGGATTCATTCCTGGGATGCAGGGCTGGTTCAACATTCGCAAATCAATCAACGTGAT
This sequence comes from Lynx canadensis, assembly GCF_007474595.2. Classification (NCBI taxonomy): domain Eukaryota; kingdom Metazoa; phylum Chordata; class Mammalia; order Carnivora; family Felidae; genus Lynx; species Lynx canadensis. The sequence goes on along the minus strand of NC_044308.2, from coordinate 70,048,362 downwards.
ACATCACATTAATAAAAGTTAAGAACCATATGATCCTGTCAATCAATGCAGAAAAGGCCTTTGACAAAATCCAGCACCCTTTCTTAATAAAAACCCTTGAGAAAGTCAGGATAGAAGGAACATACTTAAAGATCATAAAAGCTATTTATGAAAAGCCCACAGCCAACATCATCCTCAATGGGGAAAAACTGAGAGCTTTTTCCCTGAGATCAGGAACACGACAGGGATGCCCACTCTCACCGCTGTTGTTTAACATAGTGTTGGAAGTTCTAGCATCAGCAATCAGACAACAAAAGGAAATCAAAGGCATCAAAATTGGCAAAGATGAAGTCAAGCTTTCGCTTTTTGCAGATGACATGATATTATACATGGAAAATCCGATAGACTCCACCAAAAGTCTGCTAGAACTGATACATGAATTCAGCAAAGTTGCAGGATACAAAATCAATGTCCAGAAATCAGTTGCATTCTTATACACTAACAATGAAGCAACAGAAAGACAAATAAAGGAATTGATCCCATTCACAATTGCACCAAGAAGCATAAAATACCTAGGAATAAATCTAACCAAAGATGTAAAAGATCTGTATGCTGAAAACTATAGAAAGCTTATGAAGGAAATTGAAGAAGATATAAAGAAATGGAAAGACATTCCCTGCTCATGGATTGGAAGAATAAATATTGTCAAAATGTCAATACTACCCAAAGCTATCTACACATTCAATGCAATCCCAATCAAAATTGCACCAGCATTCTTCTCGAAACTAGAACAAGCAATTCTAAATTTCATATGGAACCACAAAAGGCCCCGAATAGCCAAAGGAATTTTGAAGAAGACCAAAGCAGGAGGCATCACAATCCCAGACTTTAGCCTCTACTACAAAGCTGTCATCATCAAGACAGCATGGCATTGGCACAAAAACAGACACATAGACCAATGGAAGAGAATAGAAACCCCAGAACTAGACCCACAAACGTATGGCCAACTAATCTTTGACAAAGCAGTAAAGAACATCCAGTGGAAAAAAGACAGCCTCTTTAACAAATGGTGCTGGGAGAACTGGATAGCAACATGCAGAAGGTTGAAACTAGACCACTTTCTCACACAATTCACAAAAATAAACTCAAAATGGATAAAGGACCTGAATGTGAGACAGGAAACCATCATAACCCTAGAGGAGAAAGCAGGAAGAGACCTCTCTGACCTCAGCCGCAGCATACTCTTACTGGACACATCCCCAAAGGCAAGGGAATTAAAAGCAAAAATGAATTACTGGGACCTTATGAAGACAAAAACTTCTGCACAGCAAAGGAAACAACCAACAAAACTAAAAGGCAACCAACGGAATGGGAAAAGATATTTGCAAATGACATATCGGACAAAGGGCTAGTATCCAAAATCTATAAAGAGCTCACCAAACTCCACACCCGAAAAACAAATAACCCAGTGAAGAAATGGGCAGAAAACATGAATAGACACTTCTCTAAAGAAGACATCTGGATGGCCAACAGGCACATGAAAAGATGTTCAACGTCGCTCCTCATCAGGGAAAGACAAATCAAAACCACACTCAGATATCACCTCATGCCAGTCAGAGTGGCCAAAATGAACCAATCAGGAGACTATAGATGCTGGAGAGGATGTGGAGAGACGGGAACCCTCTTGCACTGTTGGTGGGAATGCAAATTGGTGCAGCCGCTCTGGAAAACAGTGTGGAGGTCCTCCAAAAATTAAAAATAGACTTACCCTATGACCCAGAAATAGCACTACTAGGAATTTACCCAAGGGATACAGGAGTATTGATGCATAGGGGCACTTGTACCCCAATGTTTATAGCAGCACTCTCAACAATAGCCAAATTGTGGAAAGAGCCTAAATGTCCATCAACTGATGAATGGGTAAAGAAATTGTGGTTTATATACAGAATGGAGTACTACGTGGCAATGAGAAAGAATGAAATATGGCCCTTTGTAGCAACGTGGATGAACTGGAGAGTGTGATGCTAGTGAAATAAGCCATACAGAGAAAGACAGATACCATATATGTTCACTGTTATGTGGATCCTGAGAAACTTAACAGAAACCCATGGGGGAGGGGAAGGAAAAATAAAAAGAGGTTAGAGTGGGAGAGAGCCAAAGCATAAGAGACTGTTAAAAACTGAGAACAAACTGAGGGTTTATGGGGGGTGGGAGGGAGGGGATGGTGGGTGATGGAGATTGAGGAGGGCACCTTTTGGGTGAGCAATGGGTATTGTATGGAAACCAATTTGACAATAAATTTCATATATTGAAAAATAATAATAAAAATAAATTGGAATAGAGGGAAATTTTTGCAACATGATAAAGGTTATACACACACACACACACACACACAGTAAATAAAATTAAAAAACCTACAGCTAACATGATACTTGCTAGTGAGAAACTCAAGTCTTTCCCACTTATATACTGGGCAAGAATAACCCATCTTACCACTCCTACACTGTACTTACCTTACCACATTGTACTAGAAGACCTTGTTAATGCAATCAGACAAAAAAAAAAAAAAAAAAAAAAAAAAAAAAAAAAAAAAAAAAAAAAAAAAAGAGTATACAGATTTAGAGGAAAGATATAAAATTGTCCTTGTTTGCAGATGACCTAACAGTTTATATATTTAAAAAAAATCTTAATCAACAACAACAAAAACTCTGCTAAATGAATAAGCAATTACTGAAGCTTTCAAGAATGACATGGAGGGAGCCATGGGTATAATGCTAAGTGAAATAAGTCAGTAACAGAAAGACAAACACCATATGATTTCACTCACATGTGGAAGTTAACTAAATGAGCAAAGGGAAAAAGAGAGAGAGACCAAGAGATAAACTCTTAATTATAGAGAACAAACTTGGCTACTAGAGGGGGGTGAGGAGAGTGTTAAATAGGTGATGGCAATTAAGGAGTACACTTGTCTTGATGAACACTGGGTATTGTACAGAAGTGTTGAATCACTATATTGTACACCCGAAACTAATGTAAATAACACTGTGTGTTACCTGGAGTTAAAATTAAATTTTTTTTAAAAAAAGAAAAATGAGTATGGCCTAATGATTAGGAAAAAAAAATGAGGGGTTAAGATTTTCAAATCACTATCCCATGACCTCTGCAATGGACAGGTGTAATGCTACCGTATGATCTGCTGATTTGGTGGGTGGTCTGCAGGTTGTGTCCATCTTAGGAAAACTTGGTTAGCAACATTCTATCCTGCCAAGCTGGGGGGAGCAGACAAACAAAAGACCCCCCATGTAAGATCATGTGCTGAGAGAGGAGTCAAGGCTAGAAGAGCAACCAACTTCAAAGGCAGGCTCCTCAAACCCTTACTGAAATGTGTTACAAAGCTGTCTCTTACAGGATACTGCATTCCACGGGAAGTGATAAGAAAATGTTGTAGAACGGGGTGCCTGGGCAGCTTAGTCATTTAAGCATCCAACTTAGGCTCAGGGTGAGTTTGAGCCCCACATGGGGCCCTCTGCTGTTGGCACAGAGACTGCTTCAGACCCTCTGGCTTCCTACTTACTGCCCCTCCCTCTGCTCATGTGGCTTGCAGGCTCTCTCTCTCAAAAATAAACATTTAAAAAAAAGAGAAAATGTTGTAGAATAAGAAATAAGGACTGAATTATGTTTATGTGGCCATTCTTAGAATGGCTAAAGTCTTTATAAAGTTGTCCCACAATGTATATAGAAGAAAATAAAACCATGAACATAAAAAATTAAACCAAATTACCCCCAAATTCTGTGCAAACTTGAAGCTTTGATGAATTCTAGCCAGTTAGGAAATGCCCAAGGCAGACAGCGCACAAATATCTGTATTTTTCCTGAAATGATTGATGAGTAACAAAAAGTAACTATTCTCACTTTAAAAAACACAAAATCTCAAGGTGGAGGGTTATCTTTTTCAAGAGCAAAAAGAGAATTTTTTATGTAACTGAAGTTACATTGCTATCAGCTTAAAATAGACTGTTATATCTCTAAGATGTGGTAAGCAACCCCATAGTAACTACAAGGCAAATATCTAGAGTAGATACACAAAAGGTAAAGACAAGGGAATTGAAGCATACCATTATGGTGAATCACCAGCTCACCAAAAAAAAGGGGGGGGCAGCAAAAGAGGAAGAAAAGTACAGGGAACTATAACACATCAGAAAACAATAAATAAGATGGCATTATCCTTTAGAATTTCTGACATTAGGAAGTCCTAGCCTGTCATAATTACTCTAAATGTAAATGGATTGAACTCTCCAATCAAAAGGCCTAAGTGGCTGAATGACTAAAAAACAAAACCCAACTATATGCTACCTACAAGAGACTAACTTCAGCTTTAAGAACATACAAAGTCACAAAGTAAAGGAACAGAAAAAGATATCCATGCAAATGGAAACCAAAAGAAAAAAAATAAATAAAAGCAGAGGTAGCTATACTTAGACAAAATAGACTTTAAGTCAAAACCTGTAACAAAAACATATAATGACAAAGGAGACCACTCATTGTAAGTCTGTAACAATCATAAACTATATCTCACACACACACATAATTATATATATATATATATATAATATATATATATTCTCCTATATATACATATGCCCAGAACATCATACCATCTAAATTATAAGCAATACTAACAGATATGAGGGGTTAAATAGAAAACAACACAAAAAATAGCAGAGGGATTCAACACCCCCACCTTCGACACTAGATAGAATACTCAGAAAAAAAATCAATTAGGAAGCACTGGACGTGAACTACACTTTAGACCAAATAGACCTAACAGACATTATAGAACATTCATCAGAGCAACAGAACAAAAATCTCAAGTGGCATGGAAAATTCTCCAGGATAGATCATATGTTAGGCCCCACAGAACAAGTCCAAATTGTAAAAGACTGAAACATACCAAATATCTTTTATGATAATAATTGAACTAGAAATCGTACAGGAGGAAACAAAGGAAATTGCATCGTGGGATTTACACCATACTTTGACCAACTAACGGGGCAAGACACGGAATCACCTATTTTCTAAACAAATGACCAATGGAACCACTACATAGAAGCTTATGGGGTGTTGCAAAAATAGTCCTAAGAAGAAAATTTACATTGATAAATGCCCTGCTTAAGAAAAAGAAAGATCTCAATCTTTTATCCCCAGGAAACTAGAAAAAGAACAAGAAGCCCAAACTTGGCAGACCAAAAGAAATCACAAAGATCAGAGGAGCAATTATGAATTAGAGAGAAAATGAATACAAAAAAGCATCAAAAATATAGAAATTCTCTCTTATTTGCAGTTCAGCTTTTGTGGTTTCAGTTACCCATGGTTGACCATAATCTGGAAACAGATGATCCTCCTCCGATGACTTATCAGAATGTTAACAGCATTCTAACACTATGTCATAATGCCTACATGCATCATTCACCCCACTTCATCTCAACACATAGGCATTTTATCATCTCATCATCACAAGAACCAGAAGGTGGAATATAGTACATCGAAATATTTTGAAAGAGGAGTGCCTGGGTGGTTCAGTCTGTTACGCTTCCAACTCTTAATTTTGTCACAGGCCGTGATTTCATGGTGGTTCATGAGCTCAAGCCCTGCATCTGGTTTCAGGCTGCCCCCTGTTTGGGATTGTCTCTCTCCATCTCTCTCTGCCCCAACCCCCCCCCACCCACTCTCACTAAAAATTAAATATTTTGAAAAAAAGAAAATATTTCTTACAAAAAAATTTGAAAGAAAGAGAACACATTCATATAGATTTCATTACAATATATTCTTATAATTATTCTATTTTATTAGTAGCTACTGTTGTTAACCTCTTCCTGTGCCAAATTTATAAATTAAACTTTATCCTAGTTGGGTATGTACATACAGAAAAATACATCGTATATCTAGGGTTTGGTTCTGTCTGCAGTTTCAAGCATCCATTGGGTCTATTGGATTCATCCCCCACAAATAAGGGAGGCCTACTGTTAGAGCTTTTTCCCAAGGTTTATTGAGAAATAATTGAAATATATCACTGTATAAGTTTAAGTTGTACAACATGATGGTTTGATTTATATTTATTGTAAAATGATTACTGAAATAGGTTTAGTTAACATTCATCATCTCAAAGAGATAAGAAGAAGAAAAAATTCTCCTTGTGATGAGAACTCTGAACTTAATCTCTTAACTTCCCAAGTATCATAAAGCAGTGTTACTGATAGTCATAACATTGTACATTACACTCCCACTACTTATTTCTCTTATAACTGGAAGTTTGTATCTTTTAACTGCTTTCTTCCAATTCCCCCTCCACCCTCGCCACATCTAGTAACCACAAATTTATCTTTTTCTGAGATTCGACTGTTTTTGTTTTAAATTCCACATAGATCATACAGTATTTGTCTTTCTCTTTCTTATTTCACTTAGCATAATACCTTCCAAATCCATCCATCCATCTTGTCTCAAATAGTAGGATTTCATTGCTTTTTATGGCTGAATAATATTCCATGCTGAAGATATATATATGTATATATGTATGTGTATGTGTATGTATATGTGTGTGTATATATATATATATATATATATATATATATATCTTCTTTATTCATTCATCCATCAGTGGACCCCTTGGTTGCTTTCATGTCTTGGCTATTGTAAATAATGCTGCTATGAATGAGGAGGTGCAGATATCTTTTTGAGTTAGTTTCATTTCCTTTGGATATATTCCCAGGAGTGAAACTGCTAGATCTTATGACAGTTCTATTTTTAACCTTTAAAGAAACCTCCATAGTGTTTCCATAGTGGGGTTACCAATTTACAATCCCACCAACAATGTGCTAGGGTACCTTTTTCTCCACATTCATACCAACATTTCTTACTTTTTTTTGTTTGTTTTCTTGCTGATGGACATTTTAACAGGAATGAGGTGATATTTAATTGTAGTTTTATTGCACTCCCCTAATGACCAGTGATGAGCATCTTTTTCTGTCCCTGTTGGCCATTCATACATCTTCTTTGGAAAAAATGAATATTCATGTGCTTTGCGTTATGCTTATTTTTGAGAGACAGATCATGAGCAGGGGAGGGGCAGAGAGAGGAGACACAGAATGTTAAGTAGGCTCCAAGCTCTGAGTTGTCAGCACAGAGCCCCATGTGGGGCTCAAACTCACAAATTGTGAGATCATGACCTGAGCTGAATTCAGACGCTTAATTGACTGAGCCACCCACGTATCCTGATTTGCCCATTTTTTATTGGAATATTTGGCTTTTACCATTGAGTTGCATGAATTCTTTATAACTTTTGGATATTAAATAATAAATCTGATATGGTTTGCAAACACTTTTTCCCACCCACAAGTTGTCTTTACACTTTGTTGATACTTTCCATCGCTGTGCAGAAGCTTTTTTAGTTTGATGTAGGCCCACTTGTGTGTTTTGACTTGGGTGCTTGTGCTTTAGGTGTATATTTCCAGAAAATCATTACCAAGATCCTTATCTTGGAGTTTTTTTTCCTAAGTTTTCTTCTAGAAGTTTCATAGTTTCAGGTCTTATATTTAAGTCTGTAAGGTTTCAAGTTATTTTCCATGAGTGGTATAAATTAGGGGTGTAGCTTTATTCTTTTATATGAGATTATCCCATTTTCCCAGCATTAATTAAAGAGACTGTCTCTTTTCCATTGAGTGTTCTTGATTTTTCTTTCAAATAGTAGTTGAATGTATACACTTGGCTTTATTTCTGAGCTCTGAATTCTGGTCCATTGGTCTATTCGTCTGTTTTTATGCCAATATCATACTGTTTTAATTACTGTAGCTTTATAAATAGCTTGAAATCAGGAAGTGTAATGCCTCCTGCTTTGTTCTTTCTCAGAATTTAACCTTCAGTCTTTTGAGGTTCCATGTAAATCTTAGGAGTTTTTTCTACTTCTGTAAAAAATGTCATTGGAATCTTAATAGACATTGCATCAAAATTACAGTTGGCTTTTGGTAGTATGGACATTTCAACAACACTAATTCTTCTAACCCATGAACATGGATACCTTTCTGTTTATTTGTATCTTTTCTATCAATTCCTTGTAGTTTCCAAAGTAGTGATTTTTCACCTCTTTGTTAAAATGTATTCCCTAGTCTTTTATAGCTAATATAAATGGGATTGATTTCATTATTTCCTTTTCAGAAAATATATTGCTAGTGTATAGAAACACTACTGAATTCTCAGTGTTAATTTTGTATCCTGCAACTAAACTGAATTTGTTCAGTACTCTGTTTTCTGGGATGAGTTTTTAGGATTTCCCATATATAAAATCATACCATCTGCAAATATAGACAGTTTTACTTTTTCCTTTCTAATTCTAATGATTTCATATCTTTCCTTACCTGATTGCTTTAGCTACGACTTCCAGAACTATGTTGAATAAAAGTGGTGAAAATTGGCACTGTGTCTTACTCCTGATCTTAGAGTAAAAGCTTTCAACTTTTCACCACCAAGTATCATGTTAGCAGTGGGCTTATCCTTATGGCCTTTACTATGTTGAAATGTGCTTCTATGGCTAATTCGCTGTGTTTTATTATAAACTTGATGTTTAATTTTATCGACTGCTTTTTCTGCATCTGGGATGATCATATGATATTTTTTTTCTTTCATTATATTAATGTGATATATTGATTGATTTTTGTGCATTGAACCCTCCTTGCATGCCAGGTATAAATCCAACTTGATCATTCTGAATGATCTTTTTAATGTGCTGCTGAATTTAGTTTGCCAGTATTTTGTCCAAAAATTTTGCATCTATGTTCATCAGAAGCACTAAACTGTACTTTTCTTTTCTAGTAGTGTCTGATCTGGCTTTAATATTGGAATTATGCTGGCCTCATGGAATGCATTTGGGAGTGTTCCCTCCTCTTTGATTTTTTGGAAAGGTATGAGAAGGAGTGGTGTCATTTTAAATAATATTGTTAAATAAAAGCTATACGTATTCAGTTTGAACTGGACCCCACAAGTATGTGCCCATTGAGTGTAGGCAGTGTATGTGGAGGCATGACCTGCAGGACTTCAACTAACTTCACAACCTTCATCTGTATCTCTACTCCTGAATATATATGAAGATGATGAAGATGGATGTGGACGATCCTCTACTATTCCCTCTTCTTCTGCCTAACTTGCATGAGCTCAGGTATGGTCATCAAGTTTCTTGTGTAACAGGCCAAACTTTATGGGCCATATGGTGTCTGGTGAAACTATGCAACTCTGCTTGTTGTAGCACAAAGGAGCCATAAACAATACATGAACAAGTGGTTGTGGCTGTGTTCCGATAAACTTTATTTGAGGAACAGGCAGTGGTCCAAATTCGACCTATAGGTCATTTTTCCAACTCTTAATCCAGAATTACATTTCTTAAGCTTTTTTTTCCTTTTGTTCAACAATTCAGCATGGTCCCATACCTCTTATGTCCAGTTATCATCCAATATGATTAAAGAATAGAATAGTCACGCCAACATATTTATTTATTCATTCATTCAATACATTTTTAGTGTTGGTGATTAATTTTGGGATAAGTAACAGATAAAACATCTTGAATGAGAATGAATCGTGAATGCATATAAGACTTACATAAAGTCTTTTGCTTCTTCTGGAAAAAAAAAACTGATACATAGGGCTCATTCTCTGCCACTCCATAAATGAGGGCATCTGCAATAATTGTAGACTTCTTCTTCCCAAATCAGCAAATCTAAGTAGGCTCACATTTCCTGTTCTAAATGGTACCTATTTCCACCCATCCTGCATATTATCTTGCCTGATATACAGGAGATATTATAACACCTTCCTTTTTTTTTTTTTTTTTTTTTTTTTTTTTTTTTTTTTTTTACCTTTCATCACCAAGTAACTCTTCTGATATTTTTTTTCCTCTTGGGAAAATTAACATGACTCATAGAACTGGTACCCAGGAGAAATCAATAAAAGGCTGGTTAGTAGAAATCTAAGAAATATCAGTGGGTCACTAACACCTACTACCACTAATTAACTGTATTCTCACTGGGAAGAAACATATATTTTTGTCTTGAAGGTGATTATACTACAATGCAGAAAACAAAATATTGAGATTTACAAATGCTGCTTCACACCCTAGAACAGAACAGGTAGGTTAGAAAAATATTCCTAATGTTGAGGAATACCATAGCAATCTCTCCCTTCTTATTCTTCCATTCCACTTGCTCTCTTTCTTTTCCACTTGTATACTTTCCTTCTGTCTTTAGTTATTACAGTCCCTTGAACACTATTCTTACTATTTTAATCACAAAATTATATTAACCCTGACGAAGGAGATATTTCTGAAAAGATTAACATTTATGATGTCTGGTTTTGGTAGGTTGGTATCTCAAGAATCTTGTACCTCTCACCACTTTCTTCATAGTCTTATGTGACACTTCACATTTGCTATTGTGAAGACCAAATATGGTAAATATTTCTTGCCCACTCCATTCCCACTCATGCTCCTAACTGACTGAACAAATGGAAATGATTCTCTGTCCTCATATGGGGAATGCTGGAGTGGAGTCCCTCCACTTGGCATATTTGATAAAGCATTTGATGATGTTAGCCAATGACTGGGTCAAGAAATAAAGAGAGAATAAGAATGAATATGAATTAATAACTGGTATCCATTAGTTCTGAAAATATGGTACAACAGTGACAAGACACTGGCAAAATGAGTTTGGGACAGCTTTGCTTCTCTGTGTTTTCAGTTTTAGGTTGGTGATAATTTCTCTTGGCCCCTTAAGAAGTGGGAATTTTCAATCACTAAAATAAAAAAACCTGAGTTCTACCTGATTCTCTGCATTACCTACATAAAAAGTTTTCTATGTTCTGAATGTTAAAGTCAAAATATCCAGCAGGGATAGAAACCAACTCTTTTGAGACTCTGCCTCCAAAGAATTTCTAATTCTTAATGTTTTCTAAGCAAGAAAAACAACTAAAAAAATTTTAAGCAGATTGAATTCATCCTCTCCTCATGCTGTAAGCATGAACTCAATCTTTCAGAATAAACTAATTACTAGAATCAATTCCTGATAAATCATGAGCAAAGATGGGATCCTCTGTAAGCAGGGTAATCATCACAACATAGCACGCAGTCACTAGTAAGTCTGATTTCGCTACACACCTGTAGCTTTTCTCTTTAGACAGATTTCTTCAGTCAATTCTGTTTTAGGAAATATTAGGAAGAATAAAATTTGATTAGCAAACTAAAGATAGCTTATATTAATGCTTTCCCATTGTTTTCAGTGTAAGACTTGCATGTTTCAAATAACACACCAGCATTCTATAAAAAGCCATTCAGTTGCCAATCATTAATATTCCTTAACTCCAAACTCATTCACACGTATTGAATGTACGTGTAAAGTTCTGGTTAAAATTAGGCATAAAACACCAAGATTTTCTACATAGTATACCAGTAATTGTCATTTACCCCCAAGAAATTATGGTTTAAATTTAAATTATAAATCTAGTACCAAAATATGTAATAATCCCACCTCTTCAATATAGCATTCTCTACTCTCTCCATAAATCTCACAAGATGCTTCTTTTTCTCTTGCCCTTCTCTATTATTTATTTGAGAGAAACAGAGACAGAGATGGATAGAGCACCACTCCCTTCACCCCTTTCTCTACAACCCTCTACAACCCTTCTGTCTGGCAACCACAAGTTTCTTCTCTGTATTTATGAGTCTCTTTCTACATTTTCACAGTTTTTATTACAAACATGTGGCCAATATAGAAAAAACAAAATATACATGGTCAAGTTTTTTAATATTAAAATTACCTAAAATGTCATTGATCCAGTGATCTTCTTGAGATGTTCATGTATTTACATATTTTTGTAGTGTATACTTGTAAAGAGCATATCACATAACACATACTCATTTGTAACCAGGTTTTGTCACTTTATAATTTAGTGGACATGTCAAATCCAAATTTGCATTGTTTATAATGGCCACACTCATTTTGGTACTAATCTTCTCAATTCCCTTCTGCAAATCTTCTAATATCTTATCTCTTAAATGTACTTTTAATTTTCACTTTAAATTAAATAATGAATGGATCCAAATGAATTTATATATCTTCATCCTTTCTACTTATTCAAACTGAAAACAGATATTCCCCTGGAAAAAAGTTGTTGGGAGCAATTTTGCACACCTCCAAATAGCATTTTAGCTGAACTAAGCTTCAAATATTTGAAGACAAGCTCTCATAATGCTTGAGATCCAGTAGTTTTGACATGCTCTTAGTATATCATGATTAAATATTTTGATTCAGTGAGCATAATTATTTCTGTTTTGTGTTTAAATTGCCACTCATTAATCCTAGAACACACCTTTCAAAAGCACAAAATCTCTCTCAATCCTAGCAAAGTACTGAAAAGCCATTTTTCTGAGTCTTCTGACACTCTCTTTTTGGCGTTGGGAGGTTCACTTGACCTCAAATGTATCTTAATTTTCCAAGTGACTTGTTGCAATCACAAAAATTGTAAACTATCAAAGGACTAAGCCTTTTCATTTTATGTTACCACTCCTTTTACATTCAACACTCTTTTACTCATTGGCTTTTACTCATTGGCTTGGTCACAATGAGTGTTAATTCCCAAGATTTCACAGGTGTGAAGTAAAGATTAGTCAGAGAGTACATTCTGCAAGAAAATGTGTGTACAAATATCATTAAGAGTTTGAACATTCAAATTATGGGTAACTATTCACGAAACAGAAGATGTTTTCCTGAATGTATATGGAAAAGACTGAGAAAGACTGAATTATTGCACAACGAGCATGGTAAAGAGGCTCTTTACCAGGAAGTGTTACTCTTTGCTCCTAATTCCTCCATGTTTCCAAATAATTGTTTCTCTCTCTAGTTGAACTTATGATTATCTCAATTCTCCTATTCATTTATCTTCCTTTCATTTGCCTTCTCTGTATGTTTTCCAGCTTCACATTTTGGCAATTACAGCATATCTTCCACAAATTCATTGAGGGGCAAAAGCATATCAATGTTCAGTACCCATATTTCTCAATTCTTCCTTATTTTCTACCTTCAGAACACTTCAGCGTCTTCTCTACTGATTGAGCCAATGGATGGACCAAATGACTCTGTGGTATCTGAATTTGTATTGATTGGTCTTTCAAATTCATGGGAGATGGACCTTTTTCTCTTTTGGTTCTTCTCTGTGTTCTACATGGGAATTATCCTAGGAAACCTCTTCATTGTGTTCACGGTAATTATTGACTCTCATTTATACACCCCCATGTACTTCCTATTGGCCAACCTCTCCCTTCTTGATCTAGGTCTGTCCTCTACCACAGTGCCCAAAATGATCTCTGATCTTTTCACTGACTGCAACATCATTTCCTTTCCAAAATGCATGATACAGATATTTTTTATTCATGTCATGGGCGGAGTTGAGATGGTGCTGCTCATAGCCATGGCATATGACCGGTACACCGCAATCTGTAAACCTCTCCACTACCTGACCATCATGAGCCCCAAAACGTGTGTCTCCTTTGTAGTGGCTGCCTGGATAGTGGGGATAATCCATGCTGTATCTCAGTTTGTTTTTGTCATAAACCTGCCCTTTTGTGGCCCTAATGAAGTAGATAGTTTTTACTGTGATTTTCCTCGCGTCATGAAACTTGCTTGTGTAGACACTTACAAGCTAGAGTTTGTAATCATTGCCAACAGTGGGTTTATATCCATGGCTACTTTCTTCTCCTTAATTTATATATCTTCATTTTGGTCACTGTCTGGAAACGTTCTTCAGGGGACTTGTCCAAAGCATTTGTCACATTGTCAGCTCACATCACTGTAGTGATTTTGTTTTTTATGCCATGCATGTTTCTCTATGTGTGGCCTTTCCCTACATCATCACTGGATAAGTATTTGTTCATAGTCGACTTCGCTATCACCCCCGTCTTGAATCCTGCCATCTATACATTAAGAAACAAAGACATGAGAGTGGCCATGAGAAGACTGGGCAAGCGGATTGTGCATCCTACTCGTATCTAATAATGAATGGAGATCTAGATTCTACATGCTGCAAGCTCACCAAGAACACTGCAAGTCATATGACTGTCGACATTACTATGAAAAGAGCCACCATGTGGGGAGATAGTTCAATAAAAGCCCATCTGTAGAAATTGAATGTTGAATCAGAGGTGACTCTATTTGGCTAACGACAGAGAATAAGTTGACCTCATCTACTTCCATCAAGAACAGAGATGAGAATAGAAAACTGAGCTGATTTCTAGAAGTAAACTTAACATTCAAATGCCATTTTCTAAGTGACATTTTCTGGGACTTGCTTATTGTATTTATTCTCATTATCAAAAATACCTCAAAAAATATATATCTCATAGTACTTATGGGTTTAACAGATAAAATGTGACTTTGAGTAAATCAAAATCCATAAATTATGTTTTTAATTCCTATTTTAACTTAGAATAAGAACAAAAAAACTGTGTGTTACTTATGTTGAGCCTGGAACACAAACTTGACTGTCAGTTTAGGATGCCATTGTAGTTTTAGGTTTCAATTAGAATTACAGGTGAGAGAGAGTTTCCTTAATGCTACCGATACTTTAGTAAATACAAACCAGAGCTTTTTGCACTTTTGCCTGCCTCTCTACTATTGTAAAAATGAAGTCTTTCCAATATTCAACCAACTGGTTTATTCCCCAGGAAAAAAAAAAATGCATAGAAATAATAGCTGTTCCAAAGAAGAATAATCACCCAAGGGTGTATATTTAAAGGCCCTGGCTTCCTTGAATATGATTTCTTAGTCAGATAAAACATCTCCCAGGAGCTTATATATCTGAGTTTGATAGCCTTGGATAACAAGCCAAACATATTAAAGCATATTCAGTTTAATTAAGAATTTCTATACTTGGAATAAATGCTTTATTAAACTTACATATAACTTTTTCATTCATTTATTTCTACTGCCCTGTGAATAAAATCTGCTGAATTGAGGAAACTAATGTCTATATTTTTTGCCCTGCGTTTCTCCAAGAAACCTTTCAAAAAACATCTCTGCTTCCTCCATACAAATTAATCATTAACACTTCTTTTAATGCTTTGGCATTCATCTGGGTGGAAATTTCTTCTTTACTTGATTATTGCTAACCACTCCCTCTTTCAAATATTCCACTGGACTTCCGAGAAACTACAGTCTCTTGTTTTTCCCCCAACTCTTTCGGAACTCCTTCCCAGTTGCAGTTTCCCGGGTTTGTCTCATCTGCTCCAACACCAGTGTTCCTCAGAATTACACCTCTGGCCTATTCTCACTCCATGTTCTATCCCCAGGTGGGCTCCTTTCCCTTGGCTTTAATTTTACCATGTCAGCTAGGAACTTCAAAGCTGGGGTATTATTTCTTTAGTTCCTACTTCATAAATCTGTCTACTGACCTGATGCTTTGAGGGCATCTCCCACTCAGCAGGCCTTAGATTAATCATCTCATTCTTGAACCTGATCTTCTTCCAGATCCCCAACCACAATAATTGGCACCAATATTTACCCAGTTCCTCAATGCAAAATCCAGGAGTAATAATAGACTCCTCCCTTCCCTGATCCTCAGTATTCACTAAAATTGAAATCCTATGAATTCCTACTCTAAACACCTCTTAAATACATCCCTTTGTTTTCCTCCAAATATCACCATTCTTATCTAAGATTTCACATCTTTTTTTCAAACAGAATATTAAGTCACCTATATGTCTTCCCACTTCACATCTTATTTGCCTTGATTCCTATTATCTACATTCAGAATGAGATTTTTGTATTTATTTATTTATTTATTTATTTATTATTTATTTATTTATTTTAATGTTTATATATTTTTGAGGGAGACAGAGACAGAATGCGAGTGGGTTAGGGGCAGAGAGAGAGGGAGACACAGAATATGAAGCAGGTTCCAGGCTCCGAGCTGTCAGCACAGAGCCCGACGTGGGTTCGAACTCACGAGCTGTGAGATCATGACCTGAGCCGAAGTTGGACGCTCAACCGACAGCCACCCAGGTGCCCCGAGAATGCGATTTTTTAAAATACAAATCTAAGCATGCGATCGTTTTCTTCAAGACCCTTCACATACTTGTCACTACTCTTAAATTAAAACACAAACCCCTTTTCAAGATTTATCAGGCCATCCAACACCTGGCCCCCATCCTCCTCTCTAGCCTCAGAGGACATGCTCTAGCCCTGAAATTCCAGAAGCAATTTTGTTTCCTTTGCTTGCCCCAAAACTTCATTCTCTCTCATTTTGAGGCTTTGCAGTGGCTAATTATTCTGTCTGAAACATTGGTCCTTCGTGCTTTGCCTATTAACATCTATCCATTCTTCAAATCTCAGTTTCAGCATCATACTGTTAGGAAAATCTTCTCAGAAGCTGAGTCCAAGAGAGCTCCTTTCGTTGTATGTTATTACATACTCCATAGTACCATTTCTGTAACATAGCTATTTCTAATTTGATGTGTGTATTCCTCATTATATTTTAAGTTCCATGTAAGGAAGGGCTGTGTTCATCAAGGTTACTGCTATAACATCACTAACATTATTACAGGAAAATGCTCAATAAATATTTATCTTTAAATAAATGAATAAAGCCAAAATAGTTAAAAAATAGCAATGTGAATAATTTATTGATTAGTGTCTGGGATTTCTTTTCTTAAGTCAACTTTTATTTTAGATATTTATAGATTCACATCACGTTGTAAGAAATAACAGAGATCTCATATACCTTTCACCCACTTTCCCTCATCGGAAACCTGTAAAAATACAGTTCAATAATACAACCAGCACATTGATGTTAATACAGTCAAGAAACAGAACATTTCTATCAGCACAAGGTTCCCTTCTGCTACCATTTTGCACCCACACCCATTTCATCCTGTATGGAGAATAAGCTTAGGAATTCCCTGAGCTTGCACTAATGGGCTAACAAGGCATAAAGAATTAGAAAACCACAGAATGAATACACCCAAGTTTGGGTAAACAAGATTAGGTAAACAGGGCAAAGGTCCCTGGTATAGGACAAAAGTATAGGAATAGGAAATTTTAGGAAGGAAGCATACAAAATGAGGTAAACAAGATTAGGTATTCAGGGCAGAAACACGCCCCCCCCCCCAACTTAGGGCAATAGCAGAAAGCTGTTTTCCCAGGAAGGAAGGACCAAAATAGGTAAGCATGTAAACAGGACTGTAGATGGCAGGGTAAAGTGGCCCTGAGCAGAGCAAATTAGCAAAAGAAAGGTGCCTTGTTGACCCTGAGGTAGCATGCTCTGTCCTTCTTGTCCCCTAGGCAAATTTAGGTAACAGAGGTGGTGCCTCATGCCTATTGTAAACAACCATCTGCCTGGTACTAGAATTTAGTTTTGCATTGACCCAAAACCCTAACACCGCATATCTTCAAAATCCCATTTCCCCCATACCCATGAGTTAATGTTCACAGTTTCACTGTCTCTTTGTGCACATCCAGCACACTTGTAAGCCTTCAAATCCTAATAAAAATGGAGTAAGCACCCTTACTCTAGACTCTTGTCTCTTCCGGGACATTAGCCTCTCTCGCATTCAATCCTGCATCCACTCTCTTGCTGGACAAGAGAGAACTCCAGACCCTGAGTCTACAACAATTCTGCCTCTCCCTTCCCTAATTCCTAGGAACTGCTAATATGTTCCCCATTTTTATCCTCTTGTCATTTCAAGGATGTTATACATATGAAATTACTTTTGGGGATTAGCTTTTTTCACTAGGCATAATACCCTGGAGATTCACATAGGTTGTTGCATGTTTCAGTAGCCGATTGTATTTTATTGCTAAGTACCACAGCTTATTTTAACTTTTCACCTTTTGAAGGACAACTGGATTGTTTCTAGTTTGGGGCTATTATGAATAAAGCTGCTACAAACATTTGGTAAAGCTTTTGTGTGAACATGAGTGTTCATTTCTCCAGCATAAACACACAGGAGTAAAATTGCTGCGTGATATCATACTTAAAGGTTCTGTTTTTTTAAGAACTGCCAAACTGTTTCCCAGAATGACTGTAGCACTTTAACTTCTTACCAGCTATGTATGACTGACCCAATTTCACTGTATCTTCACTGGCATTTGGTGTTGACACTATTTTTTAAGAAAAATTTGTTATTAAGATAGGTATGTAGAGATCTCCCATTGTAGGTTTACTTTTCATTTCACTTACAGCTAATGATGCTGAACATCTTTTTGTGTGCTTATTTGCCATCTGTACATCCTCATCAGGGAAAAATGTCTCTTTATGTCTTTTTTCCATTTTCTAATTGGATTGTTTTAAATGATGAGTTTTGGGAATTCTTTATATATTCTGGATAGTAGTCCTTTGTCAGATACATGTTTTACAAAATGTTCTCCCTCTCTGAAATTCATCTCTTCATCTTCTAAACAAGGTTATTCCCAGAGTAAAAGTTTTTAATTTTGATGAAGCCCAGTTTCTCCTCGCAGTGTTGACTTTTAGTAGTTGTTTCTCCATTAAGTTTGAGGTATTTCCAGTTCTTGCTAGAAGAAATGATTTTTTAATTTCTTTTATGGCTTTTTGTGATACCACTCTGGCAGGGGAAAGGGAGCACAGTCTCACCATCACCAGTGAAGGTAGAAGTCCAAGGGTGCACTTGTTACAGCTAGGTAGAAGTGGGAGTTCAAGGACCCCACACAGTCCCCACTGACCCTGCCATAGAAGTGGCATCACTACCACTGGACATTAGTGGAAGTCCCAACTCTATTAGAACTTCCTCAGATACAACCCAACAGAGCAGGGAGAAGCGCCTCAACTGCTGAGTGGAGATGGAAGTTCAGGCTCTCACATGGTCTCCAATAATACCATGGGGGTGGCTAGGGGTCCTCATTACATGCTTGCAGTGATGAAAATCCCATATTCCTGCCTGGCTTTCTCTGATACCACCCTGGGTAGGGGGGGAAATAGGGAGTGCCTTGTTATAGCCCTGTGAGGGTGGTAGTCTAGACACCCTTGGGTCTTTGCTGGTGTAGGTAAAGGTGGGGCCACAGCTTGTTCTATGCTATTTGGCTGGAGTAGAGCAGTTATTGTCTAAAACTTTTCTATCTTGAGGCACCTGGGTGGCTCAGTCCATAAAGCGTCTGACTTCTGCTTAGGTCATATCTCACAGTTCATGAGTTTGAGCCCTGAGTGGGTCTCTGTGCTGACAGCTCAGAGCCTGGAGCCTGCTTCAGATTCTGTGTCTCCCTCTCTCTCACTGCCCCTCCCCTGCTCACACTCTGTCTCTCTCAAAAGTAAATAAACATTTTCAAAAAATTTAAACTTTTCTATCTGCCTAAGCTGCCCTTTTCCTGGACCTTGGCTTAGCAAGAACAGGCTTTTATTGGGACACTTAAAAAACTGTTCACCAGCATTTCCTGGTTATCTCCTTCTTCAGCTCTAAGTTGGGGGGCTTGACTTGGGAGAGTAGAAACAGCTACTGTCCAGCCTTACTGCAATTTGCTGTCCCTTCTTCATTAGGTCTTTCACTGGTGGTCCAACATTGGCACTTCCTCCTGGGAGATGAGGGACTGTACCTGCTCATTCTCACTATCAGCCTCTGTACTCTGCCAGCAGCCCCTGCACCAGGTACTCCAGAACATAGCTGTCTGTGCATGAAGTGCTCCAGCTCCTCTAGTTCCTGGGAAGAGGAGGCTGATGCTGCCAAGAAGCTCCTCATCCCTCCAGCTCAGTGACCTGGGTTGGGTTCAGGACTTCTGTCCAGCAGTGGGGAAGGACTCTGGGAAGTGAGAAGGGAGGGAGAAGGCTCCAGAGAGCCACATGCTGCCCCAAGTCCCCTATCCTCTGCCCTCTGGGCTTCCTTTTTACATTTGATTAATAATAGGATTAAAGTACCTAATCTCCTTTTCTTTGCCTTTTCTCAATTTTCTATGCTTCTTTGTCCTCAATCCTCTGCAGTGAAAGCTACTGATGAGTTTCTTTTGCTGGCTTTAGTCAGTTCAAATCTTAAAGCATTTTTAGCTGGGGCAGCCTATAAATCAGTGGTCTCAGCTCTCTCTGATACTTCTAGGTCTCATAAACTCTACATTAACAACCCCTTCTCCTCTGTTAGCCCAGCAGCTTTCTCTGCTTCCAAGCAAACTCAGGATCCATGCCCCAGGGGATGGATGGCTCTCAAATCACAGTGTGCTCTGTGCCTGGCTGGCCAATTCCCTAGGATTTTATTTCTGCCTAGATTCTCCCTCATTCATCTTAATATGCTGCTCTACCTGGTATCCAGTTGGCCATTTAGAACATAGACACATCAGGACAGGAGCACATTGACATGACAGAATGATTTATGGGGCTCTGGACTGTTCACTGCATTGCAGTAGCCACGGGTCAGGGAGGCAAGGGGAGAAATTTTCCTCTGGTCTTAGAGTAGTTGTGTTTCTGTTAAGCAACTAAATTGTTTTACTTCATCATATATCTACTATGATTCAAGCCACTGACCATGCACTCCTATTTATTTTTTAATATATCTGCCCACATTATTCTCCAGTTTTTATCCTTGCTTATACATTTTAGAATGTCAACACTTTTCAAAAATTAATTTGACACTAACCATCATTCTACAACTATTCTAGAGAATTATGATTTTCCCTTGTTTCCTAACAAGAAAAAATAAAATACAAACCTAAACAAATACAACTCTAAACAAAGATAGAGCCTTCACACTTGAGGCCCCATGATAGGCTGGAGATCAAATTCCTTGTATATACACACCAAAGATAGATTAAAGCCTTACTTCCTTACAGAGAGACAATAGGCTTGTTTCAATGCCTTGTCATAGGTCCTTTGAAAGAGTATCTCCTTCAGGTAAACATGTTCCTCTTACAAATAACTCAAAATTTAACTCCCTACATTTTTCCTCTTTTGTATTTCTATCTTCCACTGATCTCTTAAGAAATTGATCCAATAATAGACAAATTTTACTTGTATCCAGTCAACTCAGGAAAATAAAGGTCAAATGCTTTCAAGAAGAACTGCATCCCCAACACTCTAAAGTTTGGGAACATAGGTAAACATTGGCTATAACTGATAAGAGGAAAATGATCAATTAATTCCCCCACTGTCATTTGAAAAAATTATCTTTACATACCAAGGGCTTTACATCTATTTCTTCAAGTTTGGTACTATGACATACTTCACACAAGATATGTTTTCACACCCTCATTGCCTCATCTCAGTGCTTCCAAGTTATTCATCCCAAAGACCATGTAACCTATATAGGGATATTTTTATACAAACTAACATATTGCCTCAGAAACTTCCCTCTTCCCTCTGTTTCATTATCAGGCAATTTCTCTTTCACTATTTCTCTCATGGGGAAACCAATGTGACTCAAAGACTTAGTCCCCTGAGACTAACTAATGATGGGCTGGGTATTGGCCTGCTCTGACACAACAGGTCACTCTCCTGTGCAGCTAATTAGCTTTATTTTCCATTCTTATATATCTCTTTGCCTTTGAGGGAAGATTATGTACAGAAATTAAGGCTAAGCTCTCTGAATCTCTCTTCTAAAAATGCACATCCTGTGACTGAACAGGCAGGTAGGAAAGATACTTTTCAATGACAAAACTGCACCTATCATGGTTGTGCCCCTCTCTCTATCCCCTCCACTCCCTTCAGTTTCTGCCCTTCTGTAAAATATTTGTGTCAGAAATTTTCTCCTTTACAAAATTTTTTGTTCTTTTACTCTATGCCATCACCTCTTAGTCTCAAATTTCAGTTATTGAATTACATTGTTTTATCAAATCAATTACACACAACACACACACACACACACACACACACACACACCCCTTTATAATATGTTCAATTTGCCTCCTTAATGTGAAGATTTTTCAAGATTCAGTGTTCCTGACTTTCGCGTTCTCCAACCCATTTTAATCTTTCCCCCCTCCCCCCCCACTGCGTAAAGCAGACATCTGACCTCAGCCATGCTGTTTGAGAACCAAATTCTCTTTTTAACCAAATGAAGGACATCTCAATCCCCAATGTCCAGGATTCTGGTGTGGTTCCCTCTCCTTCAGTATTACTTTCCTCCACATTTGAAGGAATCAGCCAATGCCTAGTCTGAGAGGCAATGCTTCAATTCAAAAAGCTTTTGGCCCCATGCCAGGGAACAGTACAGAGGAGATATAAGTTCTGAGATGGAACAGTTCAAGGATGACCAGGTTGTTTTGAAGAAAGGAGAACAGGAAAGGGGGTTATGAAGAACAATATCCCATGGAGAGAAAAAAGTCTTTCAGGAGAGGAAGGCCAATTTTATTTTAAATGAACTAAAAGTCAGGGATGAATAGGGACTTTCCATTTAGGTTACAGTGATCCTACCAAATATAATAATTCTAGCTTTTTCATGACACTTTCTATTAAGCAGGTGTGTAGGTATTATTAAGACCATTTTACTTAAGTTTAGACTGACTTCTAATTCTGGCTCTGGGAATGTATTGCTGTGAGCACACTGGCTAGCCATTTAACCTCACAGGGCTGTCTTTGTACCTATAGAATGAAGTAATTGAATAAGGTTCTCTCGAAGTTCTTACCCACTTCTATAAAATCACTAATTCTGGTCATCTTTTTTGTTTAATATGTATCTATATTTTCCTGTTAAATATGGGTCTCCTCAGGCCCTCAATGACTGAAAAATTTTATATTTCTAAGAGGAAGGACAGCAAACTCTATGGGGACTTGGCTTCTAAAGAATTCCTGAGAGGTTCAAAGCCACCAGAGTTTTCTAAAAAGGCAGCAGAGAAACCAAGCACATGATCTTTTCTCCAAACAAGCTCTCTTTATATATATATAAAAACTGGGTTAACACCAGGAAGTACAAGCTTGTGGAGTAGGTATTGTGAAATTCAATGTCTCTATATATTTGTGAGGGCTACTGTTTGGTTTCTTATGTGAACAATTTAGTACCTATTTCTAAGAAATTCATTCATCACATATATCCTGGGCTTTTTCTACTGTTTTAGATAATTGATACAGTGTTAGACAAAGCAGAAAGGGTTCCTATATCACAAACTTTAATTTTATATTTATGAAAAGGTATAAATACTAGAACTAGGGTAAGTAAAATAGTGCCTGGATGCAAAAGGATGCTTTTGATCAGTTACTTCCTAATTTTTTAGAGGTGACTCACATGTCATTCTGCTGAGTCACCAATGTTCAACTACCCAGTCCACTTCTACCAAACCCACTGCCACCCTCCATGACTCATATGCTTAAAGTCTTAACTTCTCTTCATATCAGTAGCTATTTTCCCTACAGTTTTACTATTACTTTCCATCCTTCCTATCAAACTATACCTAAAGTAGTGAATAAAACCTAAGTTCACAGTCAGGTGTTTGTAATTTATCAATATGTGTTGGTTTAAACCTTGACAACCTAAGCAAAGATGTGCAGTGTTCTACTAATGCCTTTTTTGATCATCATTTTATTCTCCTTATTTGTCTTTTAGGTTTTTATTTGTCTCCTGACCCCCCTTTTATTTTCTTACTCTCTGCCCAATCTATCTTCATTCTTCCCCTTTCGTTATGTGTTCTTTTCTGCCTGTCCTTTATACATGCTACTGACTGACTCCACCACATTGATTATACTCAGTTCCACATTTTGCATTGTGATTGTCCATGTTATAATAATTAAAGTTCATAAATAGATTAAATCGTATTTTATAAATGGAAGTTTAGAGTTTATAGGCTAATAGATGCATGTAGTGTGGGATCTTCCTGTTTACAAAAATTATAACTCAAACTCCAAGACAAACACCATTTCAGCAGTACTAACCTAACAATAATGGGAATTTCCAAATCTGACAAATTAGTTCAGAGACTTTAATTGATTTTATAAGATGAAATGCCCCACTTTATGAGAGTCCTGAAGTACTGGGTTCCATATTTCATAGTTTCACAAAATAAAACATGTGATCTCAAGAAGTCATGGTTCTTCAGCTTCAACCTGTATTTCTCCAGACCGAATGATGAGCTTAGGAAAGTCACAAAACACCTTATGCTCAGCAAACAGAGCATATTTGCCCATTAAATGTCTTCCATGAAATAAGGATGACCCTGTTAACTCTAAATAATCCCTACATTCAAATCCCTCCCCCAAATCTTTATCCTTATGCTCTTTTAATTTGGATGATTTAAATGTGGATAAAAAGTCCAGTGAAGATAGTATGAATGAATTCAAATGATAAAATCTGGGCAAAAAAGATTATTTAGAACATGGAGGAAGGAGGAAGGTAGAAGACAGTGTAAAACTGACAGGTAACAAAAATAATTCCATATTGTGAAAATAGGAAACGAATATAAAACCTACTTGTCTCCCATCTGCTATTATTCTTCCCACAGCATTGTCTCTTCTGTCTCATTGTACTTTATTGTCTCTACTTAAGGACCATTTATTGTGTCTCTCTAATGTTTCATGCTGCATTACTAAGCTTCTTCACTATGAACTGGATGGGAGCCCTAGAACATCTACTTTCTTTCTAGCTACTTCATGGTAACCAGCATTCATTCCAAATGGCCAATCCTCACCAAAGTGAAGCAGGGGAGATGCTTTGTCAATTATCTGGATGGAATACTCCAAGAAGTTTCAACTTCATGACAGTTTTATACAAAGTGCTAGAAGTTTATTCAGGGCCTTTTATTTATTAAGTTATGCCTCCTCCTTCCTGCTTTAATAATCATATCTATGAATCAATTTCTGGCAGTTTATGAAAATGGCTGATTGAGAGAACCATTAGAATCTCTTACTTCCTCAGTTAATTTGTCTTCCAATAATTATGAGCCAATCCTTGTTTTCAAACATTCTTAATAAACTATTCCTTCAACTCTCTTTGATGTTTTTATCAAAAAACAAAAAACGTGAACCAAAAAATATTTCAAAATCTAAAGGGAGATTTTTTAAAGCTCTAAAAAATTCAATTCAACTACTGTCATTTAAAGTTTTGCAGGGTGCCTGGTGGCTTAGTTGGCTTAACCATCCGATTTCAGCTCAGGTCATGATCTGGCTCGTGAGTTCGAGCCCAGCATCAGGCTCTGTGCTGACAGCTCAAGCCTGGAGCCTGCTTCAGATTCTATGTGTCTGACTCTTCTCTCTTGCCCCATCCCCCACTCTCTCTCTCTCTCTCTCTCAAAAAATAACACCTTTAAAAAAATTTAATTTTGCAATTTGTTTACTTTATTTTCACTTAATATTATAAAGAAAATCTTCTTAGTGTTATATTAATGCTTTATTAAACATGTTTTAATAACTGTATTATATTCCATCAATATAAAAATATTATAATAGACTCAGCTAATGTTTAGCATTTATATTGTTGCATTGTAGCATTTCTATGCCAGAAACTTTTTCTGCACAAATTGAATTCCATAAGGAGTATTATTGCACCAAATGTATGATGTCAAGATTCTTGATACATGATTTCAAAATATTTTCTTTAATGCTTGAATCAGTCTTTATTTCTCCAACAATATATGAAGATATCTATTTCATTGAGATTTCCCCAGTTTTGATAATTGTAAAACAGTTTTTCTAATTTAATAGGAAAATAATATATTACATTTTATCTTATTTCTTTGATTTAATACCCACACCTACACACACATACACACACATACAGTTTACATTTCTGAATTCTCTCTTCTATCATTTGCCCATTTATCTACGAGGTTTTGGAGTTTTTCTGATTTGATCTCTTTTTTTCTATATGATAAAGATATAAGCCTTTTTGTCCTTCTATCGAATTTCAAATGTAACTATGATTTATGTGTTGCTTTGGGGTAAATTGTTTTTAAGGAATAGAAGCAGATTTCATCGGTGTGTCTTAACTGTTATTATTCTATACTCATTTCTAATGTTAATTTTATTATTTTTTTTACTTTTATTATTCTGATTATATTTTTAAAGGTGTCTATTTTTTTGTTTTTGTTTTTTTTTTAATTTACATCCAAATTAGTTAACATATTAGTGTAATAATGGACTTCAGGAATAGAATTTTTGTGATTCCTCATCTTACGCTATAACACCAGCGCTCATACCACAAGTGCCTTCCTTAATGCTCCTCTCCTTTAGCCCATCCCACCCACCCAACGCTCCACCAGCAAACCCTCATTTTGTTCTCTTTAAGAGTCTCTTATGGTGTGTCTCCTCTCTGTTTTTGCCTTATTTTTATTTCCCTTCCCTATGTTCATCTGTTTGTATCTTAAATTCCACATATGAGTGAAGTCGTGGTATTTATCTTTCTCTGACGACTTATTTTGCTAAGCATAATACACTCTAGTTGTATCCACGTTGTTACAAAATGGCAAGATTTCATTACTTTTATTGCCGAGTATATTCCATTGCATATAATACCACATCTTCTTTAATCATTCATCAGTCGAAGGACATTTGGGCTCTTTCCATACTTTAGTTATTGCCAATAGTGCTTCTATAAACATTGTGATGCCTGTGCCCCTTCAAAACAGCATACTTGTATCCTTTGGGTCATACAGTAGTTCTATTTTTAATTTTTAGAGAAGCTTCACAATTTTTTCAGAGTGGCTGCACCAGCTTGCATTCCCACCAGCAGTGCAAAAGAGATCCTCTTTTTCAGCATCCTTGCCAACATCTGTCTGTTGCCTTAGTTGTTAATGTAGCCATTCTGACAGGTGTGAGGTGGTAGCTCATTGTGGTTTTGATTTGTTTTTCCCTCATGATGAGTGATGTTGAGCATTTTTTTCATGTGTCTGTTAGCCATCTGGATGTCTTCTTTGGAAAAGTGTCTGTTCATGTCTTTTGTCCATTTCTTCACTGGATTATTTGGTTTTTGGGTGTTGAGTTTAATAAGTTCTTTATAAATTTTGGATACTAACCCTTAATCTGACATGTTGTTTGTAAATATCTTCTGCCATTCTGTTGGTTGCCTTTTAGTTTTCTGATTGTTTCCTTCAGTGTGCAGAAGCTTTTTATTTTGATGAGGTCCCAATAGTTCATTTTTGCTTTTGTTTCCAGTGCCTCCAGAGACATGCCAAGTAAGAATTTGCTGTGGTTGAGGTCAAAGATATTGGTGCCCATTTTCTCTTCTCGGATTTTTACATTTAGGTCTATCATCCATTTTGAGTTTATTTTTGTGCATGGTATAAGAAAGTGGTCCGGGTCCATTCTTCTGCATGTCGCTGTCCGGTTTTCTCAACACCATTTGCTGAAGAGACTGTCTTTTTTCCATTGGATATTCTTTCCTGCTTTGTCAAAGATTAGTTGGCCATAGGTTTGTGGGTCCATTTCTGGGTTCTCTATTCTGTTCCAATGATCTATGTATCTGTTTTTGTGCCAGCACCATGTTTTTCCATGGAATGGAATGTTTTTCCATTTTTTTGTGTCTTCTTCAATTTCTTTCATAAGATCTCTATAGTTTTCAGCGTATAGATTTTTTCCCTCTATAGTTAGGTTTATTCCTAGGTATATTATGGTTTTTGGTGCAATTGTAAATAGGATTGATTCCTTGATTTCTGTTTCTGCTGCTTCATTATTGGTGTATAGAAATGCAACCAATTTCTTACACTGAATTTATGTCCTACGACTTTATTGAAGTCATGGATCAGTTCTAGAAGTTTTTTGGTGGAGTCTTTTGGGTTTTCCACATAGAGAATTATGTCATCTGAAAAGAGTGAAATTTTGACTGCTTTTTGTTTTTTTTTTTAACTTTTTTATATGCTCATGTGTACTATTCCAATTTTCTAAGATTCAATATATATCTTTTTGTTTTTAATTTTTATTATTTTCTTTCATCTATATTCCTTGAGTTTATTTTTGCATTCTTTTCTCACTCCTTAAGTTGCCTGATTACTTCAGGTATTTAAACAAATGAGAGCAATTTAAAGCAATAGATTGCCTCTGAGTGCAAGTTTTGGTCATACTACCAAACCCATACACTGGGTTCCCATTATTTTATAATAGTTTACTATCAATTAAATAAAAGATCTGTTATCAACAGATAATTTTATATTATCAACATTTGATGCATTGTTTTTAGGGCCTCAAAGTTGACTCCTTCTTTCTTTTCTTTCAGGCCACATCACAGTCTTCTCTTCTTTGTGATTCCATGGACCAAGTAAATGGCTCTGTGGTAAATGAATTTCTGTTACTGGGACTTGCACAATCCTTGGGAATGCAGGTTTCCTTTTTCTTTTCTTCTCTTTATTCTATGCGGGAATTATCTTGGGAAACCTCTTCATTATGTTTACAGTGATTTTTGATTCTCACTTACACTTTCCCATGTATATCCTGCTGGCCAACTTATCATTCATTGACCTGGGCCTTTCATCTACCACAGTTCCTAGGATGATCTCTGATCTTTTCAGTGATTGCAAAATCATCTCCTTCCATAGTTGCATGATACAAATGTTTTTTTATTCATGTCATGGGAGGAGTTGAGATGATACTGCTCATAGCCATGGCATATGACAGGTACACAGCAATTTGCAGGCCTCTCCACTACTTAACTATTATGAATCTCAAAATGTGCATGCTTTTGGTAATGACTGCTTGGATCATTGGGGTGATCCATGCTGTGTCTCAGTTTGTTTTTGTCATAAATTTACCTTTCTGTGGCCCTAAAAATGTGGGGAGCTTTTACTGTGATTTTCCTAGGGTTATTAAACTTGCATGCATGGACACTTACAGACTAGAATTTGTGGTCACTGCTAACAGTGGCTTCATATCTATGGGCACCTTCTTTTTCTTAATTGTATCATACATCTTTATTTTGATCACTGTCAGACAACATTCTTCAAAGGATTTATCCAAAGCATTCATCACTTTGTCAGCTCACATCACTGTAGTGGTTTTGTTTTTTGTTCCATGCATGTTTCTCTATGTGTGGCCTTTTCCTACCAAGTCAATGGATACATTTTTTGCCATTGTGGACTTTGTCGTCACTCCTGTCTTAAATCCTGCCATCTATACTTTAAGGAACAGAGATATGAAGGCAGCAATGAGAAGGCTGAGTCGACAAGTTGTAAGTTCTAGAGAGATGTCATAACAGATTTCATTGGTAAGAACACAAGATGAATGTCATGGACCACCATGAACACCATGGAATATGTACACTTTCATTAATGCCTACAGAAAACTGAGAAGTCTACATAAAAAGAGGTATTGAATCAAAGAACTTCACTTTCAAATAGAATTGCAGTAATTTTTGTTAATTATAAAAACTAAAGTGTTATATATTCCTACCTAACCAATAAACCTAAATTTGTAGTTATCATCAATGACTACATTCAATTTTCGTGTAGTTTTTATCTATATATAAATATATACATGAACATATGATTTAGCTTTATTTATCAGTATCTTCATACTGATAATAAGCATCACTGAAAATTAATATTTCTTATGGAAATTATGTGGATCCAATGGATAAAATATGAGCTTATACAAACCAGCAGACATTAAAAATCAAGAAAGAAATAATTTTCATCCTAATTGTACTTTAAGTTAGATAAGTAGGAAGGCAACACTATGTTACAACTCTTAAGAATTGTTTTCAGGAGCGCCTGGGTGGCGCAGTCGGTTAAGCGTCCGACTTTAGCCAGGTCACGATCTCGCGGTCCGTGAGTTCGAGCCCTGCGTCAGGCTCTGGGCTGATGGCTCAGAGCCTGGAGCCTGTCTCCGATTCTGTGTCTCCCTCTCTCTCTGCCCCTCCCCCGTTCATGCTCTGTCTCTCTCTGTCCCAAAAATAAATAAACGTTGAAAAAAAAATTTAAGAATTGTTTTCAGCCTTTGTCAATGTATTTTGTACAATGTTACTTTAAAAACATATTCTAGTATTTTGCATTATGCAAAAATTGTCTATGGTCCCTTTTTTTCCAGAGAAAATTTCTATTGTTCTTGCAGTCTTCCTCAAAGCATTTCTTGATTTACCCTAAAAGAGTATCCACAATTATAAAAGTATTTTGAGGATGTTATTACCTAAAGAAAGGCACCCAACTTAGATCTCAGCTTATTTAATGTACCTATTAAGCCGGAGTACTCAGGACAAAGAAGATGATTGACATCTTTACTTTTACTTTACTTTTCCAAGTAAAACTTGGGAAGTCAAATGGGTCAAGGAGCAAAGGTGAGAAATCACTTGGATGTATTTCTATGACTGACTTAAGAAACATTAATTGTGGTGACTCAGCCCAGTTGTAACT
The DNA here is from genome assembly GCF_007474595.2 of Lynx canadensis. Classification (NCBI taxonomy): domain Eukaryota; kingdom Metazoa; phylum Chordata; class Mammalia; order Carnivora; family Felidae; genus Lynx; species Lynx canadensis. The sequence continues at coordinate 70,018,105 of NC_044308.2, read as the reverse complement.
TCTGCATTGTAAGTAAAGCTGTTCAATAAAATGATGAATAATGAACGAGATTTTCTTACTATTGGTCAAAGTATTTTTCCTATATTTTATCCAAAATTGGTCATAAATGTTATAAGCTATCCTCTTTTTATAACAACTAAAGCATTATTATTTATTGTCTTCTTAATCGATCTGGATTTTTTTATATTTTAAAATCCAATAATACTTTTTTTTAATATAATTTATTGCCAAGTTGGCTAATATAGTGTCTATACAGTGTGCTCTTGGTTCTGGGGATAGATTCCCATGATTTGTCGCTTACATACAACACCCAGTGCTAATCCCAACAAGTGTTCTCCTCAATGCCCATCACCCATTTTCCCCTCTCCCCCATCAACCCTCAGTTTGTTCTCTGTATTTAAGAGTCTCTTATTTCCACACCCTTTTTGAGTTAATTTTTGTTAATGGTGAAAGAAAGTGGTCTAGTTTCATTCTTCTGCATGTTGCTGTCCAGTTCTCCCAGCACCATTTGTTAAACACATTGTCTTTTTTCCATTGGATAATCTTTCCTGCTTTGTCAAAGATTAGTTGGCCATACTTTTGTGGGTCTAGTTCTGGGGTTTCTATTCTATTCCATTGGTCTATGTGTCTGTTTTTGTGCCAATACCATGCTGTCTTGATGATTACAGCTTTGTAGTAGAGGCTAAAGATGTGGGAGTGTGATGGGATTGTGATGCCTCCTGCTTTGGTCTCCTTCTCTTGCAATGTTGGTGGGAATGCAAACTGGTGCAGCCGCTCTGGAAAACAGTGTGGAGGTTCCTCAAAAAATTAAAAATAGACCTACCCTATGACCCAGCAGTAGCACTGCTAGGAATTTACCCAAGGGATACAGGAGTACTGATGCATAGGGGCACTTGTACCCCAATGTTTATAGCAGCACAAATTGTGGAAAGAGCCTAAATGTCCATCAACTGATGAATGGATAAAGAAATTGTGGTTTATAGACACAGTGGAGTACTATGTGGCAATGAGAAAGAATGAAATATGGCCCTTTGTAGCAACGTGGATGGAACTGGAGAGTGTTATGCTAAGTGAAATAAGCCATACAGAGAAAGACAGATACCATATGTTTTCACTCTTAATGTGGATCCTGAGAAACTTAACAGAAACCCATGGGGGAGGGGAAGGACAAAAAAGAGAAAAAAAGAGGTTAGAGTGGGAGAGAGAGCCAAAGCATAAGAGACTCTTAAAAACTGAAAACAGGGGCGCCTGGGTGGCTCAGTCGGTTAAGCGGCTGACTTCGGCTCAGGTCACGATCTCGTGGTCCGTGAGTTCAAGCCCTGCATTGGGCTCTGTGCTGACAGCTCAGAGCCTGGAGCCTGTTTCAGATTCTGTGTCTCCCTCTCTCTCTGCCCCTCCCCTGTTCATGCTCTGTCTCTCTCTGTCTCAAAAATAAATAAACGTTAAAAAAAAATTAAAAAAACAAAAAACTGAAAACAAACTGAGGGTTGATGGGGGGTGGGAGGGAGGGGAGGGTAGGTGATGGGCATTGAAGAGGGCATTTTTTGGGATGAGCACTGGGTGTTGTATGGAAACTAATTTGACAATAAATTTCATATAATAAAAAAATAAATAAAAATAAAAATAAATTTAAAAAAAGAGTCTCTTATGGTTTGCCTCCCTCTCTGTTTGAAACTACTTCTTCCCCTTCCCATCCCCCATGGTCTTCTGTTAAGTTTCTCAAGTTCCACATATGAGTGAAAACATATGATATCTGTCTTTCTATGACTGACTTATATCACTTAGCAAAACACCCTCTAGTTCCATCTGGATTTTAATTTCAGAACTATCTTACTGGTTTCAACTAGATTCTATTAAAAAGTCACCTTTAACAGAGAAAGACAAACACCATATGATTTCACTTATATGTGGAATCTAAAACACAAAACAAACAAAAACAGAGTCTTAAATACAGGAAAAAAACTGGTGGTTGTCAGAGGGGAGATTGGAGGGGGAATGGGGAAAATAGATAAAGGGGATTCAGATGTACAAACTTCCAGTTACAAAATAAATAAGTCACAGAGATGAAAAGTATAGCATAGGGAATAAAGTCAATAACATTGTAATAACGTTGTGATGACAGACAGTGACTGAAGTTAGCATGGTGAGCGCTGAGTAATGTACATAATTGTCAAATCAATGTGCTATACACCTGAAACTAATATAACACTGTATGTCAATTATACTTCTATTAAAAAAGAGTTTAGGTAAATATAGATACAAGGAAATAAAGTTTCATTTGCACAGAGAAAAAAATCACCTTTAGATTTAGTGAGATATTTAAAATACCTAAATGAGCCAAGAAATTGTGACAACAGCTCCTGACTCCAGAAAATTCTGTGTGTTTCCTCAAGGGAAAATCTGAGAGCCTATAAGAGTCTCCGTACTCAAAGTTCAGGCTAGCTATTTCCAGATCTCCTCACACCTGCTCACACCTCCATAAATGGCTCTTCACTGAGTGGTTTACTAAGGAGGACAATTCATACAGACTTTATGCTCTTGAAATTTTATGCTTCAAGAGAAAGTGCAAATAAAAGGAAAATCTGTACTCTTTTTTGCAATAGTCTCTTCCAGTTATGAAGGAGGTAGGTGGAATGATGAAAATGAAGTATATTAGCAGAACTAACCAAAGTGTAGAATTTTATTGACAATGAGATGCTTCTATTATCAGTAAGAGCCCATTTGGCAGAATTTAATTATGCATGTATCTTCAAGAAAAATGGAAGGATTTTGTGAGGTCAGTTTAAATACTTACAAGAGTTAGTATAAATATTAGCAAGCATTGCCCTTGTTGTGTTAAACAACCTAGTATATGTTATACAAGTGTTATGAGTGTTGAGTCCTTCCCCTGTATCTTCCAGGCTAATATATTCTTTCATCTCTATTTAATTATCCTTTTTCCCGTAAAGCCCAGATTCATTGTTCTCTTACTCACTTATTTCCCTCCCTCCCTCCCGCAACCCCAATGAAATTTGATTTTGGATATTTCTTTCACATGAAGGTACAAATCATACTCTTAGAGCTGTAGAATTTTGTTTTAGAAAGCTTTTGATCCAATAAGCTCATTTTTAAACAGGAAAACTAAGGCTTGGATATTTTGAATGACATGCTAAAGTCACACAGTAAATTTGTACTAGAACCCCAAAGTCTCCTGACTTCAATCTCAATGAAACTTATAAAATAAAGATTTTAGGTATTTTTCTTTAAAAAGCAGTAAAAGACATTTAGGACAAACATAATATCCTAAAGTTTGAATTTTAAGTTTAATCTAGTACATAGGGAAAGATTTTATTGTTCATTTGTAGCTAGCTCTTCATGATTATTATAGCCAATGTATAAGATTCTGGAAAACTCCTTCAATAAACCTAAACTTAATGTTTCACTTAGAATTAACATAATCCTTCTAAAACCCCTTGCACCATTTTTGAAGAACCAGGTATGATCTTTGAAAGGATTACGTTCATGAAGGAACCCCTGTAAACGAGAATCCTCTATATTCATTCACTCCTCAGTAACATACTCAAGAAATGAAATGTTTTAACTGAGAAATTCCTTTTGCTGAAGAATAACATACATGAATTCTTGTTACCATGGTAGAAAGTCTTTTCACTGCAAAAGAGAACCCTTTTGTCAACTATCACCCTTGATATATTTCTTATGGAGATAAAAGTATTGAGTTTGTCCTCTAAGTGAAATGAAATGGTTGCATGTAAGTTAATATCTAAGTTCAATTCTAAATTGAATACTTTGAAGGGCACCTGGGTGGCTCAGTCACTTAAGCGTCAGACTCTTGGTTTCAGCTCAGGTGGGGATCTCATGGTTCATGCGTTCGAGCCCTGCATTGGGTTCTGTGCTGACAGCACAGAGCCTGCTTGGGTTTCTCTCTCCCTCTCTCTCTGCCCCTCCCGGCTTGTGTGTGCTCGCTCTCTTGAAATAAATAAATGAACTTTAAAAAAAAAAAGTAACATACTTTGATTCTTAAGAAACATCCTAACCAGTCACATCACAACAGGAATCCCATCCACTTGATTGTCAATGATTAGTATGATTGTATTTATTACTGTGCTAAGCAGATGGGAAAGGTGTGTTTGTGTCTTGTTTTACTATTAGACTTCTCTTTTTACTTGGAAATAAAATTATAATTCCTAAGTTTTTATAGGACTTTGAAAACAGTAATATGAAGCATTAGTGGATAGGGCTAAGGAATGGGATTTGGGATAATGACAAGAAAAGTGTAATTTCCAAGGGCTACAGAGTAACTGTGATAAGAGAAGTAGTGAAAACAAATACTTCTACTCCCCCAAGAAATTTGGTAAGATTAACCCACTATACTTTCATGCCTCCCTAGCACCCATCAATTTCCACAATTATTCAGAATAGATTCATTTATATACTCCTTTTTTTAATCTCCCACATCCTGTTGACAAATATCCTGTTTTTACTACCTTAATAATGGCTATCATGTATTGACTATTCACTATTGATTAGAAATGTATTAAACAATTGCACATAATGCTTTAATAGTTCTTCACTGTCTTCATAATAAAACACAAATCCCTTAGCAGGCATTCCAGAATCCTTTTTCAATTTTATCTCCTATTAAACCCCTTCACATTTTCTCTCATGCAAATTTTTTTTTTTTTTTGCATTTTCCGCACTTTTAATTTCACCTCTAAATTACCTTTCTTTTGTCCTTTTATTTTCTGCTATTTTATTTTTCTTCCATTTTTCATCTTTAATTTTATTTTGGACTAACTCCTTTTCTTCTAAGCATTTTGGTATCACTAAATGATAAGTATAAATTCCATTCTCTATAAGGCCTTATAATTCTGACCTTCTTTTTTAGAATCCTCATTTATTTAAACTTCTCCTAAGATTGAATTTCTACATCTGTCTTAGCTTTCATGTTTCTATCCAAGCTTCTGAGAAACTATGAAAATTATTTTGGAATTGTGTCCCTCACTCATGCCCCACAGAGTACTAGACTAGTGGCAATTTTGAGAATTTTTGATGCAGTGCATTTGTTTTAAAGATGGGAAAACAAAAGGATGCAGGGAACTGAAATTCAATCATCTTGTTATGAACAAGATGAACAATAACATCTATGTTATTTCTAGAAGTCAAGTAAAATTTGTAAATTATTACCAGGGAAATGGGGTTTCTCTGTGAATTGAAGGCAACAAATATTACTACTATTAATTATCCAAATTCATTTTGTACTTACTAAATACAAACACTATGCAAAACACTTTACATTTAATACTTCATTTGAAATTCATTATAACCATAAGAAGTGAATATAATTAGTATCTACATTTGTAAAAATGGTAAAAATAAATCTTAAAAAGTCCAAGGTCCACAGACTACATTCAAAATTTATACACTGTAAATTGCCTCACAGAGCAAAATTGTGAATGAGGATTTGTCTTAGTTTCATAAAGAGGTTTCCAACAACTGTACATAAAATGATTGTGATGGGCTACAAAACCACTAAGAATACTTTTTCAAAAATGTATGCCACAAAAAGTCCTTGTAAATACAAAGATCATATAAGTATGTACTTAATAGCTAAGATACTGTTTTGGAGTTCAAAGGAAAAGGAGATAAACATATGATGGTGATATAGACTTAATCTGGCACAGAAGGTCACATGAGCAAAGGAATTTTATTAGAAATAAACCTAGCATAAGTGCAAATACTGAGAAGACTTGAATAACTGGACTATAAGGCACAGTCAGGGGAGGGGTGTGGAGTAAAATGGTGGGTTTAGATTGTATGCATTTATGTAATAAACCATAGATAGACATTATATGAGTAAGCAGAATGACACAAAATGAGGCTTTGAATTTGAATATAATAATTCTGACTTTCTTCTTACTCTATTCTCTAAGGTGACTACAGAGGCTCTTTCCTGGAATGAATCAATAAATGACACAAATTACTCCATGGTGACTGAGTTCATTTTTCTGGGACTCTCCAATTCTCAGGAATTCCAGATATTCCTACTGGTTTTCTTTTTTATATTCTATGTGGGAATTGTGTTTGGAAACCTTCTTATTGTCATAACTGTGGCTTCTGACTCCCATCTTCACTCTCCCATGTACTTCCTGCTGGCTAACCTCTCACTCATTGACCTATGTCTGTCTTCCGCCACAGCCCCCAAGATGATTGCTGACTTTTTCAGTAAACGCAAAGTCATCTCTTTCAAGGGTTGCCTTGCTCAGATATTTCTCGTTCACTTTTTTGGTGGGAGTGAGTTGGTGATCCTTATAGCCATGGCCTTTGACAGATATGTAGCAATCTGTAAACCTCTTCGCTACTCTACAGTTATGTGTGACCATGTATGTTTTGGCATTGTGACTGCTGCATGGGGAACTGGCTTTCTCCATTCAGTGAGCCAGTTGGCTTTTGCAGTAAACTTACCTTTCTGTGGTCCCAATGAGGTTGATAGCTTTTACTGCGACCTACCTAGGGTTATCAAACTTGCTTGTATAGACACCTATAGATTGGATGTCATGGTCATTGCTAACAGTGGTGTGCTCACTGTGTGTTCTTTTGTTTTCCTAATCATCTCCTATGCTATCATCCTAGTAACCATCCAGCAACGCCCTTCAGACAAATCGTCCAAGGCTCTGTCCACTCTGACTGCTCACATAACAGTAGTTCTTTTGTTCTTTGGACCATGTATCTTCATTTATGCCTGGCCATTCCCCATCAAGTCACTAGATAAATCCCTTGCTGTGTTTTATTCTGTGGTCACTCCTCTCTTGAACCCGATTATATACACACTGAGGAACAAAGACATGAAGACTGCAATGAGACGACTGAGTAAATGGAATGTGAATTCTAGTGTAAAATTTTAGATATCTCCTAACTTTAAGGCTAAACTAAGATAATGACATAAAATAAAGTTGTTGAAGTACTTGGTAAAGCTCATGAAAATCTTACTTTCCATTTCTTAGTAAATGTCAAAGAACTTTCACATAAATTGCCTCAATTTATCCTTTGACAAATTTGTATTTTATATTTTTGGATACAGATACAAAGTTAATATGCTTTCAAAATATTATCTAATTCTCAGAACAATGGCATAAATATGTCAATATTTTTACACTTCTGTGGCTGAGTAGTTCTGAGCATAATAGATGGAAACACAGAAATTAGCGTGGCTTACAATATTTTTATATTTTTATTTGACTCATTTTTCCTAAAAACATCAAGGAAGCAACTTCCATACACCTAACTCAAAAAACATGCTTAGTGATAAGGATATTTATGAGCTAATTTTTTTCTTTTTAAATATATGAAATTTATTGTCAAATTGGTTTCCATACAACACCCAGTGCTATGAGCTAACTTTTAAGAGGTTTAGAAAAGAAACTCTTCACACTGTAACAGTCTATAGTTTGTCTGCAATCACTAGAATAACCCATAATCCATGAGATCATTATCAAAAGTGACAGGAAGAGTAAGTCTGACAATGTAAAATTTGCCTTACAGGCACGTGATATCTTGTAGCTTATAAGATATCACAAGCAGTAAAAGGCATTTAGAAAGATCCAAGTTCTTTCAACGTGTTGGCACAAAGTATATCAGTTTTATCCATTCACATCATTTTCCATGGTTAACTTTTAGAAACACAGACTTTGAAGTCAAAAAGAGATGGGTCCAACTCTACTTCTGCATTAGTAATCGTGACTGGGCATTAGCTTGTCTAAGCTTCAGTTTCCACATGTGCAACAGGAGGGTAATAATACCTATATATATGGTTATTATGAGGGATAATAAGACAATAGATATAAATCTATTTTATATCAGATATCATTGCATATAAGATAAATAGTGCATATCAGTGTGCTATTTATAAATTTTTAAATAAATCAATAAATTTATTGACTTATATCAGATAAATAGCACATTTTGTGGCATATTATCAGGATCCCATAAGTATCAGGTACTATTAACATTATTATATAAAGCCTATATATTAACAAGGCCAAAAGTTCTCAACCTTTATCTTATCCTGACATACTTGAGGGATATGATATAAACCAATCTTAACAGATGCTCATTTTGGGGACATTGTAGTTGTAAGTGTAAGTGTGTACATGTATGTGCAAGTGTGTATTCATGCTCATACACCCTACCATTCTAGGAACACATGTCAAAAAGTCAAGATAGAAGTAGAGGGAGTATAAATTTTTAAAAAGCTTGGAAAATTATTCTGATAAAGAGCTTCACACTCCAGCAAGAATCACCGAACCACGCTACAACTGAAGATTAAATATAATAAGAAAAGAATGCAGTTTTTCAAATTGTAGCTTAATAAATAAGGAGAGTCAGATGATAAGAGAATTAAAATCATGTTTACCACAGGGGGGAAAAAAGAGAATAGAAATTCCATAAGCAGGTTGAAAACATAAGAAAATGAGCACATTCAATGGCAGTATCTCAAATCAGTGGAGAAAAGAAGGACCTGTTAATGTGATGGTGGAATAACTGGATAGTAATTTGGGAAAAGATATATTGGACCTATTCTTCATGCCACGTGCCAGGACAATTTCTAAGTAAACTGAAGCGGAAATATTTTTTTAACTACACAAATATTAAAAGAAAACATGAGTTATAATTTGTTCGTAATCCATGAATATGATAAAGATTGATAATGTTAACTAAATCAAATTAATGTTTTAAATGCATGATAAAACCATGAACAAAGTAGAGAAGATAAATATGATATCAGGAGAAAGTATTTACAACTCACATGGCAAAGAATAACAGCTGTAATTATAAAGAACTTCCAAAAACACACCAGCAAACAAAAAAATAGACAAAACATATTAATTTACAATTGATATGTAAAGAGATAAAAATGGGTTAAATACATTTAAAAAAAATCAAGTTCTCGGGGTTGGGTGGCTTAGTCACTTAAGCACCTGACTCTTGATTTCAGCTCAGGTCATTATCTCTAGATTCATGAGTTTGAGCCCCCATCAGGTTCTGCGCTGACAGCATAGAGCCTTGCTGGGATTCTCTCTCTTTCTCCCTCTCTCGCTAAATAAATAAACTCTAAAAAAAATGCTCAAGCTCTTTCATGTTAAGATATACACAGCTTAAAACTAAGCTGAAATACCAATTTTGATCTTAAGATATAAAATATCTGACTTCAATATTCAATAATACACCTTACTGGTAAAGATATACATAAAAGGGTCCTCATATGCACTATTGATAAGAATACAAAATGGTGTTACATCTTAGCAATATCTATGAAATTTACAATGCTAACTTCTGACCCAATGATCCTAATTCTATCCTAACAATACATGTGCAAAAATGCAAAATAACCCATGAATTTGTTGCAGCATTGTTTTAAATAGCAAAAGATTGAAAAATACTTAAATGAAAATCAGGAAAAAACTGTATAAATTATACATTATAGAACATTAAGTAACTATAAAAACTCGTGAGGAATATCTCCAAATAAGGACTCTGGGGGAATCTACAAGGTATAAGTTAAATGAAAACAATTGGGGATATATATGTTGGGGATGTGTGTGTGTGTGTGTGTGTGTGTGTGTGTATATATAAAATTTATAAATATATATTTTATAAAGAATTATAGAAATATTTTCAATGGTAAACAAAAAAAATAAAAATGGTTTCTTATAGGGAAAGAGAAAACAGGGCAAGGGACAAGGATAAGAGTTAGATTTTTCTGAATATGTCCTATTTTATAGTTTTGACACTGAAATCCTGTAAGTGTTTTTACATAATTAAAAATGAAATTAAATCAAAAGAAAAATGTTCTTCTAGGTAAGTCATACAGTGAATCTCAAAAAATTTCAAGATTAGCACCTTTAAAAAGTATGTTCTCTGACTAAAATGCAATCAAATTAGAAATCAACAACCAAAAGATATATAGAATAGTAAAATTGGCAAAAAAAAAATTAGTAGGCCTTTCTCCAAAATAGATATTAAATAATAAACAAATTAAAAGATGCTCAACATCATTAACTGTTAGGGAAATGCAAATTAAAACCCCATTAAGATACCATTTCACATACACACTAGAAAGGCTCTAATCAAAAACAGATTATAACAAGTGCTAGCAAAGATGAGAAAAAAAAATAGAACCCTCATACATAAGTGGGAATGTAAAATGCACCTGCTTTACAAAAGACTTTAAATGTAAATAGACTAAAGACTCCAATCAAAAGACAGAGTGGAGTCACTGAGTTACCTAAATCTATTCTCCTGCTGCATGATTCTTCTTTTGTTCAGCTTCACTATTTGCCATTATTTTGTCTTCTATGTCACTAATTCATTCCTCTGATTCTTCCAGCCTACTGTTCATTGCATCAAGCCTGTTTTTAATCTCATTTATATTTTCATCTCTGATTGATTCATTTTTACCTCTATTATCTCTGTGGTAAGGGTCTCCCTCATGTCTTCTACTCTTTTCTCAAGCCCAGTGAATATCCTTATGATGGTTGCTTTAAATTCTCTATTAGGCATGTCACTTAGATCTCTAGCTATGGACTTCTCTTTTTCTTTCATCTGGGACAAATGCCTCGGTCTTGGCATTTTGTCTAAGTCTCTGCCTTCTTCCCTGTGTTAGAAAAGCCAATTATGTCTCCTTCTTCTAAAAGTAAGGGCCTTATGAAGAAGTCATGTAGTTCCCAGAGCCTGGAGCTTCAGGGAGTGTCTCCAGTGTGTGCTGTGTGCAAAGTACTATTGTGTTTTGGCTGCTCTCTCCTTCAGGCCAGTTATCTGCAGAAGCTCTCCTTGCCTACAGTGGGCTGTTTGGTCCCTGCCCTGAATGTAGTGACTCTTAACTGGGTGTGCTCTGGTCTGCTTGTGAAATGAGACTTGTCACCAACTCCACTGGAACTGAGGCACTGCAAAACACTACTGGGCATTACCCAACAAACACAAAAAAAGTTAATTTAAATGGATACATGCACCCATTTGTTTATAACAGATTATCTACAACAGCCAAATTATGGGAACAACCCAAGTGTCCACCTACTGATGAATGGATAAAGAAGATGTGGTATATATACACAATGAAATATTATTTTGCCATAAAAAGAATGAAATCTTGCCATTTGCTCCATGGATGGAGCTAGAGAGCATTATGCTAAATGAAATAATTCAGTCAGAGAAAGACAATGATTTCACTCATATGTGGAATTTAAGAAATAAAACAAGTGAGAAAATGGGGGAAAAAGAGAGAAAGAGGTAAAGCAAGAAAGAGATTCTTAACTATAGAGAACAAACTGATGATTACCAGAGAGGAGGTAGGTAGTAGAAGGAGTGAAATAGGTGATGAGGATTAAGGAGTGCACCTGTTGTGATGAGCAATGGGTGTTGTATAAAAGTGTTGAATCACTGTATTGTACACCTGAAACTAATATTATACTGTATATTAACTAACTGGAATTTAAATAAAAACTTTAGGGGTATCTGGGTGGCTCACTCAGTTCAGCATCTGACTCTTGGTTTTGCCTCAGGTCACAATCTCATGGTTTGTGGTTTTGAGCCCCACATCAGGCTCTGCGCTGACAGTGTGGAGACTGCTTGGAATTCTTTCTCTCTCCCTCTCTATAACCCTCCCCACTCGTCTTCTCTCTCAAAATAAATAAATAAACTAAATTAACTAATTAAAACTTTTTAAAAAGGCCACCTACTAAATGGGAGAAGATATTTGCAAATGATATATCTTATAAGGGGTTGATATCCTAAATATATGAAGAACTTATGCAACTCAACATAAAAACAAAGCAATCCAATTAAAAAATGGGAAGAGAATCTGAATACACATTTTCCAAAGAAGAAATACAGACGGGAAAAGAAACATGAAAAGGTGCTTAACATTACTACTTAAGGAAATACAAATCAAAACGACAATGAGATGATACCTCACATTAGAATGGCTAGAATAAAAAGACAAGAAATAACATTGGTGAGCAGGTGGAATAAAAGCAAACTTCATAAAGTATTGGTGGGAATGTAATTGGTGCAACCACCAGGAAAAACAGTATGGAGTTTCCTCAAAAAATTAAAAATAGGAATATCATATGATCCAATATTTCCACTACTGGGTATTTATCCAAAAACAAAAACACTAATTCAAAAATACATATGTATCCCAATGTTTACTGCAACATTATTTACCATAGCCAAGATATGGAAGAAACCCAGTGTCCATTAATAGGTGAATGGATAAAGAATAGGTGGTGTACTCACGCCAGTCAGAGTGGCCAAAATGAACAAATCAGGAGACTATAGATGCTGGAGAGGATGTGGAGAAACGGGAACCCTCTTGCACTGTTGGTGGGAATGCAAATTGGTGCAGCCGCTCTGGAAAGCAGTGTGGAGGTTCCTCAGAAAATTAAAAATAGACCTACCCTATGACCCAGCAATAGCACTGCTAGGAATTTATCCAAGGGATACAGGAGTACTGATGCATAGGGGCACTTGTACCCCAATGTTTATAGCAGCACTCTCAACAATAGCCAAATTATGGAAAGAGCCTAAATGTCCATCAACTGATGAATGGATAAAGAAATTGAGGTATATATACACAATGGAGTACTATGTGGCAATGAGAAAAAATGAAATATGGCCTTTTGTAGCAACGTGGATGGAACTGGAGAGTGTAATGCTAAGTGAAATAAGCCATACAGAGAAAGACAGATACCACATGGTTTCACTCTTATGTGGATCCTGAGAAACTAAACAGGAACCCATGGGGGAGGGGAAGGAAAAAAAAAAAAAAAAGAGGTTAGAGTGGGAGAGAGCCAAAGCATAAGAGACTCTTAAAAACTGAGAACAAACTGAGGGTTGATGGGGGGTGGGAGGGAGGGGAGGGTGGGTGATGGGTATTGAGGAGGGCACCTTTTGGGATGAGCACTGGGTGTTGTATGGAAACCAATTTGTCAATAAATTTCATATATATAAAAATAAAATAAATAAATAAATAAATAAAACACTAAATAAAGTTTTCCTAAGGAAAAAGTTAATGGGTGAAAATATTTCATAAGGAAATGCTTTATAAAATCTACTTGTATCATGAGAACAAAAGAATAAATCTTTACATAAAGAAAAAAAAAAGAATAGGTGGTGTATGTACACAATGGAATATTAGGCACAAGAAAAAATGAAATCTTGCCATTTGAGCATGTATGGATGTAGAGGGCATTCAGCTACATGAAATAAGTCAGTCAGAGAAAGACAAATACAATATGATTTCATTTATATGTGGAATCCAACAAACAAAACAAATGAGCATACAAACAACAGACTCTTAAATACAGGGGACAAACTGGTGGTTGCTAGAGGAGAAGTGGGTTGATGGATGGGCAAAATGAAGAAAGAGGATTAAAGAGTACAAACTTCCAGTTACAAAAAAAATAAGTCACAGAGATGTAAAGTACAGCATAGGAATATAGTCAATAATATTGTAATAACATATATGGCGACAGATGGTGACTACGTTTATTGTGATAAACACTGAGTATAGTTTTTTAATTACTATGTTGTACATTTAAAATTAATAAAACATTTTATGTCCACTAATTTCAATAATAAAAAAGGATATGTATATTTTTTTATGTTATATAAGATTAACATGAAAAAAACAGCAAAAGGGGCATCTGGTGGTTCAGTCATTTAAGCTCAGGTTATGATCCACAGTTGTGGGATTTAGCCCTGAATCAGGCTCTGTGCTGAGTGTAGAGCTGCTTAAGATTCTTTATCTCCCCCTCTCTCTGCTCCTTCCCTGCTCACACACTCTCTCCTGCTCTTTCTCACTCTCAAAAGAAGGGAAGGGGAAGGGGAAGGGAAGAAGAGGAAGAAGAGGAAGAAGAGAAAGAAGAGGAAGAAGAGGAAAAAGAAGGAGGAGGAGGAGAAGAAGAAGGGAAGGAGAGGAGATGAGAGGAAAGAAAGAGAAGGGAAGGGAAGGAGTAGAGGGGAGGGGAGGGGAGGCAAAAGACAAACACGAAAAAAAAATAGCTTTCCACATGGAAAAACCATAAATTGGATTTCACCACATACTATATACCAAAATGAATTCAAGACAGATTAAAGGTGTAAAACATCATAAACAAGACTTTTTAACTTTTGGATTTTTAAAAACTTTTTAAATGTTTATTATTATTATTTTTTTTAATTTTTTTTTCAACGTTTATTTATTTTTGGGACAGAGAGAGACAGAGCATGAATGGGGGAGGGGCAGAGAGAGAAGGAGACATAGAATCTGCAGCAGGATCCAGGCTCTGAGCTGTCAGCACAGAGCCCAACACAGGGCTTGAAATCACAAACCATGAGATCATGACCAGAGCCAACGTCAGACACTTAATTGACTGAGCCAACCAAGCGCCCCGATATAACTTTTGGATTGTGATTGATCTTCATATAATGGCAGCCACATAAATCTGTCCATAAATATCATGCACAAAAGATGTAAAATTGAAAACAATTACAAAGGAAACCACATATACCATGCCCTATCATTGCTAGGAGATAGGAAAAACCATAAATTTCAAATTGTGTGTGAGTAAAGAAATAAACCACAAATTCCAGCTGCGATACTATTGGAGTGTCCCCCACCACTTGAAGCTATGGATGCAGAGAAGAGAAGAAGCTTAAAGATCCCAAGTGAAAGATGCAAAAGGTGTGGAGGACACAATAATGTCTCTAAAAAGAATGTCCGTTACTAAATGCTAAAAATATGGGAGATTAGAATGGCTATTAAACGGAAAAGTGTGGGAAGTTATGTAAATCCCTCCTGGAATCATTTAAAAACTCAAAGTTTCCTGGTAACCAATTCTTAAACATGATGTATTTTCCTGATTAAGTTACATAAAAACGTTTACCTTAAATGGCCATACATAAAGTTTTGATTACCAAATGTGACACATCAACAACAGAAAAAAGAACAAAAACAGTACATAGAAAGTCATGAAGAGGAGAGAACAATAATGATCTCTGTTTTCTCAGAATTATACCAGAAATCTTTCTCTCCTCCAAAAAGTCAATCAGTCAATACAAAAACAGTCTTGCTTTTTCTTTTAAACTCCTGTGCTTCTGTGAGTGCTCTGGATTCAGAGTGACTGCTAAGCCTATTTTCATATCTGATTGGATTTCTTTCTTTTTTAAGGCTGAATAATATTTCAGTGTATGTTTTTTTTTTTCAATTCTCATTTATTTTTGGCTCTTGGGGCAATGTTATCTTGTGTATGTATTTCTTTATCCATTCATTCATCCATGGACATTTAGGTTTTTTCCTATCTTGGTTATTGTAAATAATGCTACAGTGAACATGGAAATGCAGATACCTATTCAAGATCCTGATTCTACTCCTGTGGATAAACATCCAGAAGAGGAAATGCTGTACTATATGGTAGTTACATTTTTAAATTTTTGAAAATTTCCATAATGTTTTCTGTAATGAGTGTACCAATTTACTTCCCACTAATAGTATAACAGGATCCCCTTTTCTCCACATCCTCACCAACATTTGTTTTCTTTTGTTTTTTAAAAGTATCCATACTAACAGGTGAGAGGTGAAATTATTTCACTTTCGTTTTGATTTGTGTTTCTCGGAGGATTAGTGACGTTGAGCACATCTCATATTTGCTGGCTACTGGTAGGACTTCTTTGGGAAAATGTCCGTTCAGGTTCTTTGCCCATTTTGTAATGAAGTTATTTGCTATTTTGCTATTGAGTTGTATGAGTTCTCTATATATTTTGGGTATTAACCCCTTATCAGACAAATCCTATGGGAATATTTTCTTCCATTTTTTTCACTTTGTAAATTGTTACCCTCATTATGTGCAAGCTTTTTAGTTTGATGTGACACTGAATTCATTTTTCTAGTATTTTGTGGAGAATTTTTGCATCTATACTCTTCAGGAATAGCCTTTAGTTTTCTTCTCTTGTAGTATCTTTTTGTACCTTTGGTATCAAGGTAATGTGGGCCTTATAAAATGACTTTGGAAGTATTTCTTCCCCTTCAATTTTTTGGAAGACTTTAACAAATATTAACACTAATTCTTTAAATGTTTGGTAAAATTCACCAGTGAAATCATCTGGTCCTGGACTATTCTCAAAAAGTTTTTTTTTTTTTAATTTTTTTTTCAACGTTTTTTATTTATTTTTGGGACAGAGAGAGACAGAGCATGAACGGGGGAGGGGCAGAGAGAGAGGGAGACACAGAATCGGAAACAGGCTCCAGGCTCCGAGCCATCAGCCCAGAGCCCAACGCGGGGCTCGAACTCACGGACCGCGAGATCGTGACCTGGCTGATGTCGGACGCTTAACCGACTGCGCCACCCAGGCGCCCCTCAAAAAGTTTTTAATTCCTGATTCAATCTCTTTATTTGTAATGGATCCATTAAGATTTTATTTTTTTTTCATGATTCAGACTTGATACATTTTATATTTCTAGGAATTTATCCATTTCTTGTTAGGTCTTCCAAGTTGTTGCCTATAATTGTTTACAGTAGTCTCAATATCCTATGTATTCTTGTAGTATCAGTTATAAAGTCTCCTTTCTTTCACTTATAATTTTATTTATCTCAATCTTCTCTATTTTTTTATTAGTTTAGCAAAAAATTTGTCTAGTTTTTTATCCTTCCAAAAACAAATTCAGTTTTCATAATCTTTTCTTTGGTTTTTCTACTACTTACTTTTGCACTATTTTATTTCTTTCCTTCTGCTAGCTTTTGGTTCAGTTATTATTTTTATAGGTCTTTGAAATGTAATGTTAGATTGTTTGAGAACTTTATTTTTCTTAAGTATCTGTTGTTATAAGATTTTAGAAATATTTTTGCTGTATCCTATGACTTTTGTATGCTCTATTTCCATTTTTCTTTGTCTAATATATTTCCCTTTTTATTTCTTGTTTGGCGCAATGATATTTCAAGTGTGTGTTGTTTAGGGGTGCCCGGGTGGCTCAGTCGGTTAAGCGTCCGACTTCAGCTCAGGTCATGATCTCATGGTCTGTGGGTTCAAGCCCAGCCTTGGGCTCTGTGCTGACAGCTCGGAGCCTGGAGCCTGCTTCTGATTCTGTGTCTCCCACTGTCTCTGCCCCTCTCCTGCTCACACTGTCTCTGTCTCTCAAAAGTAAATACATGTAGGGGCGCCTGGGTGGCTCCGTCTGTTAAGCGTCCGACTTTGGCTCAGGTCATGATCTCACGGTCCGTGAGTTCGAGCCCCGTGTCGGGCTCTGTGCTGACAGCTCAGAGCCTGGAGCCTGCTTCGGATTCTGTGTCTCCCTCTCTCTCTGCCCCTCCCCTGTTCATGCTCTGTCTCTCTCTGTCTCAAAAATAAATAAACGTTAAAAAAAAAAATTTAAAAAAAAAGTAAATAAATGTAGAAAAAAAAATTTTTTAAGAGTGTGTTGTTTAATTTTCACATATTTGTTAATTTTCCAGCTTTATATTGTTATTGATTTCTCCTTTCACACCATTTTGACCAGAAAATATACTACATGTTATTTCAATCTTTTTAAATTTGTTAAGATTTGTTTTATACCTAAAAAATGATCTATTTTGGAATATGTTCCATGTGCACTTTAGAAAAATGTGTATTTTGCCACTTTTGGATAAAAGTTTCTCTAGATAGCACTGGGTGTTGTATGTCAGTGATGAACCTCGGGAACCTATATCAAAAC
Source organism: Lynx canadensis (assembly GCF_007474595.2). NCBI lineage: Eukaryota > Metazoa > Chordata > Mammalia > Carnivora > Felidae > Lynx > Lynx canadensis. Next base: position 70,000,383 of record NC_044308.2, on the reverse strand, counting down.
CCAAGAGCACACTTTACACACTGTGTGTTAGCCAATTTGACAGTAAATTATTAAACAAAAAAAGCAACTTTTTTTTTAGATGCCTTTTAGATCCATTTAGTCTTAGATCCATTTACTGTTTCCTTATTGATTTATAGCTGGATGATCTAAAGCTTAGTTTTAGTGTTGTTGAAACTGGAGTATTGACGGCCTCCACTATTATTGTGTTGCTATCTATTTATCCATTCAATTCTATTAATATTTGCCTTACATATGTATGTAGTCTGATATTGGGTGCATATAGAGTTTTTATATCTTTTTGATGAATTGATCCTTGTATCATTATACAGTGACCTTCTTTGTGTCTTGTGACAGTTTCTGACTTAAAGTCTATTTTTCTGATATAAGGATAAATAACCCTCTCTCTTTTGGTTACTATTTGTATAAGTATCTTTATCCTTTCCTTCCCTTCTGCCTGCATGTGTTCTTAAAAGTAAAGTTGAGTTTCTTACAGGCAGAGTTGGATAAAAAATGAATATAGTTGGATCTTCATTTTTCTAAAAAATCCATTTAGCCATTCTGTGCCTTTGATTGGATAATTTAGTCCATTTACATTAGAGAACTTACTGCCAATGTGTTCCTTGTTTTATAGGAAACTTACTATAAAACACTTACTGCCAATGTGTTCTGTTTTATAGTTTCTTCCCCTTTCTTCCTCTCTTGCTAACTTCCTTTGTGATTTGATTTTTGTACTGGTTTGCATCAGTTGTTTTTTTCTTTTTTTTTTTAAATTTATTCATTTTGAGAGAAAGAGAGAGAGAGAAAGAGAGAATGCATGCAAGCAAGGGACGGACAGAGAAAGAGGGAGAAAGAATCCCAGGTAGGCTCTGTGCTTTAAGTGCTGAGCCTCTTGTGGGGCTTGATCTCACAGAGATCGTGACCTGAGCTGAAATCAAGAGTCCAACGCTCAACCCACTGAACCACCCAGGTGCCCCAATTTTGCTTCAATTCTTTTCTCTTTATCTTTTGTGTATCTACCACACAACATACACCTCTTCTCAAGTGCACATGGGACACACGCAAACCTTGATTATTAATTCTCAAAGAAAACATAAATGTCACAAAGAAATATTACAAAAAGTATTTTCTGATAATAATGAAATAAATCTAGAATTTAAAATAAAATTGAGAAACAAAAGGCCTAACAATCTTGAAATTTGGAAACCTGCACTTAACACTAAGAAAGGATGTACAGACAAAAACATTTAAAAGTCACAGAATTAAAGAATGAATTAAACTGCCAAATAAAAAATTAAAAAGAAAGCAAAAATAATACAAACTATAAGAAAGAAAACAAACAAGATAAAAGTAGAAACTAATAAAGAACCAAAAATAGTCTATCAAAGCAATAAAACAAAAATCTTATTTTTAGAAAACAATTACAATGTAGACAAACCACAGCTAATCAAAGATAAAAAGGGACGAAGACACACGTAAATAATAAGTGCTAAGTGCAATTATTATCTGACAAACAGCAAATTAAAAAAAAATCACTAAATAGTGGTGCTACATGGGTGGAGGCAGGAGGCAAGGAAGATTACAGAAGTCAAAAGTATACAAGGGGAGTACCCAGCCTCGGGCATCTGGCTGGCCCCTCTTATCTTGTTTTTACTAGCTTTTCTTCTCAATAGAAACTTCAGACCCCAAACAAAACAAAGAATACAGAAATTATACAGATAATATAGAAGTCACTAAACAACAATAAAAAACCCACCTATATCCCACAGAAATTAACAAAAACAAATCCTGAGGAGACAGAATGTGATTTCCAGAGTTACTAAATTATAATATCCAAAATGTACACTTTAAAAAAAAAGTGTAAATTTTTAAAAAATATATGCCCCATGTACAAGAGAAATAAACAGAATCTATCCCTGAGAAAGCACAGATATTGGACTTACTACAAAAAAAGTTTTAAAAAACTTTTAAATAAGCTCAAAGAGAAAACAAAAACAAAAACAAGCAAAAAACAACCAAGAGAATGATGGATGAACAAATCACGATATCAACGAAGATACAGAAATTATAAAAAGGAACCAAACTGCAGCTAAAAAATATAACAACTGAAACAAAAGGACCTGGAATAAGTGAATATCCACATGCAAAAGAATTGCATCTCTACATCACATCATATACAAAATGTAATTAAAACTGCATAATTGACTTAAATATAAGAGCTAAAACCATAACATTCCTAGAAGAAAATATAGATATACTCATGGCCTTGGACAGGTAGTAAGTTCTTGGATATGACACCAAAAGCAGAAACATAAAATTTTGGACTTTATCAAATTATAAGCTTTTGTGGGGGCGCCTGGTTGACGTAGTCGGTTAAGCGTCCGACTTCAGCCAGGTCACGATCTCGCGATCCGTGAGTTGGAGCCCCGCGTCAGGCTCTGGGCTGATGGCTCAGAGCCTGGAGCCTGTTTCCGATTCTGTGTCTCCCTCTCTCTCTGCCCCTCCCCCGTTCATGCTCTGTCTCTCTCTGTCCCAAAAATAAATAAAAAACGTTGAAAAAAAAAATTAAAAAAAAAATTATAAGCTTTTGTGTAATTATATTATCAAAATTGGACTTTATCAAAATTACAAACTTCTGCGCAACAAAGGACATTATCAAGTAAGTGAGAATACAACCTAGGGAATAAGAGGAACATTTATTAACCACATCTCTGACAAGGCTCTAGTATCCAGAATATAGAAAAAAACAATTACAACACAGCAAGAAAAAAAGATAAACTACCCAATTTTTAAATGGACATAGGGGCACTTGTACCCCAATGTTCATAGCAGCACTCTCAACAATAGCCAAATTATGGAAAGAGCCTAAATGTCCATCAACTGATGAATGGATAAAGAAATTGTGGTTTATATACACAATGGAATACTACGTGGCAATGAGAAAAAATGAAATATGGCCTTTTGTAGCAACGTGGATGGAACTGGAGAGTGTGATGCTAAGTGAAATAAGCCATACAGAGAAAGACAGATACCATATGGTTTCACTCTTATGTGGATCCTGAGAAACTTAACAGGAACCCATGGGGGAGGGGAAGGAAAAAAAAAAAAAAAAAAAAAAAAAAGGACGTTAGAGTGGGAGAGAGCCAAAGCATAAGAGACTGTTAAAAACTGAGAACAAACTGAGGATTGATGGGGGGTGGGAGGGAGGGGCGGGTGGGTGATGGGTATTGAGGAGGGCACCTTTTGGGATGAGCACTGGGTGTTGTATGGAAACCAATTTGTCAATAAACTTCATATAAAAAAAAAAAATGCATATGTTAAAAGAAGCTAAACTCAAAAAAAAAAAAAAAAAAAAAAAAAAAAAGACAAAGGACTTAATAGGCATTTCTTCAAAGATATACAAGTAGCCAAGAAGCACATGAAAAGGTGCTCAACATTAACAGTTGTTAGGGAAATGCACATCAAAATCATAAGAAACCACTTCATACCCACCATGAGGCCATTTAATGAAAGGAAAATCATCATTGTTGGCAAAACGTGGAGAAATTAGAATTCTTATACACTACTTATGGGAATGTAAACTGATGCAGACATATTGGAATTTTTTTTTTCAGTTTCTCAAAATGTTAAAAACAGAGTTAGCATATGACCCAGCAATTCCACTCCTAGGTATATACCCCCAAGAAGTGAAAAAAAGTTCTAAAAACTTTATACACACATGTTTACAGCCACACTCATCACAACAGACAGCGGAAGTTATCCAAATATTCATCAACAGATGAATAAACAAAATGCAGCATATCCAAACTATAGAATATTACTCAACCACAAGAAGGAATAAGTACTGATTTGTTCTACAATGTTGATAAACCTCAAAAATATGTTGAGTGAAAGAAGCCAGATATAAAAGCTGACTTGTTGTAGGATTCCATTTACATGAAATATCTAGAATAGGTAAATCCACACACACAGAAAATAGATGGGTAGTTTCCAGGATCTGGGGGAAAGACAAAATGGGGAATAATAGCTAATGGTATGATTTCTTTTGTTTTTATTATGAAATTTATTGTCAAATTGGTTTCCATACAATACCCAGTGCTCATCCCAACAGGTGCCCTCAATACCCATCACCCACCCACCCCTCCCTCCCACCCCCCATAAACCCTCAGTTTGTTCTCACTTTTTAGGAGTCTCTTATGTTTTGGCTCCCTCCCTCTCTAACCATTTTTTTTCTTCCCCTCCCCCATGGTCTTCTGTTAAGTTTCTGCAGCTGCTCTGGAAAACAGTGTGGAGGTTCCTCAAAAAATTAAAAATAGAACTACCCTATGACCCAGCAGTAGCACTGCTAGGAATTTACCCAAGGGATACAGGAGTACTGATGCATAGGGGCACTTGTACCCCAATGTTTATAGCAGCACTTTCAACAATACCCAAATTATGGAAAAAGCCTAAATGTCCATCAACTGATGAATGGATAAAGAAATTGTGGTTTATAGACACAATGGAATACTACGTGGCAATAAGAAAGAATGAAATATGGCCTTTTGTAGCAACATGGATGGAACTGGAGAGTGTTATGCTAAGTGAAATAAGTCATACAGAGAAGGACAGATTCAATGGTATGTTTTCTTAATGGATGAAAATATTTTAGCACTAAGAAGGGTGATTGTGCAACTTGTGAGTGTACAAAATACCACTGGATTATTCACTTCAAAATGATAAATTTTACATTATGCGGATTTAACCTCAATTTTAAAAAGGCAAAAGATATAAATACTCTGAAAACAGATAAAAATATAGCCACTTGCCTGGCTTCCTCCCCCAGAAGACTTGCTCACACCACATCTTCCAACTTGTAAGTTTTGTGGAGCCTTGTTTCCAGTGGTGGTGGCAACAGGTCTCATTTCATAAGCAGACCGGTGCACACCTGGTTAAAATATGTCACATTCAGGCCAGGGACCAAACACTGTCTACAACAGGCAAAGAGTCTCCACAAACAACTGGTCTAAAGGATAAAGTGGCCAGGACAAAAGAGCAGAGTACATGTAGCACACACTAGAGACTCTCCCAGAAGTGCCAGGCACTGGGGAACAAGGGACACTACACAGCAGGGCACTATGCGACCTCTTCCTCATAAGGCCATCACTCTCAAGAACAGAAGACATAGCTGACCTTCCTAACCACAAACAGGCACAGAGACTTAGACAAAAAGAAAAGACAGAGAAATTTACCCCAAATGAAAACAGAATAAGGCCACAGCCAGAGAACTAACAAAATAGATATAAGTAACAAGAATAGCAGGAGATTTTTCAACAGAAAATTTCCAAGCCAGAGGGTATGGCATGATATATTCAAAGTGCTGAATGGGAAAATCTGAAGCCCAGAATACTCTTTCTAGCAAGCCTATCAAGAGAAGGAGACACAAAGAGTTTCCCAGGGCATAAAGCAACTGTATTTTCAGGGAGTCCAAACTACTCAGAAAATTTCTGTCTGCTACATAATTCTCCCCTATACAGAGTTACACAAAATACTGCCATCGTAAAAGCAGTTAATTAATAGCACTAATTGTGCTTGGGTAGTGACCAAGTTCAACTCAGAGACTTGGTGTTGCCAGTCAGAAATGAGTCTGTTATGAGAATTGTCTCCTAGAATCACATTGGTTTTCTAAAGAAAGTAAGAAGAAAAGTGGTTAATGAGTCACCTAGGGGGTGACATCTGTTTTTGTAAATTACCATCACCTTCCCCTACTAAAATTTGGTTTTTGTTTTTATCTAACCATCTATCATCTATCTATCTATCTATCTATCTATCTATCTACCTATCTGCCTATATATCTGCCTCTTTATATTTTGCCATGAAGGCAAAAGAAAGCTCTTGAAAAACAAGGAAAGCAAATAAAAAATATAACAGGAAGGGGATAATTGCATCAACAATTGTAGCATTGCAATGTCCCTCAGCCTTTGAGTAACTTCTTCTAACAGTATAAACCAAGAGGTTCTGACAGATCAGCCTCATTCTATATTATTCTAGCTTTGAGTCTAAGTTTGTAGTCAACCAAATAAATCAAACTGTTAGGGTTAATCCAAGCCATCTGAGCTAACATATTAAATACAGAATCATTGTTTAGTGTACTAATATCATTAAATATGGCCAATCCAACATTTTATTCCTTCCATCCAAGTCAAACACTCTTAGGATCCATTCCCATATATAACGTTCCAGGTGTCTATTGATACAGATATGTAAAATCTTACAGTTATTTTGGTGTGTACTGCATCTAGTCATGGATTCCATTTTGCCCCTGACTCACCGGAGCTTTCTGGGACTTGAGCCTGACTATAGGACTAGGAATAATGTGAAGAGGTGGGAACAGGCACTGGTAATTGTCAGCAGTCTCCCTCTGGTGACCAACTCAGAAGAGGTCATTATAGTTTTCAGATAAGCACAGACAAATCTCTTCATCTAGAGAAAAGAAAAGATGCTCCCACCAGTAAATGAGGATTGAAAGATGCTCTGGTTTCTGAGTTTGTGTTGCTGGGACTTTCTACATCTTGGGAGACTAAAGTTTTTCTCATGTTGACATTCTCCTTGATCTATTTAGGGATCGTCCCAGGAAATTTCTTCATTTTCTTTCTGGTATTTTTTTTTATTCCCACTTACATTTTCCTGTGTACTTCCTTCTGGCCAACCAGTCCCTCATTGATGTGGACTTTTCGTTACCACAGTTCCCAAGACGATTATAGACTTTTTTAATGAATGCAAGATTTCTTTGCAAAGTTTCAGGGCACAGACATGCTTCATCCACATAATGGGCAAAGTGGAGATGGTGTTAGTTATAGCCATAGCGTCTGACAGGTACATGGCAATCTGTAAACCTCTTCAGTACCTGGACATCATGAACCCTAAAATACATGTTTCATTTGTAACTACTTGCTGGGTAACTGTGGTGAACTACTTATGTCTCCATTTGTTTTCGTTACAAACGTGTGCTTTTGTGGTTATATTAGAAGTAAAAACCTTCTATTATAACTTTTCCAGAATCATCAAACTTGCATGCAGAGATGGAGCCAAGTTTGAATTTATTATTGCTGCCAATAATAACATCATGAGCATGGGCACCTTCTTTTTACTAATCCTTTCCTATATCCTTATTTTGGTCACTGTCTGGAAATGTTCCCAGAAAGACTTACCCAAGGCATTTGTCACTCTGTCAGCTCACATCACTGTGTTGACTCAGTTTTTTACCTTATTCATGTTTCTTTTTTTGTTTTGTTTTTTTTTGTTTGTTTGTTTTTTGACCATAATCACAGTCTGGTTTATTTATTTTTTTAATATGAAATTTATTGTCAAACTTGTTTCCATACAACACCCAGTGCTCATCCCAACAGGTGTCCTCCTCAATGCCCATCACCCACTTTCCCCTCCCTCCCACCCCCCATCAACCCTCTGTTTATTCTGTGGCCTTTCCCCACTTCTTCAAGTGATAAATACCTGTTCATTGTATTGACTCACTATAGTATTGACTTTGCTATCACCTCTGTCTTTAATCCTTCCATCTATCTATACATAATAGAACAAAGACATAAAAGTAGCAATAAAAATATTGAATGAGCAGGAACATGTCAGATTTTGCTGACTGAATGTGACTCTGGAGCTCTAAAACTATACATCCACTAAGTATTCACTTTGGATACTTCCATTTTGGGTATTTCCACTTTGGATACTTCTGACATTTAACATGACCATATCTGAACATAATATCTATATCACTGAACCGATTCCTACTACTAGAGCATTTATTCATAACCTCTACTACCATGGGAAATGTGAATCCACCATGATATGGGTTATTTTAACAGAGAGTATCACTATCTACTAAATAATACTTACGATTGAAATTGTGATCATTTTGACAGAAGATGGACATAATGACATCTCTTCTGCTTCCCAAAGATTTGCAAATGAAACGCAAACACACTTTGGAGAATGTCAGGAATCATTACATCAAATATATGCAGGACTAGTAATTCTAATTATTCAGGCTGTGTTCCCTCAGAAGAAGATCCAAAAACAAAATTTTATTGCCAGTAGTTTATTTGGAAATTGATTTTTGAAAATCTCATCAAGGGAATAGGAAGTGAGACAGAGATGTGAAGTTTGCTTATGTTGATAAATGTAACTGGGGTGCAAGCCTAGAATGGCCCTCTAGGTTACTATATAAATTCTGTGGCTTAGAATTGTCCCATTTTAAGGGAAAGGAACTGGAATACTTCTTCATTTGTAAAGGGTGCAATAACTCCTTAGTATGTCCAGTCCAGAATACTGTGCATGATAGGAAGGAAGCCAGAGGAAAAACCATCAGGTAGACTTCCAGCTGTTGGAAGTAGAAAACTATCTCTTTCTTTGAAAACAATAAATGCAAAGGTATATTCCACTTTTTAAAGAACTCAGGCCCCATTTTACCTTATCCTGTCAAAGATTCTCTAACGTGATGGCTGTTTTCAATTTCGCAAAAGGAAGACTTAAAACAGAAGTGACAAGCTATAGCAGCACCGTTGCTCAGAGCTGATAGTTATGTTCCCCTCTATTACCCATTCTAAAGCCCCCATCATCAGGCAGTTCTTCTGATGATCTATGTTACTTGACTACTGAGACGATCCAGTTTTTTTAAGAGTAGTTTGAGCCCTGATTAATATGTTCTTGTCAATCTACTGTTGCTACAATTGCCCTATTATAGTTATCATACATCATGAAGCCAACAAGGCATGCCTCATTGAATCCCTAGTTTTAGAAAATCTCTTTGCTGTATCATCTATTAAGAAGCAACCTGGTATTTATCCACTATGGGATAAAAATGAGGTAACTCAGTTTTCCGAATGCTGGTCTTCAAATCTGAGGAACGCCAAATGACATAAAAGCAGTTAAACATTTTAGGTTTATTATAACCCATACTGTGTCTCCCAGAAGAAGCATTCTCCCCACTATAACAAATCCTAAAATTTGAAAACAGAAAACAGAAAATGCACAAGAACTTGACTGGGATTTATGATGAGACACTACTGTTTTATCTATCCCTTTGGTTTACAGAACCTATATATTTTATCCACAGGGGACATAGCACATCTAAAGGACACTGGTTCAAAACATATACCTTAAAGTATAGATTTTGACTCTGCAGGGTATCATCTTCAAGCTGGTGCCTCAGTTGTAATTTTAACAGGCTATCCCAATGTTCTATCAGATAAACAGCTACCAGTTGTGCAATGTATAATAGGAAAAATGGGTTCCTTAGTTATGTGTGTTTTGTGCACTTTCTTTGCTATAAAGTGTGTAGTCTTGGTCTAAGAAAATAATATACAAGATTTCATATTGGAAATCAGACACTGTGAACACTTGGATAGTGGTACTGGCCAGAACATTCAAGGTAGGAAAGATAATACATACTCATATATATGAATCCCCACGAGGATAAATCTCTCTCTCCTCCAGGTTAGAAAGGGCTCAGTGTCAGTAATTACTCTCAAGTGATTGATTTCAGCCCTCAAAACATGGTACCATTTCAAGGATCTACTTGTGCTGCTGAATATTCTACAAACATTCTACAGTGGTAGTAACTGGGAAAAATTCATGTAACAAAAAGTTCACTCTAGGACCTATATATAGCTTTCCTTTCTACCATGATGTCTTCTTCATTCATGGGTCCATCGGGAAAACATTAGGTTAGCTAAGAAAAGCTAACCATTTATCCTTTCAATTACCTAGTTCAATACATTATATCTAATGATTCTTTAAATTACTCATGTTCAAATAAGTTGAGTAATTTCAGGCTCCTAATTGAAAACTGACTGAAACATTCCATTCCAATAAAAAAGAAAAAGAAATACTTCAACAATTCCACTAGGGAATTCTCCAAACATGTAAGAAGAAAAAGCAATCTAAACTTACTCCTTTAGAAATATGTGTATTTTTTAAAAAGATAAAACAGTTTATATGACTGAGATAAAATAAAGGGTCTGTCACACCAAGACACAACAATCAGAGTTCTTACTCAGTTATAAACTTTTCTAGGAGGAGGATTAAGGGAAGATGGTGGTGTAGGAGGATGCTGGGCTCACCGCACGTCCTGCTGATCACTTAGATTCCACCTACACCTGCCTAAGTAACCCAGAAAACCACCAGAAGACCAGCAGAATGGAGTCTCCAGAGCCAAGCGCAGATGAGAGGCCCACGGAAGAGGGTAGGAAGGGCGGCAAGGCGGTGCGTGCTCCACGGACTGGCGGGAGGAAACGGGGGCGGAGGGGCAGCCCGCCAACAAGCAGAGCCCCCGAGTCTGGCTTGTAAAAGCGTAGGGGCCAGACCGAGTGTGTTCTGACAGCAAGCAGGACTTGACATCTGGAAGGTTATAAGCTAACAGCTCTGCTCAGAGAACAGGAAGGCTGGAGGACAAAGGGAGGGAGAGTTGCTGAGCCCCGGACGACAGAGCTCAGTTTGGCGGGGAACAAAGGCACTCACCAGCGCCATCTCCCTCGCCCATCCACCAGCCAAAATCCCAAAGGGAACCGGTTCCTGCCAGGGAACTCACTTGCACCATGCAAACACCCAATGCTGTGCTTCTGCAGATCCATCCCTCTGGCGGGTCTGACTCCCTACCGGTGTCGCAGGGTCCCTCTCGAAGCGGATCTCCGAAGGAAAAGCGAGCTGAGCCTACCCCTCCCACCCCTGTGCACCTCGCCTACCCACCCCAGCTAATACGCCAGATCCCCAGCACCACAAGCGAGGCAGTGTGCAAGTAGCCCAGATGGGCCACGCCAACTCACAGTGAATCCCGCCCATAGGAGAGGGGAGGAGAAGGCACACACCAGTCTGACTGTGGCCCCAGCGGTGGGCTGGGGGCAGACATCAGGTCTGACTGCGGCCCTGCCCACCAACGCAAGTTATTCAAGACAGCACAGGGGAAGTGCCCTGCAGTCCTGCACCACTCCAGGAACTATCCAAAACGAGGAAACAGAAGAATTCACCACAAAATAATCTCCAGGAAATAATGAAAGCTAACGAACTGATCATAAAGGATTTAAACAATATAACAGAAACTGAATTTAGAATAATAGTCATAAAATTAATCGCTGGGCTTGAAAACAGTATAAAGACCAGCAGAGAATCTCTTGCTACAGAGATCAAGGGACTAAGGAACAGCCAGGAGGAGCTAAAAATTGCTATCAATGAACTGCAAAATAAAATGGAGACAACTACGGCTCAGATTGAAGAGGCAGAGGAGAGAACAGGTGAAGTAGAAGATAAAATTATGGAAAAAGAAGAAGCTGAGAAAAAGAGAGATAAAAAAAATCCAGGAGTATGAGGGGAAAATTAGAGAACTAAGTGATACACTAAAAAGAAATAATATACGCATAATTGGTATCCCAGAGGAGGAAGAGAGAGGGAAAGGTGCTGAAGGGGTACTTGAAGAAATAATAGGTGAGAACTTCCCAGATCTGGGGAAGGAAAAAGGCATTGAAATCCAAGAGGCACAGAGAACTCCCTTCAGATGTAACTTGAATCGATCTTCTGCACGACATATCATAGTCAAACTGGCACAATACAAGGATAAGGAGAACATTCTGATAGCAGCTAGGGATAAACAGGCTCTAACATATAAAGGCCTCTAACATATAAAGAGACCTATAAGACTCGTGACTGATCTCTCTACTGAAACTTGGCAGGCCAGAAAGGAATGACAGGAGATCTTTAATGTGATGAACAGAAAAAAATATGCAGCTGAGAATCCTTTATCCAGCAAGTCTGTCATTTAGGATAGAAGGAGAGATAAAGGTCTTCCCAAACAAACAAAAACTGAAGGAATTCGTCACCACTAAACCAGCCCTACAAGAGATCCTAAGGGGAATCCGGTGAGAAAAAGTACCAGAGACATCACTACAAGCATGAAACCTACAGACATCACAATGACTCTAAACCCGTATCTTTCTATAATAACACTGAATATAAATGGACTAAATGCGCCAACCAAAAGACATAGTGTATCAGAATGGATAAAAAAAACAAGACCCATCTATTTACTGTCTACAAGAAACTCGTTTTAGACCTGAGGACACCTTCAGATTGAGAGTGAGGGGATGGAGAACTATTTATGATGGAACTGGAAGTCAAAACAAAGCTGGAGTAGCCATACTTACATCAGACAAACTAGACTTTAAATTAAAGGCTGTAATAAGAGATGAAGAAGGGCATTATATAATAATCACAGGGTCTATCGATCAGGAAGAGCTAACAATTATAAATGTCCTTGCGCCGAATACAGGAGCCCCCAAATATATAAAACAATTACTCACAAACATAAGCAACCTTATTGATAAAAATGTGGTAATTGCAGGGAACTTTAACACTCCACTTACAGAAATGGATAGATCATCTAGACACACGGTCAATAAAGAAACAAGGGCCCTGAATGAGACATTGGATCAGATGGACTTGACAGATATATTTAGAACTCTGCATCCCAAAACAACAGAATATACTTTCTTCTCGAGTGCACATGGAACTTTCTCCAAGATAGATCACATGCTAGGTCATAAAACAGCCCTTCATAAGTATACAAGAATTGAGATCATACCATGCATACTTTCAGACCACAATGCTATGAAGCTTGAAATCAACCACAGGAAAAAGTCTGGAAAATCTCCAAAAGCATGGAGGTTAAAGAACACCCTACTAAAGAATGAGTGGGTCAACCAGGCAATTAGAGAAGAAATTAAAAAATATATTGAAACAAATGAAAATGAAAATACAACACTCCAAACACTTTGGGATACAGCCAAGACAGTCCTGAGGGGAAAATACATTGCAATCCAGGCCTATCTCAAGAAACAAGAAAAATCCCAAATACAAAATTTAACAGCACACCTAAAGGAAATAGAAGCAGAACAGCAAAGGCAGCCTAAACCCAGCAGAAGAAGAGAAATAATAAAGATCAGAGCAGAAATAAACAATATAGAATCTAAAAAAGCTGTAGAGCAGATCAACGAAACCAAGAGTTGGTTTTTTGAAAAAATAAACAAAATTGATAAACCTCTAGCCAGGCTTCTCAAAAAGAAAAGGGAGATGACCCAAATAGATAAAATCATGAATGAAAATGGAATTATTACAACCAATCCCTCAGAGATACAAGCAATTATCAGGGAACACTATGAAAAATTATATGCCAACAAATTGGACAACCTGGAAGAAATGGACAAATTCCTAAACACCAACAAACTTCCAAAACTCAATCAGGAGGAAATAGAAAGCTTGAACAGACACATAACCAGCCAAGAAATTGAATCAGTTATCAAAAATCTCCCAACAAATAAGAGTCCAGGACCAGATGGCTTCCCAGGAGAGTTCTACCAGACGTTTAAAGCAGAGATAATACCTATCCTTCTCAAGCTGTTCCAAAAAACAGAAAGGGAAGGACAACTTCCAGACTCATTCTATGAAGCCAGTATTACTTTGATTCCTAAACCAGAGACCCAGCAAAAAAAGAACTACAGGCCAATATCTCTGATGAATATGGATGCAAAAATTCTTAATAAGATACTAGCAAATCGAATTCAATAGCATATAAAAAGAATGATTCGGGGCGCCTGGGTGGCGCAGTCGGTTAAGCGTCCGACTTCAGCCAGGTCACGATCTCGCAGTCCGTGAGTTCGAGCCCCGCGTCAGGCTCTGGGCTGATGGCTCAGAGCCTGGAGCCTGTTTCCGATTCTGTGTCTCCCTCTCTCTCTGCCCCTCCCCCGTTCATGCTCTGTCTTTCTCTGTCCCAAAAATAAATAAACGTTGAAAAAAAAAATTAAAAAAAAAAAAAAAAAAAAAGAATGATTCACCATGATCAAGTGGGATTCATTCCTGGACTGCAGGGCTGGTTCAACATTTGCAAATCAATCAACGTGATACATCACATTAATAAAAAAGAAAAGATAAGAACCATATGATCCTGTCAACTGATGCAGAAAAGGCCTTTGACAAAATTCAGCACCCTTTCTTAATAAAAACCCTTGAGAAAGTCGGGATAGAAGGAACATACTTAAAGATCATAAAAGCCATTTATGAAAAGCCCACAGCTAACATCATCCTCAGTGGGGAAAAACTGAGAGCTTTTTCCCTGAGATCAGGAACACGACAGGGATGCCCACTCTCACTGCTGTTGTTTAACATAGTGTTGGAAGTTCTAGCATCAACAATCAGACAACAAAAGGAAATCAAAGGCATCAAAATTGGCAAAGATGAAGCCAAGCTTTCACTTTTTGCAGATGACATGATATTATACATGGAAAATCACATAGACTCCACCAGAAGTCTGCTAGAACTGATACATGAATTCAGCAAAGTTGCAGGATACAAAATCAATGTACAGAAATCAGTTGCACTCTTATACACTAACAATGAAGCAACAGGAAGACAAATAAAGAAAATGATCCCATTCACAATTGCACCAAGAAGCATAAAATACCTAGGAATAAATCTAACCAAAGATGTAAAAGATCTGTATGCTGAAAACTATAGAAAGCTCATGAAGGAAATTGAAGAAGATATAAAGAAATGGAAAAACATTCCATTCTCATGGATTAGAAGAATAAATATTGCCAAAATGTCAATACTACCAAAAGCTATCTATACATTCAATGCAATCCCAATCAAAATTGCACCAGCATTCTTCTCGAAACTAGAACAAGCAATCCTAAAATTCATATGGAACCACAAAGGGCCCCGAATAGCCAAAGGAATTTTGAAGAAGAAGACCAAAGCAGGAGGCATCACAATCCCAGACTTTAGCCTCTACTACAAAGCTGTCATCATCAAGACAGCATGGTATTGGCACAAAAACAGACACATAGACCAATGGAAGAGAAAAGAAACCCCAGAACTAGACCCACAAAAGTATGCCCAACTAATCTTTGACAAAGCAGGAAAGAATATCCAATGGAAACAAGACAGTCTCTTTAACAAATGGTGCTGGGAGAACTGGACAGCAACATGCAGAAGGTTGAAACTAGACCACTTTCTCACACCATTCACAAAATAAACTCAAATGGATAAAGGACCTGAATGTGAGACAGGAAACCATCAAAACCCTAGAGGAGAAAGCAGGAAAACACCTCTCTGACCTCAGCCGTAGCAATGTCTTACTTGACACATCCCCAAAGGCAAGGGAATTAAAAGCAAAAATGAACTACTGGGACCTTATGAAGATAAAAATCTTCTGCACAGCAAAGGAAACAACCAACAAAACTAAAAGGCAACCAATGGAATGGGAAAAGATATTTCCAAATGACATATCAGGCAAAGGGCTAGTATCCAAAATCTGTAAAGAGCTCACCAAACTCCACACCCAGAAAACAAATAATCCAGTGAAGAAATGGGCAGAAAACATGAATAGACACTTCTCTAAAGAAGACATCCAGATGGCCAACAGGCACATGAAAAGATGCTCAATGTCGCTCCTCATCAGAGAAATACAAATCAAAACCACACTCAGATATCACCTCACGCCAGTCAGAGTGGCCAAAATGAACAAATCAGGAGACTATAGATGCTGGAGAGGATGTGGAGAAACGGGAACCCTCTTGCATTGTTGGTGAGAATGCAACTTGGTGCAGCCACTTTGGAAAACAGTGTGGAGGTTCATCAAAAAATTAAAAATAAACCTACTCTATGACCCAGCAGTAGCACTGCTAGGATTTTACCCAAGGGATACAGGAGTGCTGATGCACAGGGGCACTTGTACCCTAATGTTTATAGCAGCACTCTCAACAATAGCCAAATTATGGAAAGAGCCTAAATGTCCATCAACTGTTGAATGGATAAAGAAATTGTGGTTTATAGACACAATGGATTACTACGTGGCAATGAAAAAGAATGAAATATGGCCCTTTGTAGCAACATGGATGGAACTGGAGAGTGTTATGCTAAGTGAAATAAGCCATACAGAGAAAGACAGATGCCATATGGTTTCACTGTTAAGTGGATCCTGAGAAACTTAACAGAAACCCATGGGGGAGGGGAAGGAAAAAAAAAAAGGTTAGAGTGGGAGAGAGCCAAAGCATAAGAGACTCTTAAAAACTGAGAACAAACTGAGGGTTGATGGGGGCTGGGAGGGAGGGGAGGTTGGTTGATGGGTATTGAGGAGGGCACCCTTTTGGGATGAGCACTGGGTGTTGTATGGAAACCAATTTGACGATAAACTTCATATATTGAAAAAATAAATTAATTAATTAAATAAAAATTAGCTTTAATGGAAAAAAAAGAGAAAACTGATCTCTTTAGTCATGCAAGAAATACTAGAATTCATACTTACCTCATAAATTAAGTGTATAAAAATTAAGCCACAAACAATATTAAAAGGCAAAAATGGACTGGAAAAGATTTGCAGCAAATAGCATAAGTATATAGACTTACGTGGATAATCTTTATGTATACAAGTTTAAGAAAAACCTAAGTTCAACTATAAAAATAAAGAAAACAAATTACCAAAACTCAATCAATAGGACAATAACCACTTGAAAAACTGTTCAACATCTGTAACAACTAAAGCAATGCAAATTGACAACAATTTTACTTGCCAAACTGGTACAAATTTGACAAATAATGATGTAGTAAGAAAGTGATATATATCATAGGAGTTGGAATGTTCATTGTAATAACTGTGCTGCACATATATACATGGATAAAATAAAAGTAGCCTTTAAACATAAAAAAAATTAACTTTTCTAATAAATCAAGCATATAAGTAACTGTAAGACACAGGTGAAGCAGATGTGGAGACTGCCAACATAACTCCCCAGGTTCTCCCTTGTTGCAGTAGGATGCTCTCTGGCCCAGATATATATATACATGAAGGATATCACTTACAAAAATGGAGGTATTTTTGTCATGACATATCTCTCTTTAATATTCTAATACTTACAGATTAAACATTCATATATTGCTGTAGGCTGTGCTTCATAAAACATAAACTCCATGTTCATTTACCATGAGCAAACTAGAATGACAAGGTAGATCCTGCTAACATTCCATTATCTATCTTCTAATAAATAACACTAGGAAGAGATCCAGTTAGCATATTTTCATGGAGATTTGACCAGGCCATTTGCTTCTGTTATTCCTATCTATTCTTTCCCCCTCCCCATATCTCTTTCTTTGTGCCTCTCTCTCTACTTACCCTACCCCTTTTTCTTGACAATGAAACAGAGAATGGTTATAGAACAGTTACTAATACTTTCCTTCCAATAACCAGAATTTTTAAAGAGTATAACATTATAAGAAAGGAAAACTATAAACTAATTTATATATCCCTCCAACACAGATACAAAAATCTAAAAGGTAATAACACAAAAACAGTGATTATAAGTAAGATAAAATACCAGGATATGTTAGTTCTATGCCAGAATGCAAGCTTATTTAAACATTTGGAAATCAATCAAAGGAATTCACCATATCAAGCATATGGAGGGAGAAAATCATACTAATATTTTTATAGCTACAGAAAAGGCATTCTAATAAAAGGTATACTGGGTTGAATACTGTCCCCATATCATGTCCACCCAGAACTTCAGAATATGACCTTCTTTGGAAATAGAATTTTGGTAGCTGTAATTAAGGTAAGGATCAAGATAACATCATACTGAACTAGGATGGACTTTAAATCCAATAGGTGTCCTTATAAGAGGCGGAAAAGGACACAAAGAGACACAAGGAAAGAGGCTATGTGAAGAATTAGAGGCAGAGACTGAAATTATGTTGTCACAAGCCAACAACTGCCAGGAGTCACCAACAGGTGGAAAAAGCAAAGAAAAAATTCTCACCTAGAGTCTTTAATGGGCATGTGGACCTGCCAGTTCCTTGATTTTTGGACTTCTTGCCTCCAGAGCCTTCAGAAAATAAATTCCTGGATTTTTAAGCTACCAGATTTGTGGTAATTTGTTACAGCAGCCCTAGAAAAATAGTATAGAAGGGAACTCATTCTGATAAATAGTATTTACACAAAAACTACAGGACACATCACAGGTAATGTGATATATAAGAGCTTTCCCCCAAGACCAGAAATATATCCACATTCTTCTTACAACTACGTCTAGTTTGTATTTTATAAAAGGTTTCACAAGCAAAATATTTAGCATACTATTGCCTGTTTCTTTCAACAAATGGTAAAATAAATGAATTTTAAGAAGTGCTAAGGAATACAACAAAATGGAAAGACAGTTTCCAAAGTGTTTTAAACGCAAAAAAAACCCATAAGCAACAAAAGTTGAGCTGTTATCAAAGCAACACCAAAATCACAAGATTTTCAAAAACAGACTATGTCTTAATACCAACTGAAACCTATGACATGAGGAATGAAACTCACATTGTTTTGAATTCAAAGTATAATATGATTTGCAAAACACTAAGAAGGTAACCAACTTATGTAAAGCAGGATATCTCAACCTCAGCACTACTGGCATTTGGGGGAGTCTAAATCTTTGTTATGGGAAGCTGTTCCATATGTTGTGGGATATTGGCAGTAGTTCTGACCTATACTCAATAGATGCCAGTAGTAGCAAAGTTTAACCACCACATTGGGACAACCAAAAATATATCCAGACATTACCAAATGTTCCCTAAGGGACATCATTATCCTGGGTTGAGAATCACTATTTTAAGAGTAATTATGGATCTTCACTTAGTTCGTTCTTATGGAGCTCACATTACACGGTACCTTCAAACATTTAGTCTATACTAAGAACTAGCAACAAGTCAAACATGTCCTATTATAAGATTGCATCTAGATGATATGATTTGCACCCAAATAATCAAGGAAGAAATCAAACTTTCACTATTTGCAGATGATTTGATACTCTATATAGAAAACTCAAAAGACCACCAAAAAAACTGCTGAAACTGATACA
Organism: Lynx canadensis; assembly: GCF_007474595.2. Classification (NCBI taxonomy): domain Eukaryota; kingdom Metazoa; phylum Chordata; class Mammalia; order Carnivora; family Felidae; genus Lynx; species Lynx canadensis. Next base: position 69,981,451 of record NC_044308.2, on the reverse strand, counting down.
CAAATTCAGTAAAGTTGCAAAATACAATATGAACATACAGAAATCTGTTCCCTTTCTATACACCAATAATGAAGCAGCAGAAAGAGAAATCAAGGAATTGATCCCAATTACAATTGCCCCCAAAACCATAAGATACCTCGGAATAAACCCAACCAACAAGGCAAAAGATCTGTGTTCTGAAAACTATAAAACACTGATGAAATAAATTTAAGAGGACACAAAGAAATGGAAAGACATTCCATGCTCATGGGTTGGAAAAACAAATATTGCTAAAATGCCTGTACTACCCAAAGCAATTTACACATTTAATGCAAATCCTATCAAAATATGACTAGCATTTTTCACAGAGCTAGAACAAACAATCCTAAATTTGTATGGAACCACAAAGACTCCAAATAGCCAAAGCAATCTTGAAAAAGAAAAACAAAGCTACAGGCATCACAATTCCAGACTCCAAGTTATATTACAAACTTGTAATGATAAGGATAGTATGGAACTGGCACAAAAACAGACACATGGACCAATGGAAGAGAATAGAATACCCAGAAATGGACACAACTCTATTGCCAACTAATCTTTGACAAAGCAGGAAAAGAATATCCAATGAAAAAAAAAGACACAACAAATGATACGGAGTAAACTGGACAGCAGCATGCAAAAGAATAAAACTGAACTACTTTCTTATACCAAACACAAAAATAAATTCAAAATGGATAAAAGACCTAAATGTGAGACCCAAAACCATCAAAATCCTAGAGGAGATCACAGGCAATAACCTCTTCGACATCGGCTGCAGCAACTTCTTACTAGATCTGTGTCCTGAGGCAAGGGAAACAAAAACAAAAATAAACTATTGGGACTTAAGAGAAAAACCTTCTGCACAGTGAAGGAAACAATCAACAAAACTAAAAGGCAAACTATGAAATGAGAGGGGATATTTGCAAATGACATATGATGAGGGTTAGTATCCAAATCGACAAAGAACTAACAAAATTCAATACCCAAGAAGCATATAATCCAGTTAAAAAATGGTCAGAAGACATGAAGAGATAGCTTTCCAAAGAAGACATCCAGATGGCTAACAGACACATAAAAAGATGCTCCCATCACTCATTATCAGGGAAATACAAATCAAGACTGCAATGAGATATTACCTCACACCTGTCACAATGGCTAAAATTAATAACAGAGGAAAACAACAGGTCTTGACAAGGATGTGGGGAAAATGGAACCCTCTTCCACTGTTGGTGAAAATGCAAACTGGTGTAGTCACTCTGGAAAACAAAGCTACTATAACTAAAACAGCATGGTACTGGCATAAATAAATAAACAAACAAACAAAACAAAAACAAAACATAGAACAAAAACAGAACAAAAACATAGACCAACAGAACAGAGTAGATATAGATAGTCCCTTTAAAAAACCTCACACATACATAATCAACTAATCTTTGACAAAAATACAAAGAATACACAATGCAAGAAGGAGAATGTCTTCAAATAGTGTTGGGAAAACTGGATATCCAATGCAAAAAAAAAGAAAAAAAAATGAAAGTGGAACTTTATCTTACACCACACACAAAAATCAATTGAAAATGGAATACTTAAACTTGTAAAACTCCTAAAATGGGAAATGCTTCTATGCACTGTATTTGGCAATGATTTCTTGAACATGACACTAAAACCACAGGCAACAAAAACAAAATACACAAGTGGGACCATGTCAAACATAAAAGCTTCTGCAGAGCAAAGGAAACAAGTAAAAAGTCAACATACAGAATGGGAGAATATTTGAAAGCTATTTGAAAACTATGTATCTAATACAGATAAATATCCAGTATATACAAAGAACTCATACAACTCAATAGCAAAACAAACAAACAAACAAAAACCAAATAATCCAATAATTCAAAATAGGCAAAGGACTGGGGTGCCTGGGTGGCTCAGTCAGTCAAGTGTCCGACTTCTACTCGGGTCATGATCTCACAGTTAGTGAGTTCAAACCCCACATTGGGCTCCATGCTGACAGCTCAGACAAAGCCTAGAGTCTGCTTTGGATTCTGTGTCTCCTCTCTCTCTGCCATATCCTGCTCTCACTCTGTCTCTCTCTCTCTCTCTCAGAAATAAACATAAAAAAAAATCTTCTTAATGGGCAAAGGACCTGAATAGACATTTATCAAAAGAAGAAATATAAGTGGCCAATAGGTACATAAAAAGGTGTTAAACATCAGTAATCATCAGGGAAATGCAAATCAAAATCACAATGATGTATTGCCTCACACATTACAGGGATTATAAAAAAGACAAAAGAAACAAATGTTGACAAAAATGTGGAGAAAATGGAATTCTTATACAATGTTGGCTGGCAGGTAAATTGGTACAGTCATTATGGAACACAGTACAGAAGTTCTTCAGAAAAATTAAAATTGAACTATGTTATTATCTAGAAATCCCCTTCAGGTATACATACAAAGGAAATAAAATCAATATATTTTCATTTCATAAAGATATCTACAGTCCTACATTCATTGCAGCATTGTTCACAATAGCCAAGATATGGAAATAATCCAATGTCCATCTAGGGATGAATGGATAAAGAAAAATGTTTTATATATATATATATATATATATATATATATATATATGCAATATAATATCACAGAGTCTCAGAAAAGAAGGTAATCTTGTCATATGCAACAGCACATGTTACCTAAGGACATGATGAACCTGACAGACATCATGCTAAGTGAAACAAGCCAGTCAAAGAAGGACAAATGCTACATGATTCCACTTACATGAGGTGCTTAAATATCAAGTCACAAAAAAGACAGTAAAACGCTGATTTTTAGGGACTGGAGGGGGAAATTAAAAGTTGCTATTCAACAGATATAAAGTTTCAGTTACACAATATGGGTGAGTTCTAGAGCTAAACTGAACAAAATGTATCTATAGTTAATAATATTGTATTGGACACTGAAAATTCTGTTTGGAGAATAGATCTCTTAAGTATCTTTACCACAATTAAAAATAATCTGGGGGCGCCTGGGTGGCGCAGTCGGTTGAGCGTCCGACTTCAGCCAGGTCACGATCTCGCGGTCCGTGAGTTCGAGCCCCGCGTCAGGCTCTGGGCTGATGGCTCAGAGCCTGGAGCCTGTTTCCGATTCTGTGTCTCCCTCTCTCTCTGCCCCTCCCCCGTTCATGCTCTGTCTCTCTCTGTCCCACAAATAAATAAACGTTGAAAAAAAATAAATAAAATAAAAATAATCTGTAGGGGCGCCTGGGTGGCGCAGTCGGTTAAGCGTCCGACTTCAGCCAGGTCACGATCTCGCGGTCCGTGAGTTCGAGCCCCGCGTCAGGCTCTGGGCTGATGGCTCAGAGCCTGGAGCCTGTTTCCGATTCTGTGTCTCCCTCTCTCTCTGCCCCTCCCCCGTTCATGCTCTGTCTCTCTCTGTCCCAAAAATAAATAAACGTTGAAAAAAAAATTTTTTAAATAAAAAAAAAAAAAATAATCTGTATCTTTGACATCCTTGATGGTAGTACTAATTTCCACAATTCCTCCTAAAATGCAGCATTAATTTGCTTACTATTTTGGTAGATTGATTAGGCTTTATTTGCTTCCACTTGGCCTTCTTAGCATAATAGCTTTTACTATGCTTCTTAGGTAACATGTCTGGAAATTCTGCCAATTTGTTAGTAAATCTATGCTAATCTGTATCTCAAGCTATAGACATAACCAAAGAATGGACTTAGGAAACCACAAAGCACACTGTGAGATGTGTACAGCCAAAATTTCATTGGCCACCTGACCTCCATAACGTCTATTTTTGACCTGTGGCCCACAATAGCATTTTGATCCTCCAGAAATTTGTCAAAGTTCAGAATCAGTATATAATAATCCCTCAAAGTTCTGATTATTTCAGAGCTCCTCTAGAGAGAATAGGAAAAATATTTCTAGTATAAAATAGTGACAACACAGAAGGGTCTTCCCCCAAGAGGATCCAGCCTTCTCTTTGCTCAAGGAGATTTAGGTTGGTAAACTAGGTCAAGTCTCAGAATTTTTTGAGGGGCCACAATTCCCAATTATAGTGATTCAAGTCAGATTTCTGTTCACCAGACGTAAAGTGTTTCTGCTTTTATATGCTCATCTTTCAGGGCTAGAAACACCATGATGACCTAACCAATGCCAAAGAACTCAGGGGCTCAAACCATTCTGACTCCTGCTTAGGCTCTGGTACCCACTGGAATAACCATACCTACCTTGTCTTTGCAATTTGGTACCACTATTTGGCATTTTCCACTCGGGAATTCTATTAGATTAAAGAGCCCATGCAATGGCAGCTGTGCACACTGTTATTTCTGGCCTAGAGAGAATAGTCATCACAGAGCTATTCAGGGATATCAGGACTTTCTTCAAGAATCTATTTCTCAAAGTCTTGATAAAGGGAGTGTTCCCTGTGACGTGATTTGATGTGGGATCCAGGAGCAAATGGTCAAGAAAGAATTCTTGAGACATTTTCAGTGCAAAAAAAGGTGGTTTTATTAAAGCTGGGGACAGGACCCATGGGCAGTAACAGCCATACTGGAATTGTGAGGAGTGATTAGTTATATACTCTTAGTTGGGCGGGGAGGTGGAGACAAAGAAGTTTCCAAAAGGATTTTCATATATTAACGAAGAAAGGATCTAGAGGTCCGGCTATTGTAAATCTAAGTTTGCTTTTTGCCTCTAGCAAAATTAACATTGAGACAGTTGGGAATTCCTGAAGGAATGTCATACTCTGCTTGTCTCAAGAATTTGTAAATGGGTTGCAAGTTGTATTTTAATTTAATTTTATCTACATTTCCTTTTGCCTTTGTTCTCCACATCACCTGGACAGCCCTCCCACCCATCCTATGGTTTAACAGGTCTTACATGACAAATGATAAAGGTCTTACATGATAAATACATGCTAGCATTCCAATTTGTATAAATGTTTGAATACCTTCAATAGTATAACAAGGAAATTCTAAAATATCAACTTAATTATATGTAGTCTGCTTTGGGGCACAGATTTCAGTGAGCCAACCAGGTAAATCATTATAGCTGATTCCAGACCTTTCAGCTGACACATTGATGGTAGAATCTCTACTTAATGAGTCCATGTAAAATTTTTGGTTTGATGCAAATTTATATCCTTTCCATTGTCATCCTGCATCCTTAGAATCCAATCCCACAGGTTCCCTAGGTTAATACTGATTGACAAAAAAAAGGGGGGGGATGCAGTTATTTTAATGAGATTGTTCTTTATGGGTCATACTCTGTATTTCATCCTATATGGTATCTTTGTACTTAAATCTGGTTATAGTTCAAGAAGCAATGAGGGGTGATCCAACTGGCTTCTGTGGAGGATCAGCAATGCTTTGCAAGGCAACCACCTCAGGGAGGCCATTACCTGTTCTTTAGACAATAGGAAACTAACGCTGTCAGACAGTAATGGAAAGCCTATTTCTTTTGGCAAAGAAGGATCAGTGCCTGGCATATATTAAGACTCAACAGATTTTGTTGAATGTACGAGTAAAACATGAAATATTCTATCTCTATCCATTATGATACGGGTATATTATATATTATATATATTTATAGACTTGATTTTGCGAAGAAAACATCACCAATTCCTTTTTTTTCCTTCACTGTCTTGAATGAATTAATCTCTCCTAAGCAATGCACACATCATGCACTGCATTTTAAGTTTTTCTTATATTCTTAAAGTATTCTAGAAAATTGGGCAATACACTTAACTAGTTAAAAGCCTTGAAAGCTAATACTTAATTATGCTAATATTTAATAAAGTAATTTCTCTTAAAGAGAAATTGAATGGTTTCTTTATACTGAAGAATCAAAAAGCAGTAGCTAGACAGATGGAATTCAATGCAAACCTACACTGACCTAGGTTGTTCACCCTGTTTATTCACTGGTTTGTGGTGGCTGACAACCTTAGTATTTTTAACCAGTGAATAGACTCTGAGTTTTTTAAAGTATTTTCTTTATAACTAATTCAATATGAAACCCTTTGTGGTATTAAAAACCCAAGTGAGTCAGAATAGTAAGAAGATCTGAGAATCCTCTCTTAAGAGTTATAATCAAAATGGACAATTTTAAAAGATAACCATCTCAGGACTCTGAATATTGACTAAGTCATGCAGCAAATTGAGAAGTCTTATTCAAGTAAACCTGTGGAAACTTTGATGAAAACAATAGAAGTCCATGGAGTTTTTAGCCTGGGGATACTCTCACTGGCTCCACTGATGTGGTTTGGAGTGTTGGAGTTCAGAGCCAATGGCTAAGAAAGAATTTTTGAGATGTCTTCAGTGTAAAATGTGATCTTATTAAAGCACAGGGACAGAACCTGTGGGCAGAAAGAGCTGCCACTGGGGTTGTGATAGTGTTGCAGGAATTTTTTACCACAATACCCGGGATTCGTTGTCTCAACGCTTCAAAGAATGAAGAGGTGAACACAAAATGAGCAGCAGGCAAATGTTGTTAGAGTATAAGATTAGAAAGTAAGAATAGTAGGAAAGCTCTCTTTACAGAGAGGAGGCATTGGAAGTGAATGCCCAAGGATTATAGGCAAAGGTCCTTGTTTTATAAGGTCCCGGTCAGCCCTCCCCCAACCTCCCCTCATGTTCCTTCTCAGGTTCTACGCTTATCGCTTATCGGCTTGATAGCTCTAGATGCTGGGTTGTCCATTCCTAATTGGGTATGAGGGGTGGTCTACGGCCATACTTCAGTGTTTTGTCAAATTCCTGAGGGAAACCTGAGAGTGAGCAGGTGGGAATCTGTTACATTCTTATGAGGAGACTTATGCCTGAGGGGGTTTGCTGTGGTCAGACACTCCCAGCATTGTTCCAAAATATGTATTTCCCCACCCAGGGACCTCAGGTCCTAATCCTTTCCTTCTCTGCCAACTCAATCTTATCTTCTATCATCGGGTGACTGATTATATACTTGGGAGCTGAGGAAAATAAGGACAAGGGGAATTTTTCAAAAGGACTTTCATATGCTTAAGAGGACTCACAAGATACTGGAAACCTAGCTGTGTCAAGCTGAGGTCCTTTTTGCTCTCCAGCAAAGTATTAACATTAAGACAGAGCTCCTGGAAGAATGTTATACTCTGCCTATCTCAAGTATTTGTCAATGGGCTGCAAGGTTATAGGGAAATTTAATTTTATCAACATTTCCTTCTGCCTTTGTTTCCCACATCACCCACCTCCATTACCATTGTGGTAGTTCTACCAGGACAGGAAAGCCATGAAAATCAGAAGTTTCACTGCTACTACCATAAAGGGCTGACTTGATTTGGAGCATGGAAAACAAACAAACAAACAAACAAAAAAAAAAACCACCTCCCTGGGTGTGTCAGAAATAGTAGCAATCCCTGTGGCAAAGGAATGTAAAAGGCCACAATCATAGCTAGGCTGAAGCTACTACCCTGATGAGAACAAAAAACCAACTGGCAGACTAACCAGAAATTAATAGGGAGACTCAGGGAATGAAACATTCAAAGTGAGCTCTGATAAGTTCTAGCATTTATCTGGTGTCTTAGTTTCTTATTGGTGCTATAATGAATGACCACAAATTTAGTTGCTTAAAACAACACAAATTTATTATCTTACACTTTTGGAGATCAGAAGTCCAAAATGGATCACTTGGGCTATGTTCCTTCTAAAGGCTCCAGGAAAAAATTCAGGAAAAAATTAATTCCTTGCTTTTTACCATTTCAGAATGATACAGTTTTGGAGTGATGGGCTCTGGAGCCAATGGCCAAGAAAGAATTCTTGAGACGTCTTTGGTGCAAAAAGGTGGTTTTATTAAAGCATGGGGACAGGACCTGCGGCAGAAAGAAAATCTATAAATATCATTTGTAAAAATATAGAAACTAAGATTTAATATTTACAAAAAAAATAAAATCACCTAAAATCCCACAAACTAGAGACACTATGTTGTAAAGTCTAAATATTACCATATGTATATTTACATTTAATGTTTTATATTTTATAATCTTTTTTAATTAATCATAAATATATTTTTTGTTTCATTTATCTGAAGTTCTAATTTATTTCATGTGCTTTAAACTCTTATAAACATAGATATAAGTGTATACAGAAGTTCTCTTTCTTATTCACGTAGCAAGTAGCTTTTCATAGGTTATTATAACTATACTGCCCTTCTCAATTACTGAATTTTTCCAAATATAAGGTGATGTTTTTTGTTCAGCAATATTTCTTTGGCATGCTTTATGCTAACAGTATAAAATGAGGAAAGTTCCAGATACTCTGTAATGACTATACACATTTTGTTTGAGGAAAAAAACAGAGGAAAGTTTATACTTTTTCTAGTTTTACTGTATTTGATTTAGGATCTACTTGAGAATGTGGGATGCTGAAGTTACTCTGTTAGGAGAGTATCATGACAGAGAGTGGCTGTCTGGCTTCCACACTGGTTACCATTCTTCCATCTGTGTGTAGATGTCAGTGAGTTCAATTGCCAAAGTCACTTGTTGAAGATGGACTCTCCATCAAATCTCCCACAGGGGCTTCTAGGCCCCTAGATTTTGCTTACTATGTCATCTTGAACTTTCCACTATGAATGTTAATGAAGACTGTCATTTAACAGTGCCTACCTTGTGTCAGAAATTGTGCTACCATTGTTTACAAAGTTACGTAAAAGCTCCTTTTCTCAAAGGAATCATAGTTGATAATGAAGAACTAATATGCATAAGAAATTATAATATACTTTATTATAAAGATTTACAAGATAGTTCATAGACACTACTCTGCTTAGGACGGTCAATGAAAACTTCAGAATAGCTGGCTTTTAATCTAAATTTTGAAAGATAAAGGAAGAGGGGAATAAACATTTCTGCCAGATAGTTTTGCCCATATAACCTCAAATCTTCATGACATCTGAGCAAGTTAGACACCTCCCATTTTATGGAAAAATAAATACCATCAGCATAATTGGCTAGCCTTCCCTAGTTTATATAGCTTACACATGGCAGAACTACGTGATAACCAAGTCTATCAGGCCTAAGAGCCAAATATGGTTCCACTTTGTTATGACCAGGAATGATATAAATAAAAGTACATGAAAGAGCTGATAAATGTGAAAAAATATAGTAATGTGTTCAGTTCATAAAGGGTCTTCTGTAATATGCAACTGAATTTTAAATATCCTGGGGGCGCCTGGGTGGCGCAGTCAGTTAAGCGTCCGACTTCAGCCAGGTCACGATCTCGCGGTCCGTGAGTTCGAGCCCCTCGTCGGGCTCTGGGCTGATGGCTCAGAGCCTGGAGCCTGTTTCCGATTCTGTGTCTCCCTCTCTCTCTGCCCCTCCCCCGTTCATGCTCTGTCTCTCTCTGTCCCAAAAACAAATAAATGTTGAAAATAAATAAATAAATAAATAAATAAATAAATATCCTGAATGATAGAACCAAAAGCTGAAATTGGAAAGTAATATGACCACATTTGATTTTTAGATAGACAAATCTGAATGCAGACTATAGAATGGACTAAACTGAGCTAAGAGTGGAGGCAGATAGGTCATTCAGAAATGAAAAATACATAAACTTCAATAAAATGGACAGTGAAAATGAAGAAGAGGAAACAAAACAGAAATATTCAGGAGGTGTAATTTTCCACCTGGCATATAAGGTGAGAAGGGAGAAAGGGTGCCTCAAAGATTCCTGGATTAAGCATCTGAGAGAACAGTCATGATATTTCCTAAGGCATTAAAAAAAGAATAAAATCATGAGTTCAGCCTTGCACATTTTAATGTTGAGGTGCTTTCAGGATGTCCATTTATGTAACATAGTACAGGCCTGGATATATTATTCTAGAGTCCAGGCATAGAGCTATAGGTATAGAAATCTGTGTAAGTGGGGAGATGTTAAAACAGCAAAGCACGTTTGAAATTTAAAAAAAAAAAAAAAATAGGTCTCGCGAGTTATATCAATACTCAAAAATAAGCAGGAAAAAAATCTATGCATCAGTGAAAGACACAAAAAAGATGTTAGAAATACAGGAGAAAATTGAGTTCTCTGCCATATACAAATATTAAGAATGCATTCAGCTTCAAGTAACAATGGCTTATTTACAGTCTCTTAAAAAAAGTAAGTTTTTATTTTTCTCACATTACAAGATACCAGAAGGTAGACCCTTGCTGATATCAAAGACCTTTTAGACTGGATTTTTTTTCCCCATCTGTTCGTACTACTGTCCTTACATGTGGACACCCAGAGCTCAGGATTGCTGCAACTTTAAGCATTGCATTAATATTGAATGCAGGAATAAAAAAGCTAAACAAAGAGCCTTCTCTACATCAATCTTTAAATTTTAATCTGGGAAAGAAAATCTTCCACAGAAGGCATTATTCTGTATCTCATCAAGTGTAGGCTACATGCATGCCCCTCTTACACCAATCCATGGCCAAGTCACATAGATTATCATATTTCATCCCAGGGCTAAGATAAGAACCTACCCTCTCCCAAAATTGAGAAATCTCCACCAAATGCCTAAGCAGATAAGTGGTCTCTTAAAATGGACTGGGGTGGAAAAGGCTTTGGGATAGGAAACATATATAGCAACTAATGACAGAAGAAATTTCAAAAAAAAAAAAAAAAAGCATGCTCAATAGTACCAAATTTGGAGAATAAGTATGTAAAATAAAGAGTGAAAATTGAATATTATATGTGAGATTTTTACATGTAGACTATTGTGTGCTGAATCCCTGGTGACATTTCTAAAAGGTCTTTCTGAAGTGCAAGCTTGTTTTGGCTTGTTCAATAAATAGAATATATAAGTTAAATAAACTTAACTGTGAAGGGTTTGGGAGAGAAAGAAAAATAAGAAGGCTCCCACCATTCCGTCCTTGACAGATCTGATTTCTGAAGGAGTGACTCTATGTGTAAGAGATCAAGGGAAGTGAAAAGTTGAGATGAAGGAAAATGGCTGATTGATGCATCTAGATCTTTGGGGAGTTCTAAAGTATATTTGGAAGTGCTAGCCTTGAAGAGTGCAGAGCATTGGTTAGGAGCATGCATTTTCAAGTCCTACAACTCTTGATACAGTCCTAGCTGTGCCACCTCATCTTTATGAGGCTCAGTTTCATTTGTGAAACAGGGAAAATAAAACTGAATCTATCTTATGAAGGCATTAGAAGGCTTGAAAGAGATAATTTGCTTAACACAATGCTCTAAATATTGAAGACACTTAAATCTGTTACCTGTGATGATTAAAACTGATTAAGTATTAATTATAATTTACTAACTTTTACTCTCAGATATACAGTAAATTACTAATTTACTAATCTTTACTCTCAGATACACAATATTTTATTTAATTTTAGCTTGTCATTAAGTAATCTGTATATTAAAAGTGGTCATGGACCAATGGTGATAATCATGTCATGAACCAAGTATTAAAATTATTGACCCTGTGTCCCTGAGTTCCATTTAAATTTAGAAAGCCCAATGTAAGAAATGATGGGATATGTTCAAGTCATTTTGTCAAGGTCACCTCTATAAGGCCAGTGAAAAGGTAAATATTAAGGGGCTAAGAAAGGTTCAGGTAAGAGAATATAGAATTAGTGTGGAAGTATTAATAAGGATGTGACAGAATAGACAACATTTACATGGTGTGAGAACACTTAGGGGAAGGGTCAGGAAAATGATCAATAAATCTTTGAGAAAAATTAAAATGAGGTTTAACTATGGAATTAAAATTAACCCCTTTGGCTCTATTTGCAAAATTTACAATCATATTTTTTTCTTTCAAATATCCCCTCTATATAGTGCTTTGTGGCTAACCTTATTTCTTCCAAGTTCTTCATTTTTCTCCTTTCAGTCAATTATATCTAACTTAATTAGCAAGGAAAACAGGAAAGCTATGTTTCTGCCAGTGATACTTACCCTTTTTAATTTTTATCCTCCGGTCACTTGAAAAATCAGCTCTCCTGTTCCAGTCAATGGGTGGTCTAAATGATTCTGTGGTCACTGAGATTGTGTTACTGGCCTTTCTTGCTCTTGGGAGAAAAGGGGTGTTTGTTTGTTTTTACCTTGTTATGTTCTTTGCTCTATTTAGTGATCATGTTGGGAAACCTTTTTATTTTGTTTTTGATAATTTTTGATTCTCACTTACATTCTCCTATGTACTTCCTGCTGGCCAACTTGTCCCTCATTGATGTGGGCCTCTCTTCGATTATAGTCCCCAAGACAATCAAAGACCTTTTAAGTGAATGCCAAGTAATTTCTTTCCAAGGTTATATAGCACAGAAATGCTTCATCCACATCATAGGAGGAATGGAGATGGTGTTACTCATCGCCATGGCATTTGACAGGTGCACAGCAATCTATAAGCCGCTTCACTACCTGAACATGACGAACCCTAAAATATGTGTTTCATTTGTAATCACTGGATGGGTAACTGGGCTGATTCATGCTATGTCTCAGTTTGCTTTGATTATAAACTTGCCTTTTTGTGGTCCTGATGAAGAAGACAGCTTTTACTGTGACTTCCCAGGATCATAAAACTTGCATGCACAGATGCAGCCAAGTTTCAGTTTATTATTGCTGCCAACAGTGGCTTCATGAGCATGGGCACCTTCTTCCTGCTACTTCTTTCCTATGTCTTTATTTTGGTCACTGTCTGGAAACATTCTTCAGGAGACTTATCCAAAGCATTTATCACTCTGTCAACTCACATCATTGTCGTAGTTCTTTTTTCACTCCATTCATGTTTCTCTATGTATGGCCTTTCCCTACATCATCAATTAATAAATACCTGTTTGTTGTTGACTTTGCTATCACCCCTGTCACGAATTCTGCCATCTGTACATTACAGAACAAAGACCTAAGGGTATCAATAAAACAATTGTGCAAAAAGATAGCATATTCCAGAATTTGTTGACCACATATATTTTTGAAGCTTTAAAAACGAAATACCCAATTGCATGCTGGCCCCGTCTCCACTTAGGTACTCCAAATTTAACATACCTTGAACAAACTCATCATCTGCCTCCTAATCCGGCTACTACTTCACTTGTGGAGTATAAGACCATTACCATGATGGAAAATGTAAATACATCACACTAAAAATTGATATTCTTACAGCAAACAGCATCATCAGACAAAAACGTTTTAAATTTGAATTTCTGGTTATTTTGCAAATAAAAGGATATAATAACATGGTTTCTGCTATTCATAAAGTCTAAAAATAATCTGTAAAATGTCATAATGAATCTCAAGCATCATCAAAAGAATTGTTACATATGTGTGTGTGTATGTGTACATATATGCGCGCGCGCGCGTGCGTGCGTGTGTGTGTGTGTGTGTACACAGTGGCTTTAAAAGAAGACCGAGAGACAAAATCAGAAGGTAAGGAATTTATTTAGAAGGGACTGCTAGGAGACTGGTTCGGAAGTGGAGACATGAGACACAGAAAACAAAGACAGCAGAGGATGTATTAACTAATATCCTACTACTGTGAACATTAGGGTACAATCCTACTGTGGCCCTCTAAGTGACTGTACATATTCTATGACATTTAATTGCTTCACTTGAGAGGGAAGCTGTTTACTTCTGTATTGGGGTAGCTCTGAGGCATTGACTCCATGGCAGTTCCAGGCTTCCCCACATAGTGGGTTAAGCAGTTATGACATCTAAAGAAAAGTCCTCAGGCAGAATATCTCTGCAGCTTATGGTGTAAAACAATCTACATTCTTGGGAATATTATGTGCAGAAGGATATATGCATGGCATCAAAAGCATCAGAAACAGTCCACATCTTCCCATGCTCAGAGACATTCATGCACCATATAAATTCACTCCATCATTATCATTCAAACACAGGAATATTAATGAAACAAGTGTTAATGGGTTCTATACACTGCACATGTTCCCAGGAAGACATTCACTATCTTCTTCCTCCCTAATCCATTCTAGATTTCCCACACATTGTCTAGATTTCCCACATATTTGTCCAGACATTCATGCACCATATAAATTCACTCCATCATTATCATTCAAACACAGGAATATTAATGAAACAAGTGTTAATGGGTTCTATACACTGCACATGTTCCCAGGAAGATATTCACTATCTTCTTCCTCCCTAATCCATTCTAGATTTCCCACACATTTGTCCAGTACTTCTGCTGATCTAGATAACGTGTCCAGATCCATATCTTCTTATCTAAGAAGTTGAAATCCATGATTAGCATGCTCTTATCAGGCTGTAATCACTGCAATTGCCCATTTAGAGTTACGACCAAGTATAGTACCAATTCTATTTTTCTGGGATAATGACAGTTAATTATATTTCGCATGATAGTAGCTGTTCTTTGTCTGCTGATCTATAAACACAAGGAAATCAAAATGACCAGTGAGCTACTAAAACTTAGGTTTATTAAAATGCTTACTCTGTCCCCAGAAGAAGCATTCATTCACCCCCCAGTGGAGGTCAAAGTTGTAGGTCCAGAAAGCTCAAGTTCTCTAAGGAGGTGATGGTTAATGGAGCCACTTTCACCATCTACTTTCATTTTCCAAACCTATGCATTCTAGAACGTAATACTTTATAATGTCCATTGGTTCAAAGTATGTATCGCATGTTAAAGCACAAAGTGTCTCCCCAAATGCACTTACTTATACCTTTACTTGCACCATTAAAAGGCTATTCTCATGTTCTATCATACAGACAGCTTCTGAATGACACAGCATATTGTTGTGCCAATGGATCACTTGTTTGTGTGCTCACTGTTGTACTTTCTAGGCTGTAAAGATATTTCTTTGCCCAAAGCAATGTTATAAAGGATATTAGACATTCGGTATGTCTTTGGATCCCTTAATGGCCAAGGTACAGTTGTAAGAATAGTCAAAGCCATACATGGAAAACATGTTTATCCCAGTAAGAACTATCTGCTCTTCTTCCACCATGAAAAAGTCCTCATGTAAATAACTAGTCATCAAGTTGCTGATTAAATTCATCCAGAGATAAAATCACATCAGGGTTCAGCATGTATCTGTGCTTCTGGAAGGACATTCAACAGTGGTTGTCACTATAACTGCCTTACTGAGAAGAAACCATACTGAAAGAATCCATGCAAAGACTTCATCTTTAACATTTAAAACTACTTCATTCAAGGGCTCAGGGGTACAGAAAGGAACCATGAAAAGACTTCACCCTTACTATTCAGAACTAACCACTTCATTCATGGGCCTATTATGCAAACACTAGAGTGGCTGAGCCAGGTGATCAGCTCTGCTATTTAACACTATTCTTGGAGTGTAGTAAGAACAGAAACATAAATAAGAATTTAATTGTATTTCTTCATGCTTTCTTCCAGCTAAAGAAGCAATTATATCACATATCAATATGGCCCATGTGTAAGTAACCACTATTCACTTTAAGTGACAATCCCAGTTATACAGAATTTAAAAACTGATCCACACTTATGAGGACAAATATAGACTAGAGTCATTTGACAATTCCCAGCAAAATACAAGGTTAATTGGTGGTTTTTGTGTGTGTGTGTGTTTGGTGTTTTATTTTGTTTTTTGCTTTCCTTAAACACATGAAATAAACAAGTAACCCATTTGGTATGAAATGGAGAGAATAAATGAAGTATCAGCCACAAGAAACCATATGTTAACATTTAAGGAAAGGTTGAGGTAGGAAATCTGTTGAATGTACACTCAAAATAATGAAAATACAATGATTAGAATAGTAAACAAAGTCCAGGACGGATTTAAGTTTGATCCTATAGTAAATGTGGATTCCCAAAACAGGAGTGGATAAGTCCATATACGCACAAATAATTAAGCATTTGAACAAACAAAATGGTTAGGTTCTTCATGCCATACAAGACACGTGTTCAAAATAAAGTGGATCAAAATATTTTTATATTGTGTCATAAAACAGCTTTTAAAACCGTTGGTGGAATTCATACAATTGTTCTATAAAATATGGAATTTTAAACAAGGCAACGCAAAGAGAAAACATGAACAAAGACTATATTTTGCCAGACTAACTTAAATTTGTCAAAACAAATGTAAAGACTTCTGCTTTTTAGTTCTGCACGTGAGAAGTTTGGAATAATTACTCTATCCTAACAAGTTAACAGTGGAACAGACTGAAAAATCAACAACTCTTCTTGGGTCCGAAAGAGAGGGGAGGACATGGGGCAAACTGCTATCCCAAGATTAGAGAGACAGACAGGCAAATATGGGCCATCATAGCTTATTGAAGCAGACACCAACCTAAACCATGATCGATGAATTCCTGGAGGGTAGACAACTCTGAGAGTTAAAAACTGTCCAGGAGGACATACCCATAGGGGGCATCAATAATACTGTGAAATTTACTTTAGGCAGCTTGACCAGATTCACCTAATAAATATTGAGAAAAACTTCCTCAGACTTTTGGCAGAGGGAGAAGAAAAGGAGCCATTTGGAAATATGCCAGAGCACTCTGATTTTTCTCAAGAATCCCTGCCCTCAGGGAAACTAGTTAATCAAAATCTAACCTACTAAGTATAAGAGTCTAACTGACCTGGGAAGGCAAATATCCAACTCCAGCCCACTCCAGCCATCATGTCCCATCTAAGAGAAAAGAAAAAAAGTGAGAAACACTTGTGAAGTTTACAGTTCAGAAACAGACTCACGCCAAATCAAGACTTAATTATAGCACTACATAATTCTTCCTCTCTACTCACACCTCACCACCACATTACCAAATGCCTATTTATAGCAGTTTTCTTTATTGAGTATGCCATGTCTACCTATCAAGAAGAAATCACAAGATATACTTAAAGGCAAAAGCAAAATTTGAAGAGACATAACAAGTATCAGAGCTAGACAAAGCAAGAATGTTGGAATTATCAGACCAGAAATTTAAAACTATGATTAAGAGCCCTAATGGATAAAGCAAACAGCATGCAAGAACAGATGGCCAATATAATCAGAGAGATGGAATTCCTAATGGAAAAAAAGAAATACTACAGGTCAAAAACACTATAACAGACATAAGGCATAAAGAATGCCTTTGATGGGCTTATTGGTAGACTGAACATAGATGAGGGTAGAATCCCTGAGCCAGATGATATATTAATAGAATCCTTGAAAACCAAAAGGCAAAGAGAACTAAGAATAAAAAAAAAAAAAAAAAAAGACTAGAATGGAATACCTAAGACCTATGGGACGACTAAAGAAGATGTAGCATGTGTAATGGGAATATCAGAGAGAAACAAAGAGAAAAAGAAACAAAAATATATTTGAAACAGTAATGACTGCGAATTTTCCCCAGCTTATTGTCAGACAACAAGCCACAGATCCAGAAATCCCAAAGACCAAGCTGGATAAATGCCCCCCAAAAACACACCTACGCGTATCATTTCCGAATTGAAGAAATCAAAGGTAAGAAAAAAAATCCCCAAAGAGTCAGAGAAAAAATATCACCCTACCTATTAAAAAATAAATAAATAAATTACATCCAACTTTTCCTCAGACACCATGCAAAAGAGAATAGAGTATAACATTTAGAGTATCGAAAGAAAAAAAAAGTAGAGCCCTAGAATTCTGTACCTTTCAAAACTATTCTACAAATGTGAAGGAGAAAGAGATACATTCTCAGAGAAATAAAAATTGAGTGAATTTGCTGCCAGGAGACTTGCCTTGAAAGAAAAGTTAAAAGAAGTTCTTCAGAGAGAAGAAATCCCAGCAACTTATTTTATAGGTACTGAAAAACTGATTCTAACGCTTACATGGAGAGGCAAAGACCCACCATAGCCAACAAAATATTGAAAAGCACAGTTCAAGGAGTGACATTACCTGACATCAAAGCTTACTATAATATTACTTACTCTGGGTATTAGTGTGAGGTTTAGCAAAATTTCCTCCTTCTCTAATTGTTTAAATTCATGTTATGCAACAATAAAGACTAAGTTTTTAAAAACGTACTATAAACCTATAGTAATCAAGACAGTGTGGAATTGGCACACACACACACACACACACACACAGACACACACACACAAAGATAGGTAAATCAATGGAATAGAACACATAACTCAGAAATAAACCTGCATAAATATTCTCAGCTGATTTTTTACAAAGGAACAAGACATTATAATGCAGCAAAGATAATCTCTTCAACAAGTGGTGGTTAAAAAAAAAAAAAAAAAAAAAAAACACCCACATGCAAAAAGGAAAAAAAACAAAAAAAATCTATACACAGACCTTACACTCTTCAAAAAAATTAATGCAAATTGATAATAGACCTAAATGTAAAATGAAAAATTATAAAACTTCTAGAAAATAACATGAGAAAACTTGGATGATCCTGGATATAAGGATGCCTTTTTATTTCTTATTGAGGTATAATTTATATATAATATTATGTTAGTTTCAAGTGTGCAACATTATGATATTTGTATATTTTGCAAAATTATAGTAATGTCCTTTCAGATACAACATCAAAGACACAATCAATGAAAGGAATAATTGATGAGCTGGACTTTACTAAAGTTAAAAACTCTGCTCTGCAAGAGACTATATCAACAGAATGAGATTAGCCACAGACTGAGAAAAAATATTTGCAAAAGAGACATCTGATGTTGAACTCTCTAATAAAAAGAGTTAAGTGGCTAAATGACTGAAAGAAAACCTGCCTAAGTGACATATCAGATAAAGGGTTAGTATCCAAAATCTATAAGGAATTTATCTAACTCAACGCCCAAAGAATAAATAATCCAGTGAAGAAATGGGCAAAAGACATGAATAGACAATTCTCTAAAGATGACATCCAGATGGCTAACAGACCATGAAAAGATGCTCAACATCACTCATCACCAGGGAAATACAAATCAAAACTAGAGTGAGATAACACTTCACACCTGTCAGAATGGCTAAAATGAACAACTCAGGCAACAACAGATGTTGGCAAGGATGCGGAGAAATAGAAACCCTTCTGCACTGCTGGTGGGAATGCCAAACCGGTGCAGTCACTCTGGAAAACAGTATGGAGGTTTCTCAAAAAATTAAAATAGAACTACCCTACAACCCAGCAATGCACTACTAGGTATTTATCCCAAGTATACAAAAATGCGGATTCAAAGGGGCACATGCACCCCAATGTTTACAGCATGACTACTGACAATAGCCAAAGTATGGAAAGAACCCAAGTGTCT